>NW_027118782.1:0-630047 GCF_036417845.1 Apteryx mantelli | reverse complement strand
TGTGGGTGCAGTTTGTGTTGTGATGTCACTTGTGGCTCAGTGCCTGATAGGCCAGTGCTGGTGATGTGAGTGCGGTTTGTGGTTGTGATGCCACTTGTGGCTCAGTGCCTGATAGGCCAGTGCTGGTCACATGGCTGCAGTTTGTGTTTGTGATGTCACTTGTGGCTGAGTGCCTGATAGGCCAGTGCTGGTGATGTGGGTGCAGTTTGTGTTTGTGATGTCACTTGTGGCTGAGTGCCTGATAGGCCAGTGCTGGTGATGTGGCTGCAGTTTGTGTTTGTGATGTCACTTGTGGCTCAGTGCCTGATAGGCCAGTGCTGGTGATGTGGGTGGAGTTTGTGTTTGTGATGTCACTTGTGGCTGAGTGCCTGACAAGCCAGTGCTGGTCACATGGCTGCAGTTTGTGTTTGTGATGTCACTTGTGGCTCAGTGCCTGATAGGCCAGTACTGCTGATGTGGGTGCAGTTTGTGACTGTGATGTCACTTGTGGCTCAGTGCCTGATAGGCCAGTGCTGGTGATGTGGCTGCAGTTTGTGTTTGTGAGTTCACTTGTGTCTCAGTGCCTGATAGGCCAGTGCTTGTCCTGTGGGTGCAGTTTGTGTTTGTGATGTCACTTGTGGCTCAGTGCCTGATAGGCCAGTGCTGGTGATGTGGGTGCAGTTTGTGGTTGTGAGGTCCCTTGTGGCTTAGTGTCTGATAGGCCAGTGCTGGTCATGTGGGTGCAGTTTGTCGTTGTGAGGTCCCTTGTGGCTCAGTGCCTGATAGGCCAGTGCTGGTGATGTGGGTTCAGTTTGAGGTTTTTATGTCAATTGTGGCTTAGTGCCTGATAGGCCAGTGCTGGTCCTGTGGCTGCGATTTGTGATTGTGAGGTCAATTGTGGCTGAGTGCCTGATAGGCCAGTGCTGGTGATGTGGCTGCAGTTTCTGTTTGTGATGTCACTTGTGGCTCAGTGCCTGATAGGCCAGTGCTGGTGATGTGGGTGAAGTTTGTGTTTGTGATGTCACTTGTGGCTCAGTGCCTGATAGGCCAGTGCTGGTGGTGTGGGTGCAGTTTGTGTTTGTGATGTCACTTGTGGCTGAGTGCCTGATAGGCCAGTGCTGGTGATGTGGCTGCAGTTTGTGTTTGTGATGTCACTTGTGGCTCAGTGCCTGATAGGCCAGTGCTGGTGATTTGGCTGCAGTTTGTGTTTGTGATGTCACTTGTGGCTCAGTGCCTGATGGGCCAGTACTGCTGATGTGGGTGGAGTTTGTGACTGTGATGTCACTTGTGGCTCAGTGCCTGATAGGCCAGTGCTGGTCCTGTGTGTGCAGTTTGTGTTTGTGATGTCACTTGTGGCTCAGTGCCTGATAGGCCAGTGCTGCTGATGTGGGTGCAGTTTGTGACTGTGATGTCACCTGTGGCTCAGTGCCTGATAGGCCAGTGCTGGTGATGTGGGTGCAGTTTGTGACTGTGATGTCACTTGTGGCTCAGTGCCTGATAGGCCAGTGCTTGTCCTGTGGGTGCAGTTTGTGTTTGTGATGTCACTTGTGGCTGAGTGCCTGATAGGCCAGTGCTGGTCACATGGCTGCAGTTTGTGTTTGTGATGTCACTTGTGGCTCAGTGCCTGATGGGCCAGTGCTGGTCCTGTGGGTGCAGTTTGTGACTGTGATGTCACTTGTGGCTGAGTGCCTGATAGGCCAGTGCTGGTGATGTGGGTGCAGTTTGTGTTTGTGATGTCACTTGTGGCTGAGTGCCTGATAGGCCAGTGCTGGTGATTTGGCTGCAGTTTGTGTTTGTGATGTCACCTGTGGCTCAGTGCCTGATAGGCCAGTACTGCTGATGTGGGTGCAGTTTGTGACTGTGATGTCACTTGTGGCTCAGTGCCTGATAGGCCAGTACTGCTGATGTGGCTGCAGTTTGTGACTGTGATGTCACTTGTGGCTGAGTGCCTGATAGGCCAGTGCTGGTGATTTGGCTGCAGTTTGTGTTTGTGATGTCACTTGTGGCTCAGTGCCTGATAGGCCAGTACTGCTGATGTGGGTGCAGTTTGTGTTTGTGATGTCACTTGTGGCTGAGTGCCTGATAGGCCAGTACTGCTGATGTGGGTGCAGTTTGTGACTGTGATGTCACCTGTGGCTCAGTGCCTGATAGGCCAGTACTGCTGATGTGGGTGCAGTTTGTGACTGTGATGTCACTTGTGGCTCAGTGCCTGATAGGCCAGTGCTGGTGAAGTGGCTGCAGTTTGTGTTTGTGAGTTCACTTGTGTCTCAGTGCCTGATAGGCCAGTGCTGGTCCTGTGGGTGCAGTTTGTGTTTGTGATGTCACTTGTGGCTCAGTGCCTGATAGGCCACTGCTGGTCATGTGGGTGGAGTTTGTGTTTGTGATGTCACTTGTGGCTGAGTGCCTGAAAGGCCAGTGCTTGTCCTGTGGGTGCAGTTTGTGGTTGTGAAGTCTCTTGTGGCTCAGTGCCTGATAGGCCAGTGCTGGTGGTGTGGGTGCAGTTTGTGTTTGTGATGTCACTTGTGGCTCAGTGCCTGATAGGCCAGTGCTGGTCACATGGCTGCAGTTTGTGTTTGTGATGTCACTTGTGGCTCAGTGCCTGATAGCCCAGTGCTTGTCCTATGGCTGCAGTTTGTGTTTGTGATGTCACTTGTGGCTCAGTGCCTGATAGGCCAGTGCTGGTGGTGTGGGTGCAGTTTGTGTTTGTGATGTCACTTGTGGCTGAGTGCCTGATAGGCCAGTGCTGGTGATGTGGGTGAAGTTTGTGTTTGTGATGTCACTTGTGGCTCAGTGCCTGATAGGCCAGTGCTGGTGGTGTGGGTGCAGTTTGTGTTTGTGATGTCACTTGTGGCTCAGTGCCTGATAGGCCAGTACTGGTCATGTGGGTGCGGTTTTTGTTTGTGATGTCACTTGTGGCTCAGTGCCTGATAGGCCTGTGCTGGTGATGTGGCTGCAGTTTGTGTTTGTGATGTCACTTGTGGCTCAGTGCCTGATAGGCCAGTGCTGGTGATGTGAGTGCGGTTTGTGGTTGTGATGCCACTTGTGGCTCAGTGCCTGATAGGCCAGTGCTGGTCACATGGCTGCAGTTTGTGTTTGTGATGTCACTTGTGGCTGAGTGCCTGATAGGCCAGTGCTGGTGATGTGGGTGCAGTTTGTGTTTGTGATGTCACTTGTGGCTGAGTGCCTGATAGGCCAGTGCTGGTGATGTGGGTGCAGTTTGTGTTTGTGATGTCACTTGTGGCTCAGTGCCTGATAGGCCAGTGCTGGTCACATGGCTGCAGTTTGTGTTTGTGATGTCACTTGTGGCTGAGTGCCTGATAGGCCAGTGCTGGTCATGTGGGTGCGGTTTTTGTTTGTGATGTCACTTGTGGCTGAGTGCCTGATAGGCCTGTGCTGGTGATGTGTGTGCAGTTTGTGTTTGTGATGTCACTTGTGGCTCAGTGCCTGGTAGGCCAGTGCTGGTGATGTGGGTGCAGTTTGTGTTTGTGATGTCACTTGTGGCTCAGTGCCTGACAGGTCAGTGCTGGTCCTGTGAGTGCATTTTGTGTTTGTGATGTCACTTGTGGCTCAGTGCCTGATAGGCTAGTACTGCTGATGTGGGTGCAGTTTGTGACTGTGATGTCACTTGTGGCTGAGTGCCTGATAGGCCAGTGCTGGTGATGTGGCTGCAGTTTGTGTTTGTGAGTTCACTTGTGTCTCAGTGCCTGATAGGCCAGTGCTTGTCCTGTGGGTGCAGTTTGTGTTTGTGATGTCACTTGTGGCTGAGTGCCTGATAGTCCAGTGCTGGTCCTGTGGGTGCAGTTTGTGTTTGTGATGTCACTTGTGGCTCAGTGCCTGATAGGCCACTGCTGGTGATGTGGGTGGAGTTTGTGTTTGTGATGTCACTTGTGGCTGAGTGCCTGAAAGGCCAGTGCTTGTCCTGTGGGTGCAGTTTGTGGTTGTGAAGTCTCTTGTGGCTCAGTGCCTGATAGGCCAGTGCTGGTGGTGTGGGTGCAGTTTGTGTTTGTGATGTCACTTGTAGCTCAGTGCCTGATAGGCCAGTGCTGGTGATGTGGCTGCAGTTTGTGTTTGTGATGTCACTTGTGGCTCAGTGCCTGATAGCCCAGTGCTTGTCCTATGGCTGCAGTTTCTGTTTGTGATGTCACTTGTGGCTCAGTGCCTGATAGGCCAGTGCTGGTGATGTGGCTGCAGTTTGTGTTTGTGATGTCACTTGTGGCTGAGTGCCTGATAGGCCAGTGCTGGTGATGTGGGTGCAGTTTGTGTTTGTGATGTCACTTGTGGCTCAGTGCCTGATTGGCCAGTGCTGGTGGTGTGGGTGCAGTTTGTGACTGTGATGTCACTTGTGGCTCAGTGCCTGATAGGCCAGTGCTGGTGGTGTGGGTGCAGTTTGTGTTTGTGATGTCACTTGTGGCTGAGTGCCTGATAGGCCAGTGCTGGTGATGTGGGTGCAGTTTTTGTTTGTGATGTCACTTGTGGCTCAGTGCCTGATAGGCCAGTGCTGGTGATGTGGCTGCAGTTTGTGTTTGTGATGTCACTTGTGGCTCAGTGCCTGATAGGCCAGTGCTGGTGATGTGGGTGCGGTTTTTGTTTGTGATGTCACTTGTGGCTCAGTGCCTGATAGGCCAGTGCTTGTCTTGTGGGTGCAGTTTGTGTTGTGATGTCACTTGTGGCTGAGTGCCTGATAGGCCAGTGCTGGTGATGTGGGTGCAGTTTGTGTTTGTGATGTCACTTGTGGCTCAGTGCCTGATAGGCCAGTGCTGGTGATGTGGGTTCAGTTTGAGGTTTTTATGTCACTTGTGGCTCAGTGCCTGATAGGCCAGTGCTGGTGGTGTGGGTGCAGTTTGTGTTTGTGAGTTCACTTGTGGCTGAGTGCCTGATAGGCCAGTGCTGGTGATGTGGCTGCAGTTTGTGTTTGTGATGTCACTTGTGGCTCAGTGCCTGATAGGCCAGTGCTGGTGATTTGGCTGCAGTTTGTGTTTGTGATGTCACTTGTGGCTCAGTGCCTGATGGGCCAGTACTGCTGATGTGGGTGCAGTTTGTGACTGTGATGTCACTTGTGGCTCAGTGCCTGATAGGCCAGTGCTGGTCCTGTGTGTGCAGTTTCTGTTTGTGATGTCACTTGTGGCTCAGTGCCTGATAGGCCAGTGCTGGTGATGTGGGTGGAGTTTGTGTTTGTGATGTCACTTGTGGCTCAGTGCCTGATAGGCCAGTGCTGGTGATGTGGGTGCAGTTTGTGTTTGTGATGTCACTTGTTGCTCAGTGCCTGATAGGCCAGTGCTGGTCCTGTGGCTGCATTTTGTTTTTGTGATGTCACTTGTGGCTGAGTGCCTGACAGGCCAGTGCTGGTCCTGTGGCTGCATTTTGTGTTTGTGATGTCACTTGTGGCTGAGTGCCTGACAAGCCAGTGCTGATCCTGTGGGTGCAGTTTGTGATTGTGAGGTCACTTGTGGCTGAGTGCCTGATAGACCACTGCTGGTCCTGTGGGTGCAGTTTCTGTTTGTGAGGTCACTTGTGGCTCAGTGCCTGATAGGCCAGTGCTGGTCCTGTGGGTGCAGTTTGTGGTTGTGAGGTCACTTGTGGCTCAGTGCCTGATAGGCCAGTGCTGGTCACATGGCTGCAGTTTGTGTTTGTGATGTCCCTTGTGGCTGAGTGCCTGATAGGCCAGTGCTTGTCCTGTGTGTGCAGTTTGTGTTTGTGATGTCACTTGTGGCTCAGTGCCTGATAGGCCAGTACTGCTGATGTGGGTGCAGTTTGTGACTGTGATGTCACTTGTGGCTCAGTGCCTGATAGGCCAGTGCTGGTGATGTGGCTGCAGTTTGTGTTTGTGAGTTCACTTGTGTCTCAGTGCCTGATAGGCCAGTGCTTGTCCTGTGGGTGCAGTTTGTGTTTGTGATGTCACTTGTGTCTCAGTGCCTGATAGGCCAGTGCTTGTCCTGTGGGTGCAGTTTGTGTTTGTGATGTCACTTGTGGCTCAGTGCCTGATAGGCCAGTGCTGGTGGTGTGGGTGCAGTTTGTGTTTGTGATGTCACTTGTGGCTGAGTGCCTGAAAGGCCAGTGCTTGTCCTGTGGGTGCTGGTTGTGTTTGTGATGTCACTTGTGGCTCAGTGCCTGATAGGCCAGTGCTGGTCACATGGCTGCAGTTTGTGTTTGTGATGTCGCTTGTGTCTCAGTGCCTGATAGGCCAGTGCTGGTGATGTGGCTGCAGTTTGTGTTTGTGATGTCACTTGTGGCTCAGTGCCTGATGGGCCAGTGCTGGTCCTGTGGGTGCAGTTTGTGACTGTGATGTCACTTGTGGCTGAGTGCCTGATAGGCCAGTGCTGGTGATGTGGGTGCAGTTTGTGTTTGTGATGTCACTTGTGGCTCAGTGCCTGATAGGCCAGTGCTGGTGGTGTGGGTGCAGTTTGTGTTTGTGATGTCACTTGTGTCTCAGTGCCTGATAGGCCAGTGCTGGTGATTTGGCTGCAGTTTGTGTTTGTGATGTCACTTGTGGCTCAGTGCCTGATGGGCCAGTGCTGGTGATGTGGCTGCAGTTTGTGTTTGTGATGTCACTTGTGGCTCAGTGCCTGATTGGCCAGTGCTGGTGATGTGGCTGCAGTTTCTGTTTGTGAGTTCACTTGTGGCTGAGTGCCTGATAGGCCAGTGCTGGTGATGTGGGTGAAGTTTGTGTTTGTGATGTCACTTGTGGCTCAGTGCCTGATAGGCCAGTGCTGGTGATGTGGGTGCAGTTTGTGTTTGTGAGTTCACTTGTGGCTGAGTGCCTGATAGGCCAGTGCTGGTCACATGGCTGCAGTTTGTGTTTGTGATGTCACTTGTGGCTCAGTGCCTGATGGGCCAGTGCTGGTCCTGTGGGTGCAGTTTGTGACTGTGATGTCACTTGTGGCTCAGTGCCTGATAGGCCAGTGCTGGTGGTGTGGGTGCAGTTTGTGTTTGTGAGTTCACTTGTGGCTGAGTGCCTGATAGGCCAGTGCTGGTGATGTGGGTGGAGTTTGTGTTTGTGATGTCACTTGTGGCTGAGTGCCTGATAGGCCAGTGCTGGTGATGTGGGTGCAGTTTGTGTTTGTGATGTCACTTGTTGCTCAGTGCCTGATAGGCCAGTGCTGGTCCTGTGGCTGCATTTTGTTTTTGTGATGTCACTTGTGGCTGAGTGCCTGACAGGCCAGTGCTGGTCCTGTGGCTGCATTTTGTGTTTGTGATGTCACTTGTGGCTGAGTGCCTGACAAGCCAGTGCTGATCCTGTGGGTGCAGTTTGTGATTGTGAGGTCACTTGTGGCTGAGTGCCTGATAGACCACTGCTGGTCCTGTGGGTGCAGTTTCTGTTTGTGAGGTCACTTGTGGCTGAGTGCCTGATAGGCCAGTGCTGGTCCTGTGGGTGCAGTTTGTGGTTGTGAGGTCACTTGTGGCTCAGTGCCTGATAGGCCAGTGCTGGTCACATGGCTGCAGTTTGTGTTTGTGATGTCCCTTGTGGCTGAGTGCCTGATAGGCCAGTGCTTGTCCTGTGGGTGCAGTTTGTGTTTGTGATGTCACTTGTGGCTCAGTGCCTGATAGGCCAGTACTGCTGATGTGGGTGCAGTTTGTGACTGTGATGTCACTTGTGGCTCAGTGCCTGATAGGCCAGTGCTGGTGATGTGGCTGCAGTTTGTGTTTGTGAGTTCACTTGTGTCTCAGTGCCTGATAGGCCAGTGCTTGTCCTGTGGGTGCAGTTTGTGTTTGTGATGTCACTTGTGTCTCAGTGCCTGATAGGCCAGTGCTTGTCCTGTGGGTGCAGTTTGTGTTTGTGATGTCACTTGTGGCTCAGTGCCTGATAGGCCAGTGCTGGTGGTGTGGGTGCAGTTTGTGTTTGTGATGTCACTTGTGGCTGAGTGCCTGAAAGGCCAGTGCTTGTCCTGTGGGTGCTGGTTGTGTTTGTGATGTCACTTGTGGCTCAGTGCCTGATAGGCCAGTGCTGGTGGTGTGGGTGCAGTTTGTGGTTGTGATGTCACTTGTGGCTCAGTGCCTGATAGGCCAGTGCTGGTCACATGGCTGCAGTTTGTGTTTGTGATGTCGCTTGTGGCTCAGTGCCTGATTGGCCAGTGCTGGTGATGTGGCTGCAGTTTGTGTTTGTGAGTTCACTTGTGGCTGAGTGCCTGATAGGCCAGTGCTGGTCACATGGCTGCAGTTTGTGTTTGTGATGTCACTTGTGGCTCAGTGCCTGATGGGCCAGTGCTGGTCCTGTGGGTGCAGTTTGTGACTGTGATGTCACTTGTGGCTGAGTGCCTGATAGGCCAGTGCTGGTGATGTGGGTGCAGTTTGTGGTTGTGATGTCACTTGTGGCTCAGTGCCTGATAGGCCAGTGCTGGTGATTTGGCTGCAGTTTGTGTTTGTGATGTCACCTGTGGCTCAGTGCCTGATAGGCCAGTACTGCTGATGTGGGTGCAGTTTGTGACTGTGATGTCACTTGTGTCTCAGTGCCTGATAGGCCAGTGCTGGTGATGTGGGTGCAGTTTGTGGTTGTGATGTCACTTGTGGCTGAGTGCCTGATTGGCCAGTGCTGGTGGTGTGGGTGCAGTTTGTGTTTGTGATGTCACTTGTGGCTCAGTGCCTGATAGGCCAGTGCTGGTGGTGTGGGTGCAGTTTGTGTTTGTGATGTCACTTGTGGCTGAGTGCCTGATAGCCCAGTGCTGGTCATGTGGGTGCGGTTTTTGTTTGTGATGTCACTTGTGGCTCAGTGCCTGATAGGCCTGTGCTGGTGATGTGGCTGCAGTTTGTGTTTGTGATGTCACTTGTGGCTCAGTGCCTGATAGGCCAGTGCTGGTCCTGTGGGTGCAGTTTGTGTTTGTGATGTCACTTGTGGCTCAGTGCCTGATAGGCCAGTGCTGGTCATGTGGGTGCGGTTTGTGTTTGTGATGTCACTTGTGGCTCAGTGCCTGATATGCCAGTGCTGGTGATGTGAGTGCGGTTTGTGGTTGTGATGCCACTTGTGGCTCAGTGCCTGATAGGCCAGTGCTGGTCACATGGCTGCAGTTTGTGTTTGTGATGTCACTTGTGGCTGAGTGCCTGATAGGCCAGTGCTGGTGATGTGGCTGCAGTTTGTGTTTGTGATGTCACTTGTGGCTGAGTGCCTGATAGGCCAGTGCTCGTGATGTGGCTGCAGTTTGTGTTTGTGATGTCACTTGTGGCTCAGTGCCTGATAGGCCAGTGCTGGTCACATGGCTGCAGTTTGTGTTTGTGAGTTCACTTGTGGCTGAGTGCCTGATAGGCCAGTGCTGGTGGTGTGGGTGCAGTTTGTGACTGTGATGTCACTTGTGGCTCAGTGCCTGATTGGCCAGTGCTGGTGGTGTGGGTGCAGTTTGTGTTTGTGATGTCACTTGTGGCTCAGTGCCTGATTGGCCAGTGCTTGTCCTGTGGGTGCAGTTTGTGACTGTGATGTCACTTGTGGCTCAGTGCCTGATAGGCCAGTGCTGGTGATGTGGGTGCAGTTTGTGTTTGTGATGTCACTTGTGGCTGAGTGCCTGATAGGCCAGTGCTGGTCATGTGGGTGCGGTTTGTGATTCTGATGTCACTTGTGGCTCAGTGCCTGATAGGCCAGTGCTTGTCCTGTGGGTGCAGTTTGTGACTGTGATGTCACTTGTGGCTCAGTGCCTGATAGGCCAGTGCTGGTGGTGTGGGTGCAGTTTGTGTTTGTGATGTCACTTGTGGCTCAGTGCCTGATTGGCCAGTGCTGGTGGTGTGGGTGCAGTTTGTGACTGTGATGTCACTTGTGGCTCAGTGCCTGATAGACCACTGCTGGTCCTGTGGGTGCAGTTTCTGTTTGTGAGGTCACTTGTGGCTGAGTGCCTGATAGGCCAGTGCTGGTGATGTGGCTGCAGTTTGTGTTTGTGATGTCACTTGTGGCTCAGTGCATATAGGCCAGTGCTGTTCATGTGGGTGCAGTTTGTGATTCTGATGTCACTTGTGTCTCAGTGCCTGATAGGCCAGTGCTTGTCCTGTGGGTGCAGTTTGTGTTTGTGATGTCACTTGTGGCTCAGTGCCTGATAGGCCAGTACTGCTGATGTGGGTGCAGTTTGTGACTGTGATGTCACTTGTGTCTCAGTGCCTGATAGGCCAGTGCTGGTGATTTGGCTGCAGTTTGTGTTTGTGATGTCACTTGTGGCTCAGTGCCTGATAGGCCAGTACTGCTGATGTGGGTGCAGTTTGTGACTGTGATGTCACTTGTGGCTCAGTGCCTGATAGGCCAGTGCTGGTGATGTGGCTGCAGTTTGTGTTTGTGAGTTCACTTGTGTCTCAGTGCCTGATAGGCCAGTGCTGGTCCTGTGGGTGCAGTTTGTGTTTGTGATGTCACTTGTGGCTCAGTGCCTGATAGGCCAGTGCTAGATATGTGTCTGCATTTTTTTTTGTGATGTCACTTGTGGCTCAGTGCCTGATAGGCCAGTGCTGGTGATGTGGGTGCAGTTTGTGGTTGTGAGGTCCCTTGTGGCTTAGTGTCTGATAGGCCAGTGCTGGTCATGTGGGTGCAGTTTGTCGTTGTGAGGTCCCTTGTGGCTCAGTGCCTGATAGGCCAGTGCTGGTGATGTGGGTTCAGTTTGAGGTTTTTATGTCAATTGTGGCTTAGTGCCTGATAGGCCAGTGCTGGTCCTGTGGCTGCGATTTGTGATTGTGAGGTCAATTGTGGCTGAGTGCCTGATAGGCCTGTGCTGTTCATGTGGCTGCAGTTTGTGTTTGTGATGTCACTTGTGGCTCAGTGCCTGATAGGCCAGTGCTGGTCCTGTGGGTGCAGTTTGTGTTTGTGATGTCACTTGTGGCTGAGTGCCTGACAGGCCAGTGCTGGTCCTGTGGCTGCATTTTGTGTTTGTGATGTCACTTGTGGCTGAGTGCCTGACAAGCCAGTGCTGATCCTGTGGGTGCAGTTTGTGATTGTGAGGTCACTTGTGGCTGAGTGCCTGATAGACCACTGCTGGTCCTGTGGGTGCAGTTTCTGTTTGTGAGGTCACTTGTGGCTGAGTGCCTGATAGGCCAGTGCTGGTCCTGTGGGTGCAGTTTGTGGTTGTGAGGTCACTTGTGGCTCAGTGCCTGATAGGCCAGTGCTGGTCACATGGCTGCAGTTTGTGTTTGTGATGTCCCTTGTGGCTGAGTGCCTGATAGGCCAGTGCTTGTCCTGTGGGTGCAGTTTGTGTTTGTGATGTCACTTGTGGCTCAGTGCCTGATAGGCCAGTACTGCTGATGTGGGTGCAGTTTGTGACTGTGATGTCACTTGTGGCTCAGTGCCTGATAGGCCAGTGCTGGTGATGTGGCTGCAGTTTGTGTTTGTGAGTTCACTTGTGTCTCAGTGCCTGATAGGCCAGTGCTTGTCCTGTGGGTGCAGTTTGTGTTTGTGATGTCACTTGTGTCTCAGTGCCTGATAGGCCAGTGCTTGTCCTGTGGGTGCAGTTTGTGTTTGTGATGTCACTTGTGGCTCAGTGCCTGATAGGCCAGTGCTGGTGGTGTGGGTGCAGTTTGTGTTTGTGATGTCACTTGTGGCTGAGTGCCTGAAAGGCCAGTGCTTGTCCTGTGGGTGCTGGTTGTGTTTGTGATGTCACTTGTGGCTCAGTGCCTGATAGGCCAGTGCTGGTGGTGTGGCTGCAGTTTGTGTTTGTGATGTCACTTGTGGCTCAGTGCCTGATAGGCCAGTGCTGGTCACATGGCTGCAGTTTGTGTTTGTGATGTCGCTTGTGTCTCAGTGCCTGATAGGCCAGTGCTGGTGATGTGGCTGCAGTTTGTGTTTGTGATGTCACTTGTGGCTCAGTGCCTGATTGGCCAGTGCTGGTGATGTGGCTGCAGTTTCTGTTTGTGATGTCACTTGTGGCTCAGTGCCTGATAGGCCAGTGCTGGTGATGTGGCTGCAGTTTGTGTTTGTGATGTCACTTGTGGCTCAGTGCCTGATAGGCCAGTGCTGGTGATGTGGCTGCAGTTTGTGTTTGTGAGTTCACTTGTGGCTGAGTGCCTGATAGGCCAGTGCTGGTCACATGGCTGCATTTTGTGTTTGTGATGTCACTTGTGGCTCAGTGCCTGATGGGCCAGTGCTGGTCCTGTGGGTGCAGTTTGTGACTGTGATGTCACTTGTGGCTCAGTGCCTGATAGGCCAGTGCTGGTGATGTGGGTGCAGTTTGTGTTTGTGATGTCACTTGTGGCTCAGTGCCTGATAGGCCAGTGCTGGTGATTTGGCTGCAGTTTGTGTTTGTGATGTCACCTGTGGCTCAGTGCCTGATAGGCCAGTACTGCTGATGTGGGTGTAGTTTGTGACTGTGATGTCACCTGTGGCTCAGTGCCTGATAGGCCAGTACTGCTGATGTGGGTGCAGTTTGTGACTGTGATGTCACTTGTGTCTCAGTGCCTGATAGGCCAGTGCTGGTGATTTGGCTGCAGTTTGTGTTTGTGATGTCACTTGTGGCTCAGTGCCTGATAGGCCAGTGCTGGTGGTGTGGGTGCAGTTTGTGTTTGTGATGTCACTTGTGGCTCAGTGCCTGATAGGCCAGTGCTGGTGATGTGGGTGCGGTTTTTGTTTGTGATGTCACTTGTGGCTCAGTGCCTGATAGGCCTGTGCTGGTGATGTGGCTGCAGTTTGTGTTTGTGATGTCACTTGTGGCTCAGTGCCTGATAGGCCAGTGCTGGTGATGTGGGTGCAGTTTGTGTTTGTGATGTCACTTGTGGCTCAGTGCCTGATAGGCCAGTGCTGGTCACATGGCTGCAGTTTGTGTTTGTGATGTCACTTGTGGCTCAGTGCCTGATAGGCCAGTGCTGGTGATGTGGGTGCAGTTTGTGTTTGTGATGTCACTTGTGGCTCAGTGCCTGATTGGCCAGTGCTGGTGGTGTGGGTGCAGTTTGTGTATGTGATGTCACTTGTGGCTCAGTGCCTGATTGGCCAGTGCTGGTGGTGTGGGTGCAGTTTGTGTTTGTGATGTCACTTGTGGCTCAGTGCCTGATTGGCCAGTGCTTGTCCTGTGGGTGCAGTTTGTGACTGTGATGTCACTTGTGGCTCAGTGCCTGATAGGCCAGTGCTGGTGATGTGGCTGCAGTTTTTGTTTGTGAGTTCACTTGTGTCTCAGTGCCTGATAGGCCAGTGCTTGTCCTGTGGGTGCAGTTTGTGTTTGTGATGTCACTTGTGTCTCAGTGCCTGATAGGCCAGTGCTGGATATGTGTCTGCATTTTTTTTTGTGATGTCACTTGTGGCTGAGTGCCTGATAGGCCAGTGCTGGTGATGTGGGTGCAGTTTGTGTTTGTGATGTCACTTGTGGCTGAGTGCCTGATAGGCCAGTGCTGGCTATGTGAGTGCAGTTTGTGTTTGTGATGTCACTTGTGGCTCAGTGCCTGATAGGCCAGTGCTGGTGATGTGGGTGCAGTTTGTGTTTGTGATGTCACTTGTGGCTGAGTGCCTGATAGGCCAGTGCTGGTGATGTGGCTGCAGTTTGTGTTTGTGATGTCACTTGTGGCTCAGTGCATATAGGCCAGTGCTGTTCATGTGGGTGCAGTTTGTGATTCTGATGTCACTTGTGTCTCAGTGCCTGATAGGCCAGTGCTGTTCATGTGGGTGCAGTTTGTGATTCTGATGTCACTTGTGTCTCAGTGCCTGATAGGCCAGTGCTGGTCCTGTGCCTGCAGTTTGTGACTGTGAGGTCACTTGGGGCTCAGTGCCTGATAGGCCATGCTGCTCCTGTGGTGCAGTTTTTGTTTGTGATGTCACTTGTGGGTCAGTGCCTGATAGGCCAGTGCTTGTCCTGTGGGTGCAGTTTGTGTTTGTGATGTCACTTGTTGCTCAGTGCCTGCTAGGCCAGTGCTAGGTGCGTGGGTGCAGTTTGTCGTTGTGAGGTCCCTTGTGGCTCAGTGCCTGATAGGCCAGTGCTGGTGATGTGGGTTCAGTTTGAGGTTGTTATGTCAATTGTGGCTTAGTGCCTGATAGGCCAGTGCTGGTCCTGTGGCTGCAATTTGTGATTGTGAGGTCAATTGTGGCTCAGTGCCTGATAGCCCAGTGCTGGTGGTGTGGGTGCAGTTTGTGTTTGTGATGTCACTTGTGGGTCAGTGCCTGATAGGCCAGTGCTGGTGGTGTGGGTGCAGCTTGTGTTTGTGATGTCACTTGTGGCTCAGTGCCTGATAGGCCAGTGCTGGTGATGTGGGTGCAGTTTGTGTTTGTGATGTCAGTTGTGTCTCAGTGCCTGATAGGCCAGTGCTGGTGATTTGGCTGCAGTTTGTGTTTGTGATGTCAGTTGTGGCTCAGTGCCTGATAGGCCAGTACTGCTGATGTGGGTGCAGTTTGTGTTTGTGATGTCACTTGTGGCTGAGTGCCTGATAGGCCAGTGCTGGTCCTGTGGGTGCAGTTTGTGTTTGTGATGTCACTTGTGGCTCAGGGCCTGATAGGCCAGTGCTGGTCACTTGGCTGCAGTTTGTGTTTGTGATGTCACTTGTGGCTCAGTGCCTGATAGGCCAGTGCTGGTGATGTGGCTGCAGTTTCTGTTTGTGAGTTCACTTGTGTCTCAGTGCCTGATAGGCCAGTGCTTGTCCTGTGGGTGCAGTTTGTGTTTGTGATGTCACTTGTGTCTCAGTGCCTGATTGGCCAGTGCTGGTGGTGTGGGTGCAGTTTGTGTTTGTGATGTCACTTGTGGGTCAGTGCCTGATAGGCCAGTGCTGGTGGTGTGGGTGCAGCTTGTGTTTGTGATGTCACTTGTGGCTGAGTGCCTGATAGGCCAGTGCTGGTGATGTGGCTGCAGTTTGTGTTTGTGATGTCACTTGTGGCTCAGTGCCTGATAGGCCAGTGCTGGTGATGTGGGTGGAGTTTGTGGTTGTGATGTCACTTGTGGCTCAGGGCCTGATAGGCCAGTGTTGTTCACATGGCTGCAGTTTGTGTTTGTGATGTCACTTGTGGCTCAGAGCCTGATAGGCCAGTGCTGGTCAGGTGGGTGCAGTTTGTGTTTGTGATGTCACTTGTTGCTCAGCGCCTGATGGGCCAGTGCTGGTCCTGTGGGTGCAGTTTGTGTTTGTGATGTCACTTGTGGCTCAGTGCCTGATAGGCCAGTGCTGGTCACATGGCTGCAGTTTGTGTTTGTGATGTCACTTGTGGCTCAGTGCCTGATAGGCCAGTGCTGGTGATGTGGCTGCAGTTTGTGTTTGTGATGTCTCTTGTGGCTCAGTGCCTGATAGGCCAGTGCTGGTGATGTGGGTGCAGTTTGTGTTTGTGATGTCACTTGTGGCTCAGTGCCTGATAGGCCAGTGCTGGTGATGTGGCTGCAGTTTGTGGTTGTGATGTCACTTGTGGCTCAGTGCCTGATAGGCCAGTGCTGGTGATTTGGCTGCAGTTTGTCTTTGTGATGTCAGTTGTGTCTCAGTGCCTGATAGGCCAGTGCTGGTGATTTGGCTGCAGTTTGTGTTTGTGATGTCAGTTGTGGCTCAGTGCCTGATAGGCCAGTACTGCTGATGTGGGTGCAGTTTGTGTTTGTGATGTCACTTGTGGCTCAGTGCCTGATAGGCCAGTGCTGGTCCTGTGGGTGCAGTTTGTGTTTGTGATGTCACTTGTGGCTCAGTGCCTGATAGGCCAGTGCTGGTGATTTGGCTGCAGTTTGTGTTTGTGATGTCACTTGTGGCTCAGTGCCTGATAGGCCAGTACTGCTGATGTGGGTGCAGTTTGTGACTGTGATGTCACTTGTGGCTCAGTGCCTGATAGGCCAGTGCTGGTCACATGGCTGCAGTTTGTGTTTGTGATGTCGCTTGTGTCTCAGTGCCTGATAGGCCAGTGCTTGTCCTGTGGGTGCAGTTTGTGTTTGTGATGTCACTTGTGTCTCAGTGCCTGATCGGCCAGTGCTGGTGGTGTGGGTGCAGTTTGTGACTGTGATGTCACTTGTGGCTCAGTGCCTGATAGGCCAGTGCTGGTGGTGTGGGTGCAGTTTGTGTTTGTGATGTCACTTGTGGCTCAGTGCCTGATAGCCCAGTGCTGGTCATGTGGGTGCGGTTTTTGTTTGTGATGTCACTTGTGGCTCAGTGCCTGATAGGCCAGTGCTGGTGATGTGGCTGCAGTTTGTGTTTGTGATGTCACTTGTGGCTCAGTGCCTGATAGGCCAGTGCTGGTCCTGTGGGTGCAGTTTGTGTTTGTGATGTCACTTGTGGCTCAGTGCCTGATAGGCCAGTGCTGGTCATGTGGGTGCGGTTTGTGTTTGTGATGTCACTTGTGGTTCAGTGCCTGATAGGCCAGTGCTGGTGATGTGGCTGCAGTTTGTGTTTGTGATGTCACTTGTGGCTGAGTGCCTGATAGGCCAGTGCTGGTGATGTGGCTGCAGTTTGTGTTTGTGATGTCACTTGTGGCTCAGTGCCTGATTGGCCAGTGCTGGTGGTGTGGGTGCAGTTTGTGACTGTGATGTCACTTGTGTCTCAGTGCCTGATTGGCCAGTGCTTGTCCTGTGGGTGCAGTTTGTGTTTGTGAGTTCACTTGTGTCTCAGTGCCTGATAGGCCAGTGCTTGTCCTGTGGGTGCAGTTTGTGTTTGTGATGTCACTTGTGGCTCAGTGCCTGATAGGCCAGTGCTGGTGATTTGGCTGCAGTTTGTGTTTGTGATGTCACTTGTGGCTCAGTGCCTGATAGGCCAGTGCTGGTGATGTGGGTGCAGTTTGTGTTTGTGATGTCACTTGTGGCTGAGTGCCTGATAGGCCAGTGCTGGTGATGTGGCTGCAGTTTGTGTTTGTGATGTCACTTGTGGCTCAGTGCCTGATAGGCCAGTGCTGTTCATGTGGGTGTAGTTTGTGATTCTGATGTCACTTGTGTCTCAGTGCCTGATAGGCCAGTGCTGTTCATGTGGGTGCAGTTTGTGATTCTGATGTCACTTGTGTCTCAGTGCCTGATAGGCCAGTGCTGGTCCTGTGCCTGCAGTTTGTGACTGTGAGGTCACTTGGGGCTCAGTGCCTGATAGGCCATGCTGCTGCTGTGGTGCAGTTTTTGTTTGTGATGTCACTTGTGGGTCAGTGCCTGATAGGCCAGTGCTTGTCCTGTGGGTGCAGTTTGTGTTTGTGATGTCACTTGTTGCTCAGTGCCTGCTAGGCCAGTGCTAGGTGCGTGGGTGCAGTTTGTCGTTGTGAGGTCCCTTGTGGCTCAGTGCCTGATAGGCCAGTGCTGGTGATGTGGGTTCAGTTTGAGGTTGTTATGTCAATTGTGGCTTAGTGCCTGATAGGCCAGTGCTGGTCCTGTGGCTGCAATTTGTGATTGTGAGGTCAATTGTGGCTCAGTGCCTGATAGCCCAGTGCTGGTGATGTGGGTGCAGTTTGTGTTTGTGATGTCACTTGTGGGTCAGTGCCTGATAGGCCAGTGCTGGTGGTGTGGGTGCAGCTTGTGTTTGTGATGTCACTTGTGGCTGAGTGCCTGATAGGCCAGTGCTGGTGATGTGGCTGCAGTTTGTGTTTGTGATGTCACTTGTGGCTCAGTGCCTGATAGGCCAGTGCTGGTGATGTGGGTGGAGTTTGTGGTTGTGATGTCACTTGTGGCTCAGGGCCTGATAGGCCAGTGTTGTTCACATGGCTGCAGTTTGTGTTTGTGATGTCACTTGTGGCTCAGAGCCTGATAGGCCAGTGCTGGTGATGTGGGTGCAGTTTGTGTTTGTGATGTCACTTGTTGCTCAGCGCCTGATGGGCCAGTGCTGGTCCTGTGGGTGCAGTTTGTGTTTGTGATGTCACTTGTGGCTGAGTGCCTGATAGGCCAGTGCTGGTGATGTGGGTGCAGTTTGTGTTTGTGATGTCACTTGTGGCTCAGTGCCTGATAGGCCAGTGCTGTTCATGTGGGTGCAGTTTGTGATTGTGATGTCACTTGTGTCTCAGTGCCTGATAGGCCAGTGCTGGTCCTGTGCCTGCAGTTTGTGACTGTGAGGTCACTTGGGGCTCAGTGCCTGATAGGCCATGCTGCTCCTGTGGTGCAGTTTTTGTTTGTGATGTCACTTGTGGGTCAGTGCCTGATAGGCCAGTGCTGGTGATGTGGCTGCAGTTTGTGTTTGTGATGTCACTTGTTGCTCAGTGCCTGCTAGGCCAGTGCTAGGTGCGTGGGTGCTCTTTGTGGTTCTGAGGTCTCTTGTGACTGAGTGCCTGATAGGCCAGTGCTGGTCGCGTGGGTGTAGTTTGTCGTTGTGAGGTCCCTTGTGGCTCAGTGCCTGATAGGCCAGTGCTGGTGATGTGGGTTCAGTTTGAGGTTGTTATGTCAATTGTGGCTTAGTGCCTGATAGGCCAGTGCTGGTCCTGTGGCTGCAATTTGTGATTGTGAGGTCAATTGTGGCTCAGTGCCTGATAGCCCAGTGCTGGTGATATGGCTGCAGTTTGTGTTTGTGATGTCCCTTGTGGCTGAGTGCCTGATAGGCCAGTGCTTGTCCTGTGGGTGCAGTTTGTGTTTGTGATGTCACTTGTGGCTGAGTGCCTGGTAGACCAGTGCTGTTCATGTGGCTGCAGTTTGTGTTTGTGATGTCACTTGTGGCTCAGTGCCTGATAGGCCAGTGCTGGTCACATGGCTGCAGTTTGTGTTTGTGATGTCACTTGTGGCTGAGTGCCTGATAGGCCAGTGCTGGTGATGTGGGTGAAGTTTGTGTTTGTGATGTCACTTGTGGCTCAGTGCCTGATAGGCCAGTGCTGGTGATGTGGGTGCAGTTTGTGTTTGTGAGTTCACTTGTGGCTGAGTGCCTGATAGGCCAGTGCTGGTGATGTGGCTGCAGTTTGTGTTTGTGATGTCACTTGTGGCTCAGTGCCTGATAGGCCAGTGCTGGTGATTTGGCTGCAGTTTGTGTTTGTGATGTCACTTGTGGCTCAGTGCCTGATGGGCCAGTACTGCTGATGTGGGTGCAGTTTGTGTTTGTGATGTCACTTGTGGCTGAGTGCCTGATAGGCCAGTGCTGGTCCTGTGGGTGCAGTTTGTGTTTGTGATGTCACTTGTGGCTCAGGGCCTGATAGGCCAGTGCTGGTCACTTGGCTGCAGTTTGTGTTTGTGATGTCACTTGTGGCTCAGTGCCTGATAGGCCAGTGCTGGTGATGTGGCTGCAGTTTGTGTTTGTGAGTTCACTTGTGTCTCAGTGCCTGATAGGCCAGTGCTTGTCCTGTGGGTGCAGTTTGTGTTTGTGATGTCACTTGTGTCTCAGTGCCTGATTGGCCAGTGCTGGTGGTGTGGGTGCAGTTTGTGTTTGTGATGTCACTTGTGGGTCAGTGCCTGATAGGCCAGTGCTGGTCATGTGGGTCCGGTTTTTGTTTGTGATGTCACTTGTGGGTCAATGCCTGATAGGCCTGTGCTGGTGATGTGGGTGCAGTTTGTGTTTGTGATGTCACTTGTGGCTGAGTGCCTGATAGGCCAGTGCTGGTGATGTGGCTGCAGTTTGTGTTTGTGATGTCACTTGTGGCTCAGTGCCTGATAGGCCAGTGCTGGTGATGTGGGTGGAGTTTGTGGTTGTGATGTCACTTGTGGCTCAGGGCCTGATAGGCCAGTGTTGTTCACATGGCTGCAGTTTGTGTTTGTGATGTCACTTGTGGCTCAGAGCCTGATAGGCCAGTGCTGGTCAGGTGGGTGCAGTTTGTGTTTGTGATGTCACTTGTTTCTCAGCGCCTGATGGGCCAGTGCTGGTCCTGTGGGTGCAGTTTGTGTTTGTGATGTCACTTGTGGCTCAGTGCCTGATAGGCCAGTGCTGGTCACATGGCTGCAGTTTGTGTTTGTGATGTCACTTGTGGCTCAGTGCCTGATAGGCCAGTGCTGGTGATGTGGCTGCAGTTTGTGTTTGTGATGTCTCTTGTGGCTCAGTGCCTGATAGGCCAGTGCTGGTGATGTGGGTGCAGTTTGTGTTTGTGATGTCACTTGTGGCTCAGTGCCTGATAGGCCAGTGCTGGTGATGTGGCTGCAGTTTGTGGTTGTGATGTCACTTGTGGCTCAGTGCCTGATAGGCCAGTGCTGGTGATTTGGCTGCAGTTTGTCTTTGTGATGTCAGTTGTGTCTCAGTGCCTGATAGGCCAGTGCTGGTGATTTGGCTGCAGTTTGTGTTTGTGATGTCAGTTGTGGCTCAGTGCCTGATAGGCCAGTACTGCTGATGTGGGTGCAGTTTGTGTTTGTGATGTCACTTGTGGCTCAGTGCCTGATAGGCCAGTGCTGGTCCTGTGGGTGCAGTTTGTGTTTGTGATGTCACTTGTGGCTCAGTGCCTGATAGGCCAGTGCTGGTGATTTGGCTGCAGTTTGTGTTTGTGATGTCACTTGTGGCTCAGTGCCTGATAGGCCAGTACTGCTGATGTGGGTGCAGTTTGTGACTGTGATGTCACTTGTGGCTCAGTGCCTGATAGGCCAGTGCTGGTCACATGGCTGCAGTTTGTGTTTGTGATGTCGCTTGTGTCTCAGTGCCTGATAGGCCAGTGCTTGTCCTGTGGGTGCAGTTTGTGTTTGTGATGTCACTTGTGTCTCAGTGCCTGATCGGCCAGTGCTGGTGGTGTGGGTGCAGTTTGTGACTGTGATGTCACTTGTGGCTCAGTGCCTGATAGGCCAGTGCTGGTGGTGTGGGTGCAGTTTGTGTTTGTGATGTCACTTGTGGCTCAGTGCCTGATAGCCCAGTGCTGGTCATGTGGGTGCGGTTTTTGTTTGTGATGTCACTTGTGGCTCAGTGCCTGATAGGCCAGTGCTGGTGATGTGGCTGCAGTTTGTGTTTGTGATGTCACTTGTGGCTCAGTGCCTGATAGGCCAGTGCTGGTCCTGTGGGTGCAGTTTGTGTTTGTGATGTCACTTGTGGCTCAGTGCCTGATAGGCCAGTGCTGGTCATGTGGGTGCGGTTTGTGTTTGTGATGTCACTTGTGGTTCAGTGCCTGATAGGCCAGTGCTGGTGATGTGGCTGCAGTTTGTGTTTGTGATGTCACTTGTGGCTGAGTGCCTGATAGGCCAGTGCTGGTGATGTGGGTGCAGTTTGTGTTTGTGATGTCACTTGTGGCTCAGTGCCTGATTGGCCAGTGCTGGTGGTGTGGGTGCAGTTTGTGACTGTGATGTCACTTGTGGCTCAGTGCCTGATTGGCCAGTGCTGGTGGTGTGGGTGCAGTTTGTGTTTGTGAGTTCACTTGTGTCTCAGTGCCTGATAGGCCAGTGCTTGTCCTGTGGGTGCAGTTTGTGTTTGTGATGTCACTTGTGGCTGAGTGCCTGATAGGCCAGTGCTGGCTATGTGAGTGCAGTTTGTGTTTGTGATGTCACTTGTGGCTCAGTGCCTGATAGGCCAGTGCTGGTGATGTGGGTGCAGTTTGTGTTTGTGATGTCACTTGTGGCTGAGTGCCTGATAGGCCAGTGCTGGTGATGTGGCTGCAGTTTGTGTTTGTGATGTCACTTGTGGCTCAGTGCCTGATAGGCCAGTGCTGTTCATGTGGGTGCAGTTTGTGATTCTGATGTCACTTGTGTCTCAGTGCCTGATAGGCCAGTGCTGTTCATGTGGGTGCAGTTTGTGATTCTGATGTCACTTGTGTCTCAGTGCCTGATAGGCCAGTGCTGGTCCTGTGCCTGCAGTTTGTGACTGTGAGGTCACTTGGGGCTCAGTGCCTGATAGGCCATGCTGCTGCTGTGGTGCAGTTTTTGTTTGTGATGTCACTTGTGGGTCAGTGCCTGATAGGCCAGTGCTTGTCCTGTGGGTGCAGTTTGTGTTTGTGATGTCACTTGTTGCTCAGTGCCTGCTAGGCCAGTGCTAGGTGCGTGGGTGCAGTTTGTCGTTGTGAGGTCCCTTGTGGCTCAGTGCCTGATAGGCCAGTGCTGGTGATGTGGGTTCAGTTTGAGGTTGTTATGTCAATTGTGGCTTAGTGCCTGATAGGCCAGTGCTGGTCCTGTGGCTGCAATTTGTGATTGTGAGGTCAATTGTGGCTCAGTGCCTGATAGCCCAGTGCTGGTGATGTGGGTGCAGTTTGTGTTTGTGATGTCACTTGTGGGTCAGTGCCTGATAGGCCAGTGCTGGTGGTGTGGGTGCAGCTTGTGTTTGTGATGTCACTTGTGGCTGAGTGCCTGATAGGCCAGTGCTGGTGATGTGGCTGCAGTTTGTGTTTGTGATGTCACTTGTGGCTCAGTGCCTGATAGGCCAGTGCTGGTGATGTGGGTGGAGTTTGTGGTTGTGATGTCACTTGTGGCTCAGGGCCTGATAGGCCAGTGTTGTTCACATGGCTGCAGTTTGTGTTTGTGATGTCACTTGTGGCTCAGAGCCTGATAGGCCAGTGCTGGTCAGGTGGGTGCAGTTTGTGTTTGTGATGTCACTTGTTGCTCAGCGCCTGATGGGCCAGTGCTGGTCCTGTGGGTGCAGTTTGTGTTTGTGATGTCACTTGTGGCTGAGTGCCTGATAGGCCAGTGCTGGTGATGTGGGTGCAGTTTGTGGTTGTGATGTCACTTGTGGCTCAGTGCCTGATAGGCCAGTGCTGGTGATTTGGCTGCAGTTTGTCTTTGTGATGTCAGTTGTGTCTCAGTGCCTGATAGGCCAGTGCTGGTGATTTGGCTGCAGTTTGTGTTTGTGATGTCAGTTGTGGCTCAGTGCCTGATAGGCCAGTACTGCTGATGTGGGTGCAGTTTGTGTTTGTGATGTCACTTGTGGCTCAGTGCCTGATAGGCCAGTGCTGGTGGTGTGGGTGCAGTTTGTGTTTGTGATGTCACTTGTGGCTCAGTGCCTGATAGGCCAGTGCTGGTCACTTGGCTGCAGTTTGTGTTTGTGATGTCACTTGTGGCTCAGTGCCTGATAGGCCAGTGCTGGTGATGTGGCTGCAGTTTCTGTTTGTGAGTTCACTTGTGTCTCAGTGCCTGATAGGCCAGTGCTTGTCCTGTGGGTGCAGTTTGTGTTTGTGATGTCACTTGTGTCTCAGTGCCTGATTGGCCAGTGCTGGTGGTGTGGGTGCAGTTTGTGTTTGTGATGTCACTTGTGGCTGAGTGCTTGGTAGGCCAGTGCTGGTGATGTGGCTGCAGTTTGTGACTGTGAGGTCACTTGTGGCTCAGTGCCTGATAGGCCAGTGCTGGTCCTGTGGGTGCAGTTTGTGACTGTGATGTCACTTGTGGCTGAGTGCCTGATAGGCCAGTGCTGGTCGTGTGGGTGCAGTTTGTGGTTGTGAGGTCCCTTGTGGCTTAGTGTCTGATAGGCCAGTGCTGGTCATGTGGGTGCAGTTTGTCGTTGTGAGGTCCCTTGTGGCTGAGTGCCTGATAGGCCAGTGCTGGTGATGTGGGTTCAGTTTGAGGTTGTTATGTCAATTGTGGCTTAGTGCCTGATAGGCCAGTGCTGGTCCTGTGGCTGCGATTTGTGATTGTGAGGTCAATTGTGGCTGAGTGCCTGATGGGCCAGTGCTGTTCATGTGGCTGCAGTTTGTGTTTGTGATGTCACTTGTGGCTCAGTGCCTGATAGGCCAGTGCTGGTGGTGTGGGTGCAGTTTGTGCTTGTGAGTTCTCTTGTGGCTGAGTGCCTGATAGGCCAGTGCTGGTCATGTGGCTGCAGTTTGTGGTTGTGATGTCACTTGTGGCTCAGTGCCTGATAGGCCAGTGCTGGTGATTTGGCTGCAGTTTGTTATTGTGATGTCACTTGTGGCTCAGTGCCTGATAGGCCAGTGCTGGTGATGTGGGTGCAGTTTGTGTTTGTGATGTCCCTTGTGGCTCAGTGCCTGATAGGCCAGTGCTTGTCCTGTGGGTGCAGTTTGTGTTTGTGATGTCACTTGTGGCTCAGTGCCTGATAGGCCAGTACTGCTGATGTGGGTGCAGTTTGTGACTGTGATGTCACTTGTGGCTCAGTGCCTGATAGGCCAGTGCTGGTGATGTGGGTGCAGTTTGTGTTTGTGATGTCACTTGTGTCTCAGTGCCTGATAGGCCAGTGCTTGTCCTGTGGGTGCAGTTTGTGTTTGTGATGTCACTTGTGGCTCAGTGCCTGATAGGCCAGTGCTTGTCCTGTGTGTGCAGTTTGTGTTTGTGATGTCACTTGTGGCTCAGTGCCTGATAGGCCAGTGCTGGTGATGTGGGTGCAGTTTGTGTTTGTGATGTCACTTGTGGCTCAGTGCCTGATAGGCCAGTGCTGGTGATGTGGCTGCAGTTTGTGTTTGTGAGTTCACTTGTGGTTCAGTGCCTGATAGGCCAGTGCTGGTCACATGGCTGCAGTTTGTGTTTGTGATGTCACTTGTAGCTCAGTGCCTGATAGGCCAGTGCTGGTGATGTGGCTGCAGTTTGTGTTTGTGATGTCACTTGTGGCTCAGTGCCTGATTGGCCAGTGCTGGTGATGTGGCTGCAGTTTCTGTTTGTGAGTTCACTTGTGGCTGAGTGCCTGATAGGCCAGTGCTGGTGATGTGGGTGCAGTTTGTGTTTGTGAGTTCACTTGTGGCTGAGTGCCTGATAGGCCAGTGCTGGTGATGTGGGTGCAGTTTGTGTTTGTGATGTCACTTGTGGGTCAGTGCCTGATAGGCCAGTGCTGGTGGTGTGGGTGCAGCTTGTGTTTGTGATGTCACTTGTGGCTGAGTGCCTGATAGGCCAGTGCTGGTGATGTGGCTGCAGTTTGTGTTTGTGATGTCACTTGTGGCTCAGTGCCTGATAGGCCAGTGCTGGTGATGTGGGTGGAGTTTGTGGTTGTGATGTCACTTGTGGCTCAGGGCCTGATAGGCCAGTGTTGTTCACATGGCTGCAGTTTGTGTTTGTGATGTCACTTGTGGCTCAGAGCCTGATAGGCCAGTGCTGGTCAGGTGGGTGCAGTTTGTGTTTGTGATGTCACTTGTTGCTCAGCGCCTGATGGGCCAGTGCTGGTCCTGTGGGTGCAGTTTGTGTTTGTGATGTCACTTGTGGCTCAGTGCCTGATAGGCCAGTGCTGGTCACATGGCTGCAGTTTGTGTTTGTGATGTCACTTGTGGCTCAGTGCCTGATAGGCCAGTGCTGGTGATGTGGCTGCAGTTTGTGTTTGTGATGTCTCTTGTGGCTCAGTGCCTGATAGGCCAGTGCTGGTGATGTGGGTGCAGTTTGTGTTTGTGATGTCACTTGTGGCTCAGTGCCTGATAGGCCAGTGCTGGTGATGTGGCTGCAGTTTGTGGTTGTGATGTCACTTGTGGCTCAGTGCCTGATAGGCCAGTGCTGGTGATTTGGCTGCAGTTTGTCTTTGTGATGTCAGTTGTGTCTCAGTGCCTGATAGGCCAGTGCTGGTGATTTGGCTGCAGTTTGTGTTTGTGATGTCAGTTGTGGCTCAGTGCCTGATAGGCCAGTACTGCTGATGTGGGTGCAGTTTGTGTTTGTGATGTCACTTGTGGCTCAGTGCCTGATAGGCCAGTGCTGGTCCTGTGGGTGCAGTTTGTGTTTGTGATGTCACTTGTGGCTCAGTGCCTGATAGGCCAGTGCTGGTGATTTGGCTGCAGTTTGTGTTTGTGATGTCACTTGTGGCTCAGTGCCTGATAGGCCAGTACTGCTGATGTGGGTGCAGTTTGTGACTGTGATGTCACTTGTGGCTCAGTGCCTGATAGGCCAGTGCTGGTCACATGGCTGCAGTTTGTGTTTGTGATGTCGCTTGTGTCTCAGTGCCTGATAGGCCAGTGCTTGTCCTGTGGGTGCAGTTTGTGTTTGTGATGTCACTTGTGTCTCAGTGCCTGATCGGCCAGTGCTGGTGGTGTGGGTGCAGTTTGTGACTGTGATGTCACTTGTGTCTCAGTGCCTGATAGGCCAGTGCTGGTCCTGTGGGTGCAGTTTGTGTTTGTGAGGTCAGTTGTGGCTGAGTGCCTGATAGGCCAGTGCTGGTCCTGCGGGTGCAGTTTGTGTTTGTGATGTCACTTGTGGCTGAGTGCCTGATAGGCCAGTGCTGGTGATGTGAGTGCAGTTTGTGGTTGTGAGGTCACTTGTGGCTGAGTGCCTGATAGGCCAGTACTGGTCAGGTGGGTGCAATTTGTGGTTGTGATGTCACTTGTGGCTGAGGGCCTGACAGGCTAGTGCTGGTCAGGTGTGTGCAGTTTCTGTTTGTGATGTCACTTGTGGCTCAGTGCCTGATAGGCCAGTGCTGATCAGGTGGGTGCAGTTTGTTGCTGTGACGTCACTTGTGGCTGAGTGCCTGATAGGCCAGTGCTGCCTATGTGAGTGCAGTTTGTGTGTGTGATGTCAGTTGTGGCTGAGTGCCTGATAGGCCAGTGCTGGCTATGTGAGTGCAGTCTGTGTGTGTGATGTCACTTGTGGCTCAGTGCCTGATTGGCCAGTGCTGGTGATGTGGCTGCAGTTTCTGTTTGTGATGTCACTTGTGGCTCAGTGCCTGATAGGCCAGTGCTGGTGATGTGGGTGCAGTTTGTGTTTGTGATGTCACTTGTGGCTCAGTGCCTGATAGCCCAGTGCTGGTCATGTGGGTGCGGTTTTTGTTTGTGATGTCACTTGTGGCTCAGTGCCTGATAGGCCAGTGCTGGTGATGTGGCTGCAGTTTGTGTTTGTGATGTCACTTGTGGCTCAGTGCCTGATAGGCCAGTGCTGGTCCTGTGGGTGCAGTTTGTGTTTGTGATGTCACTTGTGGCTCAGTGCCTGATAGGCCAGTGCTGGTCATGTGGGTGCGGTTTGTGTTTGTGATGTCACTTGTGGTTCAGTGCCTGATAGGCCAGTGCTGGTGATGTGGCTGCAGTTTGTGTTTGTGATGTCACTTGTGGCTGAGTGCCTGATAGGCCAGTGCTGGTGATGTGGCTGCAGTTTGTGTTTGTGATGTCACTTGTGGCTCAGTGCCTGATTGGCCAGTGCTGGTGGTGTGGGTGCAGTTTGTGACTGTGATGTCACTTGTGGCTCAGTGCCTGATTGGCCAGTGCTGGTGGTGTGGGTGCAGTTTGTGTTTGTGAGTTCACTTGTGTCTCAGTGCCTGATAGGCCAGTGCTTGTCCTGTGGGTGCAGTTTGTGTTTGTGATGTCACTTGTGGCTGAGTGCCTGATAGGCCAGTGCTGGTGATGTGGGTGCAGTTTGTGTTTGTGATGTCACTTGTGGCTCAGTGCCTGATAGGCCAGTGCTGGTGATGTGGGTGCAGTTTGTGTTTGTGATGTCACTTGTGGCTGAGTGCCTGATAGGCCAGTGCTGGTGATGTGGCTGCAGTTTGTGTTTGTGATGTCACTTGTGGCTCAGTGCCTGATAGGCCAGTGCTGTTCATGTGGGTGCAGTTTGTGATTCTGATGTCACTTGTGTCTCAGTGCCTGATAGGCCAGTGCTGTTCATGTGGGTGCAGTTTGTGATTCTGATGTCACTTGTGTCTCAGTGCCTGATAGGCCAGTGCTGGTCCTGTGCCTGCAGTTTGTGACTGTGAGGTCACTTGGGGCTCAGTGCCTGATAGGCCATGCTGCTCCTGTGGTGCAGTTTTTGTTTGTGATGTCACTTGTGGGTCAGTGCCTGATAGGCCAGTGCTTGTCCTGTGGGTGCAGTTTGTGTTTGTGATGTCACTTGTTGCTCAGTGCCTGCTAGGCCAGTGCTAGGTGCGTGGGTGCAGTTTGTCGTTGTGAGGTCCCTTGTGGCTCAGTGCCTGATAGGCCAGTGCTGGTGATGTGGGTTCAGTTTGAGGTTGTTATGTCAATTGTGGCTTAGTGCCTGATAGGCCAGTGCTGGTCCTGTGGCTGCAATTTGTGATTGTGAGGTCAATTGTGGCTCAGTGCCTGATAGGCCAGTGCTGGTGATGTGGGTGGAGTTTGTGTTTGTGATGTCACTTGTGGGTCAGTGCCTGATAGGCCAGTGCTGGTGGTGTGGGTGCAGCTTGTGTTTGTGATGTCACTTGTGGCTGAGTGCCTGATAGGCCAGTGCTGGTGATGTGGCTGCAGTTTGTGTTTGTGATGTCACTTGTGGCTCAGTGCCTGATAGGCCAGTGCTGGTGATGTGGGTGGAGTTTGTGGTTGTGATGTCACTTGTGGCTCAGGGCCTGATAGGCCAGTGTTGTTCACATGGCTGCAGTTTGTGTTTGTGATGTCCCTTGTGGCTCAGAGCCTGATAGGCCAGTGCTGGTCAGGTGGGTGCAGTTTGTGTTTGTGATGTCACTTGTTGCTCAGCGCCTGATGGGCCAGTGCTGGTCCTGTGGGTGCAGTTTGTGTTTGTGATGTCACTTGTGGCTGAGTGCCTGATAGGCCAGTGCTGGTGATGTGGGTGCAGTTTGTGTTTGTGATGTCACTTGTGGCTCAGTGCCTGATAGGCCAGTGCTGGTCAAGTGGGTGCAGTTTGTGTTTGTGATGTCACTTGTGGCTCAGTGCCTGATAGGCCAGTGCTGGTGATGTGGGTGCAGTTTGTGTTTGTGATGTCTCTTGTGGCTCAGTGCCTGATAGGCCAGTGCTGGTGATGTGGGTGCAGTTTGTGTTTGTGATGTCACTTGTGGCTCAGTGCCTGATAGGCCAGTGCTGGTGATGTGGCTGCAGTTTGTGGTTGTGATGTCACTTGTGGCTCAGTGCCTGATAGGCCAGTGCTGGTGATTTGGCTGCAGTTTGTCTTTGTGATGTCAGTTGTGTCTCAGTGCCTGATAGGCCAGTGCTGGTGATTTGGCTGCAGTTTGTGTTTGTGATGTCAGTTGTGGCTCAGTGCCTGATAGGCCAGTACTGCTGATGTGGGTGCAGTTTGTGTTTGTGATGTCACTTGTGGCTCAGTGCCTGATAGGCCAGTGCTGGTCCTGTGGGTGCAGTTTGTGTTTGTGATGTCACTTGTGGCTCAGTGCCTGATAGGCCAGTGCTGGTCACTTGGCTGCAGTTTGTGTTTGTGATGTCACTTGTGGCTCAGTGCCTGATAGGCCAGTGCTGGTGATGTGGCTGCAGTTTCTGTTTGTGAGTTCACTTGTGTCTCAGTGCCTGATAGGCCAGTGCTTGTCCTGTGGGTGCAGTTTGTGTTTGTGATGTCACTTGTGTCTCAGTGCCTGATTGGCCAGTGCTGGTGGTGTGGGTGCAGTTTGTGTTTGTGATGTCACTTGTGGCTGAGTGCTTGGTAGGCCAGTGCTGGTGATGTGGCTGCAGTTTGTGACTGTGAGGTCACTTGTGGCTCAGTGCCTGATAGGCCAGTGCTGGTCCTGTGGGTGCGGTTTGTGTTTGTGATGTCACTTGTGGCTGAGTGCCTGATAGGCCAGTGCTGGTCGTGTGGGTGCAGTTTGTGGTTGTGAGGTCCCTTGTGGCTTAGTGTCTGATAGGCCAGTGCTGGTCATGTGGGTGCAGTTTGTCGTTGTGAGGTCCCTTGTGGCTGAGTGCCTGATAGGCCAGTGCTGGTGATGTGGGTTCAGTTTGAGGTTGTTATGTCAATTGTGGCTTAGTGCCTGATAGGCCAGTGCTGGTCCTGTGGCTGCGATTTGTGATTGTGAGGTCAATTGTGGCTGAGTGCCTGATGGGCCAGTGCTGTTCATGTGGCTGCAGTTTGTGTTTGTGATGTCACTTGTGGCTCAGTGCCTGATAGGCCAGTGCTGGTGGTGTGGGTGCAGTTTGTGCTTGTGAGTTCTCTTGTGGCTGAGTGCCTGATAGGCCAGTGCTGGTCATGTGGCTGCAGTTTGTGGTTGTGATGTCACTTGTGGCTCAGTGCCTGATAGGCCAGTGCTGGTGATTTGGCTGCAGTTTGTTATTGTGATGTCACTTGTGGCTCAGTGCCTGATAGGCCAGTGCTGGTGATGTGGGTGCAGTTTGTGTTTGTGATGTCCCTTGTGGCTCAGTGCCTGATAGGCCAGTGCTTGTCCTGTGGGTGCAGTTTGTGTTTGTGATGTCACTTGTGGCTCAGTGCCTGATAGGCCAGTACTGCTGATGTGGGTGCAGTTTGTGACTGTGATGTCACTTGTGGCTCAGTGCCTGATAGGCCAGTGCTGGTGATGTGGGTGCAGTTTGTGTTTGTGATGTCACTTGTGTCTCAGTGCCTGATAGGCCAGTGCTTGTCCTGTGGGTGCAGTTTGTGTTTGTGATGTCACTTGTGGCTCAGTGCCTGATAGGCCAGTGCTTGTCCTGTGTGTGCAGTTTGTGTTTGTGATGTCACTTGTGGCTCAGTGCCTGATAGGCCAGTGCTGGTGATGTGGCTGCAGTTTGTGTTTGTGAGTTCACTTGTGGTTCAGTGCCTGATAGGCCAGTGCTGGTCACATGGCTGCAGTTTGTGTTTGTGATGTCACTTGTAGCTCAGTGCCTGATAGGCCAGTGCTGGTGATGTGGCTGCAGTTTGTGTTTGTGATGTCACTTGTGGCTCAGTGCCTGATTGGCCAGTGCTGGTGATGTGGCTGCAGTTTCTGTTTGTGAGTTCACTTGTGGCTGAGTGCCTGATAGGCCAGTGCTGGTGATGTGGCTGCAGTTTGTGTTTGTGATGTCACTTGTGGCTCAGTGCCTGATAGGCCAGTGCTGGTGATGTGGGTGCAGTTTGTGTTTGTGATGTCACTTGTGGCTCAGTGCCTGATAGGCCAGTGCTGGTGATTTGGCTGCAGTTTGTGTTTGTGATTTCACCTGTGGCTCAGTGCCTGATAGGCCAGTGCTGGTGATGTGGCTGCAGTTTGTGACTGTGATGTCACCTGTGGCTCAGTGCCTGATAGGCCAGTACTGCTGATGTGGGTGCAGTTTGTGACTGTGATGTCACTTGTGTCTCAGTGCCTGATAGGCCAGTGCTGGTGATTTGGCTGCAGTTTGTGTTTGTGATGTCACTTGTGGCTCAGTGCCTGATAGGCCAGTACTGCTGATGTGGGTGCAGTTTGTGACTGTGATGTCACTTGTGGCTGAGTGCCTGATAGGCCAGTGCTGGTCACATGGCTGCAGTTTGTGTTTGTGATGTCGCTTGTGTCTCAGTGCCTGATAGGCCAGTGCTTGTCCTGTGGGTGCAGTTTGTGTTTGTGATGTCACTTGTGGCTCAGTGCCTGATAGGCCAGTGCTGGTGGTGTGGGTGCAGTTTGTGACTGTGATGTCACTTGTGGCTCAGTGCCTGATAGGCCAGTGCTGGTGGTGTGGGTGCAGTTTGTGTTTGTGATGTCACTTGTGGCTCAGTGCCTGATAGGCCTGTGCTGGTGATGTGGCTGCAGTTTGTGTTTGTGATGTCACTTGTGGCTCAGTGCCTGATAGGCCAGTGCTGGTCCTGTGGGTGCAGTTTGTGTTTGTGATGTCACTTGTGGCTCAGTGCCTGATAGGCCAGTGCTGGTCATGTGGGTGCGGTTTGTGTTTGTGATGTCACTTGTGGCTCAGTGCCTGATAGGCCAGTGCTGGTCATGTGGGTGCAGTTTGTGTTTGTGATGTCACTTGTGGCTCAGTGCCTGATAGGCCAGTGCTGGTGATGTGAGTGCGGTTTGTGGTTGTGATGCCACTTGTGGCTCAGTGCCTGATAGGCCAGTGCTGGTCACATGGCTGCAGTTTGTGTTTGTGAGTTCACTTGTGGTTCAGTGCCTGATAGGCCAGTGCTGGTGATGTGGGTGCAGTTTGTGTTTGTGATGTCACTTGTGGCTGAGTGCCTGATAGGCCAGTGCTGGTGATGTGGCTGCAGTTTGTGTTTGTGATGTCACTTGTGGCTCAGTGCCTGATAGGCCAGTGCTGGTCACATGGCTGCAGTTTGTGTTTGTGATGTCACTTGTGGCTGAGTGCCTGATAGGCCAGTGCTGGTGGTGTGGGTGCAGTTTGTGTTTGTGATGTCACTTGTGGCTCAGTGCCTGATTGGCCAGTGCTGGTGGTGTGGGTGCAGTTTGTGACTGTGATGTCACTTGTGGCTCAGTGCCTGATTGGCCAGTGCTGGTGGTGTGGGTGCAGTTTGTGTTTGTGAGTTCACTTGTGTCTCAGTGCCTGATAGGCCAGTGCTTGTCCTGTGGGTGCAGTTTGTGTTTGTGATGTCACTTGTGGCTGAGTGCCTGATAGGCCAGTGCTGGCTATGTGAGTGCAGTTTGTGTTTGTGATGTCACTTGTGGCTGAGTGCCTGATAGGCCAGTGCTGGTGATGTGGGTGCAGTTTGTGTTTGTGATGTCACTTGTGGCTGAGTGCCTGATAGGCCAGTGCTGGTGATGTGGCTGCAGTTTGTGTTTGTGATGTCACTTGTGGCTCAGTGCCTGATAGGCCAGTGCTGTTCATGTGGGTGCAGTTTGTGATTCTGATGTCACTTGTGTCTCAGTGCCTGATAGGCCAGTGCTGTTCATGTGGGTGCAGTTTGTGATTGTGATGTCACTTGTGTCTCAGTGCCTGATAGGCCAGTGCTGGTCCTGTGCCTGCAGTTTGTGACTGTGAGGTCACTTGGGGCTCAGTGCCTGATAGGCCATGCTGCTCCTGTGGTGCAGTTTTTGTTTGTGATGTCACTTGTGGGTCAGTGCCTGATAGGCCAGTGCTGGTGATGTGGCTGCAGTTTGTGTTTGTGATGTCACTTGTTGCTCAGTGCCTGCTAGGCCAGTGCTAGGTGCGTGGGTGCTCTTTGTGGTTCTGAGGTCTCTTGTGACTGAGTGCCTGATAGGCCAGTGCTGGTCGCGTGGGTGCAGTTTGTCGTTGTGAGGTCCCTTGTGGCTCAGTGCCTGATAGGCCAGTGCTGGTGATGTGGGTTCAGTTTGAGGTTGTTATGTCAATTGTGGCTTAGTGCCTGATAGGCCAGTGCTGGTCCTGTGGCTGCAATTTGTGATTGTGAGGTCAATTGTGGCTCAGTGCCTGATAGCCCAGTGCTGGTGATATGGCTGCAGTTTGTGTTTGTGATGTCCCTTGTGGCTGAGTGCCTGATAGGCCAGTGCTTGTCCTGTGGGTGCAGTTTGTGTTTGTGATGTCACTTGTGGCTGAGTGCCTGGTAGACCAGTGCTGTTCATGTGGCTGCAGTTTGTGTTTGTGATGTCACTTGTGGCTCAGTGCCTGATAGGCCAGTGCTGGTCACATGGCTGCAGTTTGTGTTTGTGATGTCACTTGTGGCTGAGTGCCTGATAGGCCAGTGCTGGTGATGTGGGTGAAGTTTGTGTTTGTGATGTCACTTGTGGCTCAGTGCCTGATAGGCCAGTGCTGGTGATGTGGGTGCAGTTTGTGTTTGTGAGTTCACTTGTGGCTGAGTGCCTGATAGGCCAGTGCTGGTGATGTGGCTGCAGTTTGTGTTTGTGATGTCACTTGTGGCTCAGTGCCTGATAGGCCAGTGCTGGTGATTTGGCTGCAGTTTGTGTTTGTGATGTCACTTGTGGCTCAGTGCCTGATGGGCCAGTACTGCTGATGTGGGTGCAGTTTGTGACTGTGATGTCACTTGTGGCTCAGTGCCTGATAGGCCAGTGCTGGTCCTGTGTGTGCAGTTTCTGTTTGTGATGTCACTTGTGGCTCAGTGCCTGATAGGCCAGTGCTGGTGATGTGGGTGCAGTTTGTGTTTGTGATGTCACTTGTTGCTCAGTGCCTGATAGGCCAGTGCTGGTCCTGTGGCTGCATTTTGTTTTTGTGATGTCACTTGTGGCTGAGTGCCTGACAGGCCAGTGCTGGTCCTGTGGCTGCATTTTGTGTTTGTGATGTCACTTGTGGCTGAGTGCCTGACAAGCCAGTGCTGATCCTGTGGGTGCAGTTTGTGATTGTGAGGTCACTTGTGGCTGAGTGCCTGATAGACCACTGCTGGTCCTGTGGGTGCAGTTTGTGTTTGTGATGTCACTTGTGGCTGAGTGCCTGATAGGCCAGTGCTGGTCCTGTGGGTGCAGTTTGTGATTGTGAGGTCACTTGTGGCTCAGTGCCTGATAGGCCAGTGCTGGTCACATGGCTGCAGTTTGTGTTTGTGATGTCCCTTGTGGCTGAGTGCCTGATAGGCCAGTGCTTGTCCTGTGGGTGCAGTTTGTGTTTGTGATGTCACTTGTGGCTCAGTGCCTGATAGGCCAGTACTGCTGATGTGGGTGCAGTTTGTGACTGTGATGTCACTTGTGGCTCAGTGCCTGATAGGCCAGTGCTGGTGATGTGGCTGCAGTTTGTGTTTGTGAGTTCACTTGTGTCTCAGTGCCTGATAGGCCAGTGCTTGTCCTGTGGGTGCAGTTTGTGTTTGTGATGTCACTTGTGTCTCAGTGCCTGATAGGCCAGTGCTGGTGGTGTGGGTGCAGTTTGTGTTTGTGATGTCACTTGTGGCTGAGTGCCTGAAAGGCCAGTGCTTGTCCTGTGGGTGCTGGTTGTGTTTGTGAAGTCTCTTGTGGCTCAGTGCCTGATAGGCCAGTGCTGGTGGTGTGGGTGCAGTTTGTGGTTGTGATGTCACTTGTGGCTCAGTGCCTGATAGGCCAGTGCTGGTCACATGGCTGCAGTTTGTGTTTGTGATGTCGCTTGTGTCTCAGTGCCTGATAGGCCAGTGCTGGTGATGTGGCTGCAGTTTGTGTTTGTGATGTCACTTGTGGCTCAGTGCCTGATTGGCCAGTGCTGGTGATGTGGCTGCAGTTTCTGTTTGTGAGTTCACTTGTGGCTGAGTGCCTGATAGGCCAGTGCTGGTGATGTGGGTGGAGTTTGTGTTTGTGATGTCACTTGTGGCTGAGTGCCTGATAGGCCAGTGCTGGTGATGTGGCTGCAGTTTGTGTTTGTGAGTTCACTTGTGGCTGAGTGCCTGATAGGCCAGTGCTGGTCACATGGCTGCATTTTGTGTTTGTGATGTCACTTGTGGCTCAGTGCCTGATGGGCCAGTGCTGGTCCTGTGGGTGCAGTTTGTGACTGTGATGTCACTTGTGGCTCAGTGCCTGATAGGCCAGTGCTGGTGATGTGGGTGCAGTTTGTGTTTGTGATGTCACTTGTGGCTCAGTGCCTGATAGGCCAGTGCTGGTGATTTGGCTGCAGTTTGTGTTTGTGATGTCACCTGTGGCTCAGTGCCTGATAGGCCAGTACTGCTGATGTGGGTGCAGTTTATGACTGTGATGTCACCTGTGGCTCAGTGCCTGATAGGCCAGTACTGCTGATGTGGGTGCAGTTTGTGTTTGTGATGTCCCTTGTGGCTCAGTGCCTGATAGGCCAGTGCTTGTCCTGTGGGTGCAGTTTGTGTTTGTGATGTCACTTGTGGCTCAGTGCCTGATAGGCCAGTGCTGGTGGTGTGGGTGCAGTTTGTGACTGTGATGTCACTTGTGGCTCAGTGCCTGATAGGCCAGTGCTGGTGGTGTGGGTGCAGTTTGTGTTTGTGATGTCACTTGTGGCTCAGTGCCTGATAGGCCAGTGCTTGTCCTGTGGGTGCAGTTTGTGTTTGTGATGTCACTTGTGGCTCAGTGCCTGATAGGCCAGTGCTTGTCCTGTGGGTGCAGTTTTTGTTTGTGATGTCACTTGTGGCTCAGTGCCTGATTGGCCAGTGCTGGTGGTGTGGGTGCAGTTTGTGACTGTGATGTCACTTGTGGCTCAGTGCCTGATTGGCCAGTGCTGGTGGTGTGGGTGCAGTTTGTGTTTGTGATGTCACTTGTGGCTCAGTGCCTGATTGGCCAGTGCTTGTCCTGTGGGTGCAGTTTGTGACTGTGATGTCACTTGTGTCTCAGTGCCTGATAGGCCAGTGCTGGTGATGTGGCTGCAGTTTTTGTTTGTTAGTTCACTTGTGTCTCAGTGCCTGATAGGCCAGTGCTTGTCCTGTGGGTGCAGTTTGTGTTTGTGATGTCACTTGTGGCTGAGTGCCTGATAGGCCAGTGCTGGCTATGTGAGTGCAGTTTGTGTTTGTGATGTCACTTGTGGCTGAGTGCCTGATAGGCCAGTGCTGGTGATGTGGGTGCAGTTTGTGTTTGTGATGTCACTTGTGGCTGAGTGCCTGATAGGCCAGTGCTGGTGATGTGGCTGCAGTTTGTGTTTGTGATGTCACTTGTGGCTCAGTGCCTGATAGGCCAGTGCTGTTCATGTGGGTGCAGTTTGTGATTCTGATGTCACTTGTGTCTCAGTGCCTGATAGGCCAGTGCTGTTCATGTGGGTGCAGTTTGTGATTGTGATGTCACTTGTGTCTCAGTGCCTGATAGGCCAGTGCTGGTCCTGTGCCTGCAGTTTGTGACTGTGAGGTCACTTGGGGCTCAGTGCCTGATAGGCCATGCTGCTCCTGTGGTGCAGTTTTTGTTTGTGATGTCACTTGTGGGTCAGTGCCTGATAGGCCAGTGCTGGTGATGTGGCTGCAGTTTGTGTTTGTGATGTCACTTGTTGCTCAGTGCCTGCTAGGCCAGTGCTAGGTGCGTGGGTGCTCTTTGTGGTTCTGAGGTCTCTTGTGACTGAGTGCCTGATAGGCCAGTGCTGGTCGCGTGGGTGCAGTTTGTCGTTGTGAGGTCCCTTGTGGCTCAGTGCCTGATAGGCCAGTGCTGGTGATGTGGGTTCAGTTTGAGGTTGTTATGTCAATTGTGGCTTAGTGCCTGATAGGCCAGTGCTGGTCCTGTGGCTGCAATTTGTGATTGTGAGGTCAATTGTGGCTCAGTGCCTGATAGCCCAGTGCTGGTGATGTGGGTGCAGTTTGTGTTTGTGATGTCACTTGTGGGTCAGTGCCTGATAGGCCAGTGCTGGTGATGTGGGTGAAGTTTGTGTTTGTGATGTCACTTGTGGCTCAGTGCCTGATAGGCCAGTGCTGGTGATGTGGGTGCAGTTTGTGTTTGTGAGTTCACTTGTGGCTGAGTGCCTGATAGGCCAGTGCTGGTGATGTGGCTGCAGTTTGTGTTTGTGATGTCACTTGTGGCTCAGTGCCTGATAGGCCAGTGCTGGTGATTTGGCTGCAGTTTGTGTTTGTGATGTCACTTGTGGCTCAGTGCCTGATGGGCCAGTACTGCTGATGTGGGTGCAGTTTGTGACTGTGATGTCACTTGTGGCTCAGTGCCTGATAGGCCAGTGCTGGTCCTGTGTGTGCAGTTTCTGTTTGTGATGTCACTTGTGGCTCAGTGCCTGATAGGCCAGTGCTGGTGATGTGGGTGGAGTTTGTGTTTGTGATGTCACTTGTGGCTCAGTGCCTGATAGGCCAGTGCTGGTGATGTGGGTGCAGTTTGTGTTTGTGATGTCACTTGTTGCTCAGTGCCTGATAGGCCAGTGCTGGTCCTGTGGCTGCATTTTGTTTTTGTGATGTCACTTGTGGCTGAGTGCCTGACAGGCCAGTGCTGGTCCTGTGGCTGCATTTTGTGTTTGTGATGTCACTTGTGGCTGAGTGCCTGACAAGCCAGTGCTGATCCTGTGGGTGCAGTTTGTGATTGTGAGGTCACTTGTGGCTGAGTGCCTGATAGACCACTGCTGGTCCTGTGGGTGCAGTTTGTGTTTGTGATGTCACTTGTGGCTGAGTGCCTGATAGGCCAGTGCTGGTCCTGTGGGTGCAGTTTGTGATTGTGAGGTCACTTGTGGCTCAGTGCCTGATAGGCCAGTGCTGGTCACATGGCTGCAGTTTGTGTTTGTGATGTCCCTTGTGGCTGAGTGCCTGATAGGCCAGTGCTTGTCCTGTGGGTGCAGTTTGTGTTTGTGATGTCACTTGTGGCTCAGTGCCTGATAGGCCAGTACTGCTGATGTGGGTGCAGTTTGTGACTGTGATGTCACTTGTGGCTCAGTGCCTGATAGGCCAGTGCTGGTGATGTGGCTGCAGTTTGTGTTTGTGAGTTCACTTGTGTCTCAGTGCCTGATAGGCCAGTGCTTGTCCTGTGGGTGCAGTTTGTGTTTGTGATGTCACTTGTGTCTCAGTGCCTGATAGGCCAGTGCTGGTGGTGTGGGTGCAGTTTGTGTTTGTGATGTCACTTGTGGCTGAGTGCCTGAAAGGCCAGTGCTTGTCCTGTGGGTGCTGGTTGTGTTTGTGAAGTCTCTTGTGGCTCAGTGCCTGATAGGCCAGTGCTGGTGGTGTGGGTGCAGTTTGTGGTTGTGATGTCACTTGTGGCTCAGTGCCTGATAGGCCAGTGCTGGTCACATGGCTGCAGTTTGTGTTTGTGATGTCGCTTGTGTCTCAGTGCCTGATAGGCCAGTGCTGGTGATGTGGCTGCAGTTTGTGTTTGTGATGTCACTTGTGGCTCAGTGCCTGATTGGCCAGTGCTGGTGATGTGGCTGCAGTTTCTGTTTGTGAGTTCACTTGTGGCTGAGTGCCTGATAGGCCAGTGCTGGTGATGTGGGTGCAGTTTGTGTTTGTGATGTCACTTGTGGCTCAGTGCCTGATAGGCCAGTGCTGGTGATGTGGCTGCAGTTTGTGTTTGTGAGTTCACTTGTGGCTGAGTGCCTGATAGGCCAGTGCTGGTCACATGGCTGCATTTTGTGTTTGTGATGTCACTTGTGGCTCAGTGCCTGATGGGCCAGTGCTGGTCCTGTGGGTGCAGTTTGTGACTGTGATGTCACTTGTGGCTCAGTGCCTGATAGGCCAGTGCTGGTGATGTGGGTGCAGTTTGTGTTTGTGATGTCACTTGTGGCTCAGTGCCTGATAGGCCAGTGCTGGTGATTTGGCTGCAGTTTGTGTTTGTGATGTCACCTGTGGCTCAGTGCCTGATAGGCCAGTACTGCTGATGTGGGTGCAGTTTGTGACTGTGATGTCACCTGTGGCTCAGTGCCTGATAGGCCAGTACTGCTGATGTGGGTGCAGTTTGTGACTGTGATGTCACTTGTGTCTCAGTGCCTGATAGGCCAGTGCTGGTCACATGGCTGCAGTTTGTGTTTGTGATGTCGCTTGTGTCTCAGTGCCTGATAGGCCAGTGCTTGTCCTGTGGGTGCAGTTTGTGTTTGTGATGTCACTTGTGGCTCAGTGCCTGATAGGCCAGTGCTGGTGGTGTGGGTGCAGTTTGTGACTGTGATGTCACTTGTGGCTCAGTGCCTGATAGGCCAGTGCTGGTGGTGTGGGTGCAGTTTGTGTTTGTGATGTCACTTGTGGCTCAGTGCCTGATAGGCCAGTGCTTGTCCTGTGGGTGCAGTTTGTGTTTGTGATGTCACTTGTGGCTCAGTGCCTGATAGGCCAGTGCTTGTCCTGTGGGTGCAGTTTTTGTTTGTGATGTCACTTGTGGCTCAGTGCCTGATTGGCCAGTGCTGGTGGTGTGGGTGCAGTTTGTGACTGTGATGTCACTTGTGGCTCAGTGCCTGATTGGCCAGTGCTGGTGGTGTGGGTGCAGTTTGTGTTTGTGATGTCACTTGTGGCTCAGTGCCTGATTGGCCAGTGCTGGTGGTGTGGGTGCAGTTTGTGACTGTGATGTCACTTGTGGCTCAGTGCCTGATTGGCCAGTGCTGTTGGTGTGGGTGCAGTTTGTGTTTGTGATGTCACTTGTGGCTCAGTGCCTGATTGGCCAGTGCTTGTCCTGTGGGTGCAGTTTGTGACTGTGATGTCACTTGTGTCTCAGTGCCTGATAGGCCAGTGCTGGTGATGTGGCTGCAGTTTTTGTTTGTTAGTTCACTTGTGTCTCAGTGCCTGATAGGCCAGTGCTTGTCCTGTGGGTGCAGTTTGTGTTTGTGATGTCACTTGTGGCTGAGTGCCTGATAGGCCAGTGCTGGCTATGTGAGTGCAGTTTGTGTTTGTGATGTCACTTGTGGCTGAGTGCCTGATAGGCCAGTGCTGGTGATGTGGGTGCAGTTTGTGTTTGTGATGTCACTTGTGGCTGAGTGCCTGATAGGCCAGTGCTGGTGATGTGGCTGCAGTTTGTGTTTGTGATGTCACTTGTGGCTCAGTGCCTGATAGGCCAGTGCTGTTCATGTGGGTGCAGTTTGTGATTCTGATGTCACTTGTGTCTCAGTGCCTGATAGGCCAGTGCTGTTCATGTGGGTGCAGTTTGTGATTGTGATGTCACTTGTGTCTCAGTGCCTGATAGGCCAGTGCTGGTCCTGTGCCTGCAGTTTGTGACTGTGAGGTCACTTGGGGCTCAGTGCCTGATAGGCCATGCTGCTCCTGTGGTGCAGTTTTTGTTTGTGATGTCACTTGTGGGTCAGTGCCTGATAGGCCAGTGCTGGTGATGTGGCTGCAGTTTGTGTTTGTGATGTCACTTGTTGCTCAGTGCCTGCTAGGCCAGTGCTAGGTGCGTGGGTGCTCTTTGTGGTTCTGAGGTCTCTTGTGACTGAGTGCCTGATAGGCCAGTGCTGGTCGCGTGGGTGCAGTTTGTCGTTGTGAGGTCCCTTGTGGCTGAGTGCCTGATAGGCCAGTGCTGGTGATGTGGGTTCAGTTTGAGGTTGTTATGTCAATTGTGGCTTAGTGCCTGATAGGCCAGTGCTGGTCCTGTGGCTGCAATTTGTGATTGTGAGGTCAATTGTGGCTCAGTGCCTGATAGCCCAGTGCTGGTGATGTGGGTGCAGTTTGTGTTTGTGATGTCACTTGTGGGTCAGTGCCTGATAGGCCAGTGCTGGTGATGTGGGTGAAGTTTGTGTTTGTGATGTCACTTGTGGCTCAGTGCCTGATAGGCCAGTGCTGGTGATGTGGGTGCAGTTTGTGTTTGTGAGTTCACTTGTGGCTGAGTGCCTGATAGGCCAGTGCTGGTGATGTGGCTGCAGTTTGTGTTTGTGATGTCACTTGTGGCTCAGTGCCTGATAGGCCAGTGCTGGTGATTTGGCTGCAGTTTGTGTTTGTGATGTCACTTGTGGCTCAGTGCCTGATGGGCCAGTACTGCTGATGTGGGTGCAGTTTGTGACTGTGATGTCACTTGTGGCTCAGTGCCTGATAGGCCAGTGCTGGTGATGTGGGTGGAGTTTGTGTTTGTGATGTCACTTGTGGCTCAGTGCCTGATAGGCCAGTGCTGGTGATGTGGGTGCAGTTTGTGTTTGTGATGTCACTTGTTGCTCAGTGCCTGATAGGCCAGTGCTGGTCCTGTGGCTGCCTTTTGTTTTTGTGATGTCACTTGTGGCTGAGTGCCTGACAGGCCAGTGCTGGTCCTGTGGCTGCATTTTGTGTTTGTGATGTCACTTGTGGCTCAGTGCCTGATAGGCCAGTACTGCTGATGTGGGTGCAGTTTGTGACTGTGATGTCACTTGTGGCTCAGTGCCTGATAGGCCAGTGCTGGTGATGTGGCTGCAGTTTGTGTTTGTGAGTTCACTTGTGTCTCAGTGCCTGATAGGCCAGTGCTTGTCCTGTGGGTGCAGTTTGTGTTTGTGATGTCACTTGTGTCTCAGTGCCTGATAGGCCAGTGCTTGTCCTGTGGGTGCAGTTTGTGTTTGTGATGTCACTTGTGGCTCAGTGCCTGATAGGCCAGTGCTGGTGGTGTGGGTGCAGTTTGTGTTTGTGATGTCACTTGTGGCTGAGTGCCTGAAAGGCCAGTGCTTGTCCTGTGGATGCTGGTTGTGTTTGTGAAGTCTCTTGTGGCTGAGTGCCTGATAGGCCAGTGCTGGTGGTGTGGGTGCAGTTTGTGGTTGTGATGTCACTTGTGGCTCAGTGCCTGATAGGCCAGTGCTGGTCACATGGCTGCAGTTTGTGTTTGTGATGTCGCTTGTGTCTCAGTGCCTGATAGGCCAGTGCTGGTGATGTGGCTGCAGTTTGTGTTTGTGATGTCACTTGTGGCTCAGTGCCTGATTGGCCAGTGCTGGTGATGTGGCTGCAGTTTCTGTTTGTGAGTTCACTTGTGGCTGAGTGCCTGATAGGCCAGTGCTGGTGATGTGGGTGCAGTTTGTGTTTGTGATGTCACTTGTGGCTCAGTGCCTGATAGGCCAGTGCTGGTCACATGGCTGCATTTTGTGTTTGTGATGTCACTTGTGGCTCAGTGCCTGATGGGCCAGTGCTGGTCCTGTGGGTGCAGTTTGTGACTGTGATGTCACTTGTGGCTCAGTGCCTGATAGTCCAGTGCGTGTGCTGTGGGTGCAGTTTGTGTTTGTGATGTCACTTGTGGCTCAGTGCCTGATAGGCCAGTGCTGGTGATTTGGCTGCAGTTTGTGTTTGTGATGTCACCTGTGGCTCAGTGCCTGATAGGCCAGTACTGCTGATGTGGGTGCAGTTTGTGACTGTGATGTCACCTGTGGCTCAGTGCCTGATAGGCCAGTACTGCTGATGTGGGTGCAGTTTGTGACTGTGATGTCACTTGTGTCTCAGTGCCTGATAGGCCAGTGCTGGTGATTTGGCTGCAGTTTGTGTTTGTGATGTCACTTGTGGCTCAGTGCCTGATAGGCCAGTACTGCTGATGTGGGTGCAGTTTGTGACTGTGATGTCACCTGTGGCTCAGTGCCTGATAGGCCAGTACTGCTGATGTGGGTGCAGTTTGTGACTGTGATGTCACTTGTGGCTCAGTGCCTGATAGGCCAGTGCTGGTCACATGGCTGCAGTTTGTGTTTGTGATGTCGCTTGTGTCTCAGTGCCTGATAGGCCAGTGCTTGTCCTGTGGGTGCAGTTTGTGTTTGTGATGTCACTTGTGGCTCAGTGCCTGATAGGCCAGTGCTGGTGGTGTGGGTGCAGTTTGTGACTGTGATGTCACTTGTGGCTCAGTGCCTGATAGGCCAGTGCTGGTGGTGTGGGTGCAGTTTGTGTTTGTGATGTCACTTGTGGCTCAGTGCCTGATAGGCCAGTGCTGGTGATGTGGGTGCGGTTTTTGTTTGTGATGTCACTTGTGGCTCAGTGCCTGATAGGCCTGTGCTGGTGATGTGGCTGCAGTTTGTGTTTGTGAGTTCACTTGTGGCTCAGTGCCTGATAGGCCAGTGCTGGTCCTGTGGGTGCAGTTTGTGTTTGTGATGTCACTTGTGGCTCAGTGCCTGATAGGCCAGTGCTGGTCATGTGGGTGCGGTTTGTGTTTGTGATGTCACTTGTGGCTCAGTGCCTGATAGGCCAGTGCTGGTCATGTGGGTGCGGTTTGTGTTTGTGATGTCACTTGTGGCTCAGTGCCTGATAGGCCAGTGCTGGTGGTGTGGGTGCAGTTTGTGACTGTGATGTCACTTGTGGCTCAGTGCCTGATTGGCCAGTGCTGGTGGTGTGGGTGCAGTTTGTGTTTGTGATGTCACTTGTGGCTCAGTGCCTGATTGGCCAGTGCTTGTCCTGTGGGTGCAGTTTGTGACTGTGATGTCACTTGTGGCTCAGTGCCTGATAGGCCAGTGCTGGTGATGTGGCTGCAGTTTTTGTTTGTGAGTTCACTTGTGTCTCAGTGCCTGATAGGCCAGTGCTGGCTATGTGAGTGCAGTTTGTGTTTGTGATGTCACTTGTGGCTGAGTGCCTGATAGGCCAGTGCTGGTGATGTGGGTGCAGTTTGTGTTTGTGATGTCACTTGTGGCTGAGTGCCTGATAGGCCAGTGCTGGTGATGTGGCTGCAGTTTGTGTTTGTGATGTCACTTGTGGCTCAGTGCCTGATAGGCCAGTGCTGTTCATGTGGGTGCAGTTTGTGATTCTGATGTCACTTGTGTCTCAGTGCCTGATAGGCCAGTGCTGTTCATGTGGGTGCAGTTTGTGATTCTGATGTCACTTGTGTCTCAGTGCCTGATAGGCCAGTGCTGGTCCTGTGCCTGCAGTTTGTGACTGTGAGGTCACTTGGGGCTCAGTGCCTGATAGGCCATGCTGCTGCTGTGGTGCAGTTTTTGTTTGTGATGTCACTTGTGGGTCAGTGCCTGATAGGCCAGTGCTTGTCCTGTGGGTGCAGTTTGTGTTTGTGATGTCACTTGTTGCTCAGTGCCTGCTAGGCCAGTGCTAGGTGCGTGGGTGCTCTTTGTGGTTCTGAGGTCTCTTGTGACTGAGTGCCTGATAGGCCAGTGCTGGTCGCGTGGGTGCAGTTTGTCGTTGTGAGGTCCCTTGTGGCTGAGTGCCTGATAGGCCAGTGCTGGTGATGTGGGTTCAGTTTGAGGTTGTTATGTCAATTGTGGCTTAGTGCCTGATAGGCCAGTGCTGGTCCTGTGGCTGCAATTTGTGATTGTGAGGTCAATTGTGGCTCAGTGCCTGATAGCCCAGTGCTGGTCCTGTGGGTGCAGTTTGTGTTTGTGAGGTCACTTGTGGCTCAGTGCCTGATAGGCCAGTGCTGGTGATTTGGCTGCAGTTTGTGTTTGTGATGTCACTTGTTGCTCAGTGCCTGATAGGCCAGTGCTGGTCCTGTGGCTGCATTTTGTTTTTGTGATGTCACTTGTGGCTGAGTGCCTGACAGGCCAGTGCTGGTCCTGTGGCTGCATTTTGTGTTTGTGATGTCACTTGTGGCTGAGTGCCTGACAAGCCAGTGCTGATCCTGTGGGTGCAGTTTGTGATTGTGAGGTCACTTGTGGCTGAGTGCCTGATAGACCACTGCTGGTCCTGTGGGTGCAGTTTCTGTTTGTGAGGTCACTTGTGGCTCAGTGCCTGATAGGCCAGTGCTGGTCCTGTGGGTGCAGTTTGTGATTGTGAGGTCACTTGTGGCTCAGTGCCTGATAGGCCAGTGCTGGTCACATGGCTGCAGTTTGTGTTTGTGATGTCCCTTGTGGCTGAGTGCCTGATAGGCCAGTGCTTGTCCTGTGGGTGCAGTTTGTGTTTGTGATGTCACTTGTGGCTCAGTGCCTGATAGGCCAGTACTGCTGATGTGGGTGCAGTTTGTGACTGTGATGTCACTTGTGGCTCAGTGCCTGATAGGCCAGTGCTGGTGATGTGGCTGCAGTTTGTGTTTGTGAGTTCACTTGTGTCTCAGTGCCTGATAGGCCAGTGCTTGTCCTGTGGGTGCAGTTTGTGTTTGTGATGTCACTTGTGTCTCAGTGCCTGATAGGCCAGTGCTTGTCCTGTGGGTGCAGTTTGTGTTTGTGATGTCACTTGTGGCTCAGTGCCTGATAGGCCAGTGCTGGTGGTGTGGGTGCAGTTTGTGTTTGTGATGTCACTTGTGGCTGAGTGCCTGAAAGGCCAGTGCTTGTCCTGTGGGTGCTGGTTGTGTTTGTGAAGTCTCTTGTGGCTCAGTGCCTGATAGGCCAGTGCTGGTGGTGTGGGTGCAGTTTGTGGTTGTGATGTCACTTGTGGCTCAGTGCCTGATAGGCCAGTGCTGGTCACATGGCTGCAGTTTGTGTTTGTGATGTCGCTTGTGTCTCAGTGCCTGATAGGCCAGTGCTGGTGATGTGGGTGCAGTTTGTGTTTGTGATGTCACTTGTGGCTCAGTGCCTGATAGGCCAGTGCTGGTGATGTGGCTGCAGTTTGTGTTTGTGAGTTCACTTGTGGCTGAGTGCCTGATAGGCCAGTGCTGGTCACATGGCTGCATTTTGTGTTTGTGATGTCACTTGTGGCTCAGTGCCTGATGGGCCAGTGCTGGTCCTGTGGGTGCAGTTTGTGACTGTGATGTCACTTGTGGCTCAGTGCCTGATAGTCCAGTGCGTGTGCTGTGGGTGCAGTTTGTGTTTGTGATGTCACTTGTGGCTCAGTGCCTGATAGGCCAGTGCTGGTGATTTGGCTGCAGTTTGTGTTTGTGATGTCACCTGTGGCTCAGTGCCTGATAGGCCAGTACTGCTGATGTGGGTGCAGTTTGTGACTGTGATGTCACCTGTGGCTCAGTGCCTGATAGGCCAGTACTGCTGATGTGGGTGCAGTTTGTGACTGTGATGTCACTTGTGTCTCAGTGCCTGATAGGCCAGTGCTGGTGATTTGGCTGCAGTTTGTGTTTGTGATGTCACTTGTGGCTCAGTGCCTGATAGGCCAGTACTGCTGATGTGGGTGCAGTTTGTGACTGTGATGTCACCTGTGGCTCAGTGCCTGATAGGCCAGTACTGCTGATGTGGGTGCAGTTTGTGACTGTGATGTCACTTGTGGCTCAGTGCCTGATAGGCCAGTGCTGGTCACATGGCTGCAGTTTGTGTTTGTGATGTCGCTTGTGTCTCAGTGCCTGATAGGCCAGTGCTTGTCCTGTGGGTGCAGTTTGTGTTTGTGATGTCACTTGTGGCTCAGTGCCTGATAGGCCAGTGCTGGTGGTGTGGGTGCAGTTTGTGACTGTGATGTCACTTGTGGCTCAGTGCCTGATAGGCCAGTGCTGGTGGTGTGGGTGCAGTTTGTGTTTGTGATGTCACTTGTGGCTCAGTGCCTGATAGGCCAGTGCTGGTGATGTGGGTGCGGTTTTTGTTTGTGATGTCACTTGTGGCTCAGTGCCTGATAGGCCTGTGCTGGTGATGTGGCTGCAGTTTGTGTTTGTGAGTTCACTTGTGGCTCAGTGCCTGATAGGCCAGTGCTGGTCCTGTGGGTGCAGTTTGTGTTTGTGATGTCACTTGTGGCTGAGTGCCTGATAGGCCAGTGCTGGTCATGTGGGTGCGGTTTGTGTTTGTGATGTCACTTGTGGCTCAGTGCCTGATAGGCCAGTGCTGGTCATGTGGGTGCAGTTTGTGTTTGTGATGTCACTTGTGGCTCAGTGCCTGATAGGCCAGTGCTGGTGATGTGAGTGCGGTTTGTGGTTGTGATGCCACTTGTGGCTCAGTGCCTGATAGGCCAGTGCTGGTCACATGGCTGCAGTTTGTGTTTGTGATGTCACTTGTGTCTCAGTGCCTGATAGGCCAGTGCTGGTCATGTGGGTGCGGTTTTTGTTTGTGATGTCACTTGTGGCTCAGTGCCTGATAGGCCAGTGCTGGTCACATGGCTGCAGTTTGTGTTTGTGAGTTCACTTGTGGTTCAGTGCCTGATAGGCCAGTGCTGGTGATGTGGGTGCAGTTTGTGTTTGTGATGTCACTTGTGGCTGAGTGCCTGATAGGCCAGTGCTGGTGATGTGGCTGCAGTTTGTGTTTGTGATGTCACTTGTGGCTGAGTGCCTGATAGGCCAGTGCTGGTCACATGGCTGCAGTTTGTGTTTGTGATGTCACTTGTGGCTCAGTGCCTGATAGGCCAGTGCTGGTGGTGTGGGTGCAGTTTGTGTTTGTGATGTCACTTGTGGCTCAGTGCCTGATTGGCCAGTGCTGGTGGTGTGGGTGCAGTTTGTGACTGTGATGTCACTTGTGGCTCAGTGCCTGATTGGCCAGTGCTGGTGGTGTGGGTGCAGTTTGTGTTTGTGATGTCACTTGTGGCTCAGTGCCTGATTGGCCAGTGCTTGTCCTGTGGGTGCAGTTTGTGACTGTGATGTCACTTGTGGCTCAGTGCCTGATAGGCCAGTGCTGGTGATGTGGCTGCAGTTTTTGTTTGTGAGTTCACTTGTGTCTCAGTGCCTGATAGGCCAGTGCTTGTCCTGTGGGTGCAGTTTGTGTTTGTGATGTCACTTGTGTCTCAGTGCCTGATAGGCCAGTGCTGGATATGTGTCTGCATTTTTTTTTGTGATGTCACTTGTGGCTCAGTGCCTGATAGGCCAGTGCTGGTGATGTGGGTGCAGTTTGTGTTTGTGATGTCACTTGTGGCTGAGTGCCTGATAGGCCAGTGCTGGCTATGTGAGTGCAGTTTGTGTTTGTGATGTCACTTGTGGCTGAGTGCCTGATAGGCCAGTGCTGGTGATGTGGGTGCAGTTTGTGTTTGTGATGTCACTTGTGGCTGAGTGCCTGATAGGCCAGTGCTGGTGATGTGGCTGCAGTTTGTGTTTGTGATGTCACTTGTGGCTCAGTGCATATAGGCCAGTGCTGTTCATGTGGGTGCAGTTTGTGATTCTGATGTCACTTGTGTCTCAGTGCCTGATAGGCCAGTGCTGTTCATGTGGGTGCAGTTTGTGATTGTGATGTCACTTGTGTCTCAGTGCCTGATAGGCCAGTGCTGGTCCTGTGCCTGCAGTTTGTGACTGTGAGGTCACTTGGGGCTCAGTGCCTGATAGGCCATGCTGCTGCTGTGGTGCAGTTTTTGTTTGTGATGTCACTTGTGGGTCAGTGCCTGATAGGCCAGTGCTTGTCCTGTGGGTGCAGTTTGTGTTTGTGATGTCACTTGTTGCTCAGTGCCTGCTAGGCCAGTGCTAGGTGCGTGGGTGCAGTTTGTCGTTGTGAGGTCCCTTGTGCCTCAGTGCCTGATAGGCCAGTGCTGGTGATGTGGGTTCAGTTTGAGGTTGTTATGTCAATTGTGGCTTAGTGCCTGATAGGCCAGTGCTGGTCCTGTGGCTGCAATTTGTGATTGTGAGGTCAATTGTGGCTCAGTGCCTGATAGCCCAGTGCTGGTGATGTGGGTGCAGTTTGTGTTTGTGATGTCACTTGTGGGTCAGTGCCTGATAGGCCAGTGCTGGTGGTGTGGGTGCAGCTTGTGTTTGTGATGTCACTTGTGGCTCAGTGCCTGATAGCCCAGTGCTTGTCCTGTGGCTGCAGTTTGTGTTTGTGATGTCACTTGTGGCTCAGTGCCTGATAGGCCAGTGCTGGTGATGTGGCTGCAGTTTCTGTTTGTGATGTCACTTGTGGCTGAGTGCCTGATAGGCCAGTGCTGGTCATGTGGGTGGAGTTTGTGTTTGTGATGTCACTTGTGGCTGAGTGCCTGATAGGCCAGTGCTGGTGATGTGGCTGCAGTTTGTGTTTGTGATGTCACTTGTGGTTCAGTGCCTGATAGGCCAGTGCTGGTCCTGTGGGTGCAGTTTGTGTTTGTGAGTTCACTTGTGGCTCAGTGCCTGATAGGCCAGTGCTGTTCATGTGGGTGCAGTTTGTGATTCTGATGTCACTTGTGTCTCAGTGCCTGATAGGCCAGTGCTGGTCCTGTGCCTGCAGTTTGTGACTGTGAGGTCACTTGGGGCTCAGTGCCTGATAGGCCATGCTGCTGCTGTGGTGCAGTTTTTGTTTGTGATGTCACTTGTGGGTCAGTGCCTGATAGGCCAGTGCTTGTCCTGTGGGTGCAGTTTGTGTTTGTGATGTCACTTGTTGCTCAGTGCCTGCTAGGCCAGTGCTAGGTGCGTGGGTGCAGTTTGTCGTTGTGAGGTCCCTTGTGCCTCAGTGCCTGATAGGCCAGTGCTGGTGATGTGGGTTCAGTTTGAGGTTGTTATGTCAATTGTGGCTTAGTGCCTGATAGGCCAGTGCTGGTCCTGTGGCTGCAATTTGTGATTGTGAGGTCAATTGTGGCTCAGTGCCTGATAGCCCAGTGCTGGTGATGTGGGTGCAGTTTGTGTTTGTGATGTCACTTGTGGGTCAGTGCCTGATAGGCCAGTGCTGGTGGTGTGGGTGCAGCTTGTGTTTGTGATGTCACTTGTGGCTCAGTGCCTGATAGCCCAGTGCTTGTCCTGTGGCTGCAGTTTGTGTTTGTGATGTCACTTGTGGCTCAGTGCCTGATAGGCCAGTGCTGGTGATGTGGCTGCAGTTTCTGTTTGTGATGTCACTTGTGGCTGAGTGCCTGATAGGCCAGTGCTGGTCATGTGGGTGGAGTTTGTGTTTGTGATGTCACTTGTGGCTGAGTGCCTGATAGGCCAGTGCTGGTGATGTGGCTGCAGTTTGTGTTTGTGATGTCACTTGTGGTTCAGTGCCTGATAGGCCAGTGCTGGTCCTGTGGGTGCAGTTTGTGTTTGTGAGTTCACTTGTGGCTCAGTGCCTGATAGGCCAGTGCTGTTCATGTGGGTGCAGTTTGTGATTCTGATGTCACTTGTGTCTCAGTGCCTGATAGGCCAGTGCTGGTCCTGTGCCTGCAGTTTGTGACTGTGAGGTCACTTGGGGCTCAGTGCCTGATAGGCCATGCTGCTGCTGTGGTGCAGTTTTTGTTTGTGATGTCACTTGTGGGTCAGTGCCTGATAGGCCAGTGCTTGTCCTGTGGGTGCAGTTTGTGTTTGTGATGTCACTTGTTGCTCAGTGCCTGCTAGGCCAGTGCTAGGTGCGTGGGTGCTCTTTGTGGTTCTGAGGTCTCTTGTGACTGAGTGCCTGATAGGCCAGTGCTGGTCGCGTGGGTGCAGTTTGTCGTTGTGAGGTCCCTTGTGGCTGAGTGCCTGATAGGCCAGTGCTGGTGATGTGGGTTCAGTTTGAGGTTGTTATGTCAATTGTGGCTTAGTGCCTGATAGGCCAGTGCTGGTCCTGTGGCTGCAATTTGTGATTGTGAGGTCAATTGTGGCTCAGTGCCTGATAGCCCAGTGCTGGTCCTGTGGGTGCAGTTTGTGTTTGTGAGGTCACTTGTGGCTCAGTGCCTGATAGGCCAGTGCTGGTGATTTGGCTGCAGTTTGTGTTTGTGATGTCACTTGTTGCTCAGTGCCTGATAGGCCAGTGCTGGTCCTGTGGCTGCATTTTGTTTTTGTGATGTCACTTGTGGCTGAGTGCCTGACAGGCCAGTGCTGGTCCTGTGGCTGCATTTTGTGTTTGTGATGTCACTTGTGGCTGAGTGCCTGACAAGCCAGTGCTGATCCTGTGGGTGCAGTTTGTGATTGTGAGGTCACTTGTGGCTGAGTGCCTGATAGACCACTGCTGGTCCTGTGGGTGCAGTTTCTGTTTGTGAGGTCACTTGTGGCTCAGTGCCTGATAGGCCAGTGCTGGTCCTGTGGGTGCAGTTTGTGATTGTGAGGTCACTTGTGGCTCAGTGCCTGATAGGCCAGTGCTGGTCACATGGCTGCAGTTTGTGTTTGTGATGTCCCTTGTGGCTGAGTGCCTGATAGGCCAGTGCTTGTCCTGTGGGTGCAGTTTGTGTTTGTGATGTCACTTGTGGCTCAGTGCCTGATAGGCCAGTACTGCTGATGTGGGTGCAGTTTGTGACTGTGATGTCACTTGTGGCTCAGTGCCTGATAGGCCAGTGCTGGTGATGTGGCTGCAGTTTGTGTTTGTGAGTTCACTTGTGTCTCAGTGCCTGATAGGCCAGTGCTTGTCCTGTGGGTGCAGTTTGTGTTTGTGATGTCACTTGTGTCTCAGTGCCTGATAGGCCAGTGCTTGTCCTGTGGGTGCAGTTTGTGTTTGTGATGTCACTTGTGGCTCAGTGCCTGATAGGCCAGTGCTGGTGGTGTGGGTGCAGTTTGTGTTTGTGATGTCACTTGTGGCTGAGTGCCTGAAAGGCCAGTGCTTGTCCTGTGGGTGCTGGTTGTGTTTGTGAAGTCTCTTGTGGCTCAGTGCCTGATAGGCCAGTGCTGGTGGTGTGGGTGCAGTTTGTGGTTGTGATGTCACTTGTGGCTCAGTGCCTGATAGGCCAGTGCTGGTCACATGGCTGCAGTTTGTGTTTGTGATGTCGCTTGTGTCTCAGTGCCTGATAGGCCAGTGCTGGTGATGTGGGTGCAGTTTGTGTTTGTGATGTCACTTGTGGCTCAGTGCCTGATAGGCCAGTGCTGGTGATGTGGCTGCAGTTTGTGTTTGTGAGTTCACTTGTGGCTGAGTGCCTGATAGGCCAGTGCTGGTCACATGGCTGCATTTTGTGTTTGTGATGTCACTTGTGGCTCAGTGCCTGATGGGCCAGTGCTGGTCCTGTGGGTGCAGTTTGTGACTGTGATGTCACTTGTGGCTCAGTGCCTGATAGTCCAGTGCGTGTGCTGTGGGTGCAGTTTGTGTTTGTGATGTCACTTGTGGCTCAGTGCCTGATAGGCCAGTGCTGGTGATTTGGCTGCAGTTTGTGTTTGTGATGTCACCTGTGGCTCAGTGCCTGATAGGCCAGTACTGCTGATGTGGGTGCAGTTTGTGACTGTGATGTCACCTGTGGCTCAGTGCCTGATAGGCCAGTACTGCTGATGTGGGTGCAGTTTGTGACTGTGATGTCACTTGTGTCTCAGTGCCTGATAGGCCAGTGCTGGTGATTTGGCTGCAGTTTGTGTTTGTGATGTCACTTGTGGCTCAGTGCCTGATAGGCCAGTACTGCTGATGTGGGTGCAGTTTGTGACTGTGATGTCACCTGTGGCTCAGTGCCTGATAGGCCAGTACTGCTGATGTGGGTGCAGTTTGTGACTGTGATGTCACTTGTGGCTCAGTGCCTGATAGGCCAGTGCTGGTCACATGGCTGCAGTTTGTGTTTGTGATGTCGCTTGTGTCTCAGTGCCTGATAGGCCAGTGCTTGTCCTGTGGGTGCAGTTTGTGTTTGTGATGTCACTTGTGGCTCAGTGCCTGATAGGCCAGTGCTGGTGGTGTGGGTGCAGTTTGTGACTGTGATGTCACTTGTGGCTCAGTGCCTGATAGGCCAGTGCTGGTGGTGTGGGTGCAGTTTGTGTTTGTGATGTCACTTGTGGCTCAGTGCCTGATAGGCCAGTGCTGGTGATGTGGGTGCGGTTTTTGTTTGTGATGTCACTTGTGGCTCAGTGCCTGATAGGCCTGTGCTGGTGATGTGGCTGCAGTTTGTGTTTGTGAGTTCACTTGTGGCTCAGTGCCTGATAGGCCAGTGCTGGTCCTGTGGGTGCAGTTTGTGTTTGTGATGTCACTTGTGGCTGAGTGCCTGATAGGCCAGTGCTGGTCATGTGGGTGCGGTTTGTGTTTGTGATGTCACTTGTGGCTCAGTGCCTGATAGGCCAGTGCTGGTCATGTGGGTGCAGTTTGTGTTTGTGATGTCACTTGTGGCTCAGTGCCTGATAGGCCAGTGCTGGTGATGTGAGTGCGGTTTGTGGTTGTGATGCCACTTGTGGCTCAGTGCCTGATAGGCCAGTGCTGGTCACATGGCTGCAGTTTGTGTTTGTGATGTCACTTGTGTCTCAGTGCCTGATAGGCCAGTGCTGGTCATGTGGGTGCGGTTTTTGTTTGTGATGTCACTTGTGGCTCAGTGCCTGATAGGCCAGTGCTGGTCACATGGCTGCAGTTTGTGTTTGTGAGTTCACTTGTGGTTCAGTGCCTGATAGGCCAGTGCTGGTGATGTGGGTGCAGTTTGTGTTTGTGATGTCACTTGTGGCTGAGTGCCTGATAGGCCAGTGCTGGTGATGTGGCTGCAGTTTGTGTTTGTGATGTCACTTGTGGCTGAGTGCCTGATAGGCCAGTGCTGGTCACATGGCTGCAGTTTGTGTTTGTGATGTCACTTGTGGCTCAGTGCCTGATAGGCCAGTGCTGGTGGTGTGGGTGCAGTTTGTGTTTGTGATGTCACTTGTGGCTCAGTGCCTGATTGGCCAGTGCTGGTGGTGTGGGTGCAGTTTGTGACTGTGATGTCACTTGTGGCTCAGTGCCTGATTGGCCAGTGCTGGTGGTGTGGGTGCAGTTTGTGTTTGTGATGTCACTTGTGGCTCAGTGCCTGATTGGCCAGTGCTTGTCCTGTGGGTGCAGTTTGTGACTGTGATGTCACTTGTGGCTCAGTGCCTGATAGGCCAGTGCTGGTGATGTGGCTGCAGTTTTTGTTTGTGAGTTCACTTGTGTCTCAGTGCCTGATAGGCCAGTGCTTGTCCTGTGGGTGCAGTTTGTGTTTGTGATGTCACTTGTGTCTCAGTGCCTGATAGGCCAGTGCTGGATATGTGTCTGCATTTTTTTTTGTGATGTCACTTGTGGCTCAGTGCCTGATAGGCCAGTGCTGGTGATGTGGGTGCAGTTTGTGTTTGTGATGTCACTTGTGGCTGAGTGCCTGATAGGCCAGTGCTGGCTATGTGAGTGCAGTTTGTGTTTGTGATGTCACTTGTGGCTGAGTGCCTGATAGGCCAGTGCTGGTGATGTGGGTGCAGTTTGTGTTTGTGATGTCACTTGTGGCTGAGTGCCTGATAGGCCAGTGCTGGTGATGTGGCTGCAGTTTGTGTTTGTGATGTCACTTGTGGCTCAGTGCATATAGGCCAGTGCTGTTCATGTGGGTGCAGTTTGTGATTCTGATGTCACTTGTGTCTCAGTGCCTGATAGGCCAGTGCTGTTCATGTGGGTGCAGTTTGTGATTGTGATGTCACTTGTGTCTCAGTGCCTGATAGGCCAGTGCTGGTCCTGTGCCTGCAGTTTGTGACTGTGAGGTCACTTGGGGCTCAGTGCCTGATAGGCCATGCTGCTGCTGTGGTGCAGTTTTTGTTTGTGATGTCACTTGTGGGTCAGTGCCTGATAGGCCAGTGCTTGTCCTGTGGGTGCAGTTTGTGTTTGTGATGTCACTTGTTGCTCAGTGCCTGCTAGGCCAGTGCTAGGTGCGTGGGTGCAGTTTGTCGTTGTGAGGTCCCTTGTGCCTCAGTGCCTGATAGGCCAGTGCTGGTGATGTGGGTTCAGTTTGAGGTTGTTATGTCAATTGTGGCTTAGTGCCTGATAGGCCAGTGCTGGTCCTGTGGCTGCAATTTGTGATTGTGAGGTCAATTGTGGCTCAGTGCCTGATAGCCCAGTGCTGGTGATGTGGGTGCAGTTTGTGTTTGTGATGTCACTTGTGGGTCAGTGCCTGATAGGCCAGTGCTGGTGGTGTGGGTGCAGCTTGTGTTTGTGATGTCACTTGTGGCTCAGTGCCTGATAGCCCAGTGCTTGTCCTGTGGCTGCAGTTTGTGTTTGTGATGTCACTTGTGGCTCAGTGCCTGATAGGCCAGTGCTGGTGATGTGGCTGCAGTTTCTGTTTGTGATGTCACTTGTGGCTGAGTGCCTGATAGGCCAGTGCTGGTCATGTGGGTGGAGTTTGTGTTTGTGATGTCACTTGTGGCTGAGTGCCTGATAGGCCAGTGCTGGTGATGTGGCTGCAGTTTGTGTTTGTGATGTCACTTGTGGTTCAGTGCCTGATAGGCCAGTGCTGGTCCTGTGGGTGCAGTTTGTGTTTGTGAGTTCACTTGTGGCTCAGTGCCTGATAGGCCAGTGCTGGTCACATGGCTGCAGTTTCTGTTTGTGAGTTCAGTTGTGTCTCAGTGCCTGATAGGCCAGTGCTGGTCATGTGGCTGCAGTTTGTGTTTGTGATGTCATTTGTGGCTCAGTGCCTGATGGGCCAGTGCTGGTCATGTGGGTGCAGTTTGTGTTTGTGATGTCACTTGTGGCTGAGTGCCTGATAGGCCAGTGCTGGTGATGTGGGTGCAGTTTGTGTTTGTGATGTCACTTGTGGCTCAGTGCCTGATAGGCCAGTGCTGGTCACATGGCTGCAGTTTGTGTTTGTGATGTCACTTGTGGCTGAGTGCCTGATAGGCCAGTGCTGGTGATGTGGCTGCAGTTTGTGTTTGTGATGTCTCTTGTGGCTCAGTGCCTGATAGGCCAGTGCTGGTGATGTGGCTGCAGTTTGTGTTTGTGATGTCACTTGTGGCTCAGTGCCTGATAGGCCAGTGCTGGTGATGTGGCTGCAGTTTGTGGTTGTGATGTCACTTGTGGCTCAGTGCCTGATAGGCCAGTGCTGGTGATTTGGCTGCAGTTTGTCTTTGTGATGTCAGTTGTGTCTCAGTGCCTGATAGGCCAGTACTGCTGATGTGGGTGCAGTTTGTGTTTGTGATGTCACTTGTGGCTGAGTGCCTGATAGGCCAGTGCTGGTCCTGTGGGTGCAGTTTGTGTTTGTGATGTCACTTGTGGCTCAGTGCCTGATAGGCCAGTGCTGGTCACTTGGCTGCAGTTTGTGTTTGTGATGTCACTTGTGGCTCAGTGCCTGATAGGCCAGTGCTGGTGATGTGGCTGCAGTTTCTGTTTGTGAGTTCACTTGTGTCTCAGTGCCTGATAGGCCAGTGCTTGTCCTGTGGGTGCAGTTTGTGTTTGTGATGTCACTTGTGGCTCAGTGCCTGATAGCCCAGTGCTGGTGATGTGGGTGCAGTTTGTGTTTGTGATGTCACTTGTGGCTCAGTGCCTGATAGGCCAGTGCTGGTCATGTGGGTGCGGTTTGTGTTTGTGATGTCACTTGTGGCTGAGTGCCTGATAGGCCAGTGCTGGTCGTGTGGGTGCAGTTTGTGGTTGTGAGGTCCCTTGTGGCTTAGTGTCTGATAGGCCAGTGCTGGTGGTGTGGGTGCAGTTTGTCGTTGTGAGGTCCCTTGTGGCTCAGTGCCTGATAGGCCAGTGCTGGTGATGTGGGTTCAGTTTGAGGTTGTTATGTCAATTGTGGCTTAGTGCCTGATAGGCCAGTGCTGGTCCTGTGGCTGCGATTTGTGATTGTGAGGTCAATTGTGGCTGAGTGCCTGATAGGCCAGTGCTGGTCACATGGCTGCAGTTTGTGTTTGTGATGTCACTTGTGGCTGAGTGCCTGATAGGCCAGTGCTGGTGGTGTGGGTGCAGTTTGTGCTTGTGAGTTCTCTTGTGGCTGAGTGCCTGATAGGCCAGTGCTGGTGATGTGGCTGCAGTTTGTGTTTGTGATGTCACTTGTGGCTCAGTGCCTGATAGGCCAGTGCTGGTGATTTGGCTGCAGTTTGTTATTGTGATGTCCCTTGTGGCTCAGTGCCTGATAGGCCAGTGCTTGTCCTGTGGGTGCAGTTTGTGTTTGTGATGTCACTTGTGGCTCAGTGCCTGATAGGCCAGTGCTTGTCCTGTGTGTGCAGTTTGTGTTTGTGATGTCACTTGTGGCTCAGTGCCTGATAGGCCAGTGCTGGTGATGTGGCTGCAGTTTGTGTTTGTGAGTTCACTTGTGGTTCAGTGCCTGATAGGCCAGTGCTGGTCACATGGCTGCAGTTTGTGTTTGTGATGTCACTTGTAGCTCAGTGCCTGATGGGCCAGTGCTGGTGGTGTGGGTGCAGTTTGTGTTTGTGATGTCACTTGTGGCTCAGTGCCTGATAGGCCAGTGCTGGTGATGTGGGTGCAGTTTGTGTTTGTGATGTCACTTGTGGCTCAGTGCCTGATAGGCCAGTACTGCTGATGTGGGTGCAGTTTGTGACTGTGATGTCACCTGTGGCTCAGTGCCTGATAGGCCAGTACTGCTGATGTGGGTGCAGTTTGTGACTGTGATGTCACTTGTGTCTCAGTGCCTGATAGGCCAGTGCTGGTCACATGGCTGCAGTTTGTGTTTGTGATGTCACTTGTGGCTGAGTGCCTGATAGGCCAGTGCTTGTCCTGTGGGTGCAGTTTGTGTTTGTGATGTCACTTGTGTCTCAGTGCCTGATTGGCCAGTGCTGGTGGTGTGGGTGCAGTTTGTGACTGTGATGTCACTTGTGGCTCAGTGCCTGATAGGCCAGTGCTGGTGGTGTGGGTGCAGCTTGTGACTGTGAGGTCACTTGTGGCTCAGTGGCTTATAGGCCAGTGCTTGTCCTGTGGGTGCTGGTTGTGTTTGTGATGTCACTTGTGGCTCAGTGCCTGATAGGCCAGTGCTGGTCATGTGGGTGCGGTTTGTGTTTGTGATGTCACTTGTGGCTCAGTGCCTGATAGGCCAGTTCTTGTCCTGTGGGTGCTGGTTGTGTTTGTGATGTCACTTGTGGCTCAGTGCCTGATAGGCCAGTTCTTGTCCTGTGGGTGCTGGTTGTGTTTGTGATGTCACTTGTGGCTCAGTGCCTGATAGGCCAGTGCTGGTGATGTGGGTGGAGTTTGTGTTTGTGATGTCACTTGTGGCTCAGTGCCTGATAGGCCAGTGCTGGTCCTGTGGGTGCAGTTTGTGTTTGTGATGTCACTTGTGGCTCAGTGCCTGATAGGCCAGTGCTGGTGATGTGGGTGCGGTTTGTGTTTGTGATGTCACTTGTGGCTGAGTGCCTGATAGGCCAGTGCTGGTGGTGCGGGTGCAGTTTGTGTTTGTGATGTCACTTGTGTCTCAGTGCCTGATAGGCCAGTGCTGGTCACATGGCTGCAGTTTGTGTTTGTGATGTCACTTGTGGCTGAGTGCCTGATAGGCCAGTGCTGGTGGTGTGGGTGCATTTTGTGTTTGTGATGTCACTTGTGGCTCAGTGCCTGATAGGCCAGTGCTGGTGGTGCGGGTGCAGTTTGTGTTTGTGATGTCACTTGTGTCTCAGTGCCTGATAGGCCAGTGCTGGTCCTGTGTGTCCAGTTTGTGTTTGTGATGTCAGTTGTGGCTCAGTGCCCGATAGGCCAGTTCTGAGCAGGAACAAGGACTTTGAGAAGAACGGGGCCTTAGCTTAAGATGTCTTTGCAGAGTTCTTGTCGTTTTGATTGCTTCCTTTCTTCCTGTAGTTGCTAAGGTGGAAAGTAAAAGGATGCCACAAATGGGCAGTGTCCTTACTAGACCAAGGAGAAAGACCTGGACACACCCCTGCATGGAGAGCATTTTCAAAGGATTTACAGGTTAGGGCCCATTTTGTCAGTTTGTTTCCAATATTCCTTGACACAAGTGTCCTTATTCCTTTCTCCCAGGACCTTGGTTAAACCTAAATGGTAAAGCCAGAGCGGAACCCTCTCATGGAGGTGTGCATTGCTGTGGCAGACAGAGGTAGATGAGCAGAGATTGATTTTTCCTTGCTTCTGCTTCTTGTCCATTTGTGTGCCCTGGCTGTGGGTGCTTTAGCAAATCCAAGCTTTCCCCATTCATTTCTGAACTGTGACGAGAAAATGGATCTTCCTGTGTGATTAAACTACTTCTGAGCCCCCAAGTGTTTGATAAAGATGTACAGAACAAGAGTCTCATGGATGTTGAGTGCTCTCCAAAACCTGGAGCAGGATGTGCTTCTGTTTAAGAGCAGGTATTGTTACTGCAGCCAGGTATTTAAACTGTAGTTCTCTCTGAATGTCGCATTGAGAATGTTGACTTGTTCTTTCTCTCTGCAGGAGAGCTGATGTGTGCAAGCTGTGACTGAAGACAACTCGACTGAAACTCACGTGCTAAAAGTTGAACTGGAGGACACAGAAGTCTTCTGCCACCTTGAGTTTTGCCTTCTGAAATACCAAAGCATGCTGAATGAGAATCTATTTTAGTAGGAACAGATCTGCATTTACCATCTAGCCCCCAATATTTTCTGCCTGACGTTAGTAGTAAATTGACAGCAAGTATTCCATGTGTTCAGTGAAAGGTGCGCTTAAGGCTCTCAGTTCTGTTGTAGGAAGTTTTTGTGCACCTGACACAAAAGGGAGATGGTCCAGTAGTGATGGTAGCAGCTGGGTTTGGGAGCAAAAGAAATGAAAAGAAGTGATTTTTTGTTGAACCCAGATTGAAGAATCCTTACAGTGTTGCCTAGTCTTTTTGAAAGCAACTAGAAGAAAACTTAGAAACCGCTTTAGGTCTCTGTTCATGAAGCAGAACTACTTGCAAGACTCCATCTTTGTATCAGCTGACAAAATCTTTCACCTGACTATTGCCTTGTGCCTGGTGAGGAAGTGTGCAGCTGAGACTTACTGAAAGACCTAGACCCTGAGCCCTGCTTTAGCAGGATGTTATTTCAGTGAGTGTCTGAGTTGCTTTTCCATCTTTTCTTTCCTGTCCTAGGTGGACTCTTCTTTTTCTGGAGCTAACAGAGGTAGTGATTTACATGTTTGCTTATGATCTGAGATGGCTCAGTAACCTTTAGTGTGTTGCTTTCCTTGAGGAAGGCAGCAAGCTTTACATGTAGGCCGGGGTAGTATGCTGTTGCTAGTAACACCAGAAACCTTGGGTGCTCGAAGGGGGTGTTACTGGAAGGCCTGTGAGAAAGAGGCCGAAGACGCTGTGGTGGGAGAAGTAGCTGTGTGTGAGCGCACTGTTGGCTGGGCGAGGTGTGTGGGGTTGCTGAGATGCTGCAGCAGTGGCAGTAGCTGCCCCTCAAGAGACCTTCCCGTGTTTCTGTTGGAGATGATCTGCAAGATGCTTGGAGGGGAGAACTTTGGGAGCTGAAAGGTAATGTTGGGAGTCAGGGCCCTGTGCAGGGCACTCGGTCTGCGAGAGACTTGCCTGTGGCTGCCCAACGCTGTTGTGCCTGTTCTTTCCTCAGCATTGAGCCATGTGTGGAGGACCCTGGCCAGATTCGAGCAGGGAAGAGAAAATCAGGAGTTACACCTTATTCAAGTAGTTAATGTGCGTTATTGTTCTTAGGTGTCAGGTGCCTTGGAAAACTCTGCTTCTTCTACTAACCCATTGTTGCTGAAATGGTGAGGCTTTTCCCCCATTCTTTTCTCTTGGTGACCAGCTGTGCAGCCAGGGGCCCGAGGAGGTGTCCTGGGGGCTAGCCCTAGGTAGGATATAATCTGTGCAGAGTGAATGTGACGGGCTACACTATTTCTAGTGCCAGCAGGAGAGATGCCCACGTCAGCAGAGTGCCCTGGACTCCAGGCATTGTTTTCTGGCTCTGTGCCTCTCCCCATGGGCAGCAGCGAGGGCATTTCAGCCGAAAGTCTTAAGATCTTTTGGTCGAGGAGGTCTAAATCAGCTGGAGCATTTACGCTAATATAGCTTCTGTCGGAAGCTGTAGAATACAACAAGCTCTCTCTGGAAAGAAAGAAAAAAAAGGGGGTTGGGGGGGAACCAACCCTCCTGGCTAGTTACTGGCTGAAGTGGCTTTGTAAGGTTTTTGTGAAAGGGAAAATGCATGTTGAAAGTGAATGAGAGCCTTCAGTGTGCCAGTGGCTCTTTTAGGCGTAGTCTGAACGCCCTTCTCCTAGGGGTGACCTTTGTAGTGTCCTGCCGTTTGCAGTAACGGTGGAAGATAAATTCCTTGTGCACCCTTAGGAGCCCTTTACTTAAATTAAGGTAGAGTTTAGACAAGACTCTTAATTAATCCCTTTGTAACTCTTTGGTGTGTGTGTATGGTTTTTTGGTTTGTTTTCTTGTTTGTTTGTTTTATGCTGGCAGAGCTTCCAAACCAAGTAAGCAAATCACATCTTTTCTGGACAAGCCCCGTTCCACTGTTTTTATCAAGGTAGTTTCTTTTCTGGACCTTCTCTAGAAAATTGGAGGTATGTAACTTGTGAGGGTGTCCTGAACTGTGCCCTGCAGAGAGGTCAGGTTAAATTGGTTTGCTGACAAACAATTTTCTTCTGTATCCTGCAGTTTGTAAGAATGTCATGTGTACGCATTTACTATTGTCCCAAAGAGTTTTTTTTTTTTTAACCCTCTTTGTTATTTAAAGAATAGTTCACAAGTACTTCTTTTTACGTGTCTGATGTTATTGTGCAGATATATGGGTTTTGTAATTATTTTTGAGTAGGTGCTGGAATTAGGGGCCTAATTTGGTCCAGTGTGGAGTCTCGACATGAAACCCCTAGCAGCTGCCTTGCTTCTGTGCTCATGGACTTTCACAGGATATTTGAAAGGCCTGTTTGTCAGAGTTCGGGCTTCCTGCTCAGCAGTGAGTGTTAGGAAGCTGCCTGCACTGTCCCCCATAAACTGGCAGCCCCGTACATCTAATTGTCCTTGAAAGCTGACTCGTGCTTTTTCTCTTAACGCTTTGCCTTCCTTAAGCACGCTTGCATGCCAACAGCCATCTTGCAGCCAGTCGAACGCACACCATGGTGTTCCGATTGCCTGATTCGTGTTGTCATCTGTTTCCCCTTGTGTTGTCAGCTCAGCTCCCTTTGAAGCTCACCACCTTCAAGACCTTCCAGGCTCCTGTCCTAGGTGCCTTGGTGTGGGCAATGCCTGCTGTGGTTGGCTCCTTCCTCGGAGATATTCAAGCCATCTGGACACAGTCCTGGGCAACATGTGCTAAGTGACCCTTCCTGAGCAGGAGGGTCGGACTAGATGATCTCCAGAGGTCCCTTCCAACCTCAACCATTCTGTGATTCTGTGAACTCTAGGATAAAAAGCAAAGATAAATTCATTTACTTCAGGAATCTCTGTGGATGTCTGGGTTTTTTGTTTTTTTTTTTTAAAAAAACTTGTCCTGGGCCATGAATCAACATGTTAACAGAGAGACAAAGTAGGCCATGAACTGAATTTAAAAGTACAGGTTTTCTTCTTGTCTTAAAATATGCATCCATTTTCTCATCTCTCTTAGACTGACAGATATAGGCCTAAACCAGAAGGTGCCTCTTGTGAAAATAGGTAAAACTAGATGGTTGGATTCCAGCAATGCTTCCTTGCTTTCTGCATCGTAGAACTGCATGCTCATCTTTTGTGTCCATGCAGAGCCTTGATAAAGTTACTGTGTAGGCACCAAGTGTGCATACGTCAGATTTTCTGCGTGTTTGTGACTGACCCTTCTTGTTTCTTCTCATTAGGAAAACTTGGATACGTACTCCCGAGGAGAACTGATGGGGAAATCGCTGACACTCAAGATGGCAGTGCAGGTTAGTTCTGGCTTTCAATTTTCTTTACTGTGTTCTGGCCAAAAGCCTCCTCTGAAACAGCTGAAATGAGTTGAGCTATTGGATATTTTTTTAATCTATTCACATTTCTGTATAGCCTTAGCGCTTACAAGCCATAGTCGGGGACTCCAGGGCCCTGCCGGTAAGCTCCGGACAGAGAGTCAGCAAACAAAAACAGTCCTTTTCCCAAATGCTTATAACCGAGCACAAGAGAAAAAGCAAGAGATGGCTGTCAAGAGGTGGGAATACAAGGAAATGGATAGTCCTACTCTGAATGATGAGCACTGCTCTCACTGCAGCAGTAGCCTGACAGTTTTCATGGGTTTTGAGCAGCCCAGCAAGAATTTTCAGGAGGTAAGGAAGACTGCCAGGTGCATATGCAAACCTTCTCCCAAGCGTGAAGGTGGCAGGTAAGAAGAGAACATGCTTCTGCATTTTTGTATTGAGGGGTTAGTCAGTGAGAGGTGCTGTCAGGGCCAGCTCAGAATTCAGAGCTGTTTTCTGGGCACTCAGTGGGAGATAATGTAGGAAGGAGGGTAATTCATGAAAGGCCTTAGCAACTCTGTTTGCTGTGAGAGAAGACACTTGAAGGGTTTCAGGAGAATGCGCTTTGTGATGAAGGGAATAAGTTCAGAAGATGACCTTTAGAGCAACTTTCTGAATGGATCTGAGTGGGGCAAGGCTGTACTTCAGGACAGAAGAGGATGTTGCAGTAGTTGAGCTGATCATGCCTTGAGGAAGAGGGGTAATTATGCAATACCTCGTGAAGGCAGTACCTCGCCCATGTTCCGCAGCCTGTGCAAGACTTGAACAAGGGGAATAAAAACCTATAAAAAGGTTCAGGCCAGAACTTGTATGCATCATAATTATCATCCTGTATGCATCGTAATTAATTGAAGCTCTCTCAGGAGCTCCCTTCTTGACTTGTCCTGCTGTTTTTGGTAACAGCTGTGAATACAAAGTTCAGGGGAAATCAGGGGCAATAGATTCACAAATGCAGTTACTTTGCAAGGCTTTACGGTTACTTTGCAAGGTTCTGGCCTATCATATGCCAAAGTCAAGCTGCATATAAGTACCATGTGCTGCTTTTTTTTTTTTTTTTTACTTCCCAACAAAGATGGAATTTTGCTCTCCCAAGGAAGAACATGTAATGCAGTTTGAAATCAGATGCACGACAAATACATATAATGGTCTGGAAACTTCATAGAATTCACAGTACCTTCCAGGGTAGACTGCACTTGATTTTTGACTTAGTGTGACCTAATCTTGTTTTTGTTATTGCCTTTGAAATGCTTGCAGGTGGAAACACGCAGTCTACAGCAGCAATTCCCCATCCTCCGCTGATGATGATGAGCAACATTCTGCCCAGGAATCTATTGAAGAGGAGGAGCAAGTGCCTGACTGTGAAGCATTCTCCTCCCTGCTCTTGTACAGAGTCTAAATGGTGGCAATACGTAATGCGTTGGCATAATATGTAAGTTGTTGGCACCGGTGGCTCTTAACTGGGCTCTCTACCATTGGACTTTTAGAATTGATTCTTTAAGAGCAATTGGATTTTTTTGGAGAGGTTAGGCATAAACTCTAAATAGTTTAATGTAAAATTCTGCTGCCCCTGCGCTTTACAGTAAGCTATTCAGAAAGAACCCCCCCCCCCCAACAGAAAATGTATAAATAGAGGCAAGGATGGGGTTTCTTTGCCTTCCTTTAACCTAGGACATGGGTTCTGTTGAATTTATCTTTAGGTAAACTGAGGCATCAATACATTTGTGTGCTTGAAAAACTTCTGCCAACACTGAGCTGAGCTTTTATAGTAGTAGTAAAAAGCCATTTCTTAAGAATTTTTAAAATGCAAACTATATGGAGATTCAAGGTAGAGGGAATCCCTTGCCATAGTTAAAGGCTTAGTGACTTGTGTGATCAAAGGAAAGTATGCTCCAAAAGTGTCCTGGTTTAAAAAGGTGCTTTGGGGTTTTGTTGTCTTTGAGTGTTTCCTGTACATGTGACCTTGATTAGTGTATAAGCAGGAGAGGGTTATCTGTTAGAAGTCAATTGTAATCTTTTGCTTGAAAGACCAGGGGTTTCCCTTTGTGGGCACAATATCCGAAGATTTAAGAGTTAGCTGTATATATTCTCTATCATCAGGAAAACTCAATTCACAGCATGATGAAATAGAACTGTAAATTCTTCTCTTTCAATAAGGTTAAAAGTACTGCAAATAAGGAAACCAAAACCTTCAAATGTTTTGCTGCTTTATTCATTGACATTCTCTTCTAAACAACAGCAGGTTAGCTTTGCTAGTTGGTATTTAAGTATTATCTGGAAATGCAGAATACCTTTTTCTTCCTCCCACCTTTACCCTTTCTCCTCAGCTATTGCCGACCAATTCTGGGAGACAAAATCCAATAACTTGCAACTTTTTAAGAAGGCATGAAAGGCTTTGCTATCAAGTCCTGCTTGTCTATCTGGAGATAGATCAGATCCATGGACTAGTGGACTGAGTTTAGTGAACTGTTAAAGATATGAAGTGGAAATGGGAGGAGGCAGATGGACTGTGGGGAAGGAAGCAGCAAAAGTTTGTGGAGAAGCTGCAAGGCTTTAGATAGCAGGACAGCATGAGTCGTGATATTTGATGATGTCATTTGAAGGAACGGCAAGAAAGGCTTCAGGTAGAGCCTCAAAGATGTCAATGTCTGAGGTACTGCTACTTGGGCTGAAGGCTTTGAACTCTTTGAGGAGGCCTACGTTAATTGTTATATCCTAAATCCATTTTCTTCTCATCCTCTTTGGAAAGATAAGGTGGAACCTTTGCACCTTGGCTCCTGGACATCAGAGAGCGACATGGCTCCCCCCATCCTGAGGAAATGGAGGACTGTTTCCAGGGCCAGCACTGACCCCTGACCTGGGGGCTTAGCCCTGAACTACTGGAGCCTTCTGTGAGAAAAGGGACCTGCTTTGCTGCCAGAAACTCTTGACGTGCTGGAATTTCAGTATTCAATTTTAGAAGGAATTTACCAACAGCATCCAAGTTAAGCACTTGCAAAGCCTTTGATGGTAAACGCATCCAGTTAGGGTTTGTGTTTCCGTGTTCAGGAAGACATCATCAGCTGGAGAGTAACCTGTTTCATCTTTTAAACACCTTCCTTTAAGGCCAACTCTCAGAAGCCTGGAAAGTGAAGGCTGTACTCCTCCTGAAGTCTGCTGATGGAAATGGAGGTAGTTGTCTTCCTAAAGTCGCTGAAACACAAGATGGGAATTGAGCTTCGTAATTTTTCAAGCTTTGGCCTTTATGAAGCAAGAGCTGACACTGTAGTTAAGGCGTTGAAGTGCTCAACTGATTTCTCTGCTGAACAATGTAACAACTCTACTTTGCAGTGGCAGACTGTGGGAAGGTATGCTTTTAGTGAGCACATCTTGATTGCCTTTTACATTGCACTCATTGCATACACTGGGCGCAGGATATAAACAGCCATCTCAAAGTCACCGCACTGATTCCCCTAGGCAAACTTCCAGATCTGTCGAGTAAGCCTGTGTGTGTGAGAATGTGGGGAAGGCTGGGTCCGAGTGAATCTTGACTCCGAAAACACTTCAGAAAAAAGTTTTCAGTATTGTTTTCCGGCTAAGCAAATGTTAATAGGTTCAGGTAGGGTGCCCTCGTGATAACAGTATCCAGTTGCTTGGGAAAGCACAGCATTCAGGTGCTTCATCTTCACTTAAGTGCCCTTGAAACTGGAAAAGGAAACTCAAAACAATACCTATCCATCCATCTGAATCGGCAAGCAACAAAACTTGTGCATATGCTGGACTGTTCTGTAGTAATGTTGTAAATGGAGCTTCCCAGGAGACTCCAAAAGCCTCCACCTTACGTGGACATGTGGAACATAAATGAGAGTTGGCGTTGTCCTCTGGCCTGCCTGTGTGCTGGTGAAAAGGAAGTTTGTATGAGAATATTGAGCCATGTAGAATAGGCTGCTATGTAACTAATAACTCTGTATCTATGCAAACGAACACATGTAAACACATGTAAACAGGATGTAAAATGTAAACTGATGAAAACTGTATCAACCAGATAGATAGTACATCGAGACAAAGTGTCAGAACACACCTACCAAGACAAACCGATGACTTAATAATAGGGTATAATTTCTGCTCCGCTTAAATTACAGACCTAGCTACACAGACAGAAAAGGACCTTAACCTCTGCCTGACTTCAGAGCTACTGAGATGTAAGTCACTCCTAAGGAGCCTCGCAGCTCGGTTTGTGTGGGGCGTGCTTGAGAAAAGAAGCCGAGCCCTTCAGCAAGGTGGATGAGCCTGGGTGCACTGCTGCACCCCCGGGACTGCTGAGTTTTCAGCTCAGGATGGACTTGTGCCCAAGTCAGTCTGGAGCACAAGGCAGGAAAGGTGAGGGCAGGCACTGTCCTGTTTGCCTGGTCATGAATCATAATTTCAAAGGTCATTTTGGAAGAGGTGACCAGCCTTCAAGCTGTCTGAAGAGCTCCCCAGCTCACAGCCTGCTGCCTCATTTCCAGAGGCTCCTTCAGACCAGGTTTCTCGCTCAAGAACATCACAAGCCATTGCCTGTACGTGGTGCCTCAAGCACATTAGCACATGCTGGTGGTACATGTGGGCACTGACTAGACATTACTGGTAGATGACCAGAGAGGCAACCATCAGATAACCCAAATGGAGATCTTCCTCTTGTGTGAGAGATGAGCCCTCAACCATGTAACATGTGTGCCCATACTGTCACAGCTCTCAAATGTTTCTAGTAAAGGTCCAGCTGCTGTAATACAGTGAATCTTCTGTAAATTCTCTCCCTGCCACCCTGGAGCATGGTTTCTGAAATACTCATGGATAGCTGGTGCCGCTTGCTGGACCAATAGGCTCACTGCCAGCCTTTCATTAACATTTTCCACAGACGTCCCTCCATAGCATAAGAGCCTAATTTGCCACAAGCAAATAGTCCAAAAATCGAGTGTTCCTCAGACTTTTGCTAACGATAGTACCTTTTCTGAGATAACACCCATTTGCCCTGCAGTTCGTATAGCTAAAACTAGATTTTGGCATGCCATTTGACACGCTGCCCAATCATTTGTATTATTATAATCCCAATTCAGATCTCCTCGTGGGCAAGGCTGTCGGTTATCATCTCAGTCTGCCAATTCCCTATCCTTTTTTCAATATCCATTCTCTATCCCCTGGCTGAAATATCTGTTGAAACAATACTTGAACATCCCCCTAACAAATGGGATGTCCCTCTACTCTTGTACAAAACAGTCGAGCTGCCTTTTCCGGGTCCTCCCATGTTATGGAAAATCAGGCTCGCCGGCCTCCATAACAGGGTCCGACCCTAGGTTCCTGCTGAGGCAGAAGTTCGGAGTCAGATTGAAGAAAAATAAAATTTAATGACATACGTGCGGTAATTACAGCTCGAGCTGGGTGCCTCCGAAGAGGGACCCCGAACAAAGAAATCCCTGGGCAATTATACCCTTACAATCTAAATTCCCCACCCCTCTAGCGATAGTTTGGACCAATAGTAATAGTTAGGTCTGGGGTCTTCCCCTTCTTCACTGGGCCCCTTCATTGTCTCTAGGCAGGCTGCTGCTTATCTTCAAGGTTGGCTGCTCCTGCTGTCAGTGTAGCTTCTTTATCTCTCCAGCTTGAACCGGCTCTGGGGCCCCCTTTTACTTATCTAAGTAAAAGTTCACAGCAAGTTCACAGCCTGAGGCCTAAGGCTTCAGCAAATTTAGCTACTAATGCTAAGCAAGTTATGCTAAGCAATTAATTCTAGACAGCTTCAGTCTGATATTCTCTAACATCCCACACCCGGGGCATTTGCTGTGCCCATTGAAGTAGATCTCTGGGAGCCCACGGCCAATAAACGCAGGCACGCAAGACCAGTGCCAGTGCTCACCAGATGAGAACCTCGCTGTGTTCTATCTGGGGTGCCAAACAAATAAGATAATCTGTTCTGTTTTCTTTGCTCTCGGGTACTGGTAATGAGGAGCAGGAGTCATATTTCTAAGTTTTTAAGTATTATTGCTGGCAATAAGGTCCTTCTTATGCTCTCAGCCAGGTAGTGAGAAAAAGGGATTTCCAACTAAGCTGTAAAGCCTTGTACCTGCTACTGGCCTATCAGACGCAAAGGCAGAACTGAAATCAGGTCTGCATCGACACCATGTGCTTCCTGCTGCCCTATAAGGTACAGGCGCACAATGACCTCACAACGACAAAGAGGAGCCATGCGCCTACCATGGCATTATGTGGTGCTGAAGGCAGAAATAACCTGACAGGTTAAAACCAGCAGACATTTGAGCAGCACTGGCCTATCAGGCACTGAGCCACAAGTGACATCACAACCACAAACTGCAGCCACATCACCAGCACTGGCCTATTAGGCACTGAGCAACATGTGACACCACAAACACAAACTGCACCCAAAGGACCAGCACTGGCCTATCAGGCACTCAGCCACAAGTGACATCACAAACACAAACTGCACCCGCATGACCAGCACTGGCCTATCAGGCACTGAGCCACAAGTGACATCACAAACACAAACTGCACCCACATCACCAGCGCTGGCCTATTAGGCACTGAGCAACATGTGACACCACAAACACAAACTGCACCCACATCACCAGCACTGGCCTATCAGGAACTGAGCCACAAGTGACATCACAAACACAAACCGCAGCCACGTGACCAGCACTGGCCTATCAGCCACTGAGCCACAAGTTACCCCAGAACCTCAGACTGCACCCACATGACTACCACTGGCCTATCAGGCATTGAGGCACATGTGACCTCACAAGCACAAAAATAGCAATGTGCTTGATGCTGTCTAATCAGGTGGTGAAGCAAAAGTCACCTCACAAATGCAGAAAAGGATCAATGGGGCCGCTTGTGGCCTAGCAGATACTGAGGCCAAATGACTCCACAAACACAAGCAGCAGCAATATGCAGCAAGCTGGACTGTTGGGTGCTCAGGCTGAAGTGACCTCACAGGCAGCCATGAAGCCAAATAGCTGCTCCTGGCCTCTTTCCAACTGAGGCACAATTGACCTCAACAAGCACAAACAGCAGCAATGTCCATGCTGATCGTCAGTCACATACTGATGCACAACTCACCACAAAAGCACCTACAGCAGCAATGGCCCTGCTTACCCTTTAGGAGGCATTGAGACACAAGAGACCTCACCATCATCACCAAAGCTATGGGCATGCTGTTGGCCTACCAGCTTCAGAGGCACAACTCACCTCACAAGCACAAATGGCATCGACCTGCCTGCTGCTGCCCTATCTTTGACTGAGTCACAAGGGAGCTGAAAAGTGCAAACCTTCACAGAGGAGAAGCTCACCTGGGCCACTCGCACGTCCCTTGATTATGCTGTGATCACTCCATACAGAACAGTCTTCTGCAAATGGCTTTCATCTCCTGGCAAGACTCTCTCCACGTCATGCGACAGCTCCACTCTGGCACCCTGGCGACAAATCACAAAAGGAACAATTGGTCTCGCTTTTCCTTTAGTACCATCAAGTCCGAGCTGGGAGCCTTCGCACTGCAGCACCTACACAATGGCAGCAGGATGCCACTTCCATTTCTAGTGCATTTCTAGGCACAGAGATCAGCTGAGGGAGCAGCTGCACTGCAAAGGCTTTCTGACACTCTCAGATCAACTTGGCACTGCACCAGGCATCAACCTGACGCCAGACTTCTGCTCTGCCACCTACTCTACAAACACACTGCCTCTGCCCCACACAGCTGCCTCTTCTGCTACATACAACCAAGTGCCAGCAAGAAGAGATGCATGCAGGACACTCGCCACTTGCACACTCCCCAGCCACTGCTCTGCTCGCTGCCTTCCCTTGGCTTCTCAATCCAGACACTCAGGCAAGCTCTTGCGGTAACACCACAAGGTGGCCAAGGCACTCTAGGCTCACGAGGCATGTGCAAATGAGCAGCACAAGATTAGGCAGGGACTGAGCTGCCTCCTTGGGTGATGCTGCTCTTTTCAGAGGGAAGCATCCTGTTTTCTTTGGGCACAGCAGGCTGCTGCTTTCCACCCCCATCCCCTCATGAACCTCCTGCTATGGATGGGGGCATGGGGATTTTCTGTAGTAATACAAAAGATACAGATACAACACAGAAACACTTGAGAGTCCGGAAGGCCTCCTGAGCCCAAAGGAACCTCCCTTCCTTTCCTTTAGTTACTTGGACAAGGAGCTTGGACAGGGAAGGGAAAAAGGGTGCAGAGCCTTTGAAATGAGGCCCAAGGAATGAGGCAGCCCCACACTGGATGGCTGCTGAAATGACAGCTCTCCTGGCTGCGCAGCCTCTGCAGCACCAGTCCGCGCTCCACAGCTGGCTTCACAGAGCATGGAGGGCTGGGTGCCACGGGCAACCTGGCCCTGGGCACATCTTCACCCCTCGCAGAGCCGGCAGCCCAAGAGCTCTGAGACTTCCACAGGTCAAGCTATGGACGCTTTGGGGCACTCACACAAAGGCACTCAGGACATGCTGGCATCTATTATAAGGGTCTTGGACTCATCCTATATGGCACCACAACCTCCTAGGAAAAGGAGGGGGCACCGTAGCATTTCCTGAGCGGGCTGGCAATAACAGCACTTGTGGGAGGCGGAATTTGCAGCACAGCAGAGGTACCAGGAGCTGAACCCACAACCCAAGTCACCCACGGAAGACAGGCGCATTTATGGAAGCCTTCGCATCCACACGTAGCCTCTTCTCAGTCACTTGCAGCTGCTTTCACAGAGGGCTCACGACGCTGGCCAAGATGTTCACAGGTACAGGGACACAGCCTGGCATCCCGCCTCCATCCTCAGCGGCTCTAGCACTGCACTGGGAACCTCCATGAGTGGAGCAACCTAGAAAGAAAGAAAGAATCGGAGTGTTACTGGCAGTTCTGCTGGCCTTACAGAGTCGCAACAGGCAGGGGCAAATGTCTCCCCTCTGTGCTGAGCTCTATTGGTGAGAGCACAGCCAGCAGGGCCACCAAGACGTTCTACCCCTCTTTTTGGCACAGGTGACACCATGTCTGTATACCAGGTCCTGTTTGGGCTCTCCAGTTCTGCACAGGCACTAACACACTGCAGGGAGTCCAGCACAGGGACACCAAGACGGTCAGGGGCTGCAGCGTGGGGCATAAAAGGAGAGGCTGCGAGAGCTGGCTTTGTTCAGCCTAGACAAGAGAAGGCCAAGGGGCATCTTCATGCTGTGCACAGCTACCTTATGGAGGGCACAGAGAAGACGGAGCCGGATTTTCTTGGAGGTGCACACTAGTAGCATGGGAGGCAACAGGGACAAATCGGACAATGGGAAATGCTTCTGAGACATTAAGAAGAAACCTTTTTCTCCGTGACGGTGGCCAAACTGCGGCACAGGGATCCAGAGAGGTTCCCAGATCTCCATCCTTGGAGGTAATCAAAACTTCACTGGAAAAGGCCCCAAGATACCTCCTCTACTGGCACCTGCCTGCAGCAGGGCGTTGGAGCCCTGCTACCTCCACATGGCTCCCCCATTGCAGCCTCAAGGAATATGCTATTGTGAGACTCTTGCCAAAGGCACCAGAGGCTTTGGAGATGCCGCCTCCACCGCTCAACAAGGACAGGTGTCTCAGAGCCACCCATCGCCCTCACAGGCCTGACTTCTTGTGAGGGGGCATCTCCCCTCTCTGCAAGGCTCTGCGTAGGCACAACGTGCAGAAATGCCTCTGACTGCTTTCATTAACTACCCATCTCACTGAGGGATAGCAATGGATTAGCGTCTGAGATGGGAAGATGCAATGACGGTCCAGATTCAGCAGAAAGCCTTTAAGGAGGGAGAAGAGAACTCTCTCCAGCAGTCGGTAAAATCCCAAAGACTCACGGAAGCATCAAACCCTTCCGAAACTGCAAGCCTGAACCTCAGCTGACACAAACCACCAAACTGGGAGCAGCCCTGCCTCGCACCACGATGCTCCAAGGAGGCAACACAGTCACCAACAGTCCTCACCCACGTCTCCCAGAAGGACACCGTGATGGCACGCTGGGCCTTGGGAGCAGAGCACTGCTCTCTCCAGACACCTCCTCCCACGCTGAGCAGCAAAACACTGGCGCCACCACCCGGCTCCACCACAGGGCACGCCACACTGTGACACGCCGCTACCCCCACACTTCACAGAGCGTTGCCAGCCAACATGCGCCTCTGCATCAGTGACACACAGCCCACAGCACCACACATGGCAGCACACAGGGCACCCCCAAGCACCCCACAACACACAAAGCCCAACTCTCCAGACCTTCCATCCCCTTCTAGTCCTCCAAAGGCCTTGCAACAGGCTCTGCCTCTGAACAGCCACTCACAGCCCGGGGCCTGCTCACTTCCCACCTTCCCACCAGGAAGCAGAGAAGAAGTGCTCTCACAGGGGCTGATCAGGCCAGCTTTTCCCTCTCGCTTGTGCCTCAACTTCTCTGAACAAGAAATCTCTTTCAAAATGTGGCCCATACCCTTTTTGGGGGGTGACATTCCTTCTGTCTCCTCCAACTGCCTTTGCACCCATTCTCCAATGACTGCATACGCGGACAGAAAATCAGAGACCCCTAAAGTGTTACAGTTCCAAACATGTCATAAAAGCAGCTGGACACCTCAAAGACAGACACAGCATTCAGACCTTGCAGGAAAATCTCACAAGCTCCCTGCTCTTTTGACAGGGGCAACTTCTAAAGCACACACACACACCCTGGCAAGAAGAGATTACTCACACCACTGCTCACACCAGCACTACATTCATTTAGCAGCCTCAAAAGTCTAGCTGGACTCCCTAGCTGACCGGGAGGAGGCTGCAAGCTTCTACTTAGCAACAAGCAGAAAGGCAAACTCCATGTCCATGCTCACCACAGAACATCATCCGCATTTTAAATGTAGCAGTACTAACTCATGATGATGGAGTGGAATCAAATTTGTGTCAGATGATGTGGAATATCGACTTCTGCTTGATTAATGAGTTGCATTTCTGTATTGCTGTAGAGCTCTGCAGGGGTCAATCCCTCCTCTGAGCACACGCAACAAACCCAGAAGTGACCTCACCACCAGCATCCAAGCCATGCGTCTTCTCCTGACCTGTCAGCTGCTCACACAGAGGTGTCATCACATCACAGATTCACATCATGGCCTCATAATACTCACAATGCTCTCAAACACCCATTGCCTACCAGTTACTACACCAAAAGATTAGCTTCTGCTATGCATTATCAACACCTAGCCTATGAAATTTAAGAATTGCAGAACAGCCTGCAAGTAATTCTTGGCAACATTTTCTAACGGGAGGATTGCATGGGAGCAGCGATCATGAAACTGAAGACAGCAGGGCCTCGTGTCCCAGGCACAGGGAGAAGCCTTCCCGCAACTCAGAACTCTGGTTCCTTCCCCAATGCTGAACAAAACCAGAAAATCCTCTACACATCCAGGACAACAAGCATTCTCCTATTTTAGGCCCTGACAACTGGAGGCACGTGGAAGGACTCAGGCCAGGGCATCTCAGTTGGTGAAACCAGCAGAGACACAATTCAGCAACTCTTCACCCTGACCTAGGAGCATGGAAAGAACAATGGCAAGTGCAAGCACTGGCCGTTCATCAACTTTCAGGGCCCTGACAAGCAAAACAGCTCACACTTACAGAGCTCTTCTGCAAACACCCTTCACCCTGCTGCCAGGCTCACAGGTCACGGCACAAAGCAAGAGGCAGGGAGCAAAAACAACGGCTAAGGCACGGCATCACATGCAGGCACAGCCTCTCTCAGAGCCACTCCAAAATGCAGTTTTCACAACAAAAGACACCATTGGGAAGGGCACCTCGCGACGACACCAGCAGCCTGCTCACACTTTGCCCAGCACCTCCCAAACGCACCTCGAAGCAGCACCTGGGGCTGCGCTGGCAGCAGCAGCTCAGGGAAACGCTTTAACAGGGATCCCAGAGCCACCACAGGGCCAAAGCTTCCTGCCCCCAAACCCCACCGAGCCGCCCTGGCCCAGCTGCTCGCGGCAGGCCGCCAGGTCTGGCTGCAGGGCAGCTCCCCCCTCTGGCCCACGTCGCTCTGGCCCCTGCTCACGGCCCCACCAGCCCCTGCTGCAGCTCCTGCAGCAAAGCAGCCCCGGCAAAGCCAGCACCGCTGCCCCGCCCCGGCGGGAGGGCACCCGCCGCCATTTGAACGCGCCCGCAGCCCCCACCAAACGCTCTCGCCCGCTCACTTCTCGCCTGCTTTGCTCCCGCTCCTCTTCCACGTCTTTGACATCTTTTTTTTTTCCCCACATGTTGGACTGCAATTGGCTGGCAGAGCCATCAGTGAAATCGATGCCCGCCCTCCTCCTCCTGACAGCCAATAGGAGGGCTGCACTGGGGCGATGCCATGGCAACGCTGGGCCCTCCTGCCCTGGCGGCCAGCTCCGCCCCCTCCCCCACGGTCGGGCACCATGTTGTGGGCGGCAGCGCAGGGCGCGGCGGGGCCTGGGTGCAGCGTGGTGCTGTGTGGGCGGGCAGTGTGGGGCCCCGGGGTGCGGCCACTGCCCCGGCGGTGCTGGGCTGTGGGGCAGGGGCCCCGCGGGGCTGCTGGCTGCCCTGCGCCCTGGGGGCTGTGCGGGGTGTGGGGGGGCAGCACTGGGGCCTGTGCTGGTGGCATCCGTGGTGCCGCTGTGGGGGCCCTGGGGCTGGCCGTGGCGCCGGAGCCCACAGGCAGCATCCTGCTGCCCCCAGGGCAGGGCAGGGCAGGGCAGTGTCCTCTCGCCCCTCCTGCCCCGGGTCCCTGCCCACGGCAGCCCTAGGGCTTGGCTAGGGAGCGGTGGTGTGGGGTCGTGAGGGTGCTGGGGGAGATGGCTGTGTTGGTCTCACCCCAGCACTGCCCACCACAGCTCAGAGAAAAAACCTTGGCGTCAGCCAGGACCTGTTGAATGAGGATTGCACCTCCACCTGTTTCCAGGCTGCTCTCTCCAATGTATGTTCTTTTGGGTGCGGTGATTTGAGCCTAGTTTGCAGGAGGACAGGGGCAGTGGCCATCTAAAGATGGCATCTCTGAGCCCAAAACATGCTGCGCCAAGTTGGAAGGATAAAGGGGGAAGGAAGAGAGATTTTCCCAAACACCCAGTGGACTTGGGGTTATTACAAGGTGATGGTTTCGTTATGGTATATGGACATTTCCAGCAGGGTCTTGAGAGCCCCATGGAGCTGCAGGCCACCTCAGCGTCTGGGATGCAGGACCCCTTTCCTCTCAGAGCCAGACCCCAAAGAGGACCCACTCCCAGGGAAACCTGTCATGGATTCCCATGCCCCCCCCCCCCAAGAGGCGATGGAGCTGGCCGCACAGAAGCCTTGGGGCTCAGGACAGCCCCATCCCCAGGACCCAACAGTCCTGGCTGCCACATTGTCCCCCGAGCCAGAGGGGTCCCTCAGGCAGGGCTCTCGCAGCAGCCCCCAGCCCTGTCCAGGCACCCCCACAGCCCGGGATCCACAGCAGTTTTGGCAGTTAACAGTCTCTGTGCGACACCTCGGGAAGGATCTCCCAAAGCCCTTACCCTCGGTGGAGAGCCACAGGAGCGCAGGGGACAAGGAGCTGTGGTCCTGGCTGATGGTGTCCATCCAGCAGTCCTCCATCTCGCTTGCCCTCTTGCTCTCGTTTCACCTCTCCAGCCAGAGAAACAGGACGCTCTTCCCATCTCATTACCCAAAACTCCTTTCCAACATGCCCCTGCTCCTCCGCCTGTTGGTGAGGGGCCTCAACGTGGCCCCACTGCCTCCTGTCCCCTCTCCTTGCCATGGAGCCACTATGAAGGGCAGCCGTGGGGAGGGTGTGAGCAGTGCCCAGGAGTGCCTGGGCCTCACAGGGAAGTGAGGGTCCCCGCCCACGACACCGGGGAGACCTCCCTGTGATGTGGCACGTCCCATTGTGACCTCAGCTCATGTCATCTGGGGGCTCTGTAGGTCACTGCCATGGAGATGGCACAAGCAGGGAGAGAGCAGAGAGATTTCCCCTCATGTGCTGGAAAGCAGCCACCTGCCTTCACTGCAGTTATTTTCCATAATTTTCTGATAAATCCTTCAGGAATGTCTCCAGACAGTGTCAAAGACTGTGAAATATCTCAAACGGGGCACTGAAGATGTCACTTCTGCGCCCCTGCACCGACAGGTCACTGCACTGGGCAGACCTGTGCAGGAATCTGGGGTTTGGGGGCTGGCGTTTTTACAGGATCCAAAGCATGTGGGATGAACCAGCACAAAGCATGGCCACAGGCTGAGAAATGCTTTGGTGAGCCTCAAAACTGGTTTCTGCTGTGGGCCCCTCTTTTTGTGGAAGCAGGATGCAGGACAATGTGGGACAGGACGTAGCTTTCCTCCTTTAGGCACCAAGGCAGGCACTTTGCTTCTAAAAGTGCTCGGCAAGGTTTCTCAGTTGGCAGTGCTTGAGCTAGAGATGCTATGCCAGAGAAGAGCAAACATAGCCTTAACACACATCATCCAGAGGCCCTTATCCAGGACCCTGGAGCCTGCCAGGCTCCAAAGCCATGGGCGAGGCCAGGTAGCAAATGTGGGGAAGTTTTCCCATTTCCCATGAAGTTTGCCCATCTTTCCTTCTGGCTGAGCCTGAGGAAGCCATTTCTCATCCCTGGGCCTCATTTGGTCCTTGTGCTTTTCAGTGTCACCTTGGGGCTGTGTGAGAATTCTCCCCTGGGTACGCTCCTCAGCCCCCTGCCCTCCTCCTCCCCGCAGGCACCCTTGCTCTCCCGGGTCTGTACAGCCCCGACATCCTGGATCTCCCACATTTTATGACTCTGGGCTTCTGAGGACACGCCCACACACTGCAGTGCTGCTGTCCAGGCTCCAGTGCAGAGTCTATGAGGCAGTGAAATGCCTCAGGACGTGCATTTTGACTCACTCCGAAATTTGTGAGATGACCAGCTCCCAGCTCTGCAGCTGCTGAAGTTTGAGAGCATCCCTACAACCAGCCTTCCTGCTCTTCCTAATCTCTGCACAGTTTTGGGGCAAATCTTGCAGAAGGGAGACTCCATCCCCCTTGAATACTGTGAGAGATGTGGCTTTCCAAGTCACTGTAAAAGGAAGGACTCCTTTACTTCTTTGGGTTGCTTCTTGAGCCTGTGGCACCCACTCTGTGATGCTGGGAGCCCCAGCTCTGCAGCCTGCTGTCTTTGCCCTTTCTCTCCCCTGTCTCCTGTTTGTCTACCCAAAGTCTTCTCTCCACACCAGGGGCATGGGAAGTGCTGCTTTAGAGAGCTCATTTGAAGCTGTGACATGTTGTGAATCTGAAGGCCTGAAGGAGGCTAGTCTGGGACATGGCTGTGCCCCCACACCCCCTCCTGTTCCCAGCCTGAGGATCCAGGAAGGTCTCCAGGGAGAGCAGTGGGCTTGGGGGTGGGTGGGATGGGTTTCCCTCAACATCCCTGGGTCCTGCATGGGTTTCTCTGAGTGCTCAGGAAAATCCCTCTTCTCTAGGGGCTTGCATCAAGGCTTTTCCAGACTTTTGTACAGAAACCCAGCCTGGTCCAAGATCCCCAAGAGCAGCACGGCCCCCAGCATCACCCGGGACCCCCAGGAGCTGTCTGGCTCTCTCTTCTGTTCCCACATTCCCCGATTAAATGGACAGTTTGTAGCCTCACCTTTACAACACTCCATCTGGACACTGCAACACTGTGACTCCTCCCCTAGCTCATTCCCATAGGCAGCTGCTGATTTGTGACCTGCCTATTGGCTGGCAGGAGGAGGGGGGCGGGTCTGGATTTCACTGACGGCTCTGTCAGCCAATCGGAGTCCACCATGTGGAAGAAAAACAGACGTGAAAGAGAGAGGTGGAAGAGGAGAGGGAGCGAAGCAGGGGAGGCTTTGGGTGGAAAGCAGGACCGGGCTTGGGCAGCTTGTTTCTCACAAGACCGTGAGAAACGCTCTGCCCCCCCTGGCCAGTATAACTGCTCTGCCTGGCACTGAGGCACAGGAGGACTCAGGGTGGAGATCGGGCTCTGCAGATAAGAGCCCCAGGGGCAGAGTTAGGAAACAAGAAAAGACCTCGAATGCGAAAAAACAGCATCTTTAAGTACACCAGAAACCAGCAGGGGCTGGAAAATGCCCCAAGCTGTAGTAAAAGTTTCTGAGCATAAAGAAAAATCAATGAAAAAAAAGAAAAACTGTTCAAATTTGAAAAATAGATGGATGTAACCGAGTAACCTTAAAAGAAGTAGCTTCAGCAGTTACAGTTAAAATCAAACTATAACAACCTAATGGCCTTGGTAGGCTTTTCTTTTTGTTTGGGTTCTACAGAGTGACCCTCTGAAGAGCAACAACTTGAAAAGAAGCAGCCAGAAAGAGTGGTAGAATTGTTAGGCTAAGTAATGTGTTTTTTAAAAGTATCTAAATAATAGAATGAATCTAGGAGCCAGGAGAGAAGTAACATCAAAGGAAGATGGCAGACCTAAGAATGAGGGGATACATATACCAGGCTGATAACGAAACTCAACAGCTGTATTCTAGTGTTTGTAAAAATTGATGATCCTAAGGAAGGGGCTAACACCTTCCCTTGATGAAAGGAAAGGAAAGAAAGAGAAAAAGATGGTAAAATTAAGCATAAATGTAACAGCTGTTGATCTGAAGTTAAAGTTGTCTGTTTCCTATAGAGAAGACAGGGAAATATGGAAAAAGAATAATAAAAAAAAGGTGACCAACTCTATTTGAAGCTCCTCTAAAGGGAACTATTCCAGCTTGGGGAACAAACTGATCTTTCGGTGCAGGAAAGAAATGCCTGCAATTAAAGGAAATAAGATTTCTGTGTTAAGATATGGAGCTGGAACAACACTCGGATTCACCGAATTTGGGTCAATAGGCCAGACCAATCATGTTGCTATTAGGATTAAGACTGTTATTTTTAACAGTTGTTTACGTGTTACTGCAAATGGGCATGCTTTGCTTTTGGCGTCTATTAATAGCAGTGCGCATTTCCCCAGTACACTGTGCTTACCCAAAAGCCGCCCACTGCACACCAAGGGGAATTAGCTGACTTCTGAAATAAATGTGTGTGTCTGACGGTGTCAAGGGGTGGAGTGACAGGCGCCACACAGGCAAGCGTGGGACTCTGGATGGTGCAGCCCACAGAAGAGGGGTTTGCTCTGGGGTGATCCCAGGAGTTAAGGAACCCCGGGTGCATCACGGCTGGAGCCACCACACTGTGGGGTTGCTGCAGCCTGGGGGCAACCGTCTAACGACCCCACAACTGACAATTCCAGACAGAGGAGAAGCGACACCACAGACTCACCCCATAAACATCTAGGTGCTGTGGAACCATTCCCCACAGAACGACCTGTTCATGGCTGCTGTTGCCAACTGAGCAGTGCTGTGGGCTGAGCACTAGGTTACCTGTTGATGTGCATGCTGTTATTGACTGAGGCCATACAGCCTTTGTGTAACTGTGGGCTGGCGTTGTTTTGACTCGCTATAGAAAAGAGTAAGCCACAGAAGTTGGTGTGGACTCTGACCAACCATCAGCTGGCCAGTGGATGTCAATGGCGTGGTGAGGAGAATCCAGGCAAAACCGTGCCGGAAGGGTGGCCAATAAAGGGCGAGTGCGGTCACTGTACCGTGCATCTATGATTTAACTGTAGAGTTCTAATATGTGTATATATTTTTTCAGTTCTGTTATATTTCTAGCTTTTTTTGTTATAACCTCTTATCTCTAATAAATTCTCATACTTGACAAATCATGATCTTTCGGAGTTCAGTGCAAATAAACCCGAATCTGAAAGAATCACAGACGCCCCTCTATTGGCATGTCACAGGTAACACTCACAAGGGGGCATCAAATCTCTTGAATGGGATGGTTGGTTACTGTCCAGATGGTGGTGGCAGTCTCCTTTGCCGGGGTCCTTCCAACAGTGGCTTCCACTGGATCAGATGAGACTCCCCGAACTGTTCTTCTGGGGAATTTTTATAGTCCAGCTGGCTTGTGGTCCTGTGTGACCTCTCCAGCATATGCATGAGCCATTGCTACTGATTACCTCAAACTACATACCAAAGCATCTCCTAACTCTCCTAAGAATGCACAGAAGACTGTCCTACATGGCCACTTCTTCATTTGCAGGAGCAGTTTCTACTGTCAATTTTCAAGGGTCTTAAATAATTACAATTTAATCAGTTCTGCAGCAGGAGCTGCTGCAGAGATTCTGAAACAGCCAGATACTCCACCTGAGATGGTACTCACCACATTTAAGCACAGGAATTGGTCCAGGCACAGCAGGATCTGCCCCTGGAAATCTCTAGAACTGTCTGAAACACCCACTTGGAGAGGTTCTGCACCAGTCAGTCCAACACTTAATTTGGAAAGTGGTAGGAGTTCAGTCAGTCTCCTAGTTTCAAGTCCATCCCCAGCTTCTCCTTCCTAGATATTTGCTTCCTTTTGCCCCTAAAAGGTTTGTCAGCCTCATCTTGGAGATTAAGACCATCCCACAGCTGCTTGCCAGTTCCAGACCGTGCTTTCCATCTTCCTGGGCACCGCTGAGTTCAGCCTGCTTGTTGTGCTGTCTTTTGATTGCTGTGGGGCCATTTGCAATCCATCGCACTGTACCATCTTTATGAAGCCCTGGTTGGACTCCACACTCATCTTTATCCATTGGGTGATGGCATCTCTATCCTTGCTCAGCCCCACCATCTTATATACCAAGGTACCCTGTGTCCCCAGTAAAGAGACTCTTTCTTCTGTGGCCTCATCCCTTTGATGAGAGCAGCCTGCATGGGCACCAGCTACCTTCAAACATGAGCTTTGCTCTCTCCTCTGCTGTGTTGCTGAGCTCCTTCACATTGACCCCTGTGTCTTATGCCTGCACTAGATGCACTATCCTGAGAATACCCTCTGGGAAAGCCATATGAAGCCTTCTTCACCAGCATAGCCGGTGACACTGCCATCGTCACTACTGCATATGGTAGCTCCATTTTTGGCTACGAGGGGCCTGAATACAGCAAATCCTTTGAACCAACCAAAGCCTGATGAAAGGGTTCAAGACGGTTACCTCCATGGTGAGCAGAGAAGCTGCTTTGCTGTAAGCTCTCAGCAGCTTTGCAGGTTCCTCTAAGAAAGTACATTGAGGAGAAGCATGATTTTAGCTGACATCCAGCAGACTAAGAAGACACAACATTTTGAGTGCTGGAACTTACCCAGCAAATGGGAAGCTGGGACTGTCACCTCTGATTCACTGAGGCTACAGTGATATTGCTGTAGGTGACTTGGCTTGAGCTTTTGCTCAAATAATTACAGCCAGTGGTTCAATTTCAGCATATCTTCCAGATGAACCTAGTCCAGAGATTCCCTTATGCCAGACTAGAAGCAGAGAGTAAGACAGAGCATCTGGGATCTAGGACTAACCTGAGCCCCAAGTTAAAATGCCAGTGCGAACATGGGGTATTGCCCACTACTGAGCTTCCCATTTTGCTCTCTGTGTAAGTCACCCATTACACTCTGAGACAGGGTCTGCGGGACAACAGAGTCTGTGCAGAACCTCTGGTTCACTCCTTGAAATCCATCATCTCCTTCTCCCCTCCACCCTTGTATTTTTGAGGCATCCTATTTGTGGAGTCTTCTGCTCCTTTCCTTTATATGTCTAAAACCAGATGCAAAGGTGGAGGGAAAAATGTCAGTATTTATTGCCTATGTTCTCCTTGGACTTCCTTCTGTTAGACGTGTTCTTTGGTTTAAAAAAGAAATTAGCAGCTAAATAAATGAAGAGATTTGAGACTGAAATAGTGAGTTTATCAACTTCACTGGAGGTGCCTGTGAGCAGCTGGTGTCTGCACTTGTTTTCCCTTGGTCCCTATTTTGTTAATGGAGGCAAAGAGAGAGCTCTAGAGAGAGGCTGGGTCCTTCCAGACTATAACTGGCGTGTGAAAGAAGTGTTACCAGTCTCTTCCAGACACTCTTCTCCCTCTCTGCACTGACAAGATGGGAGGAAGCTAACTTGCTCAAACTGAAGTGCCTGACTTTTAGACATCTGAAACATCACCCTGCTTAGTATTTTCTTTGTTCCAGACCCTTCCTATTTCAAATAATCAAAAGGACAGCCTTTAAGTTCTTTAAGATGAGAAGATTCCCCCCCTCCCCTAAAGGGAAAGCAAGGCATTTAGGTCAGGACATTTAATAACAATGGAATTTGGCAATGCTTTGGCAAGAACTCTATTTCAGTGCACAATGATATCAGATGAGACTGTCTGACACAGACATTTCCAATGACTGAATGGAACCCTCCTGAATTTCACTATTTAGAGTATTAAAGAAGGCAAGCTATACTTGTTCTCTATGTCTCCGCCTTTTCTGGAGAAAGAGAGAGGAAGAAGCTGTGGAAGAAAGCAGGGGATTACAGAAGAGATGCTCAGTACTGGCTTGTTTTGAAACCAGCAGCCTCACAGATGTTCCAAGTCAAAAAAGGCAAGCACCGAAAAGTAGAAGGAATAACTTTCCAAATACTTATCTAAATGGATGGACTGGCATCTGCAGATAATAGTAAGTACTTTTGCTGGGAGATTAGGTTGGCTTTTGAAGCACAGATGTGATGGATGTTTGCAATAGGTCTAAGTGAACAGGGAATTTCCCAGGCATGGCATGAACTAGTTCACAACCTCTTTACAATACTGTGCTTGTGAGAAAGAATCCTCTGTGAGCATTTGGAGAAGGTAGAAAGAAGACAGTAAAATCTCTGAGGACTGTAAATGTGAAGCGGAGAAATCAGGGTGCGATGAATGGCTGAGAGGAAAATTTCTGTCTGTGCTACCTAGGAAGCAAGCAAGGGAGCAAAGAAGGAAGGATCTACCCTCCCGTCGAGACTGTGAAATTCTCACGCTTGCTTCTTCGTGCTCCTGTCTCAGCAGCATGTACTGAAATTAGACATGGGACCAGGAAATGAAACTATAGTTGCTGAGTTCATCCTAGAGGGTTTCTCAGGGCTTGATCAAAGACTACAGCAATTTCTCTCCCTGCTCCTTCTACTCATATAGCTGACAACAGTGACAGGGAACACAATGATCATCTTCCTCATGTGTGTGGATCACCACCTGCAAACTCCCATGTACTTTTTCATCAGCAAGCTGGCATTCCTGGAAATCTGGTTCGCATCCTCCACAACCATCACATTGTTGGCGATTCTGAGCTCTGGAAGGAGACCAATCTCATTAAGCAGCTGCTTTGCCCAATCCTATTTCTATTTTGCCCTGGGTTTTATAGAGTTTGCTCTCCTTGTTGTCATGTCCTTTGATCGCTACGTTGCCATCTGCCAACCTTTGCATTATGCTGCTGTCATGAAGTGGCAGCTGCGCACCCACCTGGTTGCTGCTGCGTGGGTCCTAGGCTTCACACTCTTCAGCTACCGCCTGGTCTTGCTCTCAAAGCTGACTTTCTGTGGCCCCAACAAGATCCACCATTTTTTTTGCGATAACTCCCCCTTATTCACACTGTCCTGCTCTGATGCCAGCCTGCTTTGGAAAGTAGACACCATTTTCATATCGCTTGTAGTGCTGAGTTCCTTATGTCTAATCATAGTGTCCTACATGTGCATCTTCCACTGTATTCTGCACATGCCATCAGCATCTGGGAGGAAGAAAGCTTTTGCTACATGTTCTTCCCATCTCACCAACTTAGCCATTGTCTATGGATGCTGCATTGTTCTCTATGCACGGCCCTCAGAAGGGGTTTCCTTGGAGAACAACAGAATTGTAGCTTTGCTCAACACTGTCCTGTACCCATTCTTAAACCCCTTCATCTACAGTCTCAGAAATGAGACTGTGAAGGTGGCCCTGAAGGAAGCCATTGGTCGTGCAAAGGTTCGGCTTTTTCCCAGTCATGATGCTTTTCATGACAGCAATTCTAATTATGTGTCATGTATTATATCACACACACATATGTATAGCTATTAAATATGAGTGCCTCAGGAGATTTATTTTCTCATTGGATTGTAGCAGTGAAAGGAAGGAATGTGAATTGTGTGCCTTGGTTGCAGGGGATTATTATAAACAAAATCTAAAAAATATTAATAAAATGTTGAACACACACACACACACACACACACACACACACACACACACTTCTTAGGAGTGGGACATAGACTGCCAGTGCATGCTGACACAAGGAAGTTTTCATAAGTCATCTCAGGAAATTTAGCTGAAAACTCTGGGGACAATGTCCAAGGGTTGTTGAGAAAAACTCAAAACACCTTCTCTCCCTGAATAACAGAAGATGCTAAGCACGAAAATTAAGCTCAGACATTACAATGGGTTCAGATTCACTGGATTCAAATCCATAAAACACTTCTCAGTTTCATTAGTGTGATGAAGACAGCCTCACTGATTTGCCAGTGATAGCATGCAGACAACAGCTTTTTTTATTCACTTTGTCTTATGGGGGGGGGGGCACTACCAATAAGCATAATTGGTGCGGACTCTCTTTTCTTCTAATACAGCAGTATCCTAGAAACTCTTTGCTCTTAATTAACCATCCAAGTAACCTCCCAATCCAGTGAAATGGGGGGGAGGGGGGCAGGGTTCTGAGCTCTCCCTGCCAAAAGGCTCGCTGCCTTGCGGATCTCTGCTGCAGCCTGCACACCATGCACTGCCCTGGGCCCTGAAACAAGACATCCAGGGGCTGACTTCCAGGAGGAGGCGGCAGAGAGCAGTTTTGACATGGTGGGACTTTTTTCTCTGGCATAGTGAACAAGGAAATGGTCTTGCCGTGACAGAGCTCTCGGAGGTACTCTTTTGAGCAGCAGTGCCACAGTCGTTACCTTTCAGAATGGGCACATAAGGAAAACTTCCAAAGACAAAGTATTTCTTCAGAAAAGAATTGGCCTCTTACAGCAAGTTCTCCCAGACGCACATACAACAGTGAGTGATGTTTCAAGGGCTCAGAGCTTATTTTTTGTGCTGAAAACAAAGAAAATCACAACATTGCTTTTGGACCCTGAAAATCATCGCCTGCATGAATACCTGACTGGATAGAAGCCAAAAACATGCTGAGGTGATGTCCATAAGGCAAGGTAAGAGACCAGCAGCAGGCCCATTGGCTTGGTAGGTGATTATGAGGTCAGTTGTGTCTGATAGGCCACCGGGAAGCTGATGGCTGGGGACATTTTTATGAGATTAGTTGTTTCTCAGAAGCTCATAGGAGAGTAGGAGGCCCATGATCATAAAGATGAAAGTGAGGTCACTTCTGCCTCTACAGGTGATGGACCAGGAGCAGACACATGAGTGGGAAAGTGGCTGTGAGGTGACTTCTATGGGTGAAGCTGATAGGCCAGCACTTGACTCCTGTCTGGGGTAAGAGGTTGCGAGGTCCTGCCTGCCTGAGTACCTGTTAGGCCACCAACAGGCACAGGGCTAGGATGTGGGTTTAGTGGTCACTCCTGTCTCTGGTGGGTGCATCTTGGTCTGTGCAGAGAGTGAGGAGTGGCATGGACAGCCCTGGGCTGCGAGTGGTTTTGGGCCACTGGGCTCTGTGTGAGACACAGAAATATATTTTTTAATGGTGCAGGCCTGATAATACCAAACGTCAATAAAAAATGAAACAAGAAAGAAAGAAATAAAATGATCTAAAGTGAAGAAATGTTTTGTAACACTTCCCAGCTTTTAAATTTTTTTGTGTTCTTGTTGTCTGTCTTTGCTTTGTTGTCTTTTTTAATATACTTTTTTTTTTTTTTTGAAAAGGAAAGCAATTTCCAGAATTGGGGTGGGATGCAATCACAGGGTCACTGGTGGCTGGTGCCATTGTAGGTGCCCTGGTCCACTCTACCCACCCTCTATCTGCAGCTTCAAGGGGCTCCGGTCTTCTGTAGGTCCCCTGTGAGAGCTCCCAGGCCTAGGGATATACCGCAGACATACCAGGACCTCTCCACGTGCCACTGGGTGTTTGTGGTTAGAACAGAGCTCTGCCTGAAAAGGTGGAGAAGAATTTTCAACATTTAAAAAATATGAGCACACTTTCATCAGCTAAAATGACTAATTTTAATGTCCACTTTTCCCATGATAAAATAGTGGAAATGTTCAGGCAGGGTATGAATCTCAGGAGAAGAAATATTGATCTGCCCCTCAATTTGTTACCACTGCTCTGTTTATTATGCTGTGGATTTAACCTCAGTAATTCCTCACATATTTTCACATGTCCTGATTAAACTGATAATTTCTAAAGGCATCTTTGCATCAGACGAACTAGACATATCTTACGCTTTATCCATCAGATGCCTCTCAACTCTCCAGCTGCTGCTCTGAGCTTCAGGGCATCTGAAGCCTGCCTCATCTTTAAGGAGTCTTACTTTCTCTTTAGCCAACTCCTTAGTTCTGTTTCTATCTTTCCTTTCCTATCTATCTGTCAAAATCATTTCAAGGAGGGTTATTCCTTGTGGAAAGTGGACCACACTGGAGGCAGCTTGCACTTAACATACAGTTGAGGAGTGTCTTTTACCTTTTATTAAACTGTATCCTATTTTATTTTTGCTTGTTTGCAGTTGAGAAAAATCCTCCTGTGTCTGCAGCTAGTTGTCTAAGGAAAGCAGGTGGGAATTGGTGCATAGGAGCTGTAACATTCAGCTACAGACTCGAGTGGAAAAAAGTTAGATTTTAACAAGAGTCATATAAATCCCCAGTGGCTGATGAGAGAAATGGCAGGGTTGGGGAGGTGAGGAGGAAAGTTGTCCATAAAGGTCTCATATGGAAAATACTGCTTTTCCTACATGTCTGGACTTCATTAGGAGACTCTCTGGGTCAGTACAAATTGGAGAATGTGGCTATCACTTATTCTGTAACCTGAAAAATAAAGGAAGCTTAAAAAGGAGAAATCCCTTCTTTTTCAGGTGCTCATGGAAATCTTGCTCTTGTAAATACACTCCTGAATCCCCTCCAATTAGGCACACAAGAACTGAAGAAAATTAGGGGGAGTGACATGCCTTGTTAGGGCTTTTGGCATTTTAATGGCCTCTCGAGTGTATTTGGTGCTGAGTCTATGAACCTGAGGGGGGACATTGTACTGCCTCCCAAGACTGAGGGGACATTGAACAAGCCTCTCAAGAAATTAAAAGCAGAAGTAAATTCCAAAGTTTCTTGGAGCGTTAATGGGTCCCACTGAGGGTTGTTACCAAGGAAGGCTCCCCAGGGGCTGATGAGAGCAGAAAGCTGGAGGCCCTGATTGCAGGTAGGCAAAGGCAATGTGTGGGTGGCTCTGATGCCAAGTAAGCCTTGATGTGTTTTATCAAGCAGAATGGCCAGGCACTGACACCCAGCCCCTGGGCAGGGTGATCTTTTCCCTCGCGCTTTGCTCAGGGCTCTTCCTGGGGGCAGTGTGAGGGTGGGGGTGTGCAATGCCGAGTGCAGGACAGTGATACAGCACCTCCTGAGTCCCCAGGGACGAGAAGGCAGCGAGGTCACAGTGCTTTAAGGAAACATCTTCTTGAGGGCCTCAGTGGCAGGGACAACAGCCATAGCCAAGAGGACTAAGAGCTCAGTTTTGTAGGCAGCCTTCAGCCTTGGCAGTGCCCATGGCTGTCTCCACTACAGGCTGTCCTACGCTGTCCCACACCTGTGTCTGTTTCCCTGCAGACTGTACACACCAACCTGCTTCGCCACCTTGTTCTCACCCATGGATGTCCCTACCTCTACTCATGTCTCTCTGTCCTCACTTGGTTTTCCTTGAATCACAAAGCCAGGGGCTGATCACAGACACCCTCTAGGTGACCTGTAGCACCACAGCACTACCCTTCAAGTGACATTTCCTTTTCCTAATGTTACATCTGAACCCCACAAGCTGCTGTTTGTGGCTTTTTTCTCTTCTCATGCTTTTTCCCACTACCAAGAAAAGCTCCATCATCTCTGAAATCACCCTTCAAGCAGTCACAAGCTACTACTCTCCTGCCCTTCACCTCCACTTCATCAGGCTAAAGAAGCGCAGGTCCCCCCAACCTCTCCTCGTGGATGCGGTTATTCCTCCCTACTCACAGGACTTGACACTTCTCTTGTAAATCTTCATGAGGTGTCTGTTGGCCAAATCACCCAAGTTTCTCAAGGTCCTTCTAGACTGAAGTTCCTCTGTGTCAAAAAAAACAAAAACAAACCCCAAACCCACAAAACAGGAAAGGGTAAGCAGGTGTGGGCTGACTATATGGGAGGGGATAAGGATGTTAAAAGGCACAAACTTAGAAGCGGGAAAGGGGGGGGGGGGGAAAGGGGGAAATTAAAAGTGAAGCAAAGGATTGATCAAGACCTTTGGGGGAGTCCTGCCAAGAAGCCCTGCATCTGAACAATTCTGAATGGAGGAGGAGAAGAAAGCTGACCTACTTCCACTGTTGGAAACTGTGTGGTTTCTGAAGCTCGTTCCTCCTGCCTGCCTATGTCCCTCTGAATGGCAGCCCTCAAGCATATGACTGGTCTTCCCCTTCCATTTTGGGCAATCTACAAGCATGATGAGTGTTGCTTCCTCCGTGTCACTAATAAAGATGATAAACAGGACAGGTTCCTGGAGAGATCAGTGGTACTCCACTTATCTCTGGCTACCAGGGAGAGTGCTACCCATTCACCAGTGCCCTCTGAGCCTGACTATCCAAGCAGTTTTTTACCTATCCGGTTGTCTATCTGCCTAGGCAGTAATGTTCTAACTTGCAAACAAGAATATTGTTGAAGACAGTGTCAAACACCTTGCTAAAGTCCAGAAAAAAGTCATTTACTCTTCTTCAGCCACAAATGCAGTTATTTAATCATAGAAGTCAATCATGTTGGTGAGGTACAATTTACCCCGGGTAAATCCATGCTGACTGCTCTCTATCACCTTCTTCTCCTTCATGTGCCCAGAAATGTGATGTGAGAGGATTCACTCCATGACACACTCCTCACCAAAGTGAGGCTAAACTACCTGCAGCTCCCCAGGTAGTCCTGTTGGCCTGTTTTGAAGATGGATGTAACATTTGCCTTTTTCCAGTCATTGGGACCTTGCCCAGTCTCCCCAGTCTTTCAATTATGATAGCAAGTGGCCTTGCTATGACAGCAGGCAGCTCTCACAGCGTCCTCATATGCAGCCCATCCAACCCCATTAACTTGCATAGTTTGAGGTCTCACAAGTAATCCCTCACTAACCTCATCCCCCTGTTGGTTCTTCTTCTCCTCAGGAGTCCTGAGGTAAGGCACAACAGCCTGAGAGACCTTTTTTGTGAAAATGAAAGCTAACAAGGCATTGGTTTCTTCAGATCTATCTGCATCTGCTGTTACTAGATTCCCTGCCCCATTCAGCAGTGAGCCCGCCTTTTCCTTTTTATTCTTACTGGAGCAGTAGCAGCTCATCCTCATGCTCTTGACATCCTCTGCAAGTGTCAATCCTAGGGGAGCTTTGTCTTCCCGAACACCATGCCTACCTTGCCAGACAATATTTCTAAATTCCTCCTTTGCAGCCTCTCTCTCCTACCCCTTCCCATATGCTACCTTATCGCCCTGGAGCTCAGGTGCGAGTTCCCTCTTTAGCCAAGCTGGTCCCCTGACATGGCTACTGGTTTTACTGTGCATCAGGATGGACCATTCTTGTGCTTGGTGGGTGCTGTCCTTAAAGCCCTGCCAGTTTTCCAGAGCTGCCTCTCATGGGCTCCCCCACCAGTCCCGAGGACAGGCCCAAGTCTGCTCCTCTGAAGCCCAGCGTCTGTACTCTGCTGCTGTCCTTCTTCGCTCCCTTCAGGATCTGGGACTCCACTTTTTCATGGTCACTGTAGGCGAGGCTGACACTGACTATCCCATGCCTGAGCAGTTCCTCCTTGTTTGCAATTTCCACATCCAGGAAAGCATCACCTTTATTGGCCCATCTGGCAGCTGTGCTAAGAAGTTTTCCCTGACGTCTTCCAAAAACCTCCTGGACTCCTTGCACTCTGCTGTTTGTCCTTCCAGTGAACGCCAGGGAGATTATGGTCTCCCCATAAGAACCAGAGCCCGTGAGCCACAGATTTCCTCAGGTTGCTTAAAGGAGATTGCGTCCACCTCCTCACCCAGATCACATGGTCTGTAGCTCCCATCACAATGTCATCCTTATTCTCATGCTTACCCACAAGCTCTCATGCAGCTCCTTGTCCATCCCAGGGAAGAGCTCCATACATCTGAGCTGCCCCTTCACAGAAAGGGCATTACCCCTCCTCATCTTCCCCAACAGTTTCTCCTGAAGAGCTTGTACTGTGCTATCACAGCCCTCCAGTCACGTGAGTGATCCCACCACATCTCAGTTATTCTGGCAATGCTGTAGTCCTGTGACAACTTGTGCATCTCCATCTGCTCTTGTCTGTGCCCCAGGCTGCATTCGCTTGCATATATTTGGGTTGCAGAGCCTCAGCTGTGGCACAGAGCACAGATTGCTCATGGTGAACCATGTTACCAAGAGTCAAGGACGCTGTATGTGCAATGGCCCACTTCAGTGCAGGGACATGCTGGCATAGATAGCAGGTGTCAATGTAATGGTGAAAGGAGGTTCCCACTAAGGGAGCAAACCCTGCAGTACCTGAGGCTGGAGGAAAACAGAGCTGGGCTGTGCAGAAATGGCAGGAAAGGGCTTTGCTGCCTGAGCTGGCTTTGCAGCACCACAGGGCCTGTGAAAGAGGTCAACCGATCTCCAGGAAGGACAAGAAGTCCCTGGGCCTGAACAGCCTGTGATCCAGCCATCCTGTGGACATCATTAGCACAGTCCCTGTTCATATCATTGGGATGAGAAGAGGTTCAGGGGTGGGAGAGCTTGAAGGGTTTGAGAGTGCAGAAACTACAGCGGAGGCCTTGGTGTGATGTGCCTCCCAATTATGCAGCTGCTTGAATATAGATGGGATGGACTTTCCTAGAGGCAGTGGTGGAATTCAGTTATTTGGGCACAGGTAGAAAACCTGAGATGGCAGCACCAACAGAGAAAGGAGATCTTTCTCTGACAGCCCTCCTGAGACAGAAGCAGGTCTTCTTTGAGTCTGGCCTTGAACTGAATGTCCCTGACATCCAAGAGGAAGTTCTTGGGCACTTGAAATAGAATTGAATAGCATTGAATAGGCTTTCAATATGGCACATGTGAGTTCTGGCTGAAGACAAAAGGATCCCTCTGACATTTGGCTCTGCCTTTTCCAAACCAGTTGGTCTGTCCTTCCATCACAGAGCACTGACACTGAGACCCCTTGCCCTGAGGGTCGATCCCTGTTCAGGCCAAGGTCTCAGCCCACCTGACTCAGCCCCTCGCTGACTAGCTGCACATGGGACCCTGTCATGGGCACCAAGGGCCCATGGACCGCATCACAGAGACCTTGCCACTTCTTCAGAAGCAGATCCCATAATATACGGCCTAAATTAGGCCTCCAGTATTTCTCTGCCTTCTCCCTATACATACAACTCTACAGCTTTCTTTTTAACTCCCTAGCACTAGGAGAAGATGCTGAGATGGGACAGGAAGGACTAGGAGCTCGTCCTAGGAAAGGCAGCTATGCAAAAGAGAGAAGAGCAACATGAGCAAGCTCAAAGGCAGGTCCTGAGCGGTTACTCTGGAGTGTGCTTGGCCCTAAAGCTTGGCCAGCCCCAGGGGATGGCACCTCCAGGGCAGAGCAAAGACGTGTTCCTGTGGGAGCTCCTGCTGACACTCTACCTGTTTTCCCTTTTATAGCAATGGAGCTGTCAGTAAAGGGGATGGAGTGCTTTCAAAATGTGAACATCCACCTACAAATGCAAAATAAAGAGCACTGGTGCCTGTTCCCAGTGAGAGTGACTGACCTGTGCCTGGTGATGGATTGAGCTGCAGGGCTTACACAGACCAGGGGCTGTACAGCCCCACTGGGAGAGTCAGGGTGCCCAGGAGCATCGAGGGCGTGCAGGACTGTACAGAGCCCCAGATGTCTCTGTGGGGTTGGCAGGGTCTGAGGGAGATCCTCACACTCTGAGAGTGGGAAGCTAGGCAGTACAGCCTACGGCAACTCAAATGATGCTGGAAACCATCGTGAACAAGGAAATCTCACTGTTGTGGGGGAGAGAGACCCACTTCCTGAGCGGGATCCCTCCTCGCCTGCACCTGCTCTCCAAAGTACATGAGGTCAGTCAGTCTCTCTATTGACCAGAAAAGGAGTTTTCAGCAGAAATTGCTCCCCCCAGGTTTGCCATTGCCAGACAAGCTGGGTATCTCCGGCCTCATTTCTGAGCAGCAGAGAGCAGGAGATGTTTCTGGGGCGTGAATCATCCTGTGCTATATGTTACCATGTAAACCCAGGCAGAACACCACCTCCTCTTCACTGAAAGCAAGGGCAACGTGAGAGGCACTGCCTCAGACATCTCTGCATCGTGTATGAAACTCCTTGCATCTGTCGTTAATCCCTTCTGGCCTCTACTCACCATTCCACAAGAGTGCAGGTGTTATGGAAGTCCCATAACATATTTTCCAGCTCTGTACTGGAGCTACATGCCTACAGCTGGGCAAATGAGTCTTGCTACTGAATAACTCTCTAGACCCAACTGACTGTATTCACCAACTGTCCAATGATTTCATTAAAGCAGGAACTGAAAGTACCTAACTCGCATGTAGACATCTGCGTTATCAAAAGCCATTTTTAGGTGTTTAAATACAGAACTGAACTTTCATCCCTAAGGATGGGTAATGTGAATCCCACACTTTGGGATCCAGTTACCTCATATGTCCCAGGAGAGCCTGCCTGGCCTCCAGTTGATGTTCAAAGAAAGCTTTGGTCTCCTGGAGGTCTTGAGTCATATGTCACAGCCCAGTGTGGCTGTCTCTGATTTTCTAGGATGCCCTTCCCTACCTTTAGAGAAGTGGTTGGTCTCTTACCTATGTAAATTGTGATGTTCACTAAGAACAAGCCGTTAGAGTCACCAGGAGAAATCAACAGTGCCTATAGGAACCTGTTTTTCATCTACTGTAGGACAGATGAATCATCTCAAAAGGGATGCCTATGCCTTTTCAAAGACATATTAGAAGCCTACATAATGAGATCAAATGTAGCTATCTAAAACTGGCAGACATGATTTCAACCCGAGCACAGTTATCACATACAGCCTAGTCATCATCAGAACCAGTTCCCAAGTTCTTTTATGCTTTGTAGGGTGTTGGGCTCTACCCACAGAGCAAGTCGCTTGTGCCCTGTGTGGCTTTGGGCAAGATGGTGTCTCCCGCAGAACTGAAACTGAAGGCAAATTCTTACACTCTGGGCCCCTTTACAATGTATTCAGAAGCCAGTTGAGGCCCTGCTGAAGAGCCCTAAGTTGCCTGTTATGCAAACAGCTGAAGCTCTCAGCCTTTCTGTCACGGCACAGGGGCTCCAGACGCAATTGAATGGTACTGCCCTTGCAGTTGGCCTCCTGGTGCTGGTTAAAGTCTCAGCAGAGGTCCATGACAGTCTCTGGAGGGAACAGCAGGGACCCCAGAGATTACCAGCCCAGACAGTGGTGTTTAATCTACTGCATAAACATAGGCAATGCCCCTCCATCCCCAGGAAACATGGTAGTCACAAGGCAGTACTGCTCTCATGTTGAGAGTCGGTCAGCGTCTACCTCTTTGTTTCCTGTTTTCCAGGACCAAGTAATTTTGACATATCCCTTCAGGGAGGATTAACCATACAGCAGAGCCCTGTGTTTAAGGCCATTCCAGCAAATCTGCTCTCCCTCTCTTTTCCACATTGCCCCTCTGAGGAATACCAGTGTTAACTGGCCACCAGTTGGACTTTGTATCACTGATCACAGTCCTTTGAATTTAGACGCTAGCTCAAATGCAGACATAGCAATCTAAATTTGGCTGTGGAAAAGTACATTTATGTCCTATCTACCAGCCTTCTGTGGGTGTCTCAGATACCTGAGGGTATCTCAGCGGGTACCTGACACCCATGTTTAGGTAAAGTAGTCTCACCTTTTGCCAACGTATGTGAATGACTGCCCTAAATTTAAAGGAGATGTTACTTACTCCAGGGGACATGCCTTTGTCTGTCCACAGGACAACAGGGGCTAACAGCTTCTCAAGCACTCACTTTAATGTGGCACCTTCATTAATAATAATCTGGATCTTGATGTTTCACATTCTCATTCACACTCACGCTCCTCAGAGAACAGAGAATGGGTTTCAAGAAACTCAATTCTAATTGTAGAGCCAGCTAATCCTGTCTGAGACCCAAGACCTCCTGCTGTATCTTTTTGTTCCTCAGGCTGTAAATGAAGGGGTGGACCATCGGAATCAGGCTGATATCACTATAGCACTGCTTAACCATTGGGGTGAAGTTGCAGGAGAAGCGATTGATTTCATTGTGACCACAAAAAGTCAATTGTGACTAAAAAGTACTGTTATTGCACTTGCAAATAATCCTCCCGTCCCAGATCCACCTGCTAGTGGGAGGCAGATCCTCCCATTCATCAGGGTTTCATAGTGCAATGCTCTGCATATGGCTGTATAGGGATCATGTGACATTAAAACTAAAGTTTAACACACTGCTGTTGCCAGAAAACAAGAGCAAGAAATTTGCATGAAGCAGCCAATAATGGAAATAGATCTTTCCCAGTCAGAAAGCTCGACAATGTCCTGGATAAGATAGTGGAAATACTGCAGACACCCAGGAAAGACAGATTCCCTTGTGAGGGTGCTGAACAGCCACCACAAGAGGGTGATGAGGGTGTTTCCAACCACTGTTGTGATGTAGCTCACTAAATGTAGCATCACTGTTGTGACGTAGCCATCTAAAAAATAGACATCAAGGGCTCAGTCCAGTTGTTTACACAAAGGTTCCCAAAGCTCTCTGAAATGTGTGATGGGCTGCTGTTCAGATGGACACTGACAGTCTGGAGAAACAGGCTGACAGAAATCTCAGGAGACAATAGAACAGAACTAAAAACAGAATACACATATCAGAGCTCTGGAGCAGCCTGGAGAAGGGAAGGCTGAGGGGTGATCTTGTTGCGATCTGCAGCTGTCTCGTGGGAGGCTGCAGGGAGGAGAGAGCCAGACTGTTTTGGAGGTGCACAGAGACAGGAATGGGCAGAAGCTGGAGCAAGGGGAACTCCAGTTAGACAGTAGGAGTAATTTTTCACCGTGACAGTAGTCAAACACTGGAACAGGATGCCAGAGTACTTGTGGGATCTCTTGGCCAGGAGGTTTTTCTAAACGAGGCAGTCCTTCCTTTAGGCCACTCTGAACCTGTATGCTAAATATACTACATTGGGTTAACACAGAGAGGTCACTCAAAGAAATACTAAAAGGTAAATGCTGATGAATGGTGTTCACCTGCAAAGGTTCTGGATTCCTGTCGAAATAGATAAATATAAATCATCACTAACAAAACCATTTGGATGCCTGGCTAACACCACAGGAGCCAATCCAGTTCAATATGCCCTAGCTCTTAGAATTACCCAGTAACAATATATGAGAAGCTGGGAAATTAGTGAAGACTCTTGTGGGAAAGAAGGTGTTTTTTTGAAGTTGTTCAGAGAGTAGCCAGGAGAAGGTGGGGTTGGAAAGACAGTGCATGAACACATACTGTGGAGAATCAAGCCTGCAAACAGTCTGTGCCTTCTTTTGCTTCTTTCCTTCTGTGTCCTTCTTTCCCCCACCCTGATGAACTGATGGTCATAACCTCACCCTACATCAAACATTTCTATCCGTTCCCACGGCTAAGAGCAGAGTTTTCTTCCCTGTGACCCCAAAGCATGACCATGATACAAATGACCAACAGTGTTAATAACAGCAGGGCTGTTTCCCAAGGAGAGATGGAAGCCACAAAAAAACCAATGGTTTGCAAAGAACCTGTGGCAGTGCTCAGCATCTCATCACTTGGCACATTTGTTGAAGGATGAGAGAGCCAAAAACTGATGTTTCACTTGTTCACACTGAATCCATCTCAGAAGACTGTAAGAATAAGTAGAATTGGTAAAGACAAAGAACACACTGGGCAAAAATCTGTACAATGATATTCATGTTTAAACAGAGAGAATTTCAAATCGGGGGGAGAACAGCAGAGGGCTTTTGGTGCCTGTGCCCTCCTTGTGGTCTTTGGGAAAGAGAGGAGTGCCTCAGCACTCCTAGAGAGTCGTGGCGGTCTGTGGCCAGTAAAAGAGTCAGAGAGTTTGGGCTGCTCTCGCCATTGGTGTCAGTCCTGGAAGAGGATGGGCTCTCTCTTCGAGCTCGAGGGGAGTGGGCTGTTGTGTCTGCTAAATCATCTGAGATATTGGAGGTACCTGGTTTTGGAGAAGATGCTAATTGCTGCCAGGGAGCTGTGGAATTAACTCTTCTGTGTAATACTAAGGTGGTAAACAGGGTCCCGAGGCTCTCAGGGGTAGCACTAGCTCTTTCAGAGTGGGCACAGGGCTTTGAAGGCTCCGTCCGATTTCCTGCAATGTCTGGGAAGAAGGCGAGTGGCTTTTGGCTGCCAGGCTTTGGAGGCGGTATGGGCGGCCTTGCAGAGGTGTTGACTTGAGTGTTTGGTAAAACAGGTCGTTTTCTCTGGCTCTCATTTGCAATCCTTGGTTTTGTAGAAGATGATGTTTGCCCGAGAAATTGCACAGCGGCCAGCTGTGGTGAGTCCTCTGCCTTTTGTGTTAGCACCTGAGGGAATTTTGGAGGTGCTGTTTCTGTGGGTGCTGGCAGAGGAGTGGCATGCTGCCTAATGTGTTTCTTGGGCAGTTCTGCTTTGCTGAGAATCATTTCTCGTTGAGGAGAAATCTTCTTGCCCATCCCTTCTGCTGTCGGCTTTCGAGCTTGAGAAGAACTCTTCAGATTTCCTTGCTTATACACCTCAGCCCAGTCAATCTGCGACGTTAACTGTATGCCACTGCCCTTCAGCTTTTTAAAGCCCAACACCATCTCAAGGAGCACCTTTGTTACCAGAACAGAGCTAAATCCAAGTTTCTCTGAAAGTGATCGTTCATTCTTATACTTGCGTAGTATGTGCCTGACCGCCTTTTCCACAAGAGGCTTGATAATCTGCTCTTCGTTTCGGAAACGCTTGCCTCCTCCGAGCTGATTCTTCTTCACCACCCTTTTAGCAAGCTGGCTCCTTGGGGGGAGATGAGGTCCCGCCTATCCATATGTCCAGTTGCCAAGAGAGAATCAGCATGAAAAATTTTTTTTATATATTTCGTTACAATTTGGAATGTGAAAGATAGCAAATATTTTCTAAACATGAAGACCCCTTTGCGGTGTCTTTTTTATTGGTAGTAGTGGCTTCTGATTAACTTTGGTCAAAACCAGAACCAGGCTAAACTCTGCTCTTGTTTGGGCCATGCCCACTGAAGCCAAGGGAGCAAGGTGGGAGTGGAAAAGAGCAAATGGCCTCTTATGCTGAAGATGTGACAGAGTTTTGGTGTGACAAACCAGCTGATGGGATGTGGGAGTCTAGACTAAATCCACACAGTTAAACAGTCGCTTTTTGAGAACCATCATTTTGGCTTGTCAAAGGGCTCCCTGCCCCAACTCTCTCATGACCAGCAGCTTTGGATATTGAGCGGACCTCAGCAGTGTGAGGCATCAGAGACATCTGTAACCAAAAGTAGCATCTTTGCCTTTCAATCTGTCACCAGTCATGGATGCTACAGCTCAGCTCAGCCTCAGCTATGACTTAATGTGTTTTCAGTCCACATGAGAGACACTGGAAGAAATGCAGCAGAGAAAAAATTGCCCTCTGAAGGATGGAAGTAGAAAAGGGATTAAAAGTCAGTCTCAGTGAGCACTGAAGTTATCATCCCCCAGTACAGGAAGGCTGTTCTTGCCTCACCTTGGGACTGTGTATGGTTGTTGGCTCAGGGGTTCATGTGAAGGCTTATGGAAGCGCTATGGCTATAAGAAACGTGACTCCTGCAGCTGCCTGAGCCCCGAGACAGCCTCACTGAAGTCCTCAGGCCTGTCTACCTGGACTGTCTTGCTGGAGACAATTTTTGTATCCCATTTCCCTGTAGAGCTCATCTTACATTGCTACCTATGCCAGAAGTGAATCTGCCTTCAAGACAGACAGCACAAGACACGCACCACCTACTGTAAAAGCAAGAGCTGCAGTGACATCATGCACACGTGTCTCCACTGTGCCCATAAAGCACACTGGCTATCGTGCGACTACTCCAAAGGCAGTGTTTCAGGGACAACCCTAAGAATACCTGAATTTGAAGACTACATTGTTCTAGTGCAATGTAAAGGAGCAAGATGTGATTCTTAGGCAGACATTGTAGTTACAAATCATGCAGATATCATGCAGAGTTGGATGGGATACCAAGAAAAAACACCTGCAACATGCGACTGATCCCAGGATGTCATTTTGCTTGAGCTGGAAAAATAGAAAGTTACCTGGGAAAGTGGAGGGTTTTCTTCGATCCTCTCCAATTTCTTGGCTTTAAGTTTCTGCTTCCACAGTGGAGGTGGCTTGTTGTTTAGCCTAGGTGGAGGTTTCTCCAGGGGTGGTCTCGGAGCAATTTTAGCCAGTGGAGGTGGCACAGATGTAGGCTTGGGCTGAGGTTCCTCCGCAGATGGTTTTGGTTTGCTCTCCCCATGTCCCCAGGACTTGTCAGGGAGGTGGGATCCTTCTTCCATTACTGCACTGAATACTTGGACAACAATGTCCTTGGTGAGATCTTGGAGGGCTGAGAATAATGCTGTCTTTTCTTTGAAGAAATGAGGAGTGCCAGAGGGAAACTGGCCGTGATGGTCCTGAGAAGCTTCGGGGGGCTTGCTTTTTTCAGGACAGCTGTGATTTCTTTTTCACGTTCTTTGCTAGCCCCTGGTGCAGATCTCATCTTGGTCCTGTGAGACAGAAATTCAGCTGCCTTTTCATGAACAGTCTGCAAGAAGAGGGAAGAGGATGAAAATCTTACCAGAGTAAGCCCGTGAAGCACAGAGACTCAGTGAGGGAAGGCTAAACTAGGCAAATCCCATCTCTAGTTTGAAGAGGGGCCAAAGCCCAGTCTGAGGTCCAAGCCTCAGTGAGTTTTAATGACAGGTCTAGTGGGATCCAAGTTTTTAACTGGGCAAGTTCAGATCTTGCCTCCAAGGTGGACACCAGGTCAGGCAGCCCAATGTCATGGTTTGGACACCATGGGATGCTGCTGAGCACATGCTCTGCCAACGCTTGCAGAGAGCTGGGCAGTGCTGTGAGCACAGCTGAGCTCATGACATAGGTGGCACTTGTGCCTCCCCAGGCTTGAGGGCAGGATCACGAGTGTCAGAGCCAGATTGCAGCTTTCATTCAGCCACACATTCAGGGCTGCCAGTTCTTGCAATTTGAGTGTGATTTTCCCAGGGGATTTGCTTCAAGCCCCACCCTCCAGAAATGAGCAGACTATGGATTCTAAGAGCTTCTGTTCTGGGATAGTTGTAGCTTTCATAGCTGTGGGAAAAAACCTTGACAGCTTCATCCAAGTCTACTCTGAATAGCTCAGAAGGTAGCAGAACATACAAAATCTCTCTGCCTCTGTCCTTATTTTAAAAACTTGTAGACTTTTACTGTCTGGCTTATGGGGGGCTTTAGATAACTAAACGCCATGACTCTAGTTTAGAGCAAAACAGCATGTACTTGCTCTTCTTCCAGGATCTTGTCCCATGCATTTGTCCTGCTTATAGCACCAAGATTGTTCTCTGGCCATGTGCTGACGTGCATGAATCTGAAGCTTATACTCAAGGCTCTGTGGAATGAGGGTTTTTCTGTGGAGACGGAGCCTTTGCCAGATGCCCCTCAGGGCCTCCCTGTAGCCCAAAGAGGAGGAATGGCCCAGTACTATAAGCAGCCTGTAGGAGGCACGTGCCTTTAAGAAAAGTGCCTCCTGCTCACGCTGGCGTTCGGCTTTCAAGTGATGAAAGTCAAGAAGAGAAAGTCTCCACCGCCTTCCTTTCTCAATCCCTTACACCCCAAATTCACACTGTTGGGTGCAGAGAAGGGCATTACACAGAGCTGGTCGTGTATGCAAATAATGCAGACCCCACAGGAAGGGGCTAAGGCTGAGATTTTGCTGCATGTATCTCTATACAACACTATACATTCAGTTTCCAATCAAATCAGATCACAGTCTTTGTGGCTTTGCACTCTGGGAAAAGGCCCAGGGCCCCACGATTTAGAAGAGAGAGACAGTTGGGTGAAAAGCCCTCACTGCTTCCTCCACCCGCTTCCTGTCCTTCCTGCATGCAATTTTGGCAGCAGACGGGTCCAGTATTCTCCACTCCAGGTCCTGCCCAGCTCTGGTCATGCATTGCTTCTCCCAGTGCCCTCCTAAGCTGGAGGTGGCAGGGTAGTGGCAGGAGTAGAAATGGCCCCTCTCGGTCCGACAGGAACACCTTTGACACTCAGTCTCTGGGCTGCAGCTGGGCTCTCCATATGCCGCCATGACATCCTCTATTTTCTGGGTGGTTTCTTCTATGACTGTCTGGAGGCTGTTAAACACCTCCCTGTCAGCGAGGAAGTCCATGAAGCTGGCAAATTCCTCGGCAGCCGGGTGGGAGGGGGAAAAGCGAGCATGCTGCTCCTCTTCCGCTTCCTCCACGGTGTTCCTCTCTCGGATGCTCCCAGAAGAAACGTCTCTGCCACAGCATGACTCCTGTGGGTCTTGGCATCCACCACATGTCCTCAGTCTAAGCTGGACTCTCCAGTCGGTGCGCTTGTGGAAGGACATGTCTTGCTGTGAAGGAGCAAAGCAGAGAGTCATTAAGGAGGAGACTGGAAAGGCTAGAGAAGCCGTCACTTGTCGATCACTGACTATAGCCCTCAGCATGGGATTGGTGTTATAGCTCCATTGTGAAGCCATTGCAGGGAATAACCATGCTCTGGGGAAAGGCCTGCTATCCTAATGAGTGAAACGAAGACCCTTCCCATTCCCTTCTTGCCTTCCCCTTGCAGATTTCTACCTTGTAGATGTATGAATGCAGTGCACTACATGGGATAAAAGAGTTGTTTGGTCCTCTTTTGCAGACATGGGAAATATGATCAGCCCCAGGTCACAGTGTGAGGTGCAGCCAACTCCAAGCTTTATTTGCTCGAGCTGTTTGCTGCTGTACCACTTCTAGTAAATCAGTTTGTGATACTCTGTGTCTAAGACTCTGCTTCGGGAAACTTAGGGTCAAGTAACTTCTTTAACACCGCAGTAGCTGTTTGCTTTGTCCTCACTCAGCATTATTCGGTTACCGCCACTTAGGCAGACTCACCACAAGTATTCTGTTTCAATTTCACATGGTTTTCTGCTTATATTTTCTGCTTCCAACCTCAACCATTCTGTGATTCTGTGATATCTCTCTTGCCAAATTGTCAATTGTCACGGATCCCAGGGAGTGATTCGCATAGTATATCGTGGAGCACCACCCCGAGGTCCCTCAGTTCATTCCCTTTTAATAGTGGGTCTAGCTTCATATTCAGGGGGATTTGAGGGGGACAAAGGATCATCTTCTCCTGGCTCGCTATCATCGGGATCACCCCACATGTCTCCATCCCAATCTTCAGGGCATACTATTAGTTTCCTAATCTGTACAATGTCAGGGGGGCAGGGAGCCCACATAAGCATCAGCTCAACCTTTTCTCCCAACTTCTGTCTTTTCTCCTTTTCCTCCTATAACTCTTTCTGCAGCTGCTCAATTTTCAAAGACAGTAACAACTCAGCTGCCTTTCGCTCTTCTATTTCTTCCTTTAGGTCCTGCTCCTCTTTATTTTTATTCTTCCTTTCTTGATATGCAGCTTCTAAACAGGTACCTCGCATCTTGCAGTTAATTCCTTTCCTTTTTCCATCCTTTCTATGGCCCCTGGTCACTTTTAGGTATTCTTCAACAGCTTCCCAATTATGCCAATTGTCACGAGCCCATTCTTCTGAGAAGTTGGGACTCGGGTTCACTCCATGCCTCCCAAAATAATTGGTGATACTACTTGCCATCCTGCCGACTACACCAATTTGTTGCGGATGAGTGATGCACTTCACTCGTAAGAGAGAAGCAGCAATATGTTTTATTGAGATAAGACAGTGATTTAACAAGGTTTGATGGCAAGGTACACTCGGTTGTTTACTGCATGGAGGGTAAAACAATAACTACATATAAGGTTCAAACCAAATTGTCAAGGAGGCCCTCCCGTTGAGTCACGAGGTTCAGAGTGGACCCCCTTGCTTTCCAAACTCCTTCTCAGAGGAGTCTGGGTGTGACTGGATCCAATCTTAGTCCCAGATTTGGTCAACGGTTTATGTCTAAAGGATTATGTGCACAATCAATCAAAGATGCAACTTAGCAAAGTTTCAGTGCACTATTAGTCACTTAGGGAGGATCTGCTGCAGGTAAGGGATCTCCCAACCTCGAGGAGTGACCTTGAGAGGTGTCCCTGTTCAAGAGGAGATCCTGCCGTGCAGCCCGCTGCCATGCAGTAGAGCTCAACGGGCTCTGGGCTGCCTCCTATTTACAGGGTAAGATGATTGACTTGTAGTCATATTTGCATGCCAACTGTATTTGGGTTGGTGCATGCTCAATTAGCCCTTGGCTATCGTGCTGTTATCCGTCTCCCCAAATTTCGATTTGAACTGGGTGCAGCCATCACAACTGTTAGTGATGTTTATCGCCTGAGCAGGGTTATGCAGAGGTCTGGCTGGGGTAGGGGGGGGCACACTGTCACCGTTTCCTGCTTGGGTTTTTGAAGGGGAGGCAAGGAAAGATGGGATGGCTTTAGTTCTTCCTCTTCCCGTCTCTTCCCTGAGTCCAGAGCCATCCCAGCACCACTAATAGGCAGGAAGTGTTCCCTGGCAGCAGCTTGGCTGGAATTTGCAGCCAGCCTCTCTAATCCCTCGGTCACTCTCTCCAGGATTCTCCTGGCCACCACACCTTCAGTAGCCATGGCACTGACCTTGCCTCTGGCAGAAGATCTGCAGGATGTTTCCAGAGCAGGCAGCTTGGTTCGACTTGTAGATCCTGATGTTTTACCTGCGGAGGCCTCCAGGCCTCCATGTGCCTGCCTAGCTGCCTTGATTGGCAGAGGTGGTAAGTCAGGCAGATGTGGTGTCTCTGCTCTTGCACAAGTCCTGCCAGGCAGTGTCTCCCTGTGTCCCAAAGGAGCCTTCCTTACAAGGCCGATGGAGGGATGCAGAGCTTGCACCGCAACGGGAACCTCCCTTGCAGTGTCCTCCACCATCTGCAATCAAAGCCCACGAGAAAGGCCAAGTTACTGCTGTCCTTTTCCCCCACCCTCCATCCTTCCCAGGTGGAAGCTTCCTGTGGCTCCTGATGCCCTCGACAACAGAAGCACTCTCCCACGCAGGCGGCTGCTGCCCTGCTCCCAGAGGCTGGGTGGGGAGAAGGTTTGTCACTGTGGGGCAAGAGACAGGCAAAGGCAGCTCCCTTGGAGACCCTGCAGCATGTCCTTGCAGACTGCCGTGCAGAGCAGGCAGTCAGCCTGTCGGGGGGCAGAGACCTCCTGGTCTCTCCCAGCTCTTCCCGCCTGCTTCTCAGCAGCTATGGGGAATCAGGCAGGGGCTTTGCCACCACCACTGCTCAGCTCTGTACCTTTGCAATGCCGTGTTCAGAGGCCGGTGAAACCTGTGGGCTGGGGAGCGAAGGCGGCCTGTCCCTTCGGTGGGACGAAGCTGGCGTCCAGATGTGCTGCCTTGCTGAGTGCAGCTCCTGCTGGCCCACCTATGGGGAGAAGGAGGCACATGATGGGGGTGATTGCATTGGTACGAGGGCCCCTGAAGCACAGGGAACCTCAGCCCCGTGTCGAACGGAAGATCATGGCCGAGTATGACCCGGCTGAGCTTGGCCCAGAGCTGCTCTCTGCCTCTCAGTGCAGAGCTCACGGGGTCTGTGTGGGCCCTGGAGCATCCAGCTTGGTGTGCTTTGTCTCCGAGAAAATCCCCAGGCTAGGAATAAATACCCCCTTGCTGGAGGAGCTCATGCCCCAGCTCCTCTTCCCCACCGTCCTTGTGCTCTCTGTGCGGGTCCCATCCCTGCTGCCTGCCTCTCCCTCCAGCCCCATCACTCACCTCTCTCCTGTGCTCCTGTGTGCCTGGAAGCCCATCCATGGGCTGGGAGCAGACGTTTGCCTGCCGCTCCTTGCCCATCTCCAGGATCCTCTTCCAGAGACCTGCCACTCTGGCACCAAGGGGAGCTGCTTCCTCCTGATCGAGCCGCTCTCCTCGGAGTGAGGACCTCAGAGCTCTGGCCCCAGCAAGGACACGGTCACCACAGGGACTGCCCCATCACAATGGCCTTGTGGGCACGACGCCACTCCCATCACAAAGCCCTGGTGGTCGCCGTGGGGACCTCCATCAAAAAGCCCTGGTGGTCGCCGTGGGGACCCCCATCACAATGCCTTGGTGGTGACCATGGGGACCCCCATCTTAATGCCTTCGTGGTGCCCATGGGGACCCCCCATCAACAAAGCCTTGGTGGTCACCGTGGGGACTCCCATCACAATGCCTTGGTGGTGACCATGGGGACCCCCCATCACAATGCCTTGGTGGTCACTGTGGGGATCCCCATCTCAATGCCTTGGCGGTCACCGTGGGGACATCCATCACCACGTCATTGCCTCCAAGCCTCTTGTTCCAGCTCTGAGCCCGCCTGGGAGCTGGGATCTGCAGAGCAGGACAAATTTTCCTCTCCCCAGCTCAGCGCTCCTTGGGCCTTGCAGAGGCTGCCCTTCTTCAGACAATCCATTGCAGAAATCCACTACAAGGCCACCCCTGTTGGTCTGCCCCCTAATCCTCACCCATACACTCTCGAATGCCTCACTGTCCGTCCCTAGGCAGAGCTCCCTGCATTCCCACTGCTCTCTCGGCATTTCTCTTCCCCACATCACCCTGCACCTTTTCATTGCCATCCCACGCCATTACATCCTCACTCTTCTTTGAGTCACCCTCTCCTCCCACTCACTCCCACTTTAAGGCTCTCTTCACCAGCTTGGCCACCTGGTTGACCATCAGCTTGGCAGATGGGAACAGTCTCCTTCCAAATGAAGCGTGACAACCTGCAGCTTCACTCCCTCACTGCGGGCTCAGCTTCAGCACCTCCTCCAGCTGCTGTAACCCCAGGCCAGCCCGCAAAGCAGGTGCTCCCCTCTCCTGTGATCCTCTTCCTGCTCATGGGGTTTGTTTTCAGACAGAAATCCCTCTCATCACAAAACTGCAAGGACTGACATGGGCTGAGAGCAGGACTGTAGGCGATGGACCGTGTGCTGCTGCAGCATGGTTTTACACCCCCCCTCAGCTCGATGTGACATCAACCCCCAACCTGCTACCATAAAAAGAGGGAAAAAAAAGCTGAACTTGGGTGCTGAGGTTCAGAAGATGGGCTTGTTTCTCCCCACGCTCATTTACTACCCTCGAGCCCTCTGCCCTGTGGCTGCACTGAAGAGCCAGGCCGCAGCCTCTTGACTCTGCCCTTTCCCATCGTGCCCCTGGGACAGCCAGAATGAAATTAAGCCCTTGAGATTGAAGGGTGGGGGAATGGAGTTAATACCATTAAATAATTGCAATTAATATTTCTTTTCTGTTAATCTGTTAATTAATAATCTTTTCTGTTCTTCCCCTCAATTTCCTGATTTTCCCCATAACAGGAGAGCAGAAAATCCATATCTTTTAAAAGGGCTCCCTAGTTTTACATACCTGCCTTCTGCACCTTTTAAGCACCCTCTCTCCCCCCCGCCTCCCCCCACACACCCCCTAGTTCCTTTCCTTTGCTTCAGCAGCATGCTAAGAGCAAGAAAGCGTAAGTGGGGAGGGAGAGAACAAAAAAGAGATAACAAGAATGAACAGCAGAGGGAAGACAAAAGAACATTATGTATGGAAATGCTTGCAAGCCCTCTCAGACACACAGAAGAAATCATTTCCTTCCAAAACCTGTACACTGAAAATGACCTAAAAAGTGAACCAATTCTGCATCCTTGTGGAATTTAGCGCCTAGAGTTGCCAGGGACACACTGCTGTAATGATCACTTTTGAGATGACAAAGCCTTCCAAGAGGCAGCCTAGCCTGCAGCAGACCACTTCCAGGACCAGGGCAGAGCAAGGCAGGTGTCTTCATTGTGCTCCGCTTCTTATCTTAGCCAGTCCTCACTTTTAATAACAGGTTTCCAATCAGGCTTTACAGGGTGTGAACTACAGGGACAGTAAAACAGCAGAAAATATCACTTGTGCACTTTCACACAGAAGCAACACACATGAGGGAAGGGATAGTCATGAAAAAACTGCTATCAGGGTACATGACAGCAATATGAATTATGGTGTCCAAAATGCAGAGTTAAAACATGACTCCTCAGGACATATTTCTTCTTCTTGCACCAGTGCATGCTCAGATCTGCACAGCTGCTGCTGCTGGCAGCATGTTGGGTGCATCACTGTGCCAGGGCCAAGGCCACCCCACAGGCACTGGCTGAAGTCCCCATCCCTCTTGCACTGACTCTCTCACGCTCCACCGTGAAGCGGCAGCATTGCATCACGGTGCTCTTGTGCCAGTGCTCTGCTGGCCAGCGGCCCAAGCGTCGAGGGTATCAGATGTACAAAGCGTCCACAGAACAAAGCCGATATCCTTAACTGCACCTTTCCTGTCATACAGAGAGCATCGGCTGTCAATATGCTACCGAATTTGACTTACAAAAAAATCAGGGCGTCGATTTTAAGTGCAAATCCCTTCCTATCAAAATCCATTCTCGGTCAGCACATGCTGGTACTTCAGAAGGGAAAACCCAAGGTGACAAAAAATGCCTGTGTGCTCCAGTCCAGCTTTTAGCCAGAGGCACATTTCATGCTGATCCTTCAGTCACAACTCGCCAGCATCAGTCTCCCAGCAGACACAAAGCACAACCCAGCCTTCTCCCGGCAACATCCAGGGGTAACTACAAACAGGGTGAACATGGGCTGCGGAAGCTCCGGGGGAAGGAGCGGCCCCGGCAGGGCAGGCTCATTCCCCATGCAGAGGGGCTGCGTGGGGCAGGGCTGCTCACAGCTCCCGCTCGCCCCCACACTTCCCCAGGGCCTTCTCAGCAGGAAGCTCCAGGCAGGGACGACACCAAAGGCAAGGAGCTTCCCCGAGCCTCTGCTTCCAGATCCCTGCTGCTGCGGTGGGGGGAAGGGAAAGGAGCCCGAGACTCTGAAGCCCACGGAGAGACCAGCAGGTCTGCGAGGAAGCTCAGAAAGCGCCTTCACACCACTCTGCCCACAGGCAGCACCAGCAGCACCTCTGCTGGCTCCACCACGCCTGCTGTCACCTCCAGCCTGGAGCCACCACAAGCCCAGATGCACCCGCGCCCTCCCCTCGGGGCCAGGACGGCGCTGACAGACGGCCACCGCAGCGGGCACTGAGCCGCGGGGCCGCCAGCACAAGGGCGCAAGAGCCGGGGGCTCCCGCGGGGCCGGAGGTGGCCCAGGCCGGGCCGGGCCTTCCCCAGCAGCTGCTCGCACGCACTGGGCCGCGGCGGCTCCAGCTGCCCCCGCGTGCACAGCCGCTCGCTCTGCCCAGCCCGCGGCCCTCGGCCCTCGGCCCCGGCGCGGCAGCTCCCGGCGCTGCGGCTCGAGGCTCCGGGCGGCCCCGCGCCAGGAGACGCTGCCCCGCGCGGCACCAGCCACCTCTCGGCCCCTCCCTCCCCGCAGGGCCCGGGCAGCCCCGCCCCCGCCCCTCGCCACGCTCCTCTGAGCCAGTACGCATGCTCCGCAGGAGGCGGCACTTCCGGCCCTGTGGGGGGCGGGGCCTGTGTGTCCATGGCCACCGGCCCTGGTGCCGCCGGCCCCGCCCCCACTGGGCCCCGCCGCGGCGCCGCTCTCGAGGCCGCGGAGAAGCAGCTGCAGCAGCGGCGGGTGTTGGCGGCTGCTGCGCAGGGAGCCCGGAGCGATGCTGCGGCCCGGCGTGTGCTCGTGTGTGCGGAGCCTGTGGCGGCTGCTGCCGGCTGGAGGGCAGGGAGCGAGGGGGAGCGGCGCTGGGCTGGCCCTGGGCTGCGGGAGTTGTGCTGCAGGGGAGCGTTGGTGGGGAAATGCTGCTGCTGGGGCACTGCTGCCACAGGGCCCCGCTCTGCCCCGGGGCCTGGGCGAGTCTCCGCAAGGGGACGCACGTGCACGTGATGGGAGCCCCGGGAGGCCACGGCCTTTTTTTCAGAAGTGGGCGAACAACCCAGGGGCCATCGCAGCCTTTGGCATTATCTGCCATGAGCGGGTGGCCCTGAAATTTTGTCTCCATCAGCAGCCCAAGAAAGGGGCTGGAGGGGGGATCCCAGAGTGTCCCTCGGCCGGGAGAGCATAGAGAAGCGCTGGAGGCCTGCCCAGAGGAGCCACCTGACCATAGAGATGGTAGGGAGGGTGTCCCCCCTCCAGGTGACCATAGAGATGCAGCATGGTGTGTCACAGACTGTCCCTCGCCATGGAGACCATTGAGCCGGCACGGGCGGAGCCAACCCCAGAAAGTCCCCGAGACTCGTGACCCTCCTGAACTCCCGTTCTCACCGAGCTTTCCTTTCCACCCCTTCTTCATCCCACGCTACTTCCAGTGCTACCTCCAGGAGAGAAATGTGATTGGTTCCAGTTTCCTGCACATGTTACACATCACAGCAAATACAGCCCTTCCCTATTTCTGGGGTTCGACCACAGGTGTGAAACACTGGTGCTGGCTGATGTTCAAGATCTTTTCACGGTGCAAAAAGCATTCCCAGCTTTTACATTTGTGGTGCTTTTCCATGTAGCCTGGGCACCTCTCTCACAAAATACTGGACAAACCATTTAAAGACTAATAGCCAGGGCCTTGTGCTGCCCCAGATCTACACATCAGCTTGCAGTTAAGGCACCTTATTCTTGTGCCCGTGTTGTCTGCAGTCTCACAGCAGGCAGAAATGGCAATAATGCAGCTATGGAGATGTTTGTGCAAAGCCCAGCTTTTTTTTTACCCTTGGACATGATGAAGATGTGTTTAGTAATGTGTATCAGATCCTTAGACAACGGAGTTTTGCTTAGCACAACTGTCCTGTTTATGGACCACCAACAAAACAGTGGCCATTGCCCCTGCTATTTAGACTGACTAAATAGTGCTACTTTCTGTGGATGGTTTAGAAATGGAGGGTAGATCATATGGCACTGCCTGTCCAACCCCAGCCACTTTTATGATAAAGGCTGGCAGATGGAAAGTCTGATCAGAAAAAAAACAAAACAAAACTCCCTTTGACTCTAGGGGATCACTGACCCAAACACTTATAAGATCTTGGTATTTGTATTGCTTAAATCAATAGTGGGGAACTAGAACGATGTGTGCTAAAGCTGGTCCTTCATGCTGCAGCCCCAAAGCCTCTGTGCCCTTTGGGAACCACAAGGTGACAGAGAAGCGGGACCTCGACATCAAGACCAAGTGGCTGCAGCACCTCCAAGGCCTGCACTGTTAAAGGATGCTGGATCCAATGGATTTTTGAATAAAGGATTCCTCCTTCCTGGTCCACTGGAAGGGAAACTACTGCACTTCTCTGTTCCCTGGTCCTGCCAGCAGCGAGACAGGGCATGTACTTCCAAGAGGCATACATACACTCTGTACGGACATGGTCGACCACCAAAGAATCAACTCCGGCAGGGGCACAGTACCTTTACAGGCACCACAGAGACGTGAGCAGCACTCATAAACATGACCGATACAAACGGCCTGGTCCTGTTCTTGCTCACCAGCTAATCAGACTCAAAGCTTGCAGGAGACCTCACACGCACCCTCGCACGGGGTGTCTCTGGTAGCTGGCTGCCTTGACGTCTGCAAGCCTTCCACACATGCGCTCATGCAAAACAGCAAGCACGCTCACCCAGAAAAGAGCTAGGAATAGGATTTAATACAATGATAGGCTACACTGCAGAGAGCAGGTACACAGCCTGGCCAGACAAGTGTCCTTGCCAGCAGCTTGCTTACACATGACTGGTCCCTTTTATTCCCTTTGCCTCCATTTTCCCATGCTGCTTCTTCCATGATGCAGCTCGATCCCTCCCTTTCTCCAGCTTTATCCCCTTTGAAATAAACAGCCCATCTCTAAGTATTTTTTTCTTCATTGGTGCCAGCTTTACTGCCTATGTACTCAAGTTTAATATTTCTGGTACTGTTAGCTAGGTAACCCCTGGCTCATGTGGTGCTTCTGATATCATTACCTCGGTACTGCTGGTGCTGCAAGAGTCTACTCCCCGAAGGATCCCCAATATGACAGTTATGTGTGACGCTTGGCCTTTTCTCATATAACTCTCCCTTAAGCACCGCTGAAATCCAGCCATCCGTCACCGTGCTGTCTGGAACTTGGCAGGGTCTCATTCTGTTCCCTGCAGTGTCCAAAGATTTCTCATAGCCACTAGTTTCTCACGCCCTGTTCAGTTATCTCAACTCTGAGGCAGAGCCTAGTCGTCTGCCTGCATACCCTAACCCTGTGTTGCCGGTGCAGCTGTGGGTCTGGATGGGAAGACCCAGGGCCACCACATCCTTCACTGTGGTGCACAAGGACCCACCTGGAGCAGGAAGACCAAGGTGCCCAAGAGGGCCCAAGTGCTCTGCTGGGCTGAGCTTTGGTCACCCAACGTGCCATAGCTTCCCTAGGGTCCCTGTCACGCTGTCATGCTATGAAGGTTCGATAGCAACGACTGAGACAGTAATATAATAATAATAAAAAAGATGTTTATTTCCTCACACAAGTTCTTGGATTAGTAACATCCATTAAAATAATGCGATTACTAATTTAGGAAGGATAACACAAAACCATCAGTTACTAATTTAGAAAGGATAACCTGAAACCGTCGATTACTGCGTTATTAATGGGAAGGACTGCTTATCCCTACTTGAAAGCTTTCTTGTTCACTCTCCTAGTGAGAGGGCTCTCAACCTCGAGGAGTTACCTTAACCCAGCGTCCCAGGAAAAGGGGAGGGGGGGGATACTCACGGTCCAGCCGGAGAGGATGGTCAGGTCACGTTCCCGTCCCTGCTCAAACTCTCCTGGCTCCCAAGTCTCTTTTTATACGGCTGGGGCTCTGGGCAAACACTGCTTTTGCTGACTTTTGCGAGTTTCACAATCGCAGGACTGTTTGTTTGTCTGCTTGGGAGGACCCTGCTAGCGAGGCAAGACCACAACACCTCCGTATTGCTTCTTCCCTCCCTGGGGGTCCGTGCAGATTCCAGGTGTCAGACCTCTTCAGTCTTGTTAATGCTGCCATTCCGCAGCCTTGCGCATATCAATCCTTGCGCATATCGGTTGGTAGACGACTTTAGTCCTGTTAAGTCCTCTGTTCAGCAGCTTTGTGCACGTCAGCTCTTGTGCTATCAGTTCTTCTGCGTATCAATTGACAAACTTCAGTCCTGTTAACTCTTCACTCGCCCGTCAGTCCCACATGAGGAGATGGATTTTCCTATAAAGAGTTCACCCTTGTAGAATTCCCTTCAGAAATGGGACACACACACACACACAAACTTTAAAAGAGCTGTTAAGGGCAATTCTGCCCCTCAGAGGCCCTAATAAAATGAAATGCTGATTGGAAACAACTGCACAGGAGTAAAGCAATGGCAATGCCTTCCCTTCCTCTGTGCTTTGTTTTTCCCTGTGGAATGCAAAATAAAAGGAGAAAAGGGATCTCTGTGTGTTGATTATTTCTCTAAAATATGTTTCCTTTTATCAATTGTATATGCTTCTGCCCATCTCTTTGCCATATAAAGATACGGATAGAGACAGAAGTATAAAATAAGGGGGGATAGGGAGGAATATATAATTTCATTCATGGACAAGAAGAAAAAAGTGTGATAGAAGCATACATAGTTTATCTGAAAAACATCTTGATGATGAAATAATCCTTCAGGAAAGAAAACAAAGGTAGAAAATGCCTAATTCTCCAAGAAGAAATATGATGTTCTTTTTTTTCCTTCAGGAGAATGCATCCTAGAGTCATCAATGGAGATAGATAAAGCAGGGCTTTAAACAGTGGACATGCTGACAGTACCTTACGAAAATATGAATTTTTAAGAAATCTCCCTCCAGAGTGAATAATAAAACTATCATCTGCAGGCTATCATTGACAAATCAATGAGGCTGTCTTCATCACACTAATGAAACTGAGAAATGTATTATGGATTTGAATCCAATGAATTTGAACCCATTGTAGTGTCTGAGCTTAATTTTCATGTTTAGCATCTTCTGTTATTCAGGGAAAGTGTTCTGAGCTTTTCTCAACAACCCCTGGACATTGTCCCTGGAATTTTCAGCTAAATTTCCTGAGATGACTTATGAAAACTTCCTTGTGTCAGCATGCACTGGCAGTCTATGTCCCACTCCTAAGAAGTGTGTGTGTGTGTGTGTGTGTGTGTGTGTGTGTGTGTTCAACATTTTATCAATATTTTTTAGATTTTGTTTATAATAATCCCCTGCAACCAAGGCACACAATTCACGTTCCTTCCTTTCACTGCTACAATCCAATGAGAAAATAAATCTCCTGAGGCACTCATATTTAATAGCTATACATATGTGTGTGTGATATAATACATGACACATAATTAGAATTGCTGTCATGAAAAGCATCATGACTGGGAAAAAGCCGAACCTTTGCACGACCAATGGCTTCCTTCAGGGCCACCTTCACAGTCTCATTTCTGAGACTGTAGATGAAGGGGTTTAAGAATGGGTACAGGACAGTGTTGAGCAAAGCTACAATTCTGTTGTTCTCCAAGGAAACCCCTTCTGAGGGCCGTGCATAGAGAACAATGCAGCATCCATAGACAATGGCTAAGTTGGTGAGATGGGAAGAACATGTAGCAAAAGCTTTCTTCCTCCCAGATGCTGATGGCATGTGCAGAATACAGTGGAAGATGCACATGTAGGACACTATGATTAGACATAAGGAACTCAGCACTACAAGCGATATGAAAATGGTGTCTACTTTCCAAAGCAGGCTGGCATCAGAGCAGGACAGTGTGAATAAGGGGGAGTTATCGCAAAAAAAATGGTGGATCTTGTTGGGGCCACAGAAAGTCAGCTTTGAGAGCAAGACCAGGCGGTAGCTGAAGAGTGTGAAGCCTAGGACCCACGCAGCAGCAACCAGGTGGGTGCGCAGCTGCCACTTCATGACAGCAGCATAATGCAAAGGTTGGCAGATGGCAACGTAGCGATCAAAGGACATGACAACAAGGAGAGCAAACTCTATAAAACCCAGGGCAAAATAGAAATAGGATTGGGCAAAGCAGCTGCTTAATGAGATTGGTCTCCTTCCAGAGCTCAGAATCGCCAACAATGTGATGGTTGTGGAGGATGCGAACCAGATTTCCAGGAATGCCAGCTTGCTGATGAAAAAGTACATGGGAGTTTGCAGGTGGTGATCCACACACATGAGGAAGATGATCATTGTGTTCCCTGTCACTGTTGTCAGCTATATGAGTAGAAGGAGCAGGGAGAGAAATTGCTGTAGTCTTTGATCAAGCCCTGAGAAACCCTCTAGGATGAACTCAGCAACTATAGTTTCATTTCCTGGTCCCATGTCTAATTTCAGTACATGCTGCTGAGACAGGAGCACGAAGAAGCAAGCGTGAGAATTTCACAGTCTCGACGGGAGGGTAGATCCTTCCTTCTTTGCTCCCTTGCTTGCTTCCTAGGTAGCACAGACAGAAATTTTCCTCTCAGCCATTCATCGCACCCTGATTTCTCCGCTTCACATTTACAGTCCTCAGAGATTTTACTGTCTTCTTTCTACCTTCTCCAAATGCTCACAGAGGATTCTTTCTCACAAGCACAGTATTGTAAAGAGGTTGTGAACTAGTTCATGCCATGCCTGGGAAATTCCCTGTTCACTTAGACCTATTGCAAACATCCATCACATCTGTGCTTCAAAAGCCAACCTAATCTCCCAGCAAAAGTACTTACTATTATCTGCAGATGCCAGTCCATCCATTTAGATAAGTATTTGGAAAGTTATTCCTTCTACTTTTCGGTGCTTGCCTTTTTTGACTTGGAACATCTGTGAGGCTGCTGGTTTCAAAACAAGCCAGTACTGAGCATCTCTTCTGTAATCCCCTGCTTTCTTCCACAGCTTCTTCCTCTCTCTTTCTCCAGAAAAGGCGGAGACATAGAGAACAAGTATAGCTTGCCTTCTTTAATACTCTAAATAGTGAAATTCAGGAGGGTTCCATTCAGTCATTGGAAATGTCTGTGTCAGACAGTCTCATCTGATATCATTGTGCACTGAAATAGAGTTCTTGCCAAAGCATTGCCAAATTCCATTGTTATTAAATGTCCTGACCTAAATGCCTTGCTTTCCCTTTAGGGGAGGGGGGGAATCTTCTCATCTTAAAGAACTTAAAGGCTGTCCTTTTGATTATTTGAAATAGGAAGGGTCTGGAACAAAGAAAATACTAAGCAGGGTGATGTTTCAGATGTCTAAAAGTCAGGCACTTCAGTTTGAGCAAGTTAGCTTCCTCCCATCTTGTCAGTGCAGAGAGGGAGAAGAGTGTCTGGAAGAGACTGGTAACACTTCTTTCACACGCCAGTTATAGTCTGGAAGGACCCAGCCTCTCTCTAGAGCTCTCTCTTTGCCTCCATTAACAAAATAGGGACCAAGGGAAAACAAGTGCAGACACCAGCTGCTCACAGGCACCTCCAGTGAAGTTGATAAACTCACTATTTCAGTCTCAAATCTCTTCATTTATTTAGCTGCTAATTTCTTTTTTAAACCAAAGAACACGTCTAACAGAAGGAAGTCCAAGGAGAACATAGGCAATAAATACTGACATTTTTCCCTCCACCTTTGCATCTGGTTTTAGACATATAAAGGAAAGGAGCAGAAGACTCCACAAATAGGATGCCTCAAAAATACAAGGGTGGAGGGGAGAAGGAGATGATGGATTTCAAGGAGTGAACCAGAGGTTCTGCACAGACTCTGTTGTCCCGCAGACCCTGTCTCAGAGTGTAATGGGTGACTTACACAGAGAGCAAAATGGGAAGCTCAGTAGTGGGCAATACCCCATGTTCGCACTGGCATTTTAACTTGGGGCTCAGGTTAGTCCTAGATCCCAGATGCTCTGTCTTACTCTCTGCTTCTAGTCTGGCATAAGGGAATCTCTGGACTAGGTTCATCTGGAAGATATGCTGAAATTGAACCACTGGCTGTAATTATTTGAGCAAAAGCTCAAGCCAAGTCACCTACAGCAATATCACTGTAGCCTCAGTGAATCAGAGGTGACAGTCCCAGCTTCCCATTTGCTGGGTAAGTTCCAGCACTCAAAATGTTGTGTCTTCTTAGTCTGCTGGATGTCAGCTAAAATCATGCTTCTCCTCAATGTACTTTCTTAGAGGAACCTGCAAAGCTGCTGAGAGCTTACAGCAAAGCAGCTTCTCTGCTCACCATGGAGGTAACCGTCTTGAACCCTTTCATCAGGCTTTGGTTGGTTCAAAGGATTTGCTGTATTCAGGCCCCTCGTAGCCAAAAATGGAGCTACCATATGCAGTAGTGACGATGGCAGTGTCACCGGCTATGCTGGTGAAGAAGGCTTCATATGGCTTTCCCAGAGGGTATTCTCAGGATAGTGCATCTAGTGCAGGCATAAGACACAGGGGTCAATGTGAAGGAGCTCAGCAACACAGCAGAGGAGAGAGCAAAGCTCATGTTTGAAGGTAGCTGGTGCCCATGCAGGCTGCTCTCATCAAAGGGATGAGGCCACAGAAGAAAGAGTCTCTTTACTGGGGACACAGGGTACCTTGGTATATAAGATGGTGGGGCTGAGCAAGGATAGAGATGCCATCACCCAATGGATAAAGATGAGTGTGGAGTCCAACCAGGGCTTCATAAAGATGGTACAGTGCGATGGATTGCAAATGGCCCCACAGCAATCAAAAGACAGCACAACAAGCAGGCTGAACTCAGCGGTGCCCAGGAAGATGGAAAGCACGGTCTGGAACTGGCAAGCAGCTGTGGGATGGTCTTAATCTCCAAGATGAGGCTGACAAACCTTTTAGGGGCAAAAGGAAGCAAATATCTAGGAAGGAGAAGCTGGGGATGGACTTGAAACTAGGAGACTGACTGAACTCCTACCACTTTCCAAATTAAGTGTTGGACTGACTGGTGCAGAACCTCTCCAAGTGGGTGTTTCAGACAGTTCTAGAGATTTCCAGGGGCAGATCCTGCTGTGCCTGGACCAATTCCTGTGCTTAAATGTGGTGAGTACCATCTCAGGTGGAGTATCTGGCTGTTTCAGAATCTCTGCAGCAGCTCCTGCTGCAGAACTGATTAAATTGTAATTATTTAAGACCCTTGAAAATTGACAGTAGAAACTGCTCCTGCAAATGAAGAAGTGGCCATGTAGGACAGTCTTCTGTGCATTCTTAGGAGAGTTAGGAGATGCTTTGGTATGTAGTTTGAGGTAATCAGTAGCAATGGCTCATGCATATGCTGGAGAGGTCACACAGGACCACAAGCCAGCTGGACTATAAAAATTCCCCAGAAGAACAGTTCGGGGAGTCTCATCTGATCCAGTGGAAGCCACTGTTGGAAGGACCCCGGCAAAGGAGACTGCCACCACCATCTGGACAGTAACCAACCATCCCATTCAAGAGATTTGATGCCCCCTTGTGAGTGTTACCTGTGACATGCCAATAGAGGGGCGTCTGTGATTCTTTCAGATTCGGGTTTATTTGCACTGAACTCCGAAAGATCATGATTTGTCAAGTATGAGAATTTATTAGAGATAAGAGGTTATAACAAAAAAAGCTAGAAATATAACAGAACTGAAAAAATATATACACATATTAGAACTCTACAGTTAAATCATAGATGCACGGTACAGTGACCGCACTCGCCCTTTATTGGCCACCCTTCCGGCACGGTTTTGCCTGGATTCTCCTCACCACGCCATTGACATCCACTGGCCAGCTGATGGTTGGTCAGAGTCCACACCAACTTCTGTGGCTTACTCTTTTCTATAGCGAGTCAAAACAACGCCAGCCCACAGTTACACAAAGGCTGTATGGCCTCAGTCAATAACAGCATGCACATCAACAGGTAACCTAGTGCTCAGCCCACAGCACTGCTCAGTTGGCAACAGCAGCCATGAACAGGTCGTTCTGTGGGGAATGGTTCCACAGCACCTAGATGTTTATGGGGTGAGTCTGTGGTGTCACTTCTCCTCTGTCTGGAATTGTCAGGCGTGGGGTCGTTAGACGGTTGCCCCCAGGCTGCAGCAACCCCACAGTGTGGTGGCTCCAGCCGTGATGCACCCGGGGTTCCTTAACTCCTGGGATCACCCCAGAGCAAACCCCTCTTCTGTGGGCTGCACCATCCAGAGTCCCACGCTTGCCTGTGTGGCGCCTGTCACTCCACCCCTTGACACCGCCAGACACACGCATTTATTTCAGAAGTCAGCTAATTCCCCTTGGTGTGCAGTGGGCGGCTTTTGGGTAAGCACAGTGTACTGGGGAAATGCGCACTGCTATTAATAGACGCCAAAAGCAAAGCATGCCCATTTGCAGTAACACGTAAACAACTGTTAAAAATAACAGTCTTAATCCTAATAGCAACATGATTGGTCTGGCCTATTGACCCAAATTCGGTGAATCCGAGTGTTGTTCCAGCTCCATATCTTAACACAGAAATCTTATTTCCTTTAATTGCAGGCATTTCTTTCCTGCACCGAAAGATCAGTTTGTTCCCCAAGCTGGAATAGTTCCCTTTAGAGGAGCTTCAAATAGAGTTGGTCACCTTTTTTTTATTATTCTTTTTCCGTATTTCCCTGTCTTCTCTATAGGAAACAGACAACTTTAACTTCAGATCAACAGCTGTTACATTTATGCTTAATTTTACCATCTTTTTCTCTTTCTTTCCTTTCCTTTCATCAAGGGAAGGTGTTAGCCCCTTCCTTAGGATCATCAATTTTTACAAACACTAGAATACAGCCGTTGAGTTTCGTTATCAGCCTGGTATGTGTATCCCCTCATTCTTAGGTCTGCCATCTTCCTTTGATGTTACTTCTCTCCTGGCTCCTAGGTTCATTCTATTATTTAGATACTTTTAAAAAACACATTACTTAGCCTAACAATTCTACCACTCTTTCTGGCTGCTTCTTTTCAAGTTGTTGCTCTTCAGAGGGTCACTCTGTAGAACCCAAACAAAAAGAAAAGCCTACCAAGGCCATTAGGTTGTTATAGTTTGGTTTTAACTGTAACTGCTGAAGCTACTTCTTTTAAGATTACTCGGTTACATCCATCTATTTTTCAAATTTGAACAGTTTTTCTTTTTTTTCATTGATTTTTCTTTATGCTCAGAAACTTTTACTACAGCTTGGGGCATTTTCCAGCCCCTGCTGGTTTCTGGTGTACTTAAAGATGCTGTTTTTTCGCATTCGAGGTCTTTTCTTGTTTCCTAACTCTGCCCCTGGGGCTCTTCTCTGCAGAGCCCGATCTCCACCCTGAGTCCTCCTGTGCCTCAGTGCCAGGCAGAGCAGTTATACTGGCCAGGGGGGGCAGAGCGTTTCTCACGGTCTTGTGAGAAACAAGCTGCCCAAGCCCGGTCCTGCTTTCCACCCAAAGCCTCCCCTGCTTCGCTCCCTCTCCTCTTCCACCTCTCTCTTTCACGTCTGTTTTTCTTCCACATGGTGGACTCCGATTGGCTGACAGAGCCGTCAGTGAAATCCAGACCCGCCCCCCTCCTCCTGCCAGCCAATAGGCAGGTCACAAATCAGCAGCTGCCTATGGGAATGAGCTAGGGGAGGAGTCACAGTGTTGCAGTGTCCAGATGGAGTGTTGTAAAGGTGAGGCTACAAACTGTCCATTTAATCGGGGAATGGGGGAACAGAAGAGAGAGCCAGACAGCTCCTGGGGGTCCCGGGCGATGCTGGGGGCCGTGCTGCTCTTGGGGATCCCAGACCAGGCTGTGTTTCTGTACAAAAGTCTGGAAAAGTCTTGATGCAAGCCCCTAGAGAAGAGGGATTTTCCTGAGCACTCAGAGAAACCCATGCAGGACCCAGGGATGTTGAGGGAAACCCATCCCACCCACCCCCAAGCCCACTGCTCTCCCTGGAGACCTTCCTGGATCCTCAGGCTGGGAGCAGGAGGGGGTCTGTGGGCACAGCCATGTCCCAGACTAGCCTCCTTCAGGCCTTCAGATTCACAACATGTCACAGCTTCAAATGAGCTCTCTAAAGCAGCACTTCCCATGCCCCTGGTGTGGAGAGAAGACTTTGGGTAGACAAACAAGAGACACGGGAGAGAAAGGGCAAAGACACCAGGCTGCAGAGCTGGGGCTCCCAGCATCACAGAGGGGGTGCCACAGGCTCAAGAAGCAACCCAAAGAAGTAAAGGAGTCCTTCCTTTTACAGTGACTTGGAAAGCCACATCTCTCACAGTATTCAAGGGGGATGGAGTCTCCCTTCTGCAAGATTTGCCCCAAAACTGTGCAGAGATTAGGAAGAGCAGGAAGGCTGGTTGTAGGGATGTTCTCAAACTTCAGCAGCTGCAGAGCTGGGAGCTGGTCATCTTACAAACTTCGGAGCGAGTCAAAATGCACGTCCTGAGGCATCGCACTGCCTCATAGACTCTGCACTGGAGCCTGGACAGCAGCACTGCAGTGTGTGAGCATGTCCTGAGAAGCCCAGAGTCATAAAATGTGGGAGATCCAGGATGTCAGGGCTGTACAGACTCAGGAGAGCAAGGGTGCCTTTGGGGAGGAGGGCAGGGGGCTGAGGAGCGTACCCAGGGGAGAAGCACAGCCCCAAGGTGACACTGAAAAGCACAAGGACCAAATGAGGCCCAGGGATGAGAAATGGCTTCCTCAGGCTCAGCCAGAAGGAAAGATGGGCAAACTTCATGGGAAATGGGAAAACTTCCCCACATTTGCTACCTGGCCTCGCCCATGGCTTTGGAGCCTGGCAGGCTCCAGGGTCCTGGATAAGGGCCTCTGGATGATGTGTGTTAAGGCTATGTTTGCTCTTCTCTGGCATAGCATCTCTAGCTCAAGCACTGCCGACTGAGAAACCTTGCCGAGCACTTTTAAAAGCAGAGATCCTGCCTTGGTGCCTAAAGGAGGAAAGCTACGTCCTGTCCCACGTTGTCCTGCATCCTGCTTCCACAGAAAGAGGGGCCCACAGCAGAAACCAGTTTTGAGGCTCACCAAAGCATTTCTCAGCCTGTGGCCGTGCTTTGTGCTGGTTCATCCCACATGCTTTGGATCCTGTAAAAACGCCAGCCCCCAAACCCCAGATTCCTGCACAGGTCTGCCCAGTGCAGTGACCTGTCGGTGCAGGGGCGCAGAAGTGACATCTTCAGTGCCCCGTTTGAGATATTTCACAGTCTTTGACACTGTCTGGAGACATTCCTGAAGGATTTATCAGAAAATTATGGAAAATAACTGCAGTGAAGGGAAGTGATGGCTTTCCAGGACGTGAGGGGAAATCTCTCTGCTCTCTCCCTGCCTGTGCCATCTCCATGGCAGTGACCTACAGAGCCCCCAGATGACACGAGCTGAGGTCACAATGGGACGTGCCACATCACAGGGAGGTCTCCCCGGTGTCGTTGTGGGGACTCTCACTTCCCTGTGAGGCCCAGGCACTCCTGGGCACTGCTCACACCCTCCCCACGGCTGCCTTTCATAGTGGCTCCACGGCAAGGAGAGGGGACAGGAGGCAGTGGGACCACGTTGGGGGCCCTCACCAACAGGCGGAGGAGCAGGGGCATGTTGGAAAGGAGTTTTGGGTAATGAGATGGGAAGAGCGTCCTGTTTCTCTGGCTGGAGAGGTGAAACGAGAGCAAGAGGGCAAGCGAGATGGAGGACTGCTGGATGGACACCATCAGCCAGGACCACAGCTCCTTGTCCCCTGCGCTCCTGTGGCTCTCCACCGAGGGTAAGGGCTTTGGGAGATCCTTCCCGAGGTGTCGCACAGAGACTGTTAACTGCCAAAACTGCTGTGGATCCCGGGCTGTGGGGGTGCCTGGACAGGGCTGGGGGCTGCTGCAAGAGCCCTGCCTGAGGGTCCCCCCTGGCTCGGGGGACAATGTGGCAGCCAGGACTCCTGGGTCCTGGGGATGGGGCTGTCCTGAGCCCCAAGGCTTCTGTGCGGCCAGCTCCATCGCCTCTTAGGGTGGGGGGGGGCATGGGAATCCATGACAGGTTTCCCTGGGAGTGGGTCCTCTTTGGGGTCTGGCTCTGAGAGGAAAGGGGTCCTGCATCCCAGACGCTGAGGTGGCCTGCAGCTCCATGGGGCTCTCAAGACCCTGCTGGAAATGTCCGTATACCATAATGAAACCATCACCTTGTAATAACCCCAAGTCCTCTGGGTGTTTGGGAAAAATCTCTGTTCCTTCCCCCTCGATCCTTTTATGCTTCCAGCTTGGTGCAGCATGTTTTGCGCTCACAGATGCCACCTTCAGATGGCCACAGCCCCTGTCCTCCTGCAAATTGGGCTCAAACCTCTGCACCCAAAAGAAAATACATTGGAGGGAGCAGCCTGGAAACAGGTGGAGGTGCAATCCTCATTCAACAGGTCCTGGCTGACGCCAAGGTTTTTTCTCTGAGCTGGGGTGGGCAGTGCTGGGGTGAGCCCAACACAGCCATCTCCCCCAGCACCTTCACGACCCCACACCACCGCTCCCTAGCCGAGCCCTAGGGCTGCTGTGGGCAGGGACCCGGGGCAGGAGGGGCGAGAGGACACTGCCCTGCCCTGCCCTGCCCTGGGGGCAGCAGGACGCTGCCTGTGGGCTCCGGTGCCACGGCCAGCCCCAGGGCCCCCATGCCGGTGTGATATGTGCTAATTTGTTACATCAAAGTGAGAAACAGCCTTGGGAACATCCTGGATCGTGTTCTGTGTAATTTGTTACATCAAAGTGAGAAACAGCCTTGGGAACATCTGTGGGAACATCCTACATCCTGTGGTGGGGGCATGTACCCCGCCTGAGATAAGGGAGTTGAGCTAGCAAAGCAGCAATGTTAGTTTAGAGAGCCTAATATGGCGATGGCAATGTCACACAACTGTGAAATATAGCATGACCACGGAAGTCGTAAAATATATGCGTGACCTGAGGGTCACCACTCACAATGCAGAGGAAGACTCCAGCCTTCATCCCCACGACCACCAGAGGGCTGAAGAAGACCCCCTAGCAACAGCCGGCGCAACCGCAGAAGTTACAGGAAGTGCCACGTATACCCAGAACTGGAATCTCATATAAGGAGACTGTGAGGGGGGGATTGCGCGCGCCGTTGGTGGAGCAGGAGACTCCCCGGCCACCCAGCGCTGTTTTGCTTACTTGTAACTTGCTCAATTATTCCATTAAGTTGGATTTTATGCAAACCAATTGGAGTGGTCGTGTTTGCCTAAAACACCGGTGTCACGGATGCCACCAGCACAGGCCCCAGCGCTGCCCCCCCACGCCCCGCACGGCCCCCAGGGCGCAGGGCAGCCAGCAGCCCCGCGGGGCCCCTGCCGCACAGCCCAGCCCCGCCGGGGCAGCGGCCGCACCCCGGGACCCCACACTGCCCGCCCACACAGCACCGCGCTGCCCCCAGGCCCCGCCGCGCCCCGCGCTGCCGCCCACAACATGGCGCCCGACCGCGGGGGAGGGGGCGGACCTGGCCGCCAGGGCAGGAGGGCCCAGCGTTGCCATGGCATCGCCCCAGTGCAGCCCTCCTATTGGCTGTCAGGAGGAGGAGGGCGGGCATCGATTTCACTGATGGCTCTGCCAGCCAATTGCAGTCCAACATGTGGGGAAAAAAAAAGACGTCAAAAAAAGAGGTGGAAGAGGAGCGGGAGCAAAGCAGGCGAGAAGCGAGCGGGCGAGAGCGTTTGGTGGGGGCTGCGGGCGCGTTCAAATGGCGGCGGGTGCCCTCCCGCCGGGGCGGGGCAGCGGTGCTGGCTTTGCCGGGGCTGCTTTGCTGCAGGAGCTGCAGCAGGGGCTGGTGGGGCCGTGAGCAGGGGCCAGAGCGACGTGGGCCAGAGGGGGGAGCTGCCCTGCAGCCAGACGTGGCGGCCTGCCGCGAGCAGCTGGGCCGGGGCGGCTCGGTGGGGTTTGGGGGCAGGAAGCTTTGGCCCTGTGGTGGGTCTGGGATCCCTGTTAAAGCATTTCCCTGAGCTGCTGCTGCCAGCGCAGCCCCAGGTGCTGCTTCGAGGTGCATTTGGGAGGTGCTGGGCAAAGTGTGAGCAGGCTGCTGGTGTCGTCGCGAGGTGCCCTTCCCAATGGTGTCTTTTGTTGTGAAAACTGCATTTTGGAGTGGCTCTGAGAGAGGCTGTGCCTGCATGTGATGCCGTGCCTTAGCCGTTGTTTTTGCTCCCTGCCTCTTGCTTTGCGCCGCGACCTGTGAGCCTGGCAGCAGCATGGAGGGTGTTTGCAGAAGAGCTCTGTAAGTGTGAGCTGTTTTGCTTGTGTCATGCTGTCATGCTATGAAGGTTCGATAGCAACGACTAAGACAGTAATATAATAATAATAAAAAAGATGTTTATTTCCTCACACAAGTTCTTGGATTAGTAACATCCATTAAAATAATGCGATTACTGATTTAGAAAGGATAACACAAAACCATCAGTTACTAATTTAGAAAGGATAACCTGAAACCGTCGATTACTGCGCTCTTCATTGGAAGGACTGCTTATCCCTACTTGAAAGCTTTCTTGTTCACTCTCCTAGTGAGAGGGCTCTGAACCTCGAGGAGTTCCCTTAACCCAGCGTCCCAGGAAAAGGGGAGGGGGGGGAATACTCACGGTCCAGGTGGAGAGGATGGTCAGGTCATGTTCCCGTCCCTGCTCAAACTCTCCTAGCTCCCAAGTCTCTTTTTATACGGCTGGGGCTCTGGGCAAACAACGCTTTTGCTGACCTCTGCGAGTTGCACAATCCCAGGACTGTTTGTTTGTCTGCTTGGGAGGACCCTGCTAGTGAGGCAAGACCACAATACCTCCGTATTGTTTCTTCGCTCCCCGGGGGTCCGTGCAGATTCCAGGTGTCAGACTTCTTCAGTCTTGTTAATGCTTCCATTCCGCAGCCTTGCGCATATCAGTCCTTGCGCATATCGGTTGGTAGACGACTTTAGTCCTGTTAAGTCCTCTGTTCAACAGCTTTGTGCACCTCAGCTCTTGTGCTATCAGTTCTTCTGCATATCAGTTGACAAACTTCAGTCCTGTTAACTCTTCACTTGCCCGTCAGCTTGTCAGGGGCCTTGAAAGTTGATGAACGGCCAGTGCTTGCACTTGCCGTTGTTCTTTCCATGCTCCTAGGTCAGGGTGAAGAGTTGCTGAATTGTGTCTCTGCTGGTTTCACCAACTGAGATGCCCTGGCCTGAGTCCTTCCACGTGTCTCCAGTTGTCAGGGCCTAAAATAGGAGAATGCTTGTTGTCCTGGATGTGTGGAGGATTTTCTGGTTTTGTTCAGCACTGGGGAAGGAACCAGAGTTCTGAGTTGCGGGAAGGCTTCTCCCTGTGCCTGGGACACGAGGCCCTGCTGTCTTCAGTTTCATGATCACTGCTCCCATGCAATCCTCCCGTTAGAAAATGTTGCCAAGAATTACTTGCAGGCTGTTCTGCAATTCTTAAATTTCATAGGCTAGGTGCTGATAATGCATAGCAGAAGCTAATCTTTTGGTGTAGTAACTGGTAGGCAATGGGTGTTTCAGAGTATTGTGAGTATTATGAGGCCTTGATGTGACTCTGTGATGTGATGATGTGAATCAGGGAGGCTGTTCAGTAGGTGGCTCAGCCCTGGAGGATGGGAGGGGGAGCTGCAGGTGGCAAGAGCCCCATGGTCAGGATGTGGGTAGTGAGGTCCCCACTGTCTATGAGAGCTATGCCAGAAAATCACCAGTGTGAAATCAATTCTTTGTAAGTAGCTGATAGGCCAGCAGGAGGCACATGACTCGGCTATTGATGAGGGGGTCATTTCTGCCTGAGTAGCTGATAGGCCATCTGGAGGAAGAAGGCTTGTCTGTTGCTTGTGCGGTCACTTGTGAGTGATGAACTGATTGGATCTCAGGAGCTATGTGAGTGGAAAGGTGTTTCTGAGGTCGTTTCTACCTGAGCAGTTGGTAGGGCAGCAGCAGGTCCATGTCTGGGATCTGTATTTTTGAGATCATTTCAGGCTGAGGAGCTGATAAGGCAGGATTTGTTTCATGGCTGGGGAACTTATAGTGAGGTAATTTCTGTCTTGGAGTCTTCTAGGACAGTGACAGAGACATGGCCGTGAAGGTGGCTGTGAGGTAATGTCTTTCTGAGTCCCTGCTAGGTCAGCAGCAGGCAGTTAGGCATGGGCATTGCTTGTGAGGTGTCTTTTGTCAGAGTACCTGCTAGGCCGGCAGTAGTTGATGTCTGGGGAAGTTATTTGGAGGAAACTTCTTTCCCTGATAAGCCAGCAGCAGGCATGTGGTGGGGATACGCACTTGTGAGGTCACCTCTATGTGAGCAGCTGAGAGGTGAGGAGAAGACACATGGCTTGGATGCTGGTGGTGAGGTCGCTTCTGTGTTTGTTGTGTGTGCTCAGAGGAGGGATTGACTCCTGCAGAGCTCTACAGCAATACAGAAATGCAACTAATCAATCAAGTAGATGTTTCACGTCATCTGGCACAAATTTTATCCCACTCCGTCATCATGAGTTAGTACTGCTACATTTCAAATGTGGATGATATTCTGTGGTGAACATGGACATGGAGTTTGCCTTTCCACTTGTTGCTAAGTAGAAGCTTGCAGCGTCCTCCCGGTCAGCTAGGGAGTCCAGCTAGACTTTTGAGGCTGCTAAATGAATCTAGTGCTGGTGTAAATGAATGTAGTGCTGGTGTGAGCAGTGGTGTTAGTAATCTCTTCTTGCCAGGGTGCGTGCGCTTTAGAAATTGCCCCAGTCGAAAGAGCAGGGAGCTTGTGAGATTTTCCTGCAAGGTCTGAATGCTGTCTCCCAAACACAACCTGGGATACAGACATGGTGTCAGCTGTGCCAAAAAGAGGGCTGGAACATCTCGCTGGATCTGCTGGCTGTGCTCTCACCAATAGAGCTCAGCACAGAGGGGAGACATTTGCCCCTGCCTGTTGCGACTCTGTAAGGCCAGCAGAACTGCCAGTAACACTCCGATTCTTTCTTTCTTTCTAGGTTGCTCCACTCATGGAGGTTCCCAGTGCAGTGCTAGAGGCGCTGAGGATGGAGGCAGGATGCCAGGCTGTGTCCCTGTACCTGTCAACATCTTGGCCAGCATCGTGAGCCCTCTGTGAAAGCAGCTGCAAGTGACTGAGAAGAGGCTACGTCTGGATGCGAAGGCTTCCATAAATGCGCCTGTCTTCCCTGGGTGACTTGGGTTGTGGGTTCAGCTCCTGGTACCTCTGCTGTGCTGCAAATTCCGCCTCGCACAAGTGCTGTTCCTGCCAGCCCGCTCAACAAATGCTACGGTGCCCCCTCCTTTTCCTAGGAGGTTGTGGTGCCATATAGGACGAGTCCAAGACCCTTATAATAGATGCCAGCATGTCCTGAGTGCCTTTGTGTGAGTGCCCCAAAGCGTCCATAGCTTGACCTGAGGAAGTCTCAGAGCTCTTGGGCTGCTGGCTCTGCGAGGGGTGAAGATGTGCCCAGGGCCAGGTTGCCCGTGGCACCCAGCCCTCCGTGCTCTGTGAAGGCAGCTGTGGAGCGCGGACTGGTGCTGCAGAGGCTGCGCAGCCAGGAGAGCTGTCATTTCAGCAGCCGTCCAGTGTGGGTCTGTCTCATTGCTTGGGCCTCATTTCAAAGGCTCTGCACCCTTTTTCCCTTCCCCGTCCAAGCTCCTTGTCCAAGTAACTAAAGGAAAGGAAGGGAGGTTCCTTTGGGCTCAGGAGGCCTTCCGGACTCTCAAGTGTTTCTGTGTTGTACCTGTAACTTTTGTATTACTACAGAAAATCCCCATGTCCCCATCCCTAGCAGGAGGTTCGTGAGGGGATGGGGGTGGAAAGCAGCAGCCTGCTGTGCCCAAAGCAAGCAGGATCCTTCCCTCTGAAAAGAGCAGCATCACCCAAGGAGGCAGCTCTGTGCCTGATCTTGTGCTGCTCATTTGCACATGCCTTGTGAGCCTAGAGTGCCTTGGCCACCTTGTGGTGTTACCGCAAGAGCTTGCCTGAGTGTCTGGGTTGTGGAGCCAAGGGAAGGCAGCAAGCAGAGCAGTGGCTGGGGAGTGTGCAAGTGGCAAGTGTCCTGCATGCATCTCTTCTTGCTGGCACTTGGTTGTATGTAGCAGAAGAGGCAGCTGTGTGGGGCAGAGGCAGTGTTTTTGTAGAGTAGGTGGCAGAGCAGAGGTCTGGCGTCAGGCTGATGGCTGGTGCAGTGCTGAGCTGATCTGAGAGTGTCAGAAGCCCTTTCCCATGGAGCTGCTCCCTCAGCTGATCTCTGTCCCTAGAAATGCACTGGAAATGGAAGTGGCATCCTGCTGCCATTGTGTAGGTGCTGCAGTGCAAAGGTTCCCAGCTGGGACTTGATAGTACTAAAGGAAAAGCAAGACCAATCGTTCCCTTTTGTGATTTGTTGCCAGGGTGGCAGAGTGGAGCTGTCGCATGATCTGGAGAGAGTCTTGCCAGGAGATGAAAGCCGTTTGGAGAAGACTGTTCTGTACGGAGTGATCACAGCGTAATCAAGGGACGTGCGATTGGCCCAGGTGAGCTTCTCCTCTGTGAAGGTTTGCAGTTTTGAGATCCCTTGTGACTCGCTCCCAGATAGCGCAGCAGCAGGCAGGTCGATGCCATTTGTGCTTGTGAAGTGAGTCGTGCGTCTGAATCTGGTAGGCCAACAGCATGCCCGTAGCTTTGGTGATGATGGTGAGGTGCCTTGTGTCTCAATGCCTCCTAAAGGGGGAGCAGGGCCATTGCTGCTGTTTCTGGTTCTGAGCCCACTTCTGCATGAGCACCTGGTAGACCAGCAGTATGGAGGTTAGTGCTGTTTGTGCTTCTGGGGATGGTGTGCCTCCGTCTATGCTAGGCCAGCAGCACACACATGGTTTGAGTGCAGAGTGTGAGGCTAATTTTGTTTCAGTATTGAGAGGCCAGGGGTAGGCACATGCCTGCTGTTATTGCTTGTGAGATCACTATTTCCTAACGATCACATAGGCCATCAGATGGCAGGTGGCTTTGATGAAGCCTGTGAAGTCACTGCTTCCTGAGAACCAGAGAGGCAAGAAGGAAGCAATTGCCTTTGCCACACAATTCAGGCACTTGGGCATCTGTAAATAACAGGCAACAATGAGACACATTATTGCTGTTTGTGCTTCCGAGGTCACTTGAGCCTCAGTGCCTGATAGGCCAGTGCTGGTCATGTGGATAGAGTTTGTGTTTGTGAGGTCACTTGTGTCTCAGTGCCTGATAGGCCAGTGCTGGCCCTCTCGGTGGAGTTTTTGTTTGTGATGTCACTTGTGGCTCAGTACCTGTTAGGCCAGTGCTGGTCCTGTGGGTGGAATTTTTGGTTATGATGTCCCTTGTGGCTTAGTGCCTGATAGGCCAGTGCTGGTCACGTGGCTGCAAGTTTGTGTTTGTGAGGTAACTTGTGGCTGAGTGCCTGATAGGCCGGTGCTGGTCACGTGGGTGCAATTTGTGGTTTTGATGTCACTTGTGGCTGAGTGCCTGATAGGCCAGTGCTTGTCATGTGGGTGGAGTTTTTGTTTGTGATGTCACTTGTGGCTGAGTGCCTGATAGGCCAGTGCTGGTCCTGTGCGTGCAGTTTTTGTTTGTGATGTCACTTGTGGCTCAGTGCCTGATAGGCCAGTCCTGGTGATGTGGGTGCTGGTTGTGTTTGTGAGGTCAGATTTGTCTGAGTGCCTTATATGGCAGTACTGGTCACGTGGGTGCAGTTTGTAGTTGTGATGTCACTTGTGGCTGAGTGCCTGATAGGCCAGTGCTTGTCATGTGGGTGCAGTTTGTGGTTGTGAGGTCAGTTGTGGCTGAGTGCCTGATAGGCCAGTGCTGGTCCTGTTCGTGCAGTCTGTGGTTGTGATGTCGCTTGTGGCTGAGTGCCTGATAGGCCAGTGCTGGTAACATGTCTGCAGTTTGTGTTTGTGATGTCACTTGTGGCTGAGTGCCTGATAGGCCAGTGCTGGTCACGTGGGTGCAGTTTGTGTTTGTGATGTCACTTGTGGCTCAGTTCCTGATAGGGCAGTGCTGGTCCTGTGGGTGCAGTTTGTGATTGTGACATCAGATGCTGCTCAGTGCCTGATAGGCCAGTACTGGTCCTGTGGGTGCTGGTTGTGTTTGTGAGGTCAGATTTGGCTGAGTGCCTGATAGGCCAGTGCTGGTCCTGTGGCTGCAGTTTGTGCTTGTGATGTCACTTGTGGCTCAGTGCCTGATAGGCCAGTGCTGGTCACGTGGCTGCAAGTTTGTGTTTGTGAGGTAACTTGTGGCTCAGTGCCTGATAGGCCAGTGCTGGTCACGTGGCTGCAAGTTTGTGTTTGTGAGGTAACTTGTGGCTGAGTGCCTGATAGGCCCGTGCTGGTGATGTGGGTGCTGGTTGTGTTTGCGTGGTCACTTGTGGCTCAGTGCCTGATAGGCCAGTGCTGGTGATGTGGGTGCAGTTTGTGTTTGTGATGTCACTTGTGGTTGAGTGCCTGATAGGCCAGTGCTGGTCACATGGTGTGGCGGATGAATGGCCCGTACTCAGGAGGGTTTGCGTCCTGAGACCTTTATTGTTTGTTTCTGAGCATATTTAAAAAGTTAGCTGCTTCAGTGGTTTCACAGACACACTTTGCTAAGCCAATCACCATGCAGATTATTTCACAGGTAGCCAATCATTGCACTGATCACGCACGCAGCGGTCATGCCTTGTACCTTGCTACTTGTTTAGAAAAGCTGTCTTGCCCTTAACCTTGGTTCCCACTGGCTTCTGCTAGTTTATCTGTACTTTCTCAGGATGTATCATTCCCAGCTGCACCAGTGTCCTTGGGTACGTTTGTCTGAGGCTCCTGTTGCTTGCTACTTGCAACTTTCCACCAGTTTAACCCTGTCATGACCCTCTGGATCTCCCCCTTCTTTTACTAATTGAAGGGCTAAGGCTGTATGGATCTGCAGGGTCATGACTTGCTTCATACTCTGGTCAATCAATTCTTTGCACGCGGCTCAACAAGCATGGTACACAGATTAGTATTGCAACAAACATAAAAATTACAATAGTCCTAGAATCAGTATGCATTTTAACCAAGGCCCTATAGCAAGCATATTCAACCAATCAAACAGTCCCCACAGGTTTTCACCATCATCTTCTTGCAGTTGTTTTGTTAATTCCTTCAATTTTGCAATGCTTGTATGTACTGACTCAGAATGATCACTCAGGTTCATACAACACATTCCTTCAAAGTCTTGACGGCCATGGCCTTGGGCCAATAGCAAAAAGTCAATTGCAGCCCGATTTTGTAAGGTGGCATATCTAATTGAATCTACGTCTGTTAATAAGGTGCTTAAAGCAGTACTAGTAGCATTTGCTTCTTTTGCAAGCCAGCATCCTAATCTGTTAAGTTGTGATAAAGCATGAGCAGTCCCTATTCCTGCAAAAATACTACTCAAGATACGTTCTGCTGGATTCCAAAATTCTACGTTACTATCGCAACCTGACGTAAAGCCGTGGGTGGACCGCTTTGTTCGAGTGTGGACAGTTCCATTAACTAAGAATTTTTTGGGATGAAACATCGTCAAAAATCCAAAGATACATGGTCCCCCCACAGCTTTACCTGGTACGCCTTTCCAGGCTCTCTGACCACAAATTAAGAATATCTTAGCAGCCAACCCTATGGGTTGTGGTCCAGGTGTTATTTGACCTGAGGTGGTGTGATTACACCATACAGATGTATTGGCATAAATGCCTGAGGGGGATACATCAACGTCACCCTCTTTGGTAGGTGCCCTTGCAGTATAATTTAGATAAAAGCAGACTGCAGCCTGTGTAATTCCCAATAAGTCAAGTTCTTGCAGCTGCAGTGGCAAGGCAGGAAAATTGTGTACATTGTGCATATTGTTATACCACGTGGAAATATTCCATTCCTGTGTCTCCATTCTGCATTGCACCACCACCATTTGGGCTGAAGTGTACTTGGTGCACTACAATTTGCTAACACAGTATCATTGTAAAGAGACCCCATGCGCTGTATATCAAGAGGAAGTCCGACCAGGCAAGTGTGGAAAGGGTCTGATGGCATCGCCATTGATAAGCACAGGGTATCTGTATTGGTTTCAATCGCAAGAGTCACCCAGATGTTGCCACGTTTCCAGGTGCCTGGTCCAACGGGCGTGCTTGTTGCTCCGAGGATGAGGCAACATAAGGTCATACACATCGCGACAGCACCCATCGTAACCGAGTTCCTGTAGAAACAGAAGCATTTCCCCTCCCCCAAGTTATCAGTTCCATTGGTCCCACCCATTGGTCGGAAACCAAGTCTTTGACCAAAACTGGGGGCTTTTGTATTGATCTTATGTCTGTGGCTTGCTGACGTTCGAAATTATTATGACCTGTTTCATCACAATTCAAAAAATTAAGGACATATAACGCTTTGTGTAGTCATTCTTGTGGGGTGAGCAGTGTCTCCCCCTTTTTTTTTGTTTTTGTAGCATGTCTTTCAGGCTGCGGTGTGACTGCTCAACAGTGGCTTGGCCGGTTGGGGAGTGGGGTATGCCTGTTACATGAGAGATGCCCCATGTATTGAGGAATTGACGTACACGGCCTGAGCAATAGGCTGGGCTGTTGTCCGTTTTGATGGTTGTTGGCACCCCCAAGACCGCAAAGCAGGCAAGCCAATGACGAGTCACATCCCTAGCCTTTTCACCAGTGTGGGCGGTGGCCCACAAAAATTGAGAATGGGTGTCGACTGTGACATGTACATATTTAAGACGACCAAATTCTAAAGTAGGCGTAACGTCTGTTTGCCACAGTTCATTAGCCTTTAAACCTCTGGGGTTCGCCTCTTCCTTCAAAGGCATTGGGGCGAACTACTGACAGTCTGAACAAGACAAAATAATGTCTCTGGCCTGCTGGATGGGTAGTTGAAACTGCCTCTTCAGCGAGCGGGTGTTTTGATGAAAGAAGGAGTGAGACAGCCTGGCTTGTTCTAGAAGGTTGGGTACCACCGCTGGCATGGCCGCAACATCGGTGCGTCGATTTCCTTCCGTGATGGGTCCAGCCAGGTCCGTGTGCGAGCGTACATGTAAAACATAAAAGTCATGCTTTCTGTGATTAATAAAAGTCCAAAGAGCATAAAGTTCTGCAAAGAGCAATGGATTGGAGACCTCACAGAGAAAGGAGGCCTCTAACCTTTGCACAAGGCCAGCAGCATAACAGGAATCAGTAACAACATTTACAGGTTCATTGGCACAAAGTTCAAAAGCCACACGGACGGCCACCATCTCCAGTACCTGTACCGACCCTCGTTCCTGTGTACGTACTGTTGTTTTCCATTGTTGCGTGACAGGGTCCTGCCACGTGATAGCAGCCCTTTTAGATCTGCCCGAAGCATCGGTGAAGACAGTTAAACCAGGAACCGGGACAGGGCGACAGCGACGCCGAGTGACTAGGGGTAGGCTGCCGGCCTCTGCCCATAACTTACGTTGAGGATAATGAATGGAAAGTTGCCCTGTGAAATCAGCAAGGGCTACTTGAAAACCCCAATCTTCTGAAATTAACCAGTTCAAGTTGTCTGTAGTGGCTGGGATATAAATAACTTCAGGGTCACAGCCATTCACGGTTTGCAGTCTCTTCCGTCCCTTAATGATAAGTTTAGAATACATTTCTGTAAGCATCCATAAGGTTTTCGGTGGAGTATGTTACAGAAAAATCCATTCCAAAATGTGCAAGGGATCTGTGCTTTTTGTATCCCATTGAAATAATACTGCAAAAGGCTGGAAGCTGTTGGCAATAAGAGCTAAATAAAAAGGCAATGAGAAATCATGTCGCCAACTCTGGCATTCCTCCAGAGGGTGGGCACATAACTGGAGTGCATTTCTCGCTTCAGGTGTCAAAGTTTGAGCGGAGGTTAGGGAGGTGTCCCCTTTGAGCATTTCAAAAAAGGGGTGTAGCAGTTCCGTGGAAAGTCCTAGCACTGGTCGGAGCCAATTAATAGCTCCTAAAAGTTTTTGCAGATCATTCAGCGTGACAATATCACTTAATTGCAGTTGGACCGGCTGCAATTACAACAAGAAGTGAAGGAAGAGAATTAGAGCCATTATCTCTGAGGGTCATAGTCAAAAGGTTGTAGCATTACTTTGAATTTGAGGTCGGTGGGCAGATCGAGCACCAGGATCTGCTCGTGCTTAGCCCGAGCCCCGGCGGCCGGCATCTCGCTCACTTGCTACCGTGGGGGGTGCGGGGGAGGAGCGGGAGGGGGAGGCGGGGAGGCCGGGCAGCGGCTCAGTGCTGATGCTGGCGCTGAGGGGCAGCTGCCGCGTCGCGCCCCCCCCGCCCAGCGCGGTGCTGCCCCACAAAGGGAACATCCTTTTTTCTTTTTTGTTCCCCCTTGCTCGTACATCTGAGCAGCCAGTGCAGCGGCAAGGGATTCGGTGCTGTGGTGTGTAGAGCCTACGTTTTGACAAGCCCGCACCATCTCTGCAATAGTGCAAGTTGCTTGGTTCTTAATCGCCTGCAAGGCTCTCGCACAGTCAGCATTCGCATTCTCAAAAGCAAGCTGCCTCAGCAACAGCGCCCAAGCCTCCTCATTCTCAATCTGTCACTCAGTTGCTGCATATAACTGATCCACAAACGCAGGGTACGGTTCTGTAGGTCCCTGTAATACTTTCGCAAATGACAAACTTGAATCGGCGTTTGTACCTGTCAGCCCACACAAGGCTTGTAAAACGAACTTTGCAATCCTCTCATATGTTTCTCTATTATATTCCGTCTGGGTTGCCGGATCTGCATGCAGCCCCTCTCCAGCCAACTGGTTATAGCCTCGTCCGTTATTCAAGTTATCAACCGCCTGTACAGTACATTTGTCTCAAAAGTCCGAAAGCCACACAGCATACTGAGTGTTAGTCAAAACCATTTTCATTAACGCTTTCCAGTCATAGGGAGTCATCACATACGTAGTAGAAAGTGCTTCTAGGAATGTGATAGTATAAGCAGATTGAACTCCGCTTTCTTTTAACAATTTCCGCAGTTCCTTGACTATCTCATAATTAAAACTCTGATAAGCCAGATGTTCCCCTGGTTTATAGATGACAGGGAATGCAGTAATAGCTTGGAAGTCCCCTGCTAGTAAAGCTTCCTGACGGCACTTGACCCATTTATCTTTCCCTTTTCCTGCCCGTAGCCCCCGCTCGCCAGCGAGGGGGTCCACAAATCCCGGATCAAAGGAATCACCACCTTCATCACGACCGTCAGTTTCGGAGGGTGGGGTCAGTTTGCAAATACCCCTCTCGCCTTCCCCGTTCTCCAATTCAGGGATCAATTGGGCAGGATCCAGGTCGTGGGGGGATGCCGCAACTACCGGGGATGGCTCCTCAAGGGAAGGTGCCGAGGGTAAAGACGTATCAGAGGCGGGGGGGGGGGGGCAGGAGGCAAACTTTTTTGCGTGGCTTTAAGAGTACTCATAATCATCCCCCATGTAGCCAGATGCTTCCAAACTGCAACATCTCCAGTCCCTACTTCTTCATGTAATCTTTGACCTACTTTCACCCATTCACCAAGTTGAAATGTCCCATTTACAGGAAAGCCAGGTACATTTCTCATAATCCAGTCCAAAAATGTGAATAATTTGCTGTCTGAAAGGACCCAATTCTGTCTGTCCAGAAGCTGTCTCAGTACGTCGAGACTTTGTTTCTCTTCTAGGGATAACCGTCCCCTTTTGTTCAATATCTTAACTAAAATACGCACGATCGCCTGTTCCTCTGTAGATATCTGCGATCCCATTTTCCGTTCCCGCGTTCCCAGCTGCTCACCTTAAAATCGGTGTCTAAGTTGTCCGCGTCCGGACTGCAGCTCTCTGGTCCTCTGCGCAGCTCTCTAGTCCCGGGTCCCACTGCTCTCTAATACGTTCGGCTGGGCTCCACCACCGGTCGCTCTCCTCACCGCGATTCTCGCCCCACGTTGGGCGCCATTTGTGGCGGATGAATGGCACGGACTCAGGGGAGTTTGCGTCCTGAGACATTTATTGTTTATTTCTGAGCATACTTAAAAAGTTAGCTGTTTCAGTGGTTTCACAGACACACTTTGCTAAGCCAATCACCATGCAGATTATTTCACAGGTAGCCAATCATTACACCGATCACGCACGCAGCGGTCATGCCTTGTACCTTGCTACTTGTTCAGAAAACCTGTCTTGCCCTTAACCTTGGTTCCCACTGGCTTCTGCTAGTTTATCTGTACTTTCTCAGGATGTATCATTCCCAGCTGCACCGGTGTCCTTGGGTACGTTTGTCTGAGGCTCCTGTTGCTTGCTACTTGCAACTTTCCACCAGTTTAACCCTGTCATGACCCTCCACAATTAGCAAGAAGGGCTCCCCAGGGGCTAATTAGAGCAGAAAATTGTAATCCCTGATTACAGGTAGGCAAAGGAAATGTGCAGGTGGCTCTGCTGCCATGTAAACCCTTCACGTGCTTTATCAAGCAAAAAAGCCAAACACAGCCTCGGAGGCTCTGGAAGGGAGATCCTTTCCCTCATGCGTTGCCCAGGGCTCTTCCTGGGGGGCAGCGTGTGGGTGTGCAATGCTGCATGCAGGACAGTGATATGACACCTCTTTAGGGTCCCCAGATGGGCAAGGGGACAGTGAGGCCCTGGTGTCTCCTGGTAGGCCTCGGTGGCAGAGACAACAGCCATAGCTGAGAGGACAAAGACCTCGGTTCTGTCGGAGCCCTTCAGCGTTGGCAGCACCCTTGGCCATCTCCACCATAGGCCGTCCTATGCTGTCCCACACCTGTGCCTGTGTCCCTGCAGACTGTAGACTCCCAGCCTGCTTCCTCACCTTGCTCTCACCCGGGATCTCCATCCCTTCACTGATATCTCTCCATCCTCACGGGCTATTCCTTGAAATACAAAGCCATGGGCTGATCGCAGACTCCCTCTGGATGACCCGTTGCACCACAGCAGTACTCTTTGAGCGATAGTTCTTCATCCTAATGTCCAGTCTGAACTTCCCAGGCTGCATTTTGAAGCTGTTTCCCCTTCCCATGCTGCTTCCCAGTGCCAAGAAAAGCTCCTGGGAGCCCACAATGGGACACGCTAGTGTAGAGTCGGGGTGGATAATTACTCCCCTTGTGTGGGCAGCCACGCTCCTCCTAATGCAGTCCTGTAGGCACCTGGCCTTATTTGCAGTGAGCAAGCACCACTGGCTTTTATGACAATCCTTGTAACACCCAGGCCCTTCTCCTCATGCCAGTCCTCAGCTGGTCAGGTCCCAACCTGTCCTGATGCTCGGGGTTATTCTTCCCCATGGGCAGGACTTGCCCTGTCTCCTTGTAAAACTCCGTGAGGTTTCTGTTGGCTGAGTCCCCAAGTATCTCAAGGTCCCCTGGACTGAAGCTCCCTTGTGTCAGCTGTTAATGTGTGTACGCAGATGACTCACCCTGACTTGTGGTGCCTCTAACAAGACAACAGCACGAGGAATTGCAGGACACTACAAGTACTAAAAGGAGGTACTAGTTGAATGGACCTGCAGACCTAGGTAGGGATTACCACGGCAACCATCTCAAAAATGCCAAGTGAGCGTACAAAGCAAGCACAGCGAAGGCCAATGGGGAAAGGGTATACATACAGAGGTGGGCTGTTTGTATGGGAGGGTGTGAGGATGGTAAGAGGATAGAACTTGGAAGGAGTAAAGGAGAGAAAAACAGAATAAAAGGTGAAGCAGAGGAGTGATCAGGGCTGTTCAGGGGAACCTGTAAAGCAGCCTTGCATCTGCACATCTCTGACTGGAGCAGGAGAGGAAAGCTACTTGATCTGATCATACCTGTGTCTGGCTTACATCCATGGTCAGGAGAAATGAGTGCTTTCCCTGACATTGACAAGAGAAGACCCTTGGTGGAAGGAATCACAGACTCTTTCAGGCTGGTGGGACCTCAGGAGGCCTCTAGCCCAACCTTGTGCTCACTGCAAGGTCAGCTTTGGGGTCAGAGCAGGTTACTGAGAGCTTGATCCGGTCTTGAAAACCTCCAGGGATGGAGATGGCACAGCTTCTCTGGGTAACATGTTCCAATGCTTGACTATCCTCTCAGCAGAAAAGAAGTTATTGCCTAAAAGAAGGATATTGCCTGCAGACATCCTTTTGGGCACCCCAGCACTTGGGGAGGGGAATCTCACCTCCTATGAGTGTGGAGTGCACAGGAGGGCACTGAATCCCAGTCCATCCCAGGGATTTCTCAATGGGCATTAGGTGTATTGATTAACTCCTCTAAATCGGTTTCTGAAGCACAAGTAAATGAACTCCCTTCTTGTCCCTGCCTAGGTGTCCTCTCTTCTTATGAGATGGGAACAGGCCTTTCTAGAGTGGGACGTTTCCATTTCTCTTAGATAACCATCCTCTGCTGCAATGCAACTGCAACAACTGCAATGCTGAAATCAGTCCCTCTCCAGTGTTTAGAGAGGGACCGTTGGTGATTATTGGAGTCCACTTCAGTGGATATTTCCCAGGGTGACTGCTGCCTTTCAGGAACCGTCAGCCCTGGAGCCCCGGGAGTATCTTGAGGGTTCACAAGGGACAGAGAAAGTCACGTCTTTAGCTGGGCCTCTGCTCCTGAGCTGGGCCTGGCTCCTGGGACTGCAGGAGCCCATGGCAACCTGGCAGGTGCTGAAGACACAGAGCTCTGTCCAGGAGCAGCTCCTCTTAAAGGAGCAGCAAGACTCAGGGCACTGCCTGCAGGTATCAGGATGTGATGAGCGACTCAGAAACTAAAGACAGTTGAGGAGGACAGCTGAGAGCACACTGTGTGGAGAAATCTTTACAGCCCTTCACACAGTAAGTCTCTGTCTGCAGAGCAGTGCTGCTGTGGTTGCCGGCGGGTTCTTCTAAGGCTGGCACCTTCCACAGCTGATAGGTGTTGGAGTGAGGGAGGGGACCCCGGAGTAACGATGAGTCTCAATATGAGTATGGTCGTTCTCCCTTTATTAGAGCTTACACAAAGTATATATATCGACAAGCAATACGCATGCGCTAGCAATAGTTACATGATTGGTTACAGTTTCTGTCCATACGTATAAAGCGGATACATGATTGGTGCAAAGTTGCTGATTGTGCTCCATCGACATTTATGGACCCTAGTTCCGTCCAGACTTGTTTACCAGTTTCATGAATACCTTCTTTTGTAGTGCTCAAGGCCGCTATACGGCCAGTTCAGCAGGCCTCAGCAGGTTCGCTTGCCTTGGCCTACATAAGGCCGCTTTCAGCAGGTTCGCTTGCCTTGGCCTAGATTCCTTCCTCTACCCCGAAGACGGGATTGCTCATCCCAATCAGATCATGCCCTCTCTCGCTTAACCATTCCTCCACAATTCCCCCTTCTTGTTTATGAGCAATCCAGGCTTGGTTCACTACTTTCAGCAGAGCTTTCTTAATACAGCTTAATGCTACACATAAACATAAACATACGACTACAAGGATTAGTAGAATGCGTAAGCCTTCAGTAAGCAACCCTATTAGCCACGACGGTAGATTTCCAAACAGGTTAGTTAGCCATTCGTTTAACGGCCCATGGTTCTGACGGATTTTACTTGCGTGCTCCTTCAATCATTGTAATTGTTTGTGAATGGATTCACCATGATCAGACAAATTCATGCAGCACATACCTTCAAAATCCTCACAACCATGATCTTAAGCTAATAACAAAAATCAATTGCAGCCCTATTTTGCAGAATAGCATGTCAAGAAGGACAAAAACACTCTTTCAGTAGGACTGCGTAGGGTAACCTTATCATTACAATTTGGTGAGAGCCCTGTGGCCGCCTGTTTACTACGGGTGGCGGTCCTATGCCCCGTTATATTTCTCCACCAATTTTTGTTGGGTGCCAGCAGTGTCAATTTGCCAAGATAACATGGACCACCCATTACATTTTTTGGAATTCCCTGCCAGGCCCTCTCACCACATATCGAAAAGACGTCTGGTGGCAAGGCCTTTGGGGTACCATTGTTCCAAATTAAGTGCCCTTTCTTTGCCTCAGCCCCAAGGGCTCCCAGCCTCTGACGGCTGGTGCCATTGGTGCCACAGAAGGAATCACGGTTTTGATAATCATAATAGACTGCTGCTGGGGTGACGTTCGTCCACCCTGTCCAGTTAAATAACCGGTAAGGCTGTACGCGTTCCCCAAAATAGATACAGGTTTGAGTCCAATTGCCTGATGTGTTCCCAATTCTCATGGACCCCAGCAGGTTTAGCTCCTGTGGGTCCCATGGCAGTGTTCTGTTTAGGCCTGCAATGAGGGTGGCACTGCAGTTAGCAGTTGACAGACTGCCACTGCAGCTTGCCGTGCTGTATTCCTGGAAGCTGTTGACATTATAGCTGGGGACCCCTTTTAGACAGGTTCGAAAAGGTTGGGTAGCAGAAGCTAGAGACAAACAGAAAGCGTGTTGCCCTGTCTTATTCGCCCAGGTAACCCACATGTTGTGTCTGGGCTCAATCTTGTAGAGCGCCATTACCACTGGGAACAGTATCCCCAGAATCAGGATTTTCGCCCTCTTGTTCGGTTGATGAGTCATGGCGAGTCAAGACAGGCTTCACGTTCTTGCTGGGTACCCACACTGGACCACGATCTGTGGAAACACACATATAACCTCGACCATTAAAAATAACAGGGGTGGGCCCAGTCCATATTCCGGAGGCTGGGTCCCTATACATTACTTTAAACTGGGGTAACGTTGTTGTCTTATTGAATTTAAGCTGTTGATGGTGAATGATCACCGGGGGCTCCTCACGGTCGCCCATGAGACAGAGATAATTCAGGGTGAAGAGTGCGCGGTGCAGCCTCTGCTGTGCGTCCGTCTCCTCACCTTTTTGTTTTCTGAGATAGTCTTTTAATACTTGGTGGGTACGTTCTATTAACCCTTGCCCAGTCGGTGAATGTGGAATTCCGGTAACATGCTCAACCCCCCATCGAGAGAGAAACGTCCTAAGCTTTTGACTGACATAGGCAGGTCTATTATCCGTTTTTATGCGCTCAGGCACGCCCAATATGGCAAAGCAGGCCAACAGGTGCTTGCACACATGCTGTGCCTTTTCTCCGGGTAATGCAGTTGCCCATATCATTTTCGAAAAGGTATCAATGGTTACATGCACATACCTTAATCGGCCGAACTCGGGAATATGTGTGACGTCCATCTGCCATAATTCTAGGGCTTTTAACCCTCTTGGATTTACTCCAAGCCCAATACCCGGGCCGTGGTTCCCACACCTTGGGCAAGCCTGCACAATACCTCGGGCCTCACTCTCTGTTAGGCCAAATTGCCTTTTTAAGCCCTTGGCATTGTGATGAAACATGTCGTGACTTTGTCTAGCCTGTTGAAACTTGTCCATAGGGGGTAGATGACACACTGAGCTAACCAGGCTGTCAGCGAGCTGATTGCCTTGGCCTAGCCCCACGTCTAGCTGGTGACTACGAATGTGGATAACACAACAAGCTGCTGTTCGTTGACCCAGCACAGAGCGCAAGGTAATGAACAGACTTCCCAACCGCGGGTTGGATGTTTCCCTTATTAAGGCATTCTCCAGTCGTGGTACTACCCCTGCTACATACATGGAGTCAGTCACTACGTTTAGAGGGGTATTTAACCAATGAGTTAGAGCCCAAACTACCGCACTTAATTCCAAAGTCTGAAGGGAATCCCGAGGCTGTCCCTCCATAACGTGCTGTTTCCATTGTTCACCTTCTTTTATAGCGTCCTTGATAAAACCACTCCAGCGGGACTCCCTTGGAAGTCCGGCGAGGGGATTTATTAAGCAGGGAGGTACTCCTCCCTCTTTCTCTTGCACCTGCAGCTCCACTTTTTTCAGGCGTTCCGATAGCTCCTGTAGCACTCTTACAGTTTCTTCTGGTGACGGTGGTACTTTATTTCTGGTGTCAGGCGTGTTGTCCCCCGAAGACTCGCTGGACGAAAGCAGTGGGGGGTGCTCTGATGGAGTCTGGCGTGAGCGGGTGGTCTCGTTGAAGGAGGGTAGAGGCGGCCGCTGAGGTGGCGTAGACAGCGGCAACGGTGGATGCAGGGGACTGTTGCTAGGCAGCGGCGGGGGGGGAGCACTAGGAGGGGGTCGGCATTCCTTTCCACCCAAGTCTCTGAGGTCAGCAAGGGGCGCGGCCGCCGCCCCTCTCTGAGCCTCCTCCGGGTGCACTTCCGCGTTTGCCTCAGAGCTCGGACCAGCCGGCTCTGGGGAAACCTCCGCTTTCTGGGACGCAGCGGGTGACGGCGCTGACGATGCCCCCCCCTCGGAGTTCTCCCGCGCCCTTTGCAGTGCCTCCCTGACAGACCGGCTCATTGCCGTTAAAGTCTCTAGTACGGTGTTGCAAAGTGCGCGAACAGCTTTCCCGTCCCTCAGTTCCAGCTTTTCCAGTTTTACTGACAGCTGCTCAAACATTTTTAATAGTTGAGCCGTGAACGGCTTTGTCCCCATGGGGGTGGTAGGCGAGGCTGTGCCTGACGACTCCGGAGATAACAACGTCAGGGGCTCCCGCCATAGCCTCGGCGGGGCTGTGCTGCCCTCCCCCGGTACGGGCGGCGACGAGGGCCCTGGGCACGGCGCACTGCCGGCTCCCTCAGGAGCGGACGGAGGCAAGGGCTGCGGGGGGGGCGGTGGCGGAGGGACCGACGGTTGAGCTCGCACCACCTTAACCTCCTTCTTGTCCTTGTCTCCACCCTCGATGGTCTTATGCCACATTGTTTCTCCGAAATCTCGCCATTCCGATACGGAAAATAACAAGTGTGTATCCGAAAAAGGTTCCCATTGCTGCCCCAGTTTAATCAACCTCTGTAACTGCTTCACCGGTGCGTCAATTCCTCTCTTGGAGAGTATACCGGCTAGCAAGGTGGCCGCGGCATCTGCTTCCATGCCGCTGTCTGGGAGACGGGGCGCGACCCCGGACCGTGTCTGGCGGCAGCCTTTTTTTGCCAGCACTTCCCCCAGCCCCTTCTTATCCCCCACTCCCAGTCCTCTCGCTGCTTACCGCAGTCACGGACCATCAGCCGAGGTCAAGCCTCTTGGTAGACGCGGTGAACCATCCTCTGCTACCAGATGTTGGAGTGAGGGAGGGGACCCCGGAGTAACGATGAGTCTCAATATGAGTATGGTCGTTCTCCCTTTATTAGAGCTTACACAAAGTATATATATCGACAAGCAATACGCATGCGCTAGCAATAGTTACATGATTGGTTACAGTTTCTGTCCATACGTATAAAGCGGATACATGATTGGTGCAAAGTTGCTGATTGTGCTCCATCGACATTTATGGACCCTAGTTCCGTCCAGACTTGTTTACCAGTTTCATGAATACCTTCTTTTGTAGTGCTCAAGGCCGCTATACGGCCAGTTCAGCAGGCCTCAGCAGGTTCGCTTGCCTTGGCCTAGATTCCTTCCTCTACCCCGAAGACGGGATTGCTCATCCCAATCAGATCATGCCCTCTCTCGCTTAACCATTCCTCCACAGATAGGGTCTGTCAGGGTGACTCTCCCAGCTTCTCCTGTTTGGAGCAGATGGTGCTTTAGAGCAGGGATTCGCAGCCACTCCGTCAGAGGGACAGGGCATCACAGCTACCTTCTCCCAGGGATGACTGAAGGGGTGTGAAGCCAGGGAGTGCTCCCAGGTCTGCATGGACTGTAATTCAGAGCAGTGTCCCTGTGCCCCAGGGTGCTGTGTGCCTGGGGCAGTGACATTGCTGCCTGCAAGGATCAGCACTCAGCCTGCCCAAGGAACTCCCCACGGTGCTGTGGGGAGAATCTCTGGGTGGAAGGAGCGATCCCTGGCAGGGCAGGTTCATTCTCCTGTGGAGAGGGTGCTACGTGGGTCAGGGCTGTTCTTAGCTCTAGCTCACCCCCCAGGATCATTCTGAGGGGCCTTTTCAAGAGGACAGTCATTGCAGTGCTTACCTTAAAGATAGGGATCTTTTCTGAGTCTGTGCTTTCATTTTCCTACTGTTTGCAGAGTGCTGGTGGGGAAAAGACATGGGACAGAGAAGCAGATCGCAGGAGGGAAAGCTCCAGGCAGTGGAGATGCAATCAGAGAATGAGGGGAAACTGAAAATAGAAATTCTGTAGGAGGAGGCATTTGGAAATCTTCCAGTCAGTACCTACACTGCAGACATCTTTCTCTAAGCAAGCCCCCCTGTGTCTCCGCTCCTACCCAGCAGAGCCTCTGCCCTCAAGGCCATGGGGGCCAGAGCATGAGCCCCCTCCTCAGCAGCCTGAGCTCCAGCAGAGCAGAGGGGCATCTCTCCTGCAATGTGCCCATTTCCCACTGCACAACAAGGGGCTGAGAGCGACTGTCCTGCAGTGTTGCCACCTGGGAGGTGGTGTGCACAGCTGGGGAAGGTGAAGGCTTTCCTCACTGCCTGTCTGTCTCTCCCTCCTTGCTTTCCCTTTGGTAGGAGGCTCACAGTATTGCTCCTTATTTCTTTACCTCTCCATGCTGGTCTGGTTCTTGTTCTCCTACTCTCTGGGGTTAAGCACAGGGATTCAGCTGCAGTTAAGGCATTGATCCTGTGGGTCCTGTGTGGAGTTGTCTTCATGGCAGTGACGTGCCCAAGTGCCCTTTCAACCTTCCAGGCAATTCATGGGGAATGAGCTGATTCTCTCCCTTAAGGAGACCCCATCTTTAGCATTCTTGACTGTCTTTGTGGGGTGTGCTACCAGGCTGCAAGATGCCCTCCAGAAGACCAGAGCTTTCCCGCACCATATTTGTGATCGCTGAGAATCCTTGCGCTGGTTGCGTGAGTCAGAACCCTCATCACGCCTTCTGAAGAGCTCTCCATAGCACTCTCCATATCTGGGCTGAGAGGGAAGAATTTGGCAATCTTCATTTTGAAACTGAGCTCCTCTGCTCTCACCTCAGTTCAGTTTCTTTCTCAGAGTAACTTGTGAGTGTGATGATTGTCTTTTAGCTGGGAGAGATGCAAGCACAGGGCAGCAGGGAGCAAGTTTCATGGACAGACCAGATCCTCTGACTCCATATGCAGTCACCATGAGCTCCTTTTTCTTCTTGCGATGCACAGGTGCTCATGCTGAGAGCAACTGAAATGCCAGAGATTTTTATTCCAGCAAAGAATGCTCCCACGGTCTGATGGAGGATGGGGTAGATCTCACTGGGGAACAGAGACATATGGAAATGGTCAGGTCACCCCTTGCCTTCACTTCACTGTTTCTCTCCCTTGCCAAGGTGGGAGCTGGTGTGACTGATTCAGCTACAGGCATGTCTGTTCAAGAGAGCAAGGCTGGGGGAGATGAAGCCCTCACAAGGATCTTCTCTTTCAGACACAGCTGGCATGAGAGCTGTAGTCATCTCTTAGAGTGGTAAACAGAGACTATTCCTGCTGGGTCGCTGGACCAGGTCACCTTCACTCAGCACACGGTGCTCATCCCTAGGTATCCCCACTGCATACACAGGGCAGTTTGACACCTCCATTTACACACCCAGTAGAGCTGGACTGACTCCTCTGGAGCCCATGGGCAGAGGCCCCTGCTCTGCATGGCACACTCAACACAAACCAGAGTTCAGGAAAGGGAGCTGAATGGAGGCAAAGGAGAGAGGCAGTGTGGGGGATACTATGAGGAGGTGAGTGGGATTTGCTCAGAGAAGCCTGTCCTAATTTGTCAATGCCTTTTCCTCCTTGGACAATGCCTCAAGCTGAGAGGGAGCCAATGTCCAACAGGAGCTGCCTCAATGAGTTCCTCCTCCTGGCATTTGTGGATACACAACAGCTGCAGCTCTTGCACTTCTCGCTCTTCCTGGGCATCTACCTGGCTGCCCTCCTGGGCAACGGCCTCATCATCTCAGCCATAGCCTGCAACCACCGCCTCCACACCCCCATGTACTTCTTCCTCCTCAACCTCTCCCTCCTCGACCTTGGCACCATCTCCACCACCGTCCCCAAATCCATGGCCAATTCCCTGTGGGACACCAGGGCCATTTTCTACTCAGGATGTGCTGCCCAGGTCTTTTTTCTTGCCTTTTTCATTTTGGCTGAGTATTCTCTTCTCACTGTCATGGCCTATGATCGCTTTGTTGCCATCTGCAAACCCCTGCACTACAGCACACTCATGGACACCAGAGCTTGTGTCAAAATGGCAGCAGCTGCCTGGGGCAGCGGTTTTCTCAATGCAGTGCTTCACACTGCTAACACATTTTCAGTAACATTCTGCCAAGGCAATGCCCTGGGGCAGTTCTTCTGTGAAATTCCTCAGATCCTCAAACTCTCCTGCTCGGACTCCTACCTCAGAAAAGCTGTGATTATTGTGCTTAGTATTTGTTTGGCTTTGGGATGTTTCATTTTCATTGTGCTGTCCTACGTGCAGATCTTCACTGCTGTGCTGAGGATCCCCTCTGAGCAGGGCCGGCACAAAGCCTTTTCCACGTGCCTCCCTCACCTGGCTGTGGTCTCCTTGTTCATCAGCATGGGCACGTTTGCCTACCTGAAGCCGCCCTCCATCTCCTCCCCAGCTCTGGATCTGATGGTGGCTGTCCTGTATGTGGTGGTGCCTCCAACAGTGAACCCTCTCATCTACAGCATGAGGAACAAGGAGCTCAAGGAGGCGCTGAAGGAACTGATTTATTTGGTAAAAGATCAGCATCAGTAAGCTGCCCATCCCTCTTCACAAGCAATTTTTAATTTATCTCAGATAGCACCTGTGCTTTGGACATTCTCGCTGTGATAATGATGATGTTTGTGCAGAGGCATTTGATTTCATCCCACTTCTCCAGAGGTGTTAACCCTATCTTTCTGACCCAGAGGCCTTCTGTGAATGTTTCTATCAGTGTGTCAGAGCTGGCATCTCTCTAATAAAAGAGGATTTCCTCAATGCTGTGCTTGAAAGATGGTTTCTCCTTCCAAAGCTGGAGCCAGGAATGCGCTCAAGGACTTCCACCCTGAAAGGGCCTTTTCCAGAGCTCTCTGTGGGCTCAAAGCAATGAGCTCATGGGGTGATGTGTTAGGGAATGAGGGCTGGATTCAGCTCTCACAAAAACCGTGGTCTGGATCTAGGAACACACCTGAACACAGCCTGAGCCATTTGAAATGCCCTGTGATTGCTCAGAGCATCATCCACAGCCACAAACCCCTTGCTAGGGGCTTGTCATGTGCAATGATGCGCATCCAGCTGGGTCTGCTCCCCACCCCGACCACTATGGCCAGTGGGGAGTCACCTCAGGGCCCTCACAGCCTGCTCGCTCTGCAGAGCAGCACCACCAGTTCAGGGCCCCCTGGGAAGCACAGGGGAGGGTCCAGGAACGGCCGGCAGGCCAGCACTGATGCACTCACCATGGGGAATGGCTCTCCAGGGAGCAGGGACATCCCTGGAGAAGAGGAAAGGAGCAATTGTGTGCTTCCAAGGAGGAAAAAGCAGAAACATAAATCTGTTTCTCTGCATGTCAACTAAGGACAGGCTGCTGTGTCCCTGGGGCAGCAGGAGCTGCCTGAGGAGCCCCAGGGCAGCGACTCTTGTGCTGTCCTGGAGAGACAAGTAGCAAGGGGGGCTGCAGGCAGTCTGGGGGTAGGGAATCTCCTGGACACAAGACCAAGGGGCACAGAGTGTCACCGTCCTCTGTCTCCTTGTGCCACTGGGGCCAGTTCCAGCTTGGAGGCTGATGGGGCAGCTGACACACATCCCTGCACCCTGGAGCTGCCGTGCCCACAGTGGGGCTTGGGTTATGGTGCGAGTGCCCAGAGCTCTGCAGCACCCTGCATTGGGCACTGCTGCGGGGCCACCTCAGCCTGCGTTGCTGTGCTGGGTGGGCTGGGGAGAGGGCAGGGGAGGTGGGGAGAGCCAGGGAGGGGCTGTTCTGGGCTGGAAAGTGCCCAGGAGAGGAAAATGCCAATATTAGCTAAACTCTGTGAACAGGCAGGGTGAGGACACACATCAGTGAGTTTGTGGTGCAGAGCCAGGTCTTGTGGAGGGGAACCAAGACATGCCAGGCACAGAAGAGAGGAGCCCAGTCTGTGCCTTTGGTTGTGTGGACCAGCTGGGAAGGTGCCCCAGGACATTCCTCACAGACCAGCTTCTCACATTGGCCATTTCCAGCACTGGCTACGCACCCCAGGTTTATGGTGAGTTTTGCTGCATGGCCAGCTGTGTCCTGCTGGGCTCAGGGCCTGTATCGAGGGGAACAGCCAGCCCTGCCTGACCTCTCTCCCGACCCAGACCCCAGCAGACCCCAGAGGATGGTAGTGTGCTCCCCCTGCCTGGGATATGGCCGGGGCTGGGCAGGCGCCGGGTGCTGGGGGAGGCTGCCAGAGCAGGAGGGCTGTGGAGGGATGGGGCACCGAGGGCCCCGTCATGGGGATTGTGCTGGGGGGACATTTCCCCAACCCAGAATGCACCTTGTCCTATGCGGTGCCTACCCAGTCAGACCATGGGCCATATGTGGGGCAGGAAGGTTGAGTGGGCACAGGACGGGACGCAGATGGGAGCCACGATGCTCCTCACTGATCCACTGCAAAAGAGAAAATCCCGGGGGAGCTCTCCCAGCCCTGCCTGACAAGTTCTTGTCCTTGCACCAGCCATGCCAAAGCAGAGGCCAGGGAGAAAGAGGTCCCTCAAGCAAAGCTGTGCCAGTCTCGGGGAGCTGCCCTGAGCACCAGGACAGGCAGAGCACCCTCCTCATATGTCCTTGTTCTGCTGGGAGGGTGGCACGGGCTCCAGGGAAATGGCCTGTTTCTGCCTGGGGTCAGTGCGGGACTTTGGCATGTGAGGTGAACACGACAGCTGTTGCACTGCAGAAACGCCGGTCAAGACCCCTCACTGCAGCCCCTACTGCCCCCTGCCCCTGCCGACCTGCTGCCACCCCCGTGCTGCCTTGTCCCCCGCCCCTCTCCCCACACTGCAGGGACCAGCGGTGCAGCAGGAGCTGGCACAGCACCATAGCTGTTGCCTGGCGCACCAGCATCCCTACCTCCCTCCCAAACATTGCGTCCATCTTCAAGAAGGAGAGAAAAGAGGATCTGGGGAGTGATGGGCTGATCAGCGTCACCTCAGTGCCTGGAAAGAAAATCTTCCTGGAAGCTGGTTCCAGTCACATGAAGGGATTGGGAACAGCCAGAGTGAAGTCATCGAAGGCAAATTGTGCCTGACCAACATGATTGCTTTCTGTGATGGGATGACTGGCTGTGGGGACAAGGGGAGTGCAGTGCGTGCTGTATACCTTGGATTTAGGAAGGCCTTTGACATGTTCTTCCATGACTACCAATCTTGGAGAGAGTGGTATGATCAACAGAGTGTCCAGGTACTGGAAACATTTTAAAACAATCAGAAAAAAGGCATTTCAGCCTGTTGCCAAGTGGCTGGAGCCAGATGTACTCAGACTTGCCCAGGGGTGAGACCTCCAAGCAACTTCTTATTTACTCTGCCTCTAACAGCATGGACAGGATTATCATTGTTAGTGACAGAACATGTTTTTGCAAGTCTAACTTTTCAATTAAAGCCTTAGAACAAATGCTCAAGCACACCAATTTTTTTTTGGGGGGGAGGGGGAGTCAAAACCCCTGTTTCCATTGGCTCCAGTGGCTGTGGGATGAAGCCTGAGTTTGGTTTGAAAGAGAAAAGATGAGGCTGAATGTCCTGCAGGTGACTATAAACTACTTAATGCCTTCTGTGCTTCCAGTGATGCTTCTTGTGGTCGCTCCTCAGTCTACAATGCACTCTCATTTTTCCCTTGCATAGTAGATCAGAACTGTGGAGAAAGGCTTTTGACACTGTCTCCCATAGCATCCTCATAGACAAGCTCAGGAAGTGTGGGTTAGATGAGTGGACAGTGAGGTGGATTGAGAACTAGCTGAATGGCAGAGCTCAGAGAGTTGTGATCAGTGGCACAGAGTCTAGTTGGAGGCCTGTAGCTAGTGGTGTCCCCCAGGGGTCAGTACTGGGTCCAGTCTTGTTCAACTTCTTCATCAGTGACCTGGATGAAGGGACAGGGTGCACCCTCAGCAAGTTTGCTGACGATACAAAACTGGAAGGAGTGGCTGATACGCCAGAGGGCTGTGCTGCCATTCAAAGAGACTTGGACAGGCTGGAGAGGTGGGCAGAGAGGAACCTCATGAAATTCAACAAAGGCAAGTGCAGGGTCCTGCACCTGGGGAGGAATAACCCCATGCAGCAGTACAGGTTGGGGGTTGACCTGCTGGAAAGCAGCTCTGCTGAGAAGGACCTGGGAGTGCTGGTGGACACCAAGTTAAGCATGAGGCAGCAATGTGCCCTTGTGGCCAAGAAGGCCAATGGTATCCTGGGGTGCATCAGGAAGAGTGTTGCCAGCAGGTCGAGGGAGGTGATTCTCCCCCTCTACTCAGCCCTGGTGAGGCCACATCTGGAGTACTGCGTCCAGTTCTGGGCTCCCGAGTACAAGAGGGATGTGGCACTGCTGGAGCAAGTGCAGCGAAGGGCCACAAAGATGATTAGGGGACTGGAGCATCTCTCTTATGAGGAAAGGCTGAGAGAGCTTGGCCTGTTTAGCTTGGAGAAGAGAAGGCTGAGAGGAGATCTTATCAATGTGTACAAGTATGTGAAGGGAGGGTGTCGAGAGGATGGGACCAGACTCTTTTCAGTGGTGCCGAGCGACAGGACGTGAGGCAATGGGCACAAACTGAAACACAGACACTTCCATCTTAACATGAGGAAAAACTTTTTCACTGTGAGGGTGACAGAGCACTGGAACAGGTTGCCCAGAGAGGTGGTGGAGTCTCCTTCTCTGGAGATATTCAAAACGCACCTGGATGCAATCCTGTGCAATGTGCTCTAGGTGACCCTGTTGAGCAGGGGGGTTGGACTAGATGATCTCCAGAGGTCCCTTCCAACCTCAGTGATTCTGAGATTCTGTGATTCTGTGAAAGAACTGAGTTCAGGGAAACAACATGCCAATAATCTGGACAGCCTGGGGAGCCCACTGAAAGAGTAAGTGTGTGTGTGTGAAAGCTCACAGGAAAGGCCTGGACCCGAGGTGCCAAGGATCCCAATCCTTGAGCCACAGGGCTGGATACGTTCTCCTCTGATTGCTCCTAACATGGGCTGAAGAAACACCACACAGTGTCAAATAAATTTCTGTGGGAAAGGTGGAGGAAGAAAGTAGAAACAAATCAGAAGAGGGGGAATGCAGGCCAGGAGTCTCACCAGTAAATATTTCCAAATACAGGTGGATTTTACCCCCTCTCTGGAAAGGCTGTTTCTTCCATGACCAGCAGCACTTGGTGGAAGGAGGGTTTTTTTTTTTTCCTGACACTCCTTCTGGAATGGAGGGCAGCAGGATTTGAGCCAAGGGGGATTTGCTGGGCACTCAAGCAAAGATTTCAGTCTGGGACCTTGAAGTCCTGGGTGGCTGAAGACTACAAGATGACTCCAATGTGTGACTCACAAGTGACCCGAGTCACATCACAGCCACCATTGAAATGCCCCCAGAAGCAGATCCCATAACATCTGGCCTGAACGAGACCTACTGCATTTCTCTGCCTTTCTCCCTACACCTAAAACTTTCTCTTTAGCTCCTTAGCACTGGGGAGAAGTTTTGGCTCCTGGACCGGTGGGGAAGTGCCTGCCAGTCTTGATGCTACACTCAGATTTCATTCTGTTGAACTAAACCAAGTCCCCAAGTGACCAGCTCTGCAGTGTAACTGTCCATGTGTCCACACTCTTCTCCAGTCCAGGAAAATGGACTGCAGGTGGGAGGGAGCCAGCTCAGGGCAGGCACAGAAATGCCTCCGCTCACCACCACCTGCCCTGGGCTCAGGGAGGAAAAGAGGCCCTGGGGCCAGTGCCCGCTGGCTGCGTGGCTTTCTCTGCAATTGTCTCCTTTTCTGTTCCAGGCTGTGGGGATGAAGGGGCTCACTGGCTGCAGCCAGCCTGGACACATGGAGTGGCAGAGCTATGGCAACAGTGGCCAGGTCCCCCCTGCAGCCAGCTGGACAGGGACAGAGAGGACCTGGCCCTTCCTGGTCTTCCCAAGCATGTCATTCGAGGAAGTGCTGGAAGAACAGGCCTGGAGGGATCCTCATGGAACTGCATTGCCTGTGGCTGTGATAACTGACCAGCCCTCTCCCATAAATGCTTCCCAGGCCAGGCGCTTGGGGACAAGCAGCTGGCAGTGCTTATGGGAGTCCATCAGCACCATGCCCTCTGGGTGGGCAAGGAGACCTCAGGTTCTTGGTACCCTGTTGGAGAGGCGCTGGCTGCCAAGAGGACTGAGGGGAGGTGGGACAGGTTCCGTGACTCACGAGGTGAAGGTGCTGACATAGGCCTGGGGCCAGGGCCCTGCAACCTCCTAGGCCTCTCTCAGCTGCTGGGAAGCCACTGCAGAAGCAAGGAAATCCCAGAGAACAGCCTCTCCCATGTTCCTGGGAGCCAATGCCAGGGAGACTTGTGTGTGAGAACATGACAGACCAGCAGCAGGGAGATGACTGGGGTTTGTGCTTGTGGGGTCCCTTCTGCGTGAGGAAATGATAGGCCAGTGCTAGGCGCATGCTCAGCTATGGGCCTGGAAGGTCACTGCTGCCTCAGCACCTGATAGGCCAGCAGCAGGCACATGGCTTCAATGCTGATTGTGAGGTCACTTATTCCCTGGAGCTGATAGGTCAACAGGGGGCCCTTGGCTCATATAGGTTCTTCTGATGTCACTTCAGTCTCTGCTGCTGATAGGCCAGAAACAGGCTTAATGCTAGGATGTTGATTGTGAGGTCATTGCTGCCTCAGTACCTGACAGGCCAGCAGCAGGCACATGGTTCTGATGCTGATTGTGAGGTCACTTCCTTCTCTGTAGACTGTATGCCATCAGCAGGCTCTCAGTTGCTGTGGTTTCTTGTAAAGTCCCCTCTGTCTCTGCTGCTGACAGGCCAGAAGCAGGTTGATGGCTTCAGTGCAGACTGTGAGGTCACTGCTGCCTGTGCACTGGATCGGCCAGCAGCAGGAGCAGCGTCAGCAAAGCAGCTGTGAGGTCACTTCAGCCTGAGCAGCTGAGCAGCAGCAACAGGGCTGTGAAATGGCTTGTGAGGACGCTTCTGTCTCTGAAGACGACAGGCCAGAAAGGCGCTGGCCTTGCAGGGCTGGTCCCTGCTGGGCTGGGGCTCTCCAGGGAGGCCTGAGCTGCCCCAGGCTGCGCTGGGCAGGGGGCTTGTGCTGGGCTCCCGCTGCCGTGGATCCAGCAGGGTGCCTGGAGTCCACTGAACAGACTCATCATCGAGTTCACACAAGCAGGGATTTGGTTGCTTTGTTTGGGATATTTTGCATGCCAAAAGAAAGCCTGCTGTTGCATTTAAAAACAAGTATTTATCAGCCTGTACAAAAGACCTATGAAAACACAGTTCATGCAGTTGTGTGGTGACTCCGTTGTTCTACCCAAGTGCTCTGTCATGAAATATGTATATATATACACATGTGTATATAGATGTATATATAAATATACACACACACACATGTATATACATATCTACATTATATATATTGTGTAGGTGTTTAGGAACTGCAGAATGCATTCCTGATCATCATCTACTTTTATTCTTAGGAGAACAGGCGTTTTCAGCACTGGAGAAATCTACTGAGGCAAATCATGATATTTAGGAGAGCTTTGCAGAGACTTGTACAGTCTCTTTTGCTGTGTGGTAGGATGAAGACTTCAGAATATAGTGTGCTCCCATTAAATCAAGAAAAGCAAGAGAATGTATTTCAGCACTAATTGAGAAGGTGTACTAGTGCAAGTGAGGGATATGGACTACTTAGGGACTATGAGGACATGTTGATTTAATCCATAGTATTCGTTCAGTGACTCAAGACCAAAGAAAGATATGTGTTGTCTATCCTTTTAGATAAAAAAAAAACCATATGAGTTTGTGTTGCCATCTCTGCCTTTCTAGGATTGTTAAAACAGCAATGAATTATGTAGCGGGAACAAAATTGAGAAAGAGTTTGTTAAAAGAGCATAAGAAAAAACTTGAAACAATGTCAGCATTTGTTACCTTTAAGCCTTTAAATTTATGTAAACTTTCTGATATTTCAATGTGGAAGTCATTTAAACCCTCAGTTGAAAAGTGAGATTGGGTTGTCCCAGTTGGGTCAATCATTTATCTCCAGTTCCGTTACTGTGCTGGTCAGGAAAGCCTCTGACCTACTGAACTCAGTTATGGCTCTAGTAACTTTGACTTGAGCCGATAAAGGTACTGCAGTGCTGTGGTGGCAAAAAGAAATGCTGTCCACAAATGTATTTCCTAATACTAAAGCAGGATAGCTAGAAAGTTTATTTGCAGTCTGGATTAGTAATCAACACACAAGGAAAGATGAAACCAGTGGAATGGCTGAACAAAATAAGTATCTTACATGCAGTTATGGTGATGCTGTAACTTCACCCATCCAATTTGCAGTTCTTTAGATGAAGCTCCTGTGTTTCAATGCCCTTCTTTTTCTAAAAATGTTATTCTGCTCCTTTCTCCCTTCCCAACTTCTTTGATAACTGTTGACCAATTCCAGCTGAACATGACAAATGTAGAGATCACAATGTTTTTGAACTCCTGGCATCATGAAAATTAGTGTCTGGGTGGTGAAGAGAACCCGTCGGGTGTGAGCTGAGAGAGAAGGCTGTAATTCTCCCCCATATCAGCTAACTGACCCCTTGCCCTGCGTGCATTTGGCTGGCCAGTGCCCATGTGTGATGGGAGAACCATCACTTGCCCAGCCAACATGGTGGGGACCAGCAGACATGGTGGGGATCGGCAGCATTGCTTAGGGGAGGTATAGTACGAGCCAGCAAGGAAACAGGTTTTGGTAGTCGTCCTGATCACCGAACAGCTTATTCCTTGCTGGAGGATGGAGAGTATTAACAACAACAACAAAAAGTGGTGGCGAGGGGGAAGAAAAGACAAGACCGTTAACATTTTTGTCTTCCTTGGTCACTTTATTTTTAAAATTCTTGCTTGATAAATATTGTTCTAGAAATGCTTATTGCCAGCCACCATAGTACAGGCCAGGATACAAAATATCTGGAGAGCCAGGATACAGGCAAAGGTCTCCCTTGGAGCTTGCAGGAATACGTGCTCGGGAAAAGCTTGCAGCTCATACCTTGGGCCTGTCAGCTCTGGTTTTTAGCACCACATTCCCTGAAGAAAGACACACACAGGTATCTTTTTCCTTCTTTAATCTCATAGGATTAATTGACTCAAGTGAGGTAGGTGGAATTCATGGTAAGGAGGTGGCCTGGTTTTAATGTGCTTCCTGTTATTTCTGCCTTAATATCCACGTTTCTTTTTGATTGAATGACATCAAATAAGGATGTTGTGCATGATGATATTTTCCACTCCAAATGAAAAGTCAGGATGTTGCTGGCAGCTCAGAGAGCTGGAGGATGCTGCTCATAAACCTCTCTCCACGGAAGGACTCCTGCTGATCTTAGTGCGATTCAGACTGTGGTTCTCATCGTCTTGTAAGACTCTGTAGCTCCCAGGAGACGGCTCTGCATCAGCCTGACTGCAGGTCATGCACTTTTTCTAGCCTTTTTTTTTTATAATGGTGTAATGAAACCAAAGTTTATTTGCGGCAAGAAATGTGTTTCTTTTCTTTCATTGTACTGAAGAGGAACAGTTATAATACACTTGTCGATTAACGCAACATCTCCTTTAGCTGGGTACATTTACCAAACATAACCAATCCCACAGCCTGTAATGCTGCACTGTAGGCACTAAAAGCATTTCCACTCTCAGAACACTTCTATTTCTACATCTGTCTCTTTTTCTTAATGAGAAGGATAAAGCACAAATAGACCTAGTGCTGTTTTGTTCCTTTTTACTTTTAGGCAGGAAATCTATGTTGTTGCTTGGCATCCTTGTATTACAGCATCTGGACCTTCAGCAGAAGCATTTGAGAGCCATGAAAGTATGGAAAGACATGTTACATGGCTGGATGCTCATCTGTCACATAAAGGGATTATCTCCATTTGGGTTATGTGATGGCTCCCTCTGTGGTCACCTACCAATAATGTCTAGTGAGTGCTCACATACACTGCTAGTGCTTTCCACCTGGGGACCAGAACTGCATGAGTGTTGATCATCTGATCAGACGCATAGAGATATGCATCCTGTGAAAGGATGCTTGCCACTTTGTTCATGAGGTAGAGGCTTGTCTGCTTACGTGCTTGAGGTACCACCTGCAGGCAATGGCTTGTGCTCTTCCCAAGCAAGTAAGCTGGTCTGAAGGAGCCTCTGGAAATGAGACAGCAGGCTGTGAGCTGGGGAGCTCTTCAGACAGGTTGAAAGCTGAAAGTTGTCACCTCTTAGAAAATGAACTTTGAAATTACGATTCATAACCAGGTGAATAGGATAGTGCCTGCCCTCAGCTTTTCTGTCTATGTCATGCTGCTTGTGCTCCAGACTGACTTGGGCACAAGCTCATCCTGACCTGAAAACTCGGCAGTTCCAGGGGTGCAGCAGTGCACCCAGGCTCATCTGCCTTGCTGAAGGGCTCGTCTTCTTTTCTCAAGCACACCCCCACATGAATTGAGCTGTCAGGCTTCTTAGGAGTGACCTTACATCTCAGTAGCTCTGAAGTCAGGAAGAGGTTAAGGTCCATTTCTGTCTGCGTAGCTAGGTCTGTAATTTAATCAGAGTAGAAATTATACCCTATTATTAAGTAATTGGTTTGTCTTGGTAGGTGTGTTCTGACACTTTGTCTCTAGGTACTATCTGGTTGATACAGTTTTCATCAGTTGACATTTTACATCCTGTTTCATGTGTTTACATGTGTTAGTTTGCATAGATACATAGTTATTAGTTACACAGCCACCTATTCTACATGGCTCAATATTCTCATACAAACTTCCTTTTCACCAGCACACAGGAAGCCCAGAGGACAGCACCAACTATCATTTATGTTCCACATGTCCACGTAAGGTGGGAGGCTGTTGGAGTCTCACCGGAAGCTACATTACCACATTATTATAGAACAGTCCAGCATATGCACTAGGTTTTTTGCTTGCAACTTCAGATGGATGGATATGTACATTTTCAAGTTTCATTTAATTTTTCTTTTCCAGTTTCATTTTCATTTATGTGTCCTTGAAGCACCTGAATGCTGTGCTTTCCCAAGCAACTGGATACTGTTATCATGAGGGCACCCTACCTGAAGCTCTTGTAATTAGCTTAGGCAGAAAACAAGACTGGAAACATCTGTCTAAACTGTTTTCTGAGGCAAGAGATTCACTTGGACCCAGCCTTCCCCACGTTCTCACACACACAGGCTTATTAGACAGATCTGTAAGTGTAAGTTTGCCTAGGAGAATCATTCCGGTGACTTTGAGATGGCTATTTATATCCTGAGTCCAGTGTATGCAATGAGTGTAATGTAAAAGGCAATCAAGATGTGTTCACTAAAAGCATACCTTCCCACAGTCTGCCACTGCAAAGTAGAGTTGTTACACTGTTCAGCAGAGAAATCGACTGAACATTTCAACGCCTTAACTACAATGTCAGCTCTTGCTTCATAAAGGCCAAAGCTTGAATAATTACGAAGCTAAATCAAATCTTGTGTTTCAGCGACTTTAGGAAGACAACTACCTCCATTTCCATCAGCAGACTTCAGGAGGAGTACAGCCTTCACTTTCCAGGCTTCTGAGAGTTGACCTTAAAGGAAGGTGTTTAAAAGATGAAACAGGTTACTCTCCAGCTGATGATGTCTTCCTGAACACGGAAACACAAACCCTAACTGGATGCGTTTACCATCAAAGGCTTTGCAAGTGCTTAACTTGGATACTGTTGGTAAATCCCTTCTAAAACTGAATACTGAAATTCCAGCACGTCAAGAGTTTCTGGCATCAAAGCAGGTCCCTTTTCTCACAGAAGGCTCCAGTAGTTCAGGGCTAAGCCCCCAGGTCAGGGGTCAGTGCTGGCCCTGGAAACAGTCCTCCATTTCCTCAGGACGGGGGAAGCCATGTCGCTCTCTGATGTCCAGGAGCCAAGGTGCAAAGGTTCCACCTTATCCTTCCAAAGAGGATGAGAAAAAAATGGATTTAGGATATAACAATTAATGTAGGCCTCCTCAAAGAGTTCAAAGCCCTTCAGCCCAAGTAGCAGTACCTCAAACATTGACATCTTTGAGGCTCTACCTGAAGCCTTTCTTGCAGCTCCTTCAAATGACATCATCAAATATCACGACTCACGCTGTCCTGCTATCTAAAGCCTTGCAGCTTCTCCACAAACTTTTGCTGCTTCCCCACAGTCCATCTGCCTCCTCCCATTTCCACTTCATATCTTTAACAGTTCACTAAACTCAGTCTACTAGTCCATGGATCTGATCTATCTCCAGATAGACAAGCAGGACTTGATAGCAAAGCCTTTCATGCCTTCTTAAAAAGTTGCAAGTTATTGGATTTTTTTTGTCTCCCAGAATTGGTCGGCAATAGCTGAGGAGAAAGGGTAAAGGTGGGAGGAAGAAAAAGGTATTCTGCATTTCCAGATAATACTTAAATACCAACTAGCAAAGCTAACCTACTGCTGTTTAGAAGAGAATGTCAATGAATAAAGCAGCAAAACACTTGAAGGTTTTGGTTTCCTTATTTGCAGTACTTTTAACCTTATTGAAAGAGAAGAATTTAAAGTTCTATTTCATCATGCTGTGAATTGAGTTTTGCTGATAGAGAATATATACAGCTCACTCTTAAATCTTCAGATATTGTGCCCATAAAGGGAAACACCTGGTCTTTCAAGCAAAAGATTACAATTGACTTCTAACAGATAACCCTCTCCTGCTTATACACTAATCAAGGTCACATGTACAGGAAACACTCAAAGACGACAAAACCCCAAACCACCTCTTTAAACCAGGACCCCTTTTGAGTATACTTTTCTTTTATCACACAAGTCACTAAGCCTTTAACTATGGCAAGGAATTCCCTCCACCTTGAATCTACATATAGTCTGCATTTTAAAAATTCTTAAGAAATGGCTTTTTACTACTACTATAAAAGCTCAGTATTGGCAGAAGTTTTTCAAGCACACAAAGGTATTGATGCCTCAGTTTACCTAAAGATAAATTCAACAGAACCCATGTCCTAGGTTAAAGGAAGGCAAAGAAACCCCATCCTTGCCTCTATTTATACATTTTCTGTTGGGGGGGTTCTTTCTGAATAGCCTACTGTAAAGCAGAGGGGCAGTAGAATTTTACATTAAAACATTTAGAGTTTACGTCTAACCTCTCCAAAGAAATCCAATTGCTCTTAAAGAATCAATTCTAAAAGTCCAATGGTAGAGAGCCCAGTTAAGAGCCACTGGTGCCAACAACTTACATATTATGCCAACGCATTAAGTATTGCCACCATTTAGACTCTGTACAAGAGCAGGGAGGAGAATGCTTCACAGTCAGGCACTTGCTCCTCCTCTTCAGTAGATTCCTGGGCAGAATGTTGCTCATCATCATCAGCGGAGGATGGGGAATCGCTGCTGTAGACTGCATGTTTCCATCTGCAAGCATTTCAAAGGCAAAAACAAAAACAAGATTAGGTCACACTAAGTCAAAAATCAAGTGCAGTCTACCCCAGAAGGTACTGTGAGATCTAGGAAGTTTCCAGCCCATTATATGTATTTGTCGTGCATCTGATTTCAAACTGCATTACATGTTCTTCCTTGGGAGAGCAAAATTCCATCTTTGTTGGGAAGTAAAAAAAAAAAAAAAAAGCAGCACATGGTACTTATATGCAGCTTGACTTTGGCATATGATAGGCCAGAACCTTGCAAAGTAACCGTAAAGCCTTGCAAAGTAACTGCATTTGTGAATCTATTGCCCCTGATTTCCCCTGAACTTTGTATTCACAGCTGTTACCAAAAACAGCAGGACAAGTCAAGAAGGGAGCTCCTGAGAGAGCTTCAATTAATTACGATGCATACAGGATGATAATTATGATGCATACAAGTTCTGGCCTGAACCTTTTTATAGGTTTTTATTCCCCTTGTTCAAGTCTTGCACAGGCTGCGGAACGTGGGCGAGGTACTGCCTTCACGAGGTATTGCATAATTACCCCTCTTCCTCAAGGCATGATCAGCTCAACTACTGCAACATCCTCTTCTGTCCTAAAATACAGCCTTGACCCACTCACATCCATTCAGAAAGCTGCTCTAAAGGTCATCTTCTGAACTTATTCCCTTCATCACAAAGCGCATTCTCCTGACACCCTTCACGTGTCTTCTCTCTCAGCAAACAGAGTTGCTAAGGCCTTTCATGAATTACCTTCCTTCCTACATTAGTTCCCACTGAGTGCCCAGAAAACAGCTCTGAATTCTGAGCCGGTCCTGACAGCACCTCTCACTGACTAACCCCTCAATACAAAAATGCAGAAGCATGTTCTCTTCTCACCTGCCACCTTCACGCTTGGGAGAAGGTTTTCATATGCACCTGGCAGTCTTCCTTGCCTCCTGAAAATTCTTGCTGGGCTGCTCAAAACTCATGAAAACTGTCAGGCTACTGCTGCAGTGAGAGCAGTGCTCATCATTCAGAGTAGGACTGTGCATTTCCTTGTATTCCCACCTCTTGACAGCCATCTCTTGCCTTTTCTCTTGTGCTCGGTTGTAAGCATTTGGGAAAAGGACTGGTTTTGTTTGCTGACTCTCTGTCCAGAGCTTACCGGCAGGGCCCTGGAGTCCCTGACTATGGCTTGTAAGCACTAAGGCTTCTAGTAGTTCAACTCATTTCAGCTGTTTCAGAGGAGGCTTTTGGCCAGAACACAGTAAAGAAAATTGAAAGCCAGAACTAACCTGCACTGCCATCTTGAGTGTCAGCGATTTCATCGTCAGTTCTCCTCGGGAGTACATATCCAAGTTTTCCTAATGAGAAGAAACAAGAAGGGTCAGTCACAAACATGCAGAAAATCTGACGTATGTACACTTGGTGCCTACACAGTAACTTTATCAAGGCTCTGCATGGACACAAAAGATTAGCATGCAGTTCTACGATGCAGAAAGCAAGGAAGCATTGCTGGAATCCAACCATCTAGTTTTACCTATTTTCACAAGAGGCACCTTCTGGTTTAGGCCTATATCTGTCAGTCTAAGAGAGATGAGAAAATGGATGCATATTTTAAGACAAGAAGAAAACCTGTATCTGCATAATAACGTCAGACATGTAAAAAGAAGTACTTGTGGGCTATTATTTAAATAACAAACAAACAGGATTAAAAAAAACCTCTTTGGGGCAATAGTAAATGTGTACACATGACATTCTTACAAACTGCAGGCTACAGAAGAAAATTGTTTGTCAGCAAACCAATTTAACCTGACCTCTCTGCAGGCCACCGTTCAGGACACCTTCACAAGTTACATACCTCCAATTTTCTAGAGAAGGTCCAGAAAAGAAACTACCTTGATATAAACAATGGAACGGGGATTGTCCAGAAAAGATGTGATTTGCTTACTTGCTTTGGAAGCTCTGCCAGCATAAAACAAACAAACAAGAAAACAAACAATAAACCATACACACACACCAAAGAGTTACAAAGGGATTATTTAAGAGTCTTAAGTAAAGAGCTCCAAAGGGTGCACAAGGAATTTATCTTCCACCATTACTGCAAACAGCAGGACACTACAAAGGTCACCCCTAGGAGAAGGGAGTTCAGACTACACCTAAAACAGCCACTGGCACACTGAAGGCTCTCATTCACTTTCAACATGCGTTTTCCCTTTCACAAAAACCTTACAAAGCCACTTCAGCCAGTAACTAGCCAGGAGGGTTGTTTCCCCCCTCCCTTTTTTTTTTTTATTTCTCACTGAAATAACATCCTGCTAAAGCAGGGCTCAGGGTCTAGGTCTTTCAGTAAGTCTCAGCTGCACACTTCCTCACCAGGCACAAGGCAGTAGTCAGGTGAAAGATTTCGTCAGCTGATACAAAGATGGAGTCTTAAAGTAGTTCTGCTTCATGAACAGAGACCGAAAGCGGTTTCTAAGTTTTCTTCTAGCTGCTTTCAAAAAGACTAGGCAACACTGTAAGGATTCTTCAATCTGGGTTCAACAAAAAAATCACTTCTTTTCCTTTCTTTTGCTCCCAAACCCAGCTGCTACCATCACTACTGGACCATCTCCCTTTTGTGTCAGGTGCACAAAAACTTCCTACAACAGAACTGAGAGCCTTAAGCGCACCTTTCACTGAACACATGGAATAGTTGCTGTCAATTTACTGCTAACGTCAAGCAGAAAATATTGGGGGCCAGATGGTAAATGCAAATCTGTTCCTACTAAAATAGATTCTCATTCAGCATGCTTTGGTATTTCAGAAGGCAAAACTCAAGGTGGCAGAACACTTCTATGTCCTTCAGTTCAACTTTTAGCACGTGAGTTTCAGTCGAGTTGTCTTCAGTCACAGCTTGCACACATCAGCTCTCCTGCAGAGAGAAAGAACAAGTCAACATTCTCAATGTGACATTCAGAGAGAACTACAGTTTAAATACCTGGCTGCAGTAACAATACCTGCTCTTAAACAGAAGCACATCCTGCTCCAGGTTTTGGAGAGCACTCACCATCCATGAGACTCTTGTTCTGTCCATCTTTATCAAACACTTGGGGGGTCAGAAGTAGTTTGATCACACAGGAAGATCCATTTTCTCTTCACAGTTCAGAAATGAATGGGGAAAGCTTGGATTTGCTAAAGCACCCACAGCCAGGGCACAGAAATGGACAAGAAGCAGAAGCAAGGAAAAATCAATCTATGCTCATCTACCTCTGTCCTCCACAGCAATGCACACCTCCATGAGAGGGTTCCGCTCTGGCTTTACCATTTAGGTTTAACCAAGGGCCTGGGAGAAAGGAATAAGGACACTTGTGTCGAGGAATATTGGAAACAAACTGACAAAATGGGCCCTAACCTGTAAATCCTTTGAAAATGCTCTCCATGCAGGGGTGTGTCCAGGTCTTTCTCCTTGGACTAGTAAGGACACTGCCCATTTGTGGCATCATTTTACTTTCCACCTTAGCAACTACAGGAAGAAAGAAAGCTATCAAAACCACAAGAACTCTGCAAAGACATCTTAAGCTCAGGACCTCCTCTTTTCACAGTCCTTGTTGCTGCTCAGAACTGGCCTATTAGGCAGTGATGCACAAGTGACCTCACAACCACAAACTGCGGCCACATCACAAGCACTGGCCTATCAGGAACTGAGGAACAAGTGACATCACAAACAAAAACTCCACCCACAGGACCAGCACTGGCCTATCAGGCACTCAGCCACAAGTGACATCACAACCACAAACTGCACCCACGTGACCAGCACTGGCCTATCAGGCACTGAGCCACAGGTGACATCAAAATCACAATCTGCACCCACACCACTAGCACTGGCCTATCAGGCACTGAGCCACAAGTGACCTCTCAAATATAAACTGCACTCACACAGCCAGCACTGGCCTATCAGGCAGTGAGCCACAAGTGACATCACAAACACAAACTGCACTCACATAGCCAGATCAGGCACTCAGCCACAAGTGACATCACAACCACAAATTGCACTCACAGGACCAGCACTGGCCTATCAGGCACTGAGCCACAAGTGACATCACAAACACAAACTGCACTCACACAGCCAGCACTGGCCTATAAGCCACTGAGCCACAAGTGACCTCACAACCACAAACTGCACCCACAGGACCAGCACTGGCCTATCAGGCACTGAGCCACAAGTGACCTCACAACCACAAACTGCACCCACTTCACCAGCACTGGCCTATCAGGCTTGAGACGCAAGTGACCTCACAAACACAAACTGCAGCCACAGGACCAGCACTGGCCTATTGTGGAAGAATGGTTAAGCGAGAGAGGGCATGATCTCTTAGAAGTGAGCAATCCTGTCTTCACAATAGAGGGAGGATCCCACGGCTATGTGAACTGTCCTTGAGCATTCCTAGACCATTACAAAAGGGGAAGGCAAGTAGTGGTAAACAAGTCAAGGAGGGGGCCGACAAGCCCCTCCACGTGAACAGCAACTTTGCACCAATCATGTATTCGCTTTAGGCGCGTGAACAGAGACTGTAAACCAATCATACAGCTATTGCTAGCACATGCTCTATCGCCTGTCTATATATACTCTGTGTGAGCTCTAATAAAGGGAGAACGACCATACTCATATTGAGAATCATCGTTACTCCGGGTCCGTCCCCCCACTCCAACATCTGGTAGCAGAGGATGGTTTATTTCCGTGACTTCCGATGAGAGCTCCGAGACTGCGGTAAGCAGCGAGAGGACGGGAGTGGGGATTGAACGGCTGAGAGGAGTGCTGACTGTACGCCGCTAGCCAGTCAGACACTGAGGCCTCGGGGTCGCACCCCGCCTCTCAGGGAGCAGCATGGAAGCTGATGCTGCCGCCGCCTTGCTCGCCGGGATACTCTCTAAGAGAGGGATTGATGCCCCGGAAAAGCAGTTGCACCGATTGATTAAGCTAGGGCAAAGATGGGGACATTTCCCTGATACTCATATGCTATTTTCCGTATCGGAATGGCGAGATTTCGGAGAGACAATGTGGCATAAGACCATCGAGGGTGGAGACAAGGACAAGAAGGAGGTTAAGGCGGTGCGAGCTCTGCGGAGCACGGTCTTACAGACCCTAGCAGCCATGAAGGCTGAGGGAGAGGTCGCGGCTGCTGCCACAACAATGCTGAGCCCTGCGCCACGCAGCGCCCCTTCCTGTTGTTGCGGCGGGTCTCAGTTTGCCATCAGGGGACCCGTTTCCACGGGCAAACCGTACCGCACCGTGACGGAGATGCTGCAAAAACTACGGGGGGGTCCAGCTGGATCTACGGGAAAAGGGGAAGTTACCACCGAGCCAGTTGGCTCGAGTACTGACGAGAACGCGGAAGTACAGCAGGATGTCTGCCAGGAGCCGGGGGAGGGCGGGACAGTTCCTAGTGCCCTGCCTCTGCCGCCCACAGAGGGGCCGCCTCGACCGCCGGTCCCTCCACCACCACCCCCCCAGCAGCCCTTGCCTCCGTCCGCTCCTGAGGGAGCCAGCAGTGCGCCATGAAACAAAAAACTCCACCAAAAACTCCACCCATGTAAACCAGCACTGGCCTATCAGGGACTGAGCCACAAGTGACATCCGAAACACAAACTGCACCCACAGGACCAGCACTGGCCTATCAGGCACTCAGCCACAAGTGACATCACAAACACAAACTGCACCCACGTGACCAGCACTGGCCTATCAGGCACTCAGCCACAAGTGACACCACAAACACAAACTGCACCCCCAGGACCAGCACTAGCCTATAAGGTACTGACCGCAAGTGACCTCACAAACACAAACTGCACCCACGTAACCAGCACTGGCCTATCAGGCACTGACCACAAGTGACCTCACAACCACAAACTGCATCCACATGTCCAGCACTGGCCTATCAGGCACTGAGCCACAAGTGACATCACAAACACAACCTGCACCCACATGACCAGCACTGGCCTGTCAGGCACTCAGCCACAAGTGAGCTCACAACCACAAACTGCACTCACAGGACCAGCACTGGCCTATCAGGCACTGAGCCACAAGTGACATCACAACCACAAACTGCACCCAAGGGACCAGCATTGGCCTATCAGGCACTGAGCCGCAAGTGACCTCACAACCACAAACTCCAGCCATATCACCAGCACTAGCCTATCAGGCACTGACCACAAGTGACCTCACAAACACAAACTGCAGCCATGTGACCAGCACTGGCCTATCAGGCACTGAGGCACAAGTGACATCACAACCACACACTCCACCCACGTAAGCTAGCACTAGCCTATCAGGCACTCAGCCACAAGTGACATCACAACCACAAACTGCAGCCACATCACCAGCACTGGCCTATCAGGCACTGAGCCACAACAGACATCACAACCACAAACTGCACTCACATAGCCAGCACTGGCCTATCAGGCACTCAGCCACAAGTCACATCACAAACACAAACTGCAGCCACATCACCAGCACTGGCCTGTCAGGCACTGAGCCACAAGTCACATCACAACCACAAACTGCACCCACATCACCAGCACTGGCCTATCAGGCACTGAGCTACAAATGACATCACAAACACAAACTGCAGCCACATCACAAGCACTGGCCTATCAGGAACTGAGCCACAAGTCACATCATAAACACAAACTCCACCCACAGGACCAGCACTGGCCTATCAGGCACTGAGCCACAAGTGACATCACAACCACAAACTGCACCCACATCACCAGCACTGCCCTATCAGGCACTCAGCCACAAGTCACATCACAAACTCCACCCACATGACCCGCACTGGCCTATCAGGCACTGAGTCACAAGTGACATCACAACCACAAACTCCACCCACATGACCCGCACTGGCCTATCAGGCATTGAGTGACAAGTGGCATCACAACCACAAACTGCAGCCATGTGACCAGCACTGGCCTAACAGGTACTGAGGCACAAGTGACCTCACAAACACAAGCAGCAGACAACCAGCACTGGCCTATCAGGCTGTGAGACACAAGTGACATCACAAACACAAACTACAGCTACATTAGCAGCACTAGCCTATCAGGCCTTGTCGAAAAAGTGACCTCACAACCACAAACAGCAGCCACATGACCAGCACTGCCCTATCAGGTTCTAAGGGAAAAGTGACCTCATAATAAGAAACTGCAGCCACATGACCAGCACTGGCCTATCAGGCACTCAGCCACAAGTGACCTCACAACCACAAACTGCAGCTACATGACCAGCCCTGGCCTATCAGGCACTGAGGCACAGGTGACCTCACAACCACTAACAGCAGTCACATGACCAGTACTGGTCTATCAGGCCGGGAAGCACAAGTGACCTCACAAACACAAACTGCAGACACATGACCAGCACTGGCCTATCAGGTCCTGAGGCACAAGTGACCTCACAAACACAAACTACAGATACATGACCAGCATTAGCCTATCAGGCCCTGTCGCACAAGTGACCTCACAAACACAGACAGCAGCCACGTGACCAGCACTGGCCTATCAGGCACTGAGCCACAAGTGACCTCACAACCGCAAACTACAGCCACATGACCAGCACTGGCCTATCAGGCACTGAGGCAGAAGTGACTGTTAGAGAATATTGAACTGAAGCTGTCTAGAATTAATTGGTTAGCATAACTTGCTTAGCATTAGTAGCTAAATTTGCTGAAGCCTTAGGCCTCAGGCTGTGAACTTTTACTTAGATAAGTAAAAGGGGGCCCCAGAGCCAGTTCAAGCTGGAGGGATAAAGAAGTTACACGGACAGCAGGAGTAGCCAACCTTGAAGATAAGAAGCATCCTGCCTAGAGACAATGAAGGGGCCCAAGGAAGAAGGGGAAGAACCCAGACCTAACTATTACTATTGGTCCAAACTATCGCTTAAGGGGTGGGGAATTTAGATTGTAAGGGTATAATTGCCCAGGGATTTCTTTGTTCGGGGTCCCTCTTTGGAGGCACCCAGCTCGAGCTGTAATTACCGCACGAGTATCATTAAATTTTATTTTTCTTCAATCTGACTTTGAACTTCTGCCTCAGCAGGAACCTAGGGTCGGACCCTGTTATGGAGGCCGGGGAGCCTGATTTTCCATAACAGTGACCTCTCAACCACTAACAGCAGCCACATGACCAGCACTGAGCTACCAGGCCCTGAGGCACAAGTGACCTCACAACCGGAAAAAGCAGACAACATGACCAGCACTGGCCTATCAGGCACTGAGCCACAAGTGACCTCACAACTACAGACAGCAGCCATGTGACCAGCACTGGCCTAGCAGGTACTAAGGGAAAAGTGACCTCATAATAAGAAACTGCAGCCACATGACCAGCACTGGCCTATCTGGCACTGAGCCACAAGTGACCTCACAACCATAAACTGCAGCTACATGACCAGCCCTGGCCTATCAGGCACTGAGGCACTACTGACCTCACAACCACAAACTGCAGCCACATGACCAGCACTGGCCTATCAGGCACTGAGCCACAAGTGACCTCACAACCACAGACAGCAGCCACGTGACCAGCACTGGCCAATCAGGCACTGAGGCAGAAGTGACCTCACAACCACAAACTGCAGCTACATGACCAGCACTGGCCTAACAGGTACTGAGGCACAAGTGACATCACAAACACAAACAGCAGGCACATGACCAGCACTGGCCTATCAGTCCCTGAGGTACAAGTGACATCACAAACTCAAACTACAGCCACATGACCAGCACTGGCCTATCAGGCACTGAGGTACAAGTGACCTGACTACCAGAGACAGCAGCCACATGATCAGCACTTGCTTATTAGGTACTGAGCCACAACTGACCTCATGACCAGAATCTGCATCCACATGAGCAGCACTGGCCTAGCAGGCCCTGAGGCACAAGTGACCTCACAACCACAAAATGCAGCTAAATGACCAGCACTGGCCTATCAGGTACTAAGGGAAAGGTGACCTCACAATCACAAACTGCAGCCACATGACCAGCCCTGCCCTATCAGGTCCTGAGTCACAAGTGACCTCATAATCAGAAACTGCAGCCAATTACCTAGCCCTGGCCTACCAGGCACTTTGGCAGAAGGGACCTCACAACCAGATACTGCAGACACATGACGAGTACTGCACTATCAATCTTTGAGACCCACATGACTTCAAAACCACAAACAGCAGTCACATGACTAGTACTGGCCTATCAGGTGCTACGGCAAGGTGACCTCCCAACTAGAAATACCAGCCACATGACGAGCACTGGCCTATCAGGAACTGAGGCACAAGTGACCTCACAACCACAAACCCCAACCACAGGACCAGCACTGGCCGGTCAGGCACCGAGGCACAAGTGACCTCACAAGCAGAAACAGCAGACACATGACCAGCACTGGCCTATCAGGCATTGAGACGCACATGAGCTCAAAACCACAAACAGTCACATGTCCAGTACTGGCCTATCAGGTTCTAAGGGAAAGTGACCTCTCAGCCACAAACTGCAGACACATGACCACCACTGGCCTATCATGCACTGAGGCACAAGTGACCTCAGAACCACAAACTGCAGACACATGACCAGCACTGGCATATCAGGCACTGAGGGAAAAGTGACGTCATAATTAGAAACTGCAGGCACATGACCAGCACTGGCCTAACAGGTACTGAGGCACAAGTGACCTCACAACCACAAACTGCAGCCTTGGGCCTAGCACTGGCCTATCAGGCACTGAGCCACAACTGACCTCACAATTAACAACAGCAGCCACAAGACCAGTACTGGCCTATCAGGCACTGAGCCGCAAGTGACCTCACCACCAGAAACTTCAGCCACATGACCAGCACTGGCCTATCAGACACTGAGGCAAAAGTGACCTCACAACCACAACCAGCAGTCACATGACCAGTACTGGCCTGTCAGGTGCTAAGGAAAAATGACCTCATAACTAGAAACGCAAGCCACGTCACCAGCACTGACCTGTCAGGCACTGAGGCACAAGTGAGCTTATAATCAGAAACTGCAGCCACATAAGCAGCACTGGCCTATCAGGCACTGAGCCACAAGTGACCTCACAACCACAAACAGCAGCCAAATGACCAGCACTGGCCTATCAGGCATTGAGACCCACATGACCTCACAACCACAAACTGCACCCACAGGTCCAGCACTGGCCTATTAGGCACTGACGCACAAGTGACCTCACAAGCACAAAAGCAGCAATGTGCTTGGTGCTGTCTAATCAGGTACTGAAGCAAAAGTCATCACACAAGTACAAAAATCAGCAATGTGGCTGCTCGTGGCCTAGCAGATACTCCGGCCGAATTACTCCACGAACACAAACAGCAGCAATATGCATCAAGCTCGACTGTCAGGTGCTGAGGCTGAAGTGACCTCACAGGCAGCCATGAAGCCATGTATCTGCTCCTGGCCTCTTCGGGAATGAGGCACCACTGACCTAAACAAGCACAAACAGCAGCAATGTCCATGCTGATCGCCAGTCACATACTGATGTACAACTGACCACAAAAACACAGACAGCAGCAAAGGGCCTGCTCCCGCTTTATGGGGCAGTGAGACACAAGGGACCTCACCAGCATCACCAAAGCTATGGGCATGCTGTTGGCCTACCAGCTTCAGAGGCACAACTCACCTCACAAGCACAAATGGCATCGACCTGCCTGCTGCTGCCCTATCTGGGAACGAGTCACAAAGGATCTGAAAAGTGCAAACCTTCACAGAGGAGAAGCTCACCTGGGCCACTCGCACGTCCCTTCATTACGCTGTTATCACTCCGTACAGAACGGTCTTCTGCAAACAGCTTTCATCTCCTGACAAGACTCTCTCCAGATCATGGCACAGCGCCACTCTGGCACCCTGCGCACAAATCACAAAAGGGAACAATTGGTCTTGCTTTTCCTTTAGTACCATCAAGTCCGAGCTGGGAGCCTTCGCACTGCAGCACCTACACAATGACAGCAGCATGCCACTTCCATTTCTACTGCATTTCTAGGTACAGAGACCAGCTGAGGGAGCAGCTCCATGGGAAAGGGCTTCTGACACTCTCAGATCAACTCGGCACTGCAACAGCCATCAAGCCGACACCAGACCGCTGCTGCGCCAGCTAGTCTACAAACACACTGCCTCTGCCCCACACAGCTGGCTCTTCTGCTACATACAACCAAGTGCCAGCAAGAAGAGATGCCTGCAGGACACTCGCCACTTGCACACTCCCCAGCCACTGCTCTGCTCGATGCCATCTCTTGGCTCCTCAACCCAGACACACAGGCAAGCTCTTGCGGTAACACCACAAGGTGGCCAAGGCACTCTAGCCTCACAAGGCCTGTGCAAATGAGCAGCACAAGGTCAGGCACAGAGCTGGCTCCTTGTGCGATGCTGCTCTTTTCAGAGGGAAGCATCCTGTTTTCTCTGGGCACAGCAGGCTGCTGCTTTCCACCACCATCCCCTCAGGAACCTCCAGCTAGGGATGGGGGAATGGGGATTCTGTTTAGTAATGCAAAAGTTACACATACAATGTAGAATCATTTGAGAGTCCTGAAGGCCTCCTGAGCCCAAAGTGACCTCCCTTCCTTTCCTTTAGTTACTTGCACAAGGAGCCCCTCTGAAGGGGAAAAGGGTGCAGAGGCTTTGACATGAGACGCAAGCAATGAGACAGCCCCAGACAGCAGGTCTGCTGAAATGACAGCTCTCCTGGCTGCGCAGCCTCTGCAGCACCAGTCCGCGCTCCACAGCTGGCTTCACAGAGCACTGAGGGCTGGGTGCCACGGGCAACCTGGCCCTGGGCACATCTTCACCCCTCGCAGAGCCAGCAGCCCAAGAGCTCTGAGACTTCCTCAGATCAAGCTATGGACACTTTGGGGCACTCACACAAAGGCCCTCAGGACATGCTGGCATTTAGTATAAGGGTCTTGCACTCGTCCTGTATGGCCCCACAACCTCCTAGGAAAAGCAGGGGGCACAAGAGCATTTGCTGAGTGGGCTGGCAGGAACAGCAGTTGCGGGAGGAGGAATTTGCAGCACAGCAGAGGTACCGGGAGGTGAAGCCACACCCCAAGTCACCCATGGAAGCCAGGTGCATTTATGGAAGCCTTTGCATCCACACGTAGCTTCATCTCATTCACTTGCAACTGCTTTCACAGAGGGCTCACGATGCTGGCAAAGACGTTGACAGCTACATGGACACATCCTGGCATCCTGCCTCCATCCTCAGCGGCTCTAGCACTGCACTGGGAGCCTCCATGAGTACAGCAACCTAGAAAGAGAGAAAGAAAGAAAGAAAGAAAGAACGAACGAACGAAAGAACCGGAGTGTTACTATCAGTTCTGCTGGTCTTACATAGTTGTGACAGTCAGGGGCAAATGTCTCCCCTCGATGCTGAGCTGTATTGGTGAGAGCACAGCCAGCAGGGCCACCGAGACGTTCTACCCCACTTTTTGGCACAGGGGAGACCATGTCTGTATACCGGCTCCTGTATGGGCCCTCCAATTCTGCAAAGGCACTAACACACAGCAGGGAGTCCAGCACAGGGACACCAAGACAGTCAGCGGCTAGAGCGTGGGGCATACAAGGAGAGGCTGCGAGAGCTGGCTTTGTTCAGCCTAGACAAGAGAAGGCCAAGGGGAATCTTCATGCTGTGCACAGCTACCTTATGGAGGGTACAGAGAAGACGGAGCCGGATTTTCTTGGAGGTGCACACTAATAGCATGAGAGGCAACCGGGACAAATTGCACAATGGGAAATTCTTCTTCGATGTTAAGAAGAAACCTTTTTCTCCGTGACGGTGGCCGCACTGTGGCACAGGGATCCAGAGAGGCTTCTCAGATCTCCAAGATAATCAAAGACTGGAGATAATCAAAACTGCACTGCAAAAGGCCCCAAGATACCTCCTCTACTGCAACCTGCTTTGACCAGGGCGTTGGATCCCTACCTCCACATGTCTCCCCCATCGCAGCCTCAAGGAATCTGCTAGTCTGAGACTCTTTTCAAAGGCGCCAGCGGCTCTGCAGCTGCCCCCTCCACTGCTGACCAAGGGCAGCTGTCTCAGAGCCACCCATCGTCCTCAGAGGCCTGACTTCTTGTGAGGTGGCATCTCCCCTCTCTGCAAGGCTCTGCGTAGACACAAACTGCAGAAATGCCTCTGACCGCTTTGATTAACTACCCATCTCTGAGGGATCGGAATGCATTAGGGTCTGAGGTGGGAAGATGCAATGACGGTCCAGCTTCAACAGAAAGCCTTTAAGGAGGGAGAAGAGAACTTTCTCCAGGGCAGTCAGTAAAATCCCAAAGACTCACGGAAGCATCAAGACCTTCAGAAACTCCAAGCCTGAACCTCAGCTAACAGAAACCACTAAACTGCAAGCGTCTCTGGCTCACACAAGCATGCTCCAAGGAGGGAACACGGTCACCAACAGTCCTCACCCACGTCTCCCAGAAGGACACTGTGATGGCATGCTGGGCTCTAGGAGCAGAGCACTGCTCTCTCCAGCCACCTCCTCCCACGCTGAGCAGCAAAACACTGGCGCCACCACCTGGCTCCACCACAGGGCATCTCGCACTGCAACACGCCGCTACCCCCGCACCTCAGAGAGCCTTCGCAGCCAACACATGCCTCTGCATCAGCCACACACAGGCCACAGCACTACACATGGCAGCACACAGGGCACCCCAAGCACCCCACAACGCACAAAGCCCAACTCTCCAGCCCCTCCATTCCCTTCTAGGCCTCCAAGGCCTTGCAACAGGCACTGCCTCCGAACATCCTCTCACAGCCTGGGGCCTGCTCAATTCCCACATCCAGGAAGCAGACAAGAAGTGCCCTCAGAGCGGCTCATCAGGCCAGCTCTTGCTTCTCGCTTGTGCCTCAACTTCTCTGCACAAGAAATCTCTTGCAAAATGTAGCACATACCATTTCTGGCAGAGTGACATTCCTTCTGTCTCCTCCAACAGCCGTCGCACCCATTCTCCAATGACTGCGTACGCGGACAGAAAATCAGAGACCTCTAACATGGTACACTTCCTAACGTGTCATAAAAGAAGGTGGACACCTCAAAGACAGACACAGCATTCAGACCTTGCAGGAAAATCTCACAAGCTCCCTGCTCTTTTGACAGGGGCAATTTCTAAAGCACACACCCCCGGGCAATAAGAGATTACTAACACCACTGCTCACACCAGCGCTAGATGAATTTAGCAGCCGAAAAAGGCTGCTTGCACTCCCGAGCTGACCAGCAGGAGGCTGCAAGCTTCTACTTAGCAACAAGTGGAAAGGCCAACTCCATGCCCGTGTTCACCACAGAACATCAGCCGCATTTTCAATGGAGCAGTACTAACTCATGATGAAGGAGTGGAATAAAATTTGTGCCAGATGACGTGAAACATCTACTCCTGCTTGATTGATTTCTGTATTGCTGTAGAGCTCTGCAGGGGTCAAGCCCTCCTCTGAGCACACTCAGCAAACCCAGAAGTGACCTCACCACCAGCATCCAAGCCATGTGTCTTCTTCTCACCTAGCAGCTGCTCACATTGAGGTGACCTCACAAGTGCATGCCCCCACCAGGTGCCTGCTGCTGGCCTATGGGCTTCAGAGGCAGAAGTTTCCACAAAGTAACTTCCCCAGCCATCAACTACTGCTGGCCTACCAGGCACTCTGACAAAAGGGACCTCACAATCAACGCCCGTGCCTAACTGCCTGCTGCTGGCCTAGCAGGGACTCAGAAAGACAGGACCTCACACTCACCTTCACGGCCATGTCTCTGTCACTGGCCTAGAAGCCTCTAAGACAGAAATTGCCTCACTAGAGCTTCCCCAGCCATGAGACAAATCCTGCCTTAGCAGCAAGCACCTCATGCACAAATAAGCTCAAAAACACAGATCCCAGCCACGGACCTGCTGCTGCCCTATCAACTGCTCAGGCAGGAATGACCTCACAGTCACCTTTCCAGCCACATCTCTGCTGCTCTCCAATCGGTTCAGCAGTCAGAAGGGACCTCACAATCAACAGCCAAGCCTTGTTCCTCCAGCTACCCTATCACGTACTCTGGCAGAAGTGACCTCATCAGCAATGGCCGACTCATGTGCCTCCTCCAGGCCTATCGGCAACTTTTACACAGAATTCATTTGACACTGGGGATTTTCTGGCATGGCTCTCGTAGACACTCATGACCTCACTACCCACACCCTGACCATGTGCCTGTTGCCACCTGCATGCCCTCCCCCAAGGCTGAGCCACCTACTGAATGGCCACCCTCACTCACTTCGTGCTCCTCTCAATGCTCATAGTGCAGCAAAACACCCATTACAGACCAGTTACTACCCCAAAAAAAGATGAGCTTTTGCCTAGGTAACACCTACACCTAGTCTAGGACACTTAGGAGTGGCAGAAAGGCCTACCAGTAATTCTTAGCAACATTTTCTAGTGGCAGGATTGCATGAGAGCAGCAATTACGAACCTGAAGACAGCAGGGCCTCGTGGCCCAGTCAGAGGGAGAAGACTTCCTGCAACCCAGAAGTCTAGCTCCTTCCCCAGTGCTGAACAAACCCAGAAAATCCTCCACACATCGAGGGCAACCAGCATGCTCCTATTTTATGCCCTGGCAGCTTGAGACACGCGGAAGGACTCAGGCCAGGGCATCCTGGCCTGGCTTGGGGAAACCAGCAGAGCCACAATTCACCAACTCTTCACCCTGACCTAGCAGTACGGAAACAACAACGGCAAGTGCAAGCACTGGTCGTTCATCAACTTTCAAGGCCCTTCACAAGCAAAACAGCTCACACTTACAGAGCTGTTCTCGAAACACCCTTCACCCTGCTGCCAGGCTCACAGGTCTCGGGGCGAAGCAAGAGGCCTGCAGCAAAAACAACGGCTAAGGCACGGCATCACATGCGGGGCAGCCTCTCTCAGAGACACTCGGAAGTGCACTTTTCAGAACAAAAGACGCCCTTGGGAAGGGCACCTCGCGACGACACCAGCAGCCTGCTCACACTTGGCCCAGCACCTCCCAAACACAGCTCGCAGCAGCACCTGGGGCTGCGGTGGCAGCAGCAGCTCAGGGAAACGCTTTAACAGGGATCCCAGACCCACCACAGGGCCAAAGGTTCCTGCACCCAGAACCCCACCTAGCCGCCCCGGCCCAGCTGCTCGCGGCAGGCCGCCACGTCTGGCTGCAGGGCAGCTCCCCCCTCTGGCCCACGTCGCTCTGTGCCGTGCTCACGGCCCCACCAGCCCCTGCTGCAGCTCCTGCAGCAAAGCAGCCCCGTCACCAGCACTGTGGCATCCGCCAGCAGCTGAACGCGCCCGCAGCCCCCACCAAACGCCCTTGCCCCCACTCTCTCTCCCGCTCGCCTCTCGCCTGCTTTGCTCCCGCTCCTCTTTCACGTCGCTTTTTTTTCCCATGGTGGGCTCCAATTGGCTAGCAGAGCCATCAGTGAAATCCATCCCCGCCCTCCTCCTCATGCCAGCCAATAGGCAGCCAAGGGCTGCACTGGGCGGTGCCATGGCAACGCTGGGCCCTCCTGCCCTGGCGGCCTGCTCTGCCCCCTCCCCCCGCGGTCGGGCGCCATCTTGTGGGCGGCAGCGCGGGGCCGGGGCGCGGCGGGGACTGGGGGCAGCGCGGCGCCGTGTGGCAGGGCAGTGCGGGGCCCCGGGGCGCAACCGCTGCTCCGCCGGGGCTGGGCTCTGCCGCAGGGGCCCCGCGGGGCTGCTCGCTGCCCTGCGCCCTGGGGGGCTGTGGCGGGTGCGGGGGGGGCAGCGCTGGGGCCTGTGCTGGTGGCAGCCCTGGTGCCGGCGTGGGGGCCCTGGGCATGGCTGGGGCGCCGGAGCCCGCAGGCAGCATCCTGCTGCCCCCAGGGCAGGACGGTGTCCTCTCACCCCTCCTGCCCTGCTTGGGGGCTCTTCTTACAAGGTGAAGGATCCCTTTCCAACAAAGGCATTTGCAGCAGGCTCTGGAGAGCCCCACTTGGGCTGCAGGACACCCCAGCCTCTGGGACGCAGGCCCCTTTCCTCCCAGAGCCACATCCCAAAGGGGGACCCACTCCCAGGGAAACCTGGCTATGGATTGCCCCCATCGCCACAGAAGCCTTGGGTCTCAGGGCAGCCCCAGCCCCACGACCCAGGAGTCCTGGCTGCCACATCATCCCCCGAGCCAGAGGGGACCCTCAGGCAGGGCTCTCGCAGCAGCCCCAGCCCTGTCCAGCCACCCCCACGGCCCGGGAACCACAGCAGTTTTTGCAGTTAACAGTCTCTGTGCGACACCTTGGGAAGGAGCTCCCGAAGCCCTTACCCTTGGTGGAGAGCCTCAGGAGCATTGGGAACAAGGAACTGCTGTCCAGGCTGATGGTATGGGTCCAGCAGTCCTCCATCTTGCTTGCCCCTTTGCCCTTGTCTTGCCTCTCCAGCTGGGGAAGAAGGATGCTCTTCTCATCTCGTCACCCAAAACTGCTCTCAGACATGCTCCTGCTGCTGTGTGTGTCAGCGAGGGGCCACAGTGTGGCCCTGCTGCCTCCTGTCCCCACTGCTTGCCATGGAGCAGCTCCAAAGGGCAGCTGTGGGAAGGGAGGGCATCACTGCAGCAGCAGGGAGACCTCCCTGTGATGTGGCACATCCCACTGTGACCTCATCTCATGCCATCTGGGGTCTCAGTTGGTCACTGCCATGGAGATGGCAGGTCCAGAGAAAGAGCAGAGAGATTTCCCTTCAGCCCCCTTATGTCCCCGTTTCTGGAGTCATCCCATCACAGAAGGCAGTCAGGTTGGTCAGGCACAACGTGCCCTTGATGACTTCCTGCTGCCTGTTCCCAACCCCTTCATGTGGCTGGAACTAGCTTCCGGGAAGATTTGCTTCCCAGGGACCGAGGTGATGCTGACCAGCCTGTCATTCCCCAGATCCTCTTTCCTGTCCTTCTTGAAGATGGATACAATGTTTGGAGAGGGCTAGGGGCCCGGCAGTGGGAGAGTGGAGATGGCCAAAGGGCACTGCCAAGGCTGAAGGGTCCTGACAGAACTGAGGTCTCTGTGCTCTTGGCTATGACTGTTGTCTCTGCCACTGAGGCCTACGAGTACACACTGGGGGGGCCTCATTGACCCCTGGCCCCCCAGGGGGCCCTGAGGGGTGTCATATCATTGTCCTGCACTTGGCACTGCACGTCCCCACCCTCACACTGCCCTCAGGAGGAGCCTTGGGCAACGCATGGGGCAAAGGGTCTCCTTTCCCAGGGGCTTGGTGTCAGCGCTTGGCTTTTTTGCTTGATAAAACACATGAAGGCTTTACATGGCATCAGAGCCACCTGCACATTTCCTCCGTCTACCTGTAATCAGTGATTACAATTTTCTGCTCTAATTTGCTGCTAGTGGCCCTCAGTGGCATCCATTCACGCTCTATGAAACTTTGGGGTTTGCTTCTGACTTGGACTTCTTGAATGTTTTGTTCACTCTCCTCTCAGTAGGTGCGTTTCATGGATTCGGCACCAAATACACCATGGGGCTCATTAAAATACAAAAAGCCCTGATGAACTGGGTCTCTGACTATAATTTTCTTCAAGTCTTGTACGGCTAATTGGAGAAGTTTCTGGCGTGTAGCTGAAAGGTGGAGACTTCCATAATATACAAGTATTTCTACTTCTAACAGGCTTTTATTATTAATATTATTATTCAGCTTTCAGAATAAGTGACAGCAACATTCTCCAATTGAGATCAATCCAGAGTGTCTCCTAATGAAGTCTGGACATGTAGGAAAAGCAGTGTCCCAGAGGTCAGACACTGTATGGACAATCTTCCTCCCCATCTCCCCACCCCTGCCATTTCACTCATCAGCCACCTGGGACTTTACATCACTTCCGTTAAAAGCTACCCTTATTCCACTGAAGTCTGCAACTGAATGTTACAGCTCCTATGCCCCACTTCCCACCTGCTTTCCTTAGTGAACTACCTGCAAATAGACACAGAAGGATTTTTCTTAATTGCAAAGAAACAAAAAATAAAGCATGATAGAGTTTCATAAAAAATAATGACACTCTTCAACTGCATGCTAAGTTCAAGCTGCCTCCAATGAGGTCCACTTTCCACAAGGGATAGTCTTACTGGAAACCTTTTGGATAGATAGGAAAGGCTAGATGTAAGCAGAATTTCGGACTTGGCTAAAGGGACACACTACCGAAAGAGGGAGCAAACTTTAACCAGCCTGAAGTGCAAATCAGCAGCTCGGTATGGGAGTGAACAAAGAGTAACAGGAGGAGTTACAGTGTTACAATGTTACAATGGGAAGTTTGGGGGCTAGCAGCAGCTCTGGGTGCTGAATCGCAAAAGTGCTTTCTGTCCTTTCCGTACTGCTGCTGGGCTCCCTCGGCTGACAGGGATGCTGTGTGTCTATGGCCAGTGCTCTGTGTGTACCAAGAGGCTGCAGGGGTCTCTAGGAAGGCTGAGACACCTCACTGCCTCTTCCTCAGTGTCCACCTGCAGCTGAGGTGAGCTGCACTTGGAAATGTCCTGCAGGCTGGGGTGTGCAAGGAAGCAGTGGTGGTGAGTGGGATTTTGGGAAGTGCCGAGTCCCAAGCAGCAAAGGAGTGCTTTTGAAGAGGGGAAGGAGAAAGGGCAGGGCTGAGGCTGGGTGCCCAGGAGTGGCAAGGCTGCCCGTGTTCCTTGGGGGCGGCATGTTGGTTCCTGAGGTTTCCAGCAGGTGCCAGTTCATCAAGGAAGAGTTGCTCTCACAGCTGACTGAATGCATGCTCCCGCAGCCTCCTGTGTTCAGCTGATGCAGGTGGTACTGGTGCAAATGGGGACCTCTCCCCTTCCGGAGGAAGGAAGGAGTCAGCTTCTGTGCTTCCTAGGCAGTTCCTGAGCCTGGACATTTTTCAACGCCTTTCCTTGCTCTCTTGCTGAGTTGGGAGGGGACTGACCCATGACACCTCCCTTTTTTGAGGGCACCCAGGCCTTCTGGGGTGATAGGCCACCAGTGCCCATGTTCTTTCTTCTCATCCCAAAAGAAGCCTCCTTTGGGTTTCGGTACCAATGGCTCTTCTGCGCCCTTCCTGCACCATAGTCCAGCCCCCACACGACCCCCACAGTCTGCTCCAGAAAGGAAATGATCTTGGCCTCTCTTTCTTCAGCAGAGCGCAGCATTAACAGCTGAGGCACCTGCAATGGATGGCAGCTCCTTACCCTCAGCTCTCCCCAGCCCTCTGCAGCCAACAACACCACGACCTGCAGCTCCAGACGCTACATATCCCATCTGTCTGGACACCTTGGACGATGCTGCCTACGTGAAACCCTGCTTCCATAAGTTTTGCTTTGGTTGTGTGTTCCGGTGGTCAAAAAGAAAGGCCGAATGCCCCCTGTGCAAGCAGGTATTCCAATCAATTCTGCACACAGTGGTGGCAGAAGATGACTACCAGGAGTATGTCATCAAGCCTCCCAAAGATGGTTTTGTTGCCAGCCGTCAGCAACGGAGAGCTCCTCAGCGCCCTGCCATCAGGAGGCGCCGTCACCCTGCAGCTTGCCCACAGCAGCATTCCCCTTCTCCTCAGATGCGGTCCTCTGCCCAGAACAGCAGCACGCTGGAGGAGAGCCCGAGCCACAGCATGCAGAGGCAGAGAGCCAGAGGGCTGCTGGAGCCAAGCCAGAGGCTGTCCCCACAGAGGCAGGCTAGTGCTGAGAGGAGACCTCAGGGGCATGTGCCAGTGAGGGAGGAGGAGATGCTAAACTTCTGCCGCTCTCTGTACCGCAGAGGGATGCGCGTGCAAAGGGCTCCCGATGGCGGCCAGCCCCAAGACATCTCGGCAGAGTTCTTCTGCCGCAACCCAGCCAGCATTCAGAGACTGCTGCCCTGGCTGCAGCGGGAACTGAGAGTCCTCTCTGGAGTCCATCAGACATTGATGACTGTCACGGAGCTCATTGTCCTGACAAACCTGAGGAGGTATGACCTGGACAGTCAGGCCTTTGCTGAGGACTTAGAGCTGCTTCTGCTGAGTCACACTGAGCACTTCCTCCATGAGCTCATCAGTTTTGCCCAGTGCTCATGCAGCATGGAGACCTATGACCAGCAGGCCATATACGGCTACCATGCTCCCAGCCAGCACAAAGGAAGCCCCTCAGCCTCCCTGAGCCTGGCAGCTGCTGCAGGTATGGCCATGACACCAGAGCCAGCCCAGAGTCCACCCCGGGCTGGTAGCCCTGGGCACACAGAGCTTCCTGGCACCTCATATGCCATCCCCCATGAGGTTGCCACAGCCACACGGTCTCCCCAGCAGACGCAAAGAATCTCTGATGATGGGGCCGCTCGAGCAGGAGGAGAAGCCTGGAGACAGCTGCCAGCTCCTGCCAACCCTCAGGACAGCGACTCCTCGTCAGACAGCTGTGTCCTTATGGGGTACTGGAAGCCCTTGGCAGAGAGAAGCCCCGAATGCATTGTGCTCTCCTCGGACTTGGAGCACTCGGCCCCAGCAGAGGAAAGGGAGGCTGGGCAGAAAGAGCAGTCACTCTATGTATCCAGCTGGAGCTGCAGCAACGCCAGCGGGGGCTGCTCACCAGGCTCTGCCATGCTGGAGGGAACTAGCTGGAGCCACCCCAGCTGCTGTCCTGCTGCCCCCAGGGAGGAGAGAGAGCCCCAGGAGGGGCAGATGGAGGATATGGCTGGTTGTTGTGCGCAGGGCTGCAGCCAGATCCCCTTTGCTCCTGGCAGGGGCAGGCAGTGCTCACCTGGGAGTCCCCAGCTGGCCAGCAAGAGGAGGGCAGGCAGCCCTGAGGCTTGTACTCAGCCCAGCAAGAGGCCAGCATGGTCTCAGCATCAGGAGGGAGAATGGAACTGCCCAGGAGATGGCCAGGAAGCAGAGACAAGAGCAGCCAGAGAAGCCAGGGGAGATGAGGACTAGAAAAGATGACCAAAGGAAAAGGAGAAAGGGCTGCAGTGCTGGGCTCCGAGGGTTGTCTTCAGCAGTACGAGGTCTGACAGTAAGCTGGTGAGTAGTGTCATCCTGGGTGGAGGGTGGTTGCAATGCTAGGGCAAAGACTGCTTAAGGTCTTTCTTAATGAGCTGCATGAGGGGATGAAGGGCTCTAGGGGCGAGCTTGGAGCAGGAGTTGGACTAGACACTGGCAGATGCAGGGTCCACAAGGATGAGGAAGTCTGTCTGTCCCCACGGCAGTTATTCTAGGAGCTGGCTGTCTAAAAGCACCTTTTGCAGGACACTGCAGGGCCAGGTTTACATAAAGACCAGTGCAATGCAGCTGGTTGCCATGACAAATGCTGAGGAGAGTGAAGGCGTTAGAACATCCCTGTGACTGCAAGGTGGGCAAGAGAGCGTCAGATACCGGTGGAGAGAGACACTCAAGGTTCATAAGGGGTTAAACAGGATATATTTAATGAAGGAATTGCTCTACAGACTGCACAGGGAGCCCCAGAAACTGCGAGAAGGGGTTGCTGATGGGAGGCTGCTGGAGGTACGGGTCGGACACACAGGCAGAACACACGGGTCGGACGCATGGGCAGGACTCAACTCGTTGTTCCTAAGGGCCCCTTAAATCTACTAGAACTATTTCCTTATCTCAGCTGCGCTAACCTTGAGCAGCTACTGCCCAGGAAGCAGCTAGACATTGCTGACAAAACGGAATATGCGTGCCTGGCCCTGACGGGGATTTGGTCAGTGTGTAGTTTCACACGCTGGGCCTGCTACCACCTACTCTGCCAGTCACTGACTCCTCGCCAGATCTTCCACAGGTGTTCTCACTGCACTCCACCCCTCGACTGACAGAGACGTGCTATCAGTGCCACCAGTGTGTGGACAAGTTTCAGACATGCCTTTCGGGTATTATCCTAACTAAACAGCTAAGATGTACAAGCAACTAAACCATGGTGAATGTACATATAGATATATAGTTATATACATATAGACAGTAAATTATAACATGTATGCACACAAAACTGATCAGCCCAGAAGACCAGGAGCATAATGCATTTTCCCCATAGTCCAAAATTTGACAGCCACGATGACAGCCACTGCCAGGGGTTGTCCTGCACTGATTCTTCGGACTTTACATCGTGTAGTACTTGAAGTAGGCTCTTTATCTTGTGGATGCTGGACTCGATGACCGCAGTTCCATCGGTGCCCCAACTACTGTTAGGGTACAGGGTTAGGATGGAGGGCAGCGATGTCACGGCTCCGCTCAGCATATTCATCGGGTCACACACAATTCTCTGGGAGAGAGTCTCCTAGAGGGGACATAGACTGGGACACTTTCCCCTTTGATTAGTACCAGGTGGGTGTCTCCTGGCCCATCAGCAACAATTTCCCCTTCCGACTGTTCAGGTTTAGCCAGATCATGCTCCCACACAGCACGCCCTGGAGACCTGAAACCTCCCGGTTGCTGGCTGGGCCGCAAGAAATCTGTCCCGGATAGTGGGGACCCTTATCCGCTCGTATATCAGTTGGGCTATTTGGTCTCTCTGTGCACATCGCAGGGACTGGGATCCAGCATAATGGATTGCAACTTTCACCCCCGCAAGGTAGTTGGAGTCAATGACTCCTGCCTTGATGTCCACTCCCCTGGAGAGCTAAACTATTATAGGGCACCACGCGACCATAATACCCTTGAGGTATGCTGATGGCCAACTCCATACTCACAAGATGATGGCTCTCCCGTTCTAGGGTTATTTCTTTGTGTGGCAGTTGCAGACCCAACCCTGCACTCCCAGGCATGGCTTGCATGGGGAGGCAGGCTTGGGGGTGCAGCCGTTGCACTCTAAGCACACGCGGCCGCTCGATGGATTCCCCTTTGAAACAAGCATACAGGGTAGAGCCACACAGCGGTTGGTCACTGAGGCAGGCAGTTGCCTGACAAATGTTTTTGCTCCAGCCCATGAGGGTACCAGTAGGGGCAGTTTGCACAGCTGCTCTTTGAGCAGCCCATTCATTCACTCTATCAATCCTGCCCTTCACGGGTGGTAGGGTATGTGAATACGTCCAGGCTATTCCCCACTCTTCGGCCCGGTTCTGAATGTCATTCCCTGTAAAATGAGTGCCCTGATCACTTTGGACTTCCACCGGGGAGCCATATAACCCAATCAAGTCTCCTAATGCCTTAATGGTGTGAGCCCGGGTAGCTGCGGCACAAAAGTGTGTGTATGATAGACCAGAGTGGGTGTCCACAGTGGTCAGGACGTATCTGTGCTCCTGGCTCTCTGGTAGGGGTCCAATATAATCAGTTTGCCACACCTCCCCAGGCTTTTGCCCCCTGTGGATATAATGCTTTTTGGTCCGCAACTGCTGTGGAGCTAAGCAGGTACAGCAGGGGCAATGCTGCCTGGCCTGTTTTTGTGCTGCTGGCAGATCCCCCTCTGTGCATGCTGCCGGCGGGGCAGTGGGTGTCACGGGTCCCCCCTGCACTCTCCTGGCTGCTTGCTGCGCTCCCCCATCACCGGGGACTGTGTACTCTGCTCTGGCTGAAGCTGCAGCCACCGCTCAAGCAGCTCTGCACTGGGTTTACCGTCCACCTCCCGCCACGGCATGCCAGCTCGCAGCAGGTCTCGTAACATAGTGCTGCAACTCACTCTTTTTTCTTTTTCACATTTACCCTCCTGTTTCCTGACTTCCCATCTCTGCTAAGAGAGGACGCCTCTGCTAACTGAGATAGCAGCGCTGCAACTTCCCACACTGTACCTGCTCCCCCACCAATCATAGGTAGCAACATCACTTTAAGATGGGGAGGGGCGGTTCGCAGTATCTTAGTCCGGATGGTTTTACTCATGGCGACCTGATCTGGTCCCGTAAACTCGGCAGAATAAATTCTGGACAACATTCCTAGTTGCTGCAGCTGGTTTATCCCTGCTGAGATAGTAGTCCACCTGGTGAGCCCGTCATTGATGTCTGTGGCAGTCAGCCAGGTTAAACGTGCCGCACTCATCAGCCACTCCATTAGGGAGGGGGGAACCTTTTGGTTTTGCTGCTGTGGGGTACAGAGAGTGTTACACAGCCTGGGATGCTGGGGCAGAGGCCCCATCCTACCGAGCTCCTCTCCAGTTAAATAAAGTGCCTCCGCCCCATCGTCCCACAGCCCTAACAGCCACTCTAACAACCCTTCACGGGGCGGATGCCTGTAGCGCCCCTGCATATCTTGCTGCAGCTCTGATGCTTTAAAATCACTAATAGTTGTGGTCTCTTGCAGATTGACTGCATTTGGTCTGGAAAGCTGCTGCTCTACCACCAGTCGGGCAGCTACCTGCCCCTCATACTCTATGTCTGACTCCAAGCTGGGGGGCTCGTTGGAGTCCCAGACGTTTCCATCCCAAGTTTGACCCAACCTTCTGGGTCAGCTGGCGAGCCTCCTTAGCGGCTCCAAGATCACTTTCCAACTGCCCAATTCGCCAGCGCTGTGTCAACAGCACCTTGTCCAGGGTGCAGAGCACAGTCAGGAAGATCCACCCCAGATCCCCCGTTCCCTTTCGTGACGCCAGCCCTGCTTTTTCCAGCCAGAGCTCAGAAACCAGTTCCACGAGCCGCTCTGGGGAAACCCTTAGCTCACTCTCTAGCTCCGGCCGTGCTGCGGGGATGATCCACCGCGCCAGCATGCAAGCCATGAGTGCCCACCGACCTGTAGCGGGCCACCCGGGAATGTGACTCACTCTCTCCCCCTTGTTCTTTCACCCCCAAAGAGGCATCTCCACACCGGTATCCTGCTGACTATGCCAAATGTGACCGCAAGGCAGGCAAGAGAGGGTCAGATACCGGCGGAGAGAGACACTCAAAGTTCGTGAGGGGTTAAACAGGATAGATTTAATAAGGGACCTACACTCCAAGCTGCACGGGGAGCCCCGGGAATCGCGAGGAGGGGTTGCCGGCAGGAGGCTGCTGGAGGCACAGGTCGGAGGCACGGGTCAGATGCCCAGGTGGGACTCCCCCCCGTGTAACCCAAGGGCCCCCCCTTTAATCCACTAGAACTATTTCCTTATCTTAGCTGTGCTAACCGTGAGAAACTACTGCCTGGGAAGCAGCTAGACACTGTAGACAAAACGGAGTATGCATGCCTGGTTCTGATGGGAACCAGGTCAGCGTGTAGTCTCACATGCTGGGCCTGCCATCATGTACTCTGCCAGTCACTGACTCCTCGCCAGATCTTCCGCAGGTGTTCTCACTACACAAGGCCTTGGTGTCTCAGAGGAAAGGAGTCTCCTGAGGGAGCCAGCGACGGCTGGGAGTGCCCATGGAGCTCACTTCTGATTCCTCACTTGGATTTGTCCCCCACTCCTGCCATGCAGGAGAGGTGCGTTGTGCATCTTCAGAGCAGGAAAATCCCCATCCTAGGCACTGTGGCACATTTTGGACAAACGATTAGAAGAGCCCAGCTAGCAGCACTCCAGGCAGAGATGTGGTCTGGAGCCTCCCTGGGTGCTTTCCCCCGGCCAGGGCTGACAGAGAGGAAAGGAGGCACAGGGCAGCCTGCTCAAGGGGAGCGAAGGTGAAAGAAAGTGTGTTGAGGCTTCCAGGCAGTTTGAAAGCAAACCTGCTAAAATTGTGCTTTCGACCCTGGGCTGAGTAAGCACTAAGGGAAGCAGAGCTTTTTTTGTGCCCTTGTGTTACAGCCTCTCATGGGGCAGGAGTTGCTGGCGGTGTCTGGAGAAAGCCCTCGGCCCTTCGGGTGCTCTGTGCCCTCGCTGGGGGCCCCGAAGCAAGCAGCGGATGTGTCGGTGTTTGGAGCAGGAGTCCTCACGTTCCCGGAAGGGTTACTGGGGATGAAGCTTCTGGAAGGATGGGTCCAGACCTCTTTCTCGGGCCAGAGTTGAAATCCCTCCTTGAAGTGGCTGCTAATGGAGCTGGGGAGACTGGGGCTAATCTCAGGCCTCCCCAGTCCCAGCCTGTGGGTTTTCCTGCGGGAGAAATGCCACTTGCCACAATGATACTTGCTGCAATGGATAGATACTTGAAGATACTTGCTACCTGAAGTGAAAAGATAATTGAAATAATGAAATGATCCAGTAACAAAGGCTCATCTGAAAGGTAGAGATCTCTTGGCAATTTGTAGGGTGTGTGGCAATTTGTGTCTGGTTTTTGTGGGCACAAATATATCTATATATGCCCCTTGCTGCTCCCTCCCTGGGAACAGGCTCAAGCATCCCCCTGATGCTCCGTGTGGCCCATAAATCCCCAGTGCTGGCAGCACTGTTTGCAACGGGTCAGAGTTGCTGTTGGCAGCACGGCTACAGCGAGGGCTCTGTCACGAAGGGCTCGGGGACCCGTGTCCTCCTGGGGTCGGGCCGTGCTCTGCTGTGACGAGGGGGGAGATTTTGGCTTCTGCTACACCAGGTTGTGATCGCTGTTCGTTCATCTGCCTTCCCCTCCTGTGGTGGGAGAAGCTGTGAAGAAGCTTGTCCATGGACTTGCACATATGTCTGGGCCTGGGGCCTGCTGTGCCCGTCGCTGGGGCTCTCTGACTACCAGCTGCTACCTTGGGATTTGGGGGGGATGGTGGTGGGCAACGCTGTGTAGGGGCACAACAGTGGCTCTGTTAGCACTCTTGGGGTAGTGCTAAATATTGACTGCATCTGCAGCTGTTGCCTCCTGGATGCTGCCGGGCAGGTCATTTTGGGGAGCTGCTGAGATCTCTGGCTTCTCCACGGCAGGGAGCCAGTTGTCAGCCAGCGTTTGCTAGGCTGGAGCTTTCTGGGCAGGAGCCTGACCTGGCACCTGAGGTGCCAGAGAGAGCCATATTGGTCTTGTCCCAGGTCTGCTCTCATTTACCCACGAGGAGCTTTTTTGTCTCAGCACAGGCGAGGCTGTTTGCAATGAAGCATCAGAAGCCCCTGGCAAGGAGCACTGTCCTGCCAATACAGGGAGAGAGGGAGGATGCGTGCGTGGCAGGAGATGCCAGGTAAGCACCCCAAAGCAGCAAGTGACCAAAGCTAGTCCCCGAGGTGGCTTTGTGACCCCCGTTCCCGAAGGGTGGGTTTTCCCCAGTGTGTTCGGGTGGGAGGGCCCAGAGGGGACACTTTGCAACCTGCTGGAGGCACAGTGATCTCAGGAGCATCTGCAAGGCCCCCATGGCCAAGGTGGTCGGTGGGGGGGGCTGCTTCTGGGGCCATGCCATGGGCACGGGTGCTGCATTGCAGAGGCAGCAGCTGGAGCGTGCTCTCGCCATGGGAAAGGGCGCCAGGCTCAGAGAAGCAGGAACAGAGTTAAATCTCAGCTCCAGGGTGGGCCAGCCCTGGGGGAAATGTCTAGTCCTGGCCATTCCCCCACCCAGATTGCTTGGCAAATGGCCCCCTTTGCTAAAGGTGCTGATGAGAGCAGGTGTCCGCACTGGCCCTGCAGCCCCCGTGGGCTGGGGGCAGTTTTGCTGTCAGGGCCCCGTGCTTCCTGGTGAGGCTGGGAGGGCTTTTGGCTGGCCAAAGCCAGGGAGAAAGCATTTCCGCAGGGAAGGGCAGGAGGCCATGGGGAAGGCAGAGGTAACGCCAGTGTGGCAGGGAGAGGCGAGGGAGCAGCGGTCACTGCCTGCGCAGCTCTGCCCTGCTCTCTCACTTTCCCCCTGCTCACTCACTCTTCTGCTCTTGTATCCCCTTCTTTTCTCCTCCTTCTTTTTCACTTCTCTCTATTTCTCTCTCTCTCCCCCTCCCTCCCTCTTTCTCGCCTCCCTCTTCTCTCCTCCGGATCAGGCCCCACCCCTTCCTCTCTCCTGAGGACACTGAATGCTGGACTCCTAATGGCTGACAGAGTTGTCAGTCCAAGGGAGCCCCACCCTCCTCCTCCTGCCAGCCAATAGAAGGGCCGCACTGGGGCGGTGCCATAGCAACGCTGGGCCCTCCTGCCCTGGCGGCCTGCTCTGCCCCCTCCCCCCGCGGTCGGGCACCATCTTGTGGGCAGCAGTGCGGGGCCGGGGCGCGGTGGGGCCTGGGGGCAGCGCGGCCCGTGTGGTCGGGCAGTGCGGGGCCCCGGGGTGCGGCCGCTGCCCCGCCAGGGCTGGGCTCTGCCCAGGCTCAGCGCTGGGGGCTCTGTCTTGTGTTGTGGCATCTGGGCTTGAACTCGGCGCTGCTCCCCGGGAGGCAAAGTGGGAGCAGGGCAGAGGGGCCATGCTGCATGTGCAGCACCATGCGCCCAGCTCCCTTGCGCAGTGCTCCTAAACCTCTGGGGTCCAGTGCACAGTGTCAGTAATCCAGGCTGGTTTGGGAGTGTCAGCACATGCCCAGACAGGGTCTCAGCCTGAGGGCTTTGGTGGGGACAGAGAACGATGGGTCCCATCATAGTGTAACATCCTCCTGTCTGAGCGTCAGCACAGCCCTGGGGCACTCTTGTCCTCCTGCAAATGGCGGGCCCAAACCTCTGCACCCAGAAGAAACCATGACTGGGAGAGCAGCTGGGAAACACGTGGGGGACGCAGTCCAAACCCAGCAAGTGCTGGCCGCCCCCAGGGTTGGTCTCTGCAGCCGTGGTGGGCAGTGCCGAGGTGAGTCCTACAGGGCCGTCTCCCCCAGCCCCCTTCCGGCCCCCTTCTCCTCCCCTTCCGCTTCCGTCCCCAGTGGCCGTTATCGCCATGGGAACACGGATGCACTCAGGGCTCCAGCCGTGAGGTTTCTGTGCCAGAGCGGTCCTCCCCGCGGTCAGCGGCTGCTGGTGTGTTACTGCTAAGGATGCCCATGCGCACAGGAGGGAAGGAGGTCACCCGTGGCCTCACCGGTGTCGGCCTGGGGAGAAGAGGCCGGGTGCGCAGCAGGGCCTGCCAGCTCAGGCAGGTACGCCTGGTGCTGGCACGGGGGAGGCCTGTGTGGTGGGTGAGAGGGGAGGCGGGCCGCGAGATGGGGCCGGCGGGGCAGGGTGTGACGGAGGCAAGGGGGAAGAGATGAGGCTGGGCCGCTTGTTTACCCATGAACCGTTCCACTTTCCCCGTGGCCTTGGGGAGCAGCGCCCAGGGTGTGTGTGGCGGAGGTGAGGGAGGAGCGGGCCTGGCACGGGCAGTCTCGACTGGACCCCAGGGGATGGGAGCAGGCAGGGGCTGCCGATGCTGGGGAGCTGGCGTCGGCCCCCGGGGAGCCTCCGGCCTAGGGGGGGGTCCCTGGGTGAGGCCCCGGAGACTTTTGGAAATGCCTGTGGGTTAAATTCCTGAAGGGGAAACGTCACCTGATGTTCTGGGGGTGCTGGAGGGAGGCTCCAGCCCCAGACGATCACCTGGTGTGTGGGCGTTTGGCAGAGAGTACTTAGGGTAGGGGCTCTTGGAGTTACAGGAAAAGAAAACTTGTCGTTAGCTCCTGAACTCTTTGCAACTGCCCTGGCCGAGGGACACAAAGCTTCTGGACTGACAGCCACAAGTGATATGAATGTGAAGTGCTTTGAAAGGCTGAAGAGAACAGCCCTGCCCTGTGTCCAAGGCCCCCTGGGGGAAGTGACACCTACATGGGGAGAGACCCAGGGGAGTATTTGTGCGTGGCTCAACAGTGACACGGTGGTAGGTGCTGGGCAAAGCAGAGGCAGGCATGCCTCTCTGCCCTGTTCCACCAGGCAGGGCAGGTGCCAGGCTTTCGTGCCCTGGCCTTCCTCCTGTGCTGAGGAGGAGGGGGAGAGCCTGACAAGGGCCTGGAAGGGCTGGCTGAGGTCCCAGCTCGGCTGCCTCGCACAAAGGGCTTGTGCACCCAGGAGGGGAGTAGGCCCAGAGGCAGCACTGACATCTTATGATGCTTGGCTAGAAGGCCCGAGGCCCTGTCAGGAGACGATGCCTTCAGACCTGAAGTGTCTCCTGCTTGTAAAGGGCTGCTTCCTACACCAGGTGGTCTGGGAAGCAGTGAGAAAAGACACTGTGGTGGACTTGGTCTGGATGTTTGCACAGGACCTAGTTGGAGAGGTATTGGAGAGAGTCGCTCTGGGGTGGTGAGTGCAGCTGGGCTTAACATGAGACTAGCAGAGTGCAAGCCAAGCAGAGCCAGGATGTACACAGATCATTTCAAGAAAGGGAGCGAAGTAAAGAAGAGGCAATTAGTAAAACACTACAGAAGACCACCTAAGAGATATCTTGGAAGCATGTTCTGCGTCCACCGTTGTGCGTCTTTGTTTAGGGACACAAGGGGGCACAAATGTGTGCCTGTGGTTGTGCAAATAATGGGGCACAACTGTGTGCATTTTGTTGGGCACAGAATGGGGCACAAATGTGTGCTTTTTGTGCCTTTTGGTTGTGCACATAATGGGGCACAATTGCGTGCCTTGTGTTCCTTTGGTTTTGGCCCAGAACGGGGCAGAAATGTGTGCTTTGTGTGCCTTTGGCTGAGAATACAATGGGGCACAAAGGGGTGCCTTCTATGTCTTTTGGTAGGGCAGGCACTGGGCACAAATGTGTGCCTTGTTTTCCTTTTTTTGGGGCACACAAAGGGGCACAAATGTGTGCCTTGTTTTTTTGAAGGGGAACAAAATGGAGCACGAATGTGTGCCAGGTATGCCTTTGTTTGAGCACAGAATGGGGCACAAATGTGTGCCTGTGGTTGGTCACACAGTGGGGCCAAGTAGAAGAGACTTTGTTGGGGGCAGCCTGGGAATGTCTTCAGGAGGCGGGACAGAAGAGGCAGTGTCTCTTGGTGTGTCTTTGTGTCTGCCTTTGTCTAGAAATGCCTCGTTTTGTTTTGCAGGCGGTGAAGAGAGCTGGGCTGGCATCAGCCAGGCCAGCCGAGGCGATGGAGTGGTCGAGCTCAGGCAGCAGCTCCCAGGTAGGTGGCGCCAGGTGTTTTTTTGCTTGGGGAGGGGTGGGGAGGGTGCGTTGTCAAGGGTTTGCGCTGCTGAGCGGTGAGGCGCCGTGGTGAGCTGGGCTTGGAAGAGAGAACTTGGAAGCATGTTGTGCGTGCATAGTTGTGTGCCTTTGGTTGGGACCAAAAGGGGGCAGAAATGTGTGTCCTGTGTGCCTTTGGTTGGGCACAGAATGGGGTGGAGATGCGTGCCTTTGTTTGAGCACGCACTGGGTCAGAAATGTGTGCCTTGTGTGCCTTTTTTTAGGCACAGAATGGGGCAAGGATGTGTGCCTTTGTTTGAGCACAGAATGGGGCACAAATGTGTGCCTGTGGTTGGTCACACAGTGGGGCCAAGTAGAAGAGACTTTGTTGGGGGCAGCCTGGGAATGTCTTTGGTGGCCTTGGCATGCGTCAGGAGGCGGGACAGAAGAGGCAGTGTCTCTTGGTGTGTCTTTGTGTCTGCCTTTGTCTAGAAATGCCTCGTTTTGTTTTGCAGGCGGTGAAGAGAGCTGGGCTGGCATCAGCCAGGCCAGCCGAGGCGATGGAGTGGTCGAGCTCAGGCAGCAGCTCCCAGGTAGGTGGCGCCAGGTGTTTTTTTGCTTGGGGAGGGGTGGGGAGGGTGCGTTGTCAAGGGTTTGCGCTGCTGAGCGGTGAGGCGCCGTGGTGAGCTGGGCTTGGAAGAGAGAACTTGGAAGCATGTTGTGCGTGCATAGTTGTGTGCCTTTGGTTGGGACCAAAAGGGGGCAGAAATGTGTGTCCTGTGTGCCTTTGGTTGGGCACAGAATGGGGTGGAGATGCGTGCCTTTGTTTGAGCACGCACTGGGTCAGAAATGTGTGCCTTGCGTGCCTTTTTTTAGGCACAGAATGGGGCAAGGATGTGTGCCTTTGTTTGAGCACAGAATGGGGCACAAATGTGTGCCTGTGGTTGGTCACACAGTGGGGCCAAGTAGAAGAGACTTTGTTGGGGGCAGCCTGGGAATGTCTTCAGGAGGCGGGACAGAAGAGGCAGTGTCTCTTGGTGTGTCTTTGTGTCTGCCTTTGTCTAGAAATGCCTCGTTTTGTTTTGCAGGCGGTGAAGAGAGCTGGGCTGGCATCAGCCAGGCCAGCCGAGGCGATGGAGTGGTCGAGCTCAGGCAGCAGCTCCCAGGTAGGTGGCGCCAGGTGTTTTTTTGCTTGGGGAGGGGTGGGGAGGGTGCGTTGTCAAGGGTTTGCGCTGCTGAGCGGTGAGGCGCCGTGGTGAGCTGGGCTTGGAAGAGAGAACTTGGAAGCATGTTGTGCGTGCATAGTTGTGTGCCTTTGGTTGGGACCAAAAGGGGGCAGAAATGTGTGTCCTGTGTGCCTTTGGTTGGGCACAGAATGGGGTGGAGATGCGTGCCTTTGTTTGAGCACGCACTGGGTCAGAAATGTGTGCCTTGCGTGCCTTTTTTTAGGCACAGAATGGGGCAAGGATGTGTGCCTTTGTTTGAGCACAGAATGGGGCACAAATGTGTGCCTGTGGTTGGTCACACAGTGGGGCCAAGTAGAAGAGACTTTGTTGGGGGCAGCCTGGGAATGTCTTCAGGAGGTGGGACAGAAGAGGCAGTGTCTCTTGGTGTGTCTTTGTGTCTGCCTTTGTCTAGAAATGCCTCGTTTTGTTTTGCAGGCGGTGAAGAGAGCTGGACTGGCATCAGCCAGGCCAGCCCAGGCAATGGAGTGGTCGAGCTCAGGCAGCAGCTCCCAGGTAGGTGGCGCCAGGTGTTTTTTTGCTTGGGGAGGGGTGGGGAGGGTGCGTTGTCAAGGGTTTGCGCTGCTGAGCGGTGAGGCGCCGTGGTGAGCTGGGCTTGGAAGAGAGAACTTGGAAGCATGTTGTGCGTGCATAGTTGTGTGCCTTTGGTTGGGACCAAAAGGGGGCAGAAATGTGTGTCCTGTGTGCCTTTGGTTGGGCACAGAATGGGGTGGAGATGCGTGCCTTTGTTTGAGCACGCACTGGGTCAGAAATGTGTGCCTTGCGTGCCTTTTTTTTAGGCACAGAATGGGGCAAGGATGTGTGCCTTTGTTTGAGCACAGAATGGGGCACAAATGTGTGCCTTTGGCTGGTCACACAGTGGGGCCAAGTAGAAGAGACTTTGTTGGGGGCAGCCTGGGAATGTCTTCAGGAGGCGGGACAGAAGAGGCAGTGTCTCTTGGTGTGTCTTTGTGTCTGCCTTTGTCTAGAAATGCCTCGTTTTGTTTTGCAGGCGGTGAAGAGAGCTGGGCTGGCATCAGCCAGGCCAGCCCAGGCAATGGAGTGGTCGAGCTCAGGCAGCAGCTCCCAGGTAGGTGGCGCCAGGTGTTTTTTTGCTTGGGGAGGGGTGGGGAGGGTGCGTTGTCAAGGGTTTGCGCTGCTGAGCGGTGAGGCGCCGTGGTGAGCTGGGCTTGGAAGAGAGAACTTGGAAGCATGTTGTGCGTGCATAGTTGTGTGCCTTTGGTTGGGACCAAAAGGGGGCAGAAATGTGTGTCCTGTGTGCCTTTGGTTGGGCACAGAATGGGGTGGAGATGCGTGCCTTTGTTTGAGCACGCACTGGGTCAGAAATGTGTGCCTTGTGTGCCTTTTTTTAGGCACAGAATGGGGCAAGGATGTGTGCCTTTGTTTGAGCACAGAATGGGGCACAAATGTGTGCCTGTGGTTGGTCACACAGTGGGGCCAAGTAGAAGAGACTTTGTTGGGGGCAGCCTGGGAATGTCTTTGGTGGCCTTGGCATGCGTCAGGAGGCGGGACAGAAGAGGCAGTGTCTCTTGGTGTGTCTTTGTGTCTGCCTTTGTCTAGAAATGCCTCGTTTTGTTTTGCAGGCGGTGAAGAGAGCTGGGCTGGCATCAGCCAGGCCAGCCGAGGCGATGGAGTGGTCGAGCTCAGGCAGCAGCTCCCAGGTAGGTGGCGCCAGGTGTTTTTTTGCTTGGGGAGGGGTGGGGAGGGTGCGTTGTCAAGGGTTTGCGCTGCTGAGCGGTGAGGCGCCGTGGTGAGCTGGGCTTGGAAGAGAGAACTTGGAAGCATGTTGTGCGTGCATAGTTGTGTGCCTTTGGTTGGGACCAAAAGGGGGCAGAAATGTGTGTCCTGTGTGCCTTTGGTTGGGCACAGAATGGGGTGGAGATGCGTGCCTTTGTTTGAGCACGCACTGGGTCAGAAATGTGTGCCTTGCGTGCCTTTTTTTAGGCACAGAATGGGGCAAGGATGTGTGCCTTTGTTTGAGCACAGAATGGGGCACAAATGTGTGCCTTTGGCTGGTCACACAGTGGGGCCAAGTAGAAGAGACTTTGTTGGGGGCAGCCTGGGAATGTCTGCGTCAGGAGGCGGGACAGAAGAGGCAGTGTCTCTTGGTGTGTCTTTGTGTCTGCCTTTGTCTAGAAATGCCTCGTTTTGTTTTGCAGGCGGTGAAGAGAGCTGGGCTGGCATCAGCCAGGCCAGCCGAGGCGATGGAGTGGTCGAGCTCAGGCAGCAGCTCCCAGGTAGGTGGCGCCAGGTGTTTTTTTGCTTGGGGAGGGGTGGGGAGGGTGCGTTGTCAAGGGTTTGCGCTGCTGAGCGGTGAGGCGCCGTGGTGAGCTGGGCTTGGAAGAGAGAACTTGGAAGCATGTTGTGCGTGCATAGTTGTGTGCCTTTGGTTGGGACCAAAAGGGGGCAGAAATGTGTGTCCTGTGTGCCTTTGGTTGGGCACAGAATGGGGTGGAGATGCGTGCCTTTGTTTGAGCACGCACTGGGTCAGAAATGTGTGCCTTGTGTGCCTTTTTTTAGGCACAGAATGGGGCAAGGATGTGTGCCTTTGTTTGAGCACAGAATGGGGCACAAATGTGTGCCTGTGGTTGGTCACACAGTGGGGCCAAGTAGAAGAGACTTTGTTGGGGGCAGCCTGGGAATGTCTTTGGTGGCCTTGGCATGCGTCAGGAGGCGGGACAGAAGAGGCAGTGTCTCTTGGTGTGTCTTTGTGTCTGCCTTTGTCTAGAAATGCCTCGTTTTGTTTTGCAGGCGGTGAAGAGAGCTGGGCTGGCATCAGCCAGGCCAGCCGAGGCGATGGAGTGGTCGAGCTCAGGCAGCAGCTCCCAGGTAGGTGGCGCCAGGTGTTTTTTTGCTTGGGGAGGGGTGGGGAGGGTGCGTTGTCAAGGGTTTGCGCTGCTGAGCGGTGAGGCGCCGTGGTGAGCTGGGCTTGGAAGAGAGAACTTGGAAGCATGTTGTGCGTGCATAGTTGTGTGCCTTTGGTTGGGACCAAAAGGGGGCAGAAATGTGTGTCCTGTGTGCCTTTGGTTGGGCACAGAATGGGGTGGAGATGCGTGCCTTTGTTTGAGCACGCACTGGGTCAGAAATGTGTGCCTTGCGTGCCTTTTTTTAGGCACAGAATGGGGCAAGGATGTGTGCCTTTGTTTGAGCACAGAATGGGGCACAAATGTGTGCCTTTGGCTGGTCACACAGTGGGGCCAAGTAGAAGAGACTTTGTTGGGGGCAGCCTGGGAATGTCTGCGTCAGGAGGCGGGACAGAAGAGGCAGTGTCTCTTGGTGTGTCTTTGTGTCTGCCTTTGTCTAGAAATGCCTCGTTTTGTTTTGCAGGCGGTGAAGAGAGCTGGGCTGGCATCAGCCAGGCCAGCCGAGGCGATGGAGTGGTCGAGCTCAGGCAGCAGCTCCCAGGTAGGTGGCGCCAGGTGTTTTTTTGCTTGGGGAGGGGTGGGGAGGGTGCGTTGTCAAGGGTTTGCGCTGCTGAGCGGTGAGGCACCGTGGTGAGCTGGGCTTGGAAGAGAGAACTTGGAAGCATGTTGTGCGTGCATAGTTGTGTGCCTTTGGTTGGGACCAAAAGGGGGCAGAAATGTGTGTCCTGTGTGCCTTTGGTTGGGCACAGAATGGGGTGGAGATGCGTGCCTTTGTTTGAGCACGCACTGGGTCAGAAATGTGTGCCTTGCGTGCCTTTTTTTAGGCACAGAATGGGGCAAGGATGTGTGCCTTTGTTTGAGCACAGAATGGGGCACAAATGTGTGCCTGTGGTTGGTCACACAGTGGGGCCAAGTAGAAGAGACTTTGTTGGGGGCAGCCTGGGAATGTCTTCAGGAGGTGGGACAGAAGAGGCAGTGTCTCTTGGTGTGTCTTTGTGTCTGCCTTTGTCTAGAAATGCCTCGTTTTGTTTTGCAGGCGGTGAAGAGAGCTGGGCTGGCATCAGCCAGGCCAGCCCAGGCAATGGAGTGGTCGAGCTCAGGCAGCAGCTCCCAGGTAGGTGGCGCCAGGTGTTTTTTTGCTTGGGGAGGGGTGGGGAGGGTGCGTTGTCAAGGGTTTGCGCTGCTGAGCGGTGAGGCGCCGTGGTGAGCTGGGCTTGGAAGAGAGAACTTGGAAGCATGTTGTGCGTGCATAGTTGTGTGCCTTTGGTTGGGACCAAAAGGGGGCAGAAATGTGTGTCCTGTGTGCCTTTGGTTGGGCACAGAATGGGGTGGAGATGCGTGCCTTTGTTTGAGCACGCACTGGGTCAGCAATGTGTGCCTTGCGTGCCTTTTTTTAGGCACAGAATGGGGCAAGGATGTGTGCCTTTGTTTGAGCACAGAATGGGGCACAAATGTGTGCCTTTGGCTGGTCACACAGTGGGGCCAAGTAGAAGAGACTTTGTTGGGGGCAGCCTGGGAATGTCTTCAGGAGGCGGGACAGAAGAGGCAGTGTCTCTTGGTGTGTCTTTGTGTCTGCCTTTGTCTAGAAATGCCTCGTTTTGTTTTGCAGGCGGTGAAGAGAGCTGGGCTGGCATCAGCCAGGCCAGCCCAGGCAATGGAGTGGTCGAGCTCAGGCAGCAGCTCCCAGGTAGGTGGCGCCAGGTGTTTTTTTGCTTGGGGAGGGGTGGGGAGGGTGCGTTGTCAAGGGTTTGCGCTGCTGAGCGGTGAGGCGCCGTGGTGAGCTGGGCTTGGAAGAGAGAACTTGGAAGCATGTTGTGCGTGCATAGTTGTGTGCCTTTGGTTGGGACCAAAAGGGGGCAGAAATGTGTGTCCTGTGTGCCTTTGGTTGGGCACAGAATGGGGTGGAGATGCGTGCCTTTGTTTGAGCACGCACTGGGTCAGAAATGTGTGCCTTGCGTGCCTTTTTTTAGGCACAGAATGGGGCAAGGATGTGTGCCTTTGTTTGAGCACAGAATGGGGCACAAATGTGTGCCTGTGGTTGGTCACACAGTGGGGCCAAGTAGAAGAGACTTTGTTGGGGGCAGCCTGGGAATGTCTTTGGTGGCCTTGGCATGCGTCAGGAGGCGGGACAGAAGAGGCAGTGTCTCTTGGTGTGTCTTTGTGTCTGCCTTTGTCTAGAAATGCCTCGTTTTGTTTTGCAGGCGGTGAAGAGAGCTGGGCTGGCATCAGCCAGGCCAGCCGAGGCGATGGAGTGGTCGAGCTCAGGCAGCAGCTCCCAGGTAGGTGGCGCCAGGTGTTTTTTTGCTTGGGGAGGGGTGGGGAGGGTGCGTTGTCAAGGGTTTGCGCTGCTGAGCGGTGAGGCGCCGTGGTGAGCTGGGCTTGGAAGAGAGAACTTGGAAGCATGTTGTGCGTGCATAGTTGTGTGCCTTTGGTTGGGACCAAAAGGGGGCAGAAATGTGTGTCCTGTGTGCCTTTGGTTGGGCACAGAATGGGGTGGAGATGCGTGCCTTTGTTTGAGCACGCACTGGGTCAGCAATGTGTGCCTTGTGTGCCTTTTTTTAGGCACAGAATGGGGCAAGGATGTGTGCCTTTGTTTGAGCACAGAATGGGGCACAAATGTGTGCCTTTGGCTGGTCACACAGTGGGGCCAAGTAGAAGAGACTTTGTTGGGGGCAGCCTGGGAATGTCTTCAGGAGGCGGGACAGAAGAGGCAGTGTCTCTTGGTGTGTCTTTGTGTCTGCCTTTGTCTAGAAATGCCTCATTTTGTTTTGCAGGCGGTGAAGAGAGCTGGGCTGGCATCAGCCAGGCCAGCCCAGGCAATGGAGTGGTCGAGCTCAGGCAGCAGCTCCCAGGTAGGTGGCGCCAGGTGTTTTTTTGCTTGGGGAGGGGTGGGGAGGGTGCGTTGTCAAGGGTTTGCGCTGCTGAGCGGTGAGGCGCCGTGGTGAGCTGGGCTTGGAAGAGAGAACTTGGAAGCATGTTGTGCGTGCATAGTTGTGTGCCTTTGGTTGGGACCAAAAGGGGGCAGAAATGTGTGTCCTGTGTGCCTTTGGTTGGGCACAGAATGGGGTGGAGATGCGTGCCTTTGTTTGAGCACGCACTGGGTCAGAAATGTGTGCCTTGCGTGCCTTTTTTTAGGCACAGAATGGGGCAAGGATGTGTGCCTTTGTTTGAGCACAGAATGGGGCACAAATGTGTGCCTTTGGCTGGTCACACAGTGGGGCCAAGTAGAAGAGACTTTGTTGGGGGCAGCCTGGGAATGTCTTCAGGAGGCGGGACAGAAGAGGCAGTGTCTCTTGGTGTGTCTTTGTGTCTGCCTTTGTCTAGAAATGCCTCGTTTTGTTTTGCAGGCGGTGAAGAGAGCTGGGCTGGCATCAGCCAGGCCAGCCCAGGCAATGGAGTGGTCGAGCTCAGGCAGCAGCTCCCAGGTAGGTGGCGCCAGGTGTTTTTTTGCTTGGGGAGGGGTGGGGAGGGTGCGTTGTCAAGGGTTTGCGCTGCTGAGCGGTGAGGCGCTGTGGTGAGCTGGGCTTGGAAGAGAGAACTTGGAAGCATGTTGTGCGTGCATAGTTGTGTGCCTTTGGTTGGGACCAAAAGGGGGCAGAAATGTGTGTCCTGTGTGCCTTTGGTTGGGCACAGAATGGGGTGGAGATGCGTGCCTTTGTTTGAGCACGCACTGGGTCAGAAATGTGTGCCTTCCGTGCCTTTTTTTAGGCACAGAATGGGGCAAGGATATGTGCCTTTGTTTGAGCACAGAATGGGGCACAAATGTGTGCCTGTGGTTGGTCACACAGTGGGGCCAAGTAGAAGAGACTTTGTTGGGGGCAGCCTGGGAATGTCTTTGGTGGCCTTGGCATGCGTCAGGAGGTGGGACAGAAGAGGCAGTGTCTCTTGGTGTGTCTTTGTGTCTGCCTTTGTCTAGAAATGCCTCGTTTTGTTTTGCAGGCGGTGAAGAGAGCTGGGCTGGCATCAGCCAGGCCAGCCGAGGCGATGGAGTGGTCGAGCTCAGGCAGCAGCTCCCAGGTAGGTGGCGCCAGGTGTTTTTTTGCTTGGGGAGGGGTGGGGAGGGTGCGTTGTCAAGGGTTTGCGCTGCTGAGCGGTGAGGCGCCGTGGTGAGCTGGGCTTGGAAGAGAGAACTTGGAAGCATGTTGTGCGTGCATAGTTGTGTGCCTTTGGTTGGGACCAAAAGGGGGCAGAAATGTGTGTCCTGTGTGCCTTTGGTTGGGCACAGAATGGGGCACAAATGTGTGCCTGTGGTTGGTCACACAGTGGGGCCAAGTAGAAGAGACTTTGTTGGGGGCAGCCTGGGAATGTCTTCAGGAGGCGGGACAGAAGAGGCAGTGTCTCTTGGTGTGTCTTTGTGTCTGCCTTTGTCTAGAAATGCCTCGTTTTGTTTTGCAGGCGGTGAAGAGAGCTGGGCTGGCATCAGCCAGGCCAGCCGAGGCGATGGAGTGGTCGAGCTCAGGCAGCAGCTCCCAGGTAGGTGGCGCCAGGTGTTTTTTTGCTTGGGGAGGGGTGGGGAGGGTGCGTTGTCAAGGGTTTGCGCTGCTGAGCGGTGAGGCGCCGTGGTGAGCTGGGCTTGGAAGAGAGAACTTGGAAGCATGTTGTGCGTGCATAGTTGTGTGCCTTTGGTTGGGACCAAAAGGGGGCAGAAATGTGTGTCCTGTGTGCCTTTGGTTGGGCACAGAATGGGGTGGAGATGCGTGCCTTTGTTTGAGCACGCACTGGGTCAGAAATGTGTGCCTTGCGTGCCTTTTTTTAGGCACAGAATGGGGCAAGGATGTGTGCCTTTGTTTGAGCACAGAATGGGGCACAAATGTGTGCCTTTGGCTGGTCACACAGTGGGGCCAAGTAGAAGAGACTTTGTTGGGGGCAGCCTGGGAATGTCTTCAGGAGGCGGGACAGAAGAGGCAGTGTCTCTTGGTGTGTCTTTGTGTCTGCCTTTGTCTAGAAATGCCTCGTTTTGTTTTGCAGGCGGTGAAGAGAGCTGGGCTGGCATCAGCCAGGCCAGCCCAGGCAATGGAGTGGTCGAGCTCAGGCAGCAGCTCCCAGGTAGGTGGCGCCAGGTGTTTTTTTGCTTGGGGAGGGGTGGGGAGGGTGCGTTGTCAAGGGTTTGCGCTGCTGAGCGGTGAGGCGCCGTGGTGAGCTGGGCTTGGAAGAGAGAACTTGGAAGCATGTTGTGCGTGCATAGTTGTGTGCCTTTGGTTGGGACCAAAAGGGGGCAGAAATGTGTGTCCTGTGTGCCTTTGGTTGGGCACAGAATGGGGTGGAGATGCGTGCCTTTGTTTGAGCACGCACTGGGTCAGAAATGTGTGCCTTGCGTGCCTTTTTTTAGGCACAGAATGGGGCAAGGATGTGTGCCTTTGTTTGAGCACAGAATGGGGCACAAATGTGTGCCTGTGGTTGGTCACACACTGGGGCCAAGTAGAAGAGACTTTGTTGGGGGCAGCCTGGGAATGTCTTCAGGAGGCGGGACAGAAGAGGCAGTGTCTCTTGGTGTGTCTTTGTGTCTGCCTTTGTCTAGAAATGCCTCGTTTTGTTTTGCAGGCGGTGAAGAGAGCTGGGCTGGCATCAGCCAGGCCAGCCGAGGCGATGGAGTGGTCGAGCTCAGGCAGCAGCTCCCAGGTAGGTGGCGCCAGGTGTTTTTTTGCTTGGGGAGGGGTGGGGAGGGTGCGTTGTCAAGGGTTTGCGCTGCTGAGCGGTGAGGCGCCGTGGTGAGCTGGGCTTGGAAGAGAGAACTTGGAAGCATGTTGTGCGTGCATAGTTGTGTGCCTTTGGTTGGGACCAAAAGGGGGCAGAAATGTGTGTCCTGTGTGCCTTTGGTTGGGCACAGAATGGGGTGGAGATGCGTGCCTTTGTTTGAGCACGCACTGGGTCAGCAATGTGTGCCTTGTGTGCCTTTTTTTAGGCACAGAATGGGGCAAGGATGTGTGCCTTTGTTTGAGCACAGAATGGGGCACAAATGTGTGCCTTTGGCTGGTCACACAGTGGGGCCAAGTAGAAGAGACTTTGTTGGGGGCAGCCTGGGAATGTCTTCAGGAGGCGGGACAGAAGAGGCAGTGTCTCTTGGTGTGTCTTTGTGTCTGCCTTTGTCTAGAAATGCCTCGTTTTGTTTTGCAGGCGGTGAAGAGAGCTGGGCTGGCATCAGCCAGGCCAGCCGAGGCGATGGAGTGGTCGAGCTCAGGCAGCAGCTCCCAGGTAGGTGGCGCCAGGTGTTTTTTTGCTTGGGGAGGGGTGGGGAGGGTGCGTTGTCAAGGGTTTGCGCTGCTGAGCGGTGAGGCGCCGTGGTGAGCTGGGCTTGGAAGAGAGAACTTGGAAGCATGTTGTGCGTGCATAGTTGTGTGCCTTTGGTTGGGACCAAAAGGGGGCAGAAATGTGTGTCCTGTGTGCCTTTGGTTGGGCACAGAATGGGGTGGAGATGCGTGCCTTTGTTTGAGCACACACTGGGTCAGAAATGTGTGCCTTGTGTGCCTTTTTTTAGGCACAGAATGGGGCAAGGATGTGTGCCTTTGTTTGAGCACAGAATGGGGCACAAATGTGTGCCTGTGGTTGGTCACACAGTGGGGCCAAGTAGAAGAGACTTTGTTGGGGGCAGCCTGGGAATGTCTTTGGTGGCCTTGGCATGCGTCAGGAGGCGGGACAGAAGAGGCAGTGTCTCTTGGTGTGTCTTTGTGTCTGCCTTTGTCTAGAAATGCCTCGTTTTGTTTTGCAGGCGGTGAAGAGAGCTGGGCTGGCATCAGCCAGGCCAGCCGAGGCGATGGAGTGGTCGAGCTCAGGCAGCAGCTCCCAGGTAGGTGGCGCCAGGTGTTTTTTTGCTTGGGGAGGGGTGGGGAGGGTGCGTTGTCAAGGGTTTGCGCTGCTGAGCGGTGAGGCGCCGTGGTGAGCTGGGCTTGGAAGAGAGAACTTGGAAGCATGTTGTGCGTGCATAGTTGTGTGCCTTTGGTTGGGACCAAAAGGGGGCAGAAATGAGTGTCCTGTGTGCCTTTGGTTGGGCACAGAATGGGGCACAAATGTGTGCCTGTGGTTGGTCACACAGTGGGGCCAAGTAGAAGAGACTTTGTTGGGGGCAGCCTGGGAATGTCTTCAGGAGGCGGGACAGAAGAGGCAGTGTCTCTTGGTGTGTCTTTGTGTCTGCCTTTGTCTAGAAATGCCTCGTTTTGTTTTGCAGGCGGTGAAGAGAGCTGGGCTGGCATCAGCCAGGCCAGCCCAGGCAATGGAGTGGTCGAGCTCAGGCAGCAGCTCCCAGGTAGGTGGCGCCAGGTGTTTTTTTGCTTGGGGAGGGGTGGGGAGGGTGCGTTGTCAAGGGTTTGCGCTGCTGAGCGGTGAGGCGCCGTGGTGAGCTGGGCTTGGAAGAGAGAACTTGGAAGCATGTTGTGCGTGCATAGTTGTGTGCCTTTGGTTGGGACCAAAAGGGGGCAGAAATGTGTGTCCTGTGTGCCTTTGGTTGGGCACAGAATGGGGTGGAGATGCGTGCCTTTGTTTGAGCACGCACTGGGTCAGAAATGTGTGCCTTGTGTGCCTTTTTTTAGGCACAGAATGGGGCAAGGATGTGTGCCTTTGTTTGAGCACAGAATGGGGCACAAATGTGTGCCTTTGGCTGGTCACACAGTGGGGCCAAGTAGAAGAGACTTTGTTGGGGGCAGCCTGGGAATGTCTTCAGGAGGCGGGACAGAAGAGGCAGTGTCTCTTGGTGTGTCTTTGTGTCTGCCTTTGTCTAGAAATGCCTCGTTTTGTTTTGCAGGCGGTGAAGAGAGCTGGGCTGGCATCAGCCAGGCCAGCCGAGGCGATGGAGTGGTCGAGCTCAGGCAGCAGCTCCCAGGTAGGTGGCGCCAGGTGTTTTTTTGCTTGGGGAGGGGTGGGGAGGGTGCGTTGTCAAGGGTTTGCGCTGCTGAGCGGTGAGGCGCCGTGGTGAGCTGGGCTTGGAAGAGAGAACTTGGAAGCATGTTGTGCGTGCATAGTTGTGTGCCTTTGGTTGGGACCAAAAGGGGGCAGAAATGTGTGTCCTGTGTGCCTTTGGTTGGGCACAGAATGGGGTGGAGATGCGTGCCTTTGTTTGAGCACGCACTGGGTCAGCAATGTGTGCCTTGTGTGCCTTTTTTTAGGCACAGAATGGGGCAAGGATGTGTGCCTTTTTTTGAGCACAGAATGGGGCACAAATGTGTGCCTTTGGTTGGTCACACACTGGGGCCAAGTAGAAGAGACTTTGTTGGGGGCAGCCTGGGAATGTCTTCAGGAGGCGGGACAGAAGAGGCAGTGTCTCTTGGTGTGTCTTTGTGTCTGCCTTTGTCTAGAAATGCCTCGTTTTGTTTTGCAGGCGGTGAAGAGAGCTGGGCTGGCATCAGCCAGGCCAGCCGAGGCGATGGAGTGGTCGAGCTCAGGCAGCAGCTCCCAGGTAGGTGGCGCCAGGTGTTTTTTTGCTTGGGGAGGGGTGGGGAGGGTGCGTTGTCAAGGGTTTGCGCTGCTGAGCGGTGAGGCGCCGTGGTGAGCTGGGCTTGGAAGAGAGAACTTGGAAGCATGTTGTGCGTGCATAGTTGTGTGCCTTTGGTTGGGACCAAAAGGGGGCAGAAATGTGTGTCCTGTGTGCCTTTGGTTGGGCACAGAATGGGGTGGAGATGCGTGCCTTTGTTTGAGCACGCACTGGGTCAGAAATGTGTGCCTTGTGTGCCTTTTTTTAGGCACAGAATGGGGCAAGGATGTGTGCCTTTGTTTGAGCACAGAATGGGGCACAAATGTGTGCCTGTGGTTGGTCACACAGTGGGGCCAAGTAGAAGAGACTTTGTTGGGGGCAGCCTGGGAATGTCTTTGGTGGCCTTGGCATGCGTCAGGAGGCGGGACAGAAGAGGCAGTGTCTCTTGGTGTGTCTTTGTGTCTGCCTTTGTCTAGAAATGCCTCGTTTTGTTTTGCAGGCGGTGAAGAGAGCTGGGCTGGCATCAGCCAGGCCAGCCGAGGCGATGGAGTGGTCGAGCTCAGGCAGCAGCTCCCAGGTAGGTGGCGCCAGGTGTTTTTTTGCTTGGGGAGGGGTGGGGAGGGTGCGTTGTCAAGGGTTTGCGCTGCTGAGCGGTGAGGCGCCGTGGTGAGCTGGGCTTGGAAGAGAGAACTTGGAAGCATGTTGTGCGTGCATAGTTGTGTGCCTTTGGTTGGGACCAAAAGGGGGCAGAAATGTGTGTCCTGTGTGCCTTTGGTTGGGCACAGAATGGGGCACAAATGTGTGCCTGTGGTTGGTCACACAGTGGGGCCAAGTAGAAGAGACTTTGTTGGGGGCAGCCTGGGAATGTCTTCAGGAGGCGGGACAGAAGAGGCAGTGTCTCTTGGTGTGTCTTTGTGTCTGCCTTTGTCTAGAAATGCCTCGTTTTGTTTTGCAGGCGGTGAAGAGAGCTGGGCTGGCATCAGCCAGGCCAGCCCAGGCAATGGAGTGGTCGAGCTCAGGCAGCAGCTCCCAGGTAGGTGGCGCCAGGTGTTTTTTTGCTTGGGGAGGGGTGGGGAGGGTGCGTTGTCAAGGGTTTGCGCTGCTGAGCGGTGAGGCGCCGTGGTGAGCTGGGCTTGGAAGAGAGAACTTGGAAGCATGTTGTGCGTGCATAGTTGTGTGCCTTTGGTTGGGACCAAAAGGGGGCAGAAATGTGTGTCCTGTGTGCCTTTGGTTGGGCACAGAATGGGGTGGAGATGCATGCCTTTGTTTGAGCACGCACTGGGTCAGAAATGTGTGCCTTGTGTGCCTTTTTTTAGGCACAGAATGGGGCAAGGATGTGTGCCTTTGTTTGAGCACAGAATGGGGCACAAATGTGTGCCTTTGGCTGGTCACACAGTGGGGCCAAGTAGAAGAGACTTTGTTGGGGGCAGCCTGGGAATGTCTTCAGGAGGCGGGACAGAAGAGGCAGTGTCTCTTGGTGTGTCTTTGTGTCTGCCTTTGTCTAGAAATGCCTCGTTTTGTTTTGCAGGCGGTGAAGAGAGCTGGGCTGGCATCAGCCAGGCCAGCCCAGGCAATGGAGTGGTCGAGCTCAGGCAGCAGCTCCCAGGTAGGTGGCGCCAGGTGTTTTTTTGCTTGGGGAGGGGTGGGGAGGGTGCGTTGTCAAGGGTTTGCGCTGCTGAGCGGTGAGGCGCTGTGGTGAGCTGGGCTTGGAAGAGAGAACTTGGAAGCATGTTGTGCGTGCATAGTTGTGTGCCTTTGGTTGGGACCAAAAGGGGGCAGAAATGTGTGTCCTGTGTGCCTTTGGTTGGGCACAGAATGGGGTGGAGATGCGTGCCTTTGTTTGAGCACGCACTGGGTCAGCAATGTGTGCCTTGTGTGCCTTTTTTTAGGCACAGAATGGGGCAAGGATGTGTGCCTTTGTTTGAGCACAGAATGGGGCACAAATGTGTGCCTTTGGTTGGTCACACACTGGGGCCAAGTAGAAGAGACTTTGTTGGGGGCAGCCTGGGAATGTCTTCAGGAGGCGGGACAGAAGAGGCAGTGTCTCTTGGTGTGTCTTTGTGTCTGCCTTTGTCTAGAAATGCCTCGTTTTGTTTTGCAGGCGGTGAAGAGAGCTGGGCTGGCATCAGCCAGGCCAGCCGAGGCGATGGAGTGGTCGAGCTCAGGCAGCAGCTCCCAGGTAGGTGGCGCCAGGTGTTTTTTTGCTTGGGGAGGGGTGGGGAGGGTGCGTTGTCAAGGGTTTGCGCTGCTGAGCGGTGAGGCGCCGTGGTGAGCTGGGCTTGGAAGAGAGAACTTGGAAGCATGTTGTGCGTGCATAGTTGTGTGCCTTTGGTTGGGACCAAAAGGGGGCAGAAATGTGTGTCCTGTGTGCCTTTGGTTGGGCACAGAATGGGGCACAAATGTGTGCCTGTGGTTGGTCACACAGTGGGGCCAAGTAGAAGAGACTTTGTTGGGGGCAGCCTGGGAATGTCTTCAGGAGGCGGGACAGAAGAGGCAGTGTCTCTTGGTGTGTCTTTGTGTCTGCCTTTGTCTAGAAATGCCTCATTTTGTTTTGCAGGCGGTGAAGAGAGCTGGGCTGGCATCAGCCAGGCCAGCCCAGGCAATGGAGTGGTCGAGCTCAGGCAGCAGCTCCCAGGTAGGTGGCGCCAGGTGTTTTTTTGCTTGGGGAGGGGTGGGGAGGGTGCGTTGTCAAGGGTTTGCGCTGCTGAGCGGTGAGGCGCCGTGGTGAGCTGGGCTTGGAAGAGAGAACTTGGAAGCATGTTGTGCGTGCATAGTTGTGTGCCTTTGGTTGGGACCAAAAGGGGGCAGAAATGTGTGTCCTGTGTGCCTTTGGTTGGGCACAGAATGGGGTGGAGATGCGTGCCTTTGTTTGAGCACGCACTGGGTCAGAAATGTGTGCCTTGCGTGCCTTTTTTTAGGCACAGAATGGGGCAAGGATGTGTGCCTTTGTTTGAGCACAGAATGGGGCACAAATGTGTGCCTGTGGCTGGTCACACAGTGGGGCCAAGTAGAAGAGACTTTGTTGGGGGCAGCCTGGGAATGTCTTCAGGAGGCGGGACAGAAGAGGCAGTGTCTCTTGGTGTGTCTTTGTGTCTGCCTTTGTCTAGAAATGCCTCGTTTTGTTTTGCAGGCGGTGAAGAGAGCTGGGCTGGCATCAGCCAGGCCAGCCCAGGCAATGGAGTGGTCGAGCTCAGGCAGCAGCTCCCAGGTAGGTGGCGCCAGGTGTTTTTTTGCTTGGGGAGGGGTGGGGAGGGTGCGTTGTCAAGGGTTTGCGCTGCTGAGCGGTGAGGCGCCGTGGTGAGCTGGGCTTGGAAGAGAGAACTTGGAAGCATGTTGTGCGTGCATAGTTGTGTGCCTTTGGTTGGGACCAAAAGGGGGCAGAAATGTGTGTCCTGTGTGCCTTTGGTTGGGCACAGAATGGGGTGGAGATGCGTGCCTTTGTTTGAGCACGCACTGGGTCAGCAATGTGTGCCTTGTGTGCCTTTTTTTAGGCACAGAATGGGGCAAGGATGTGTGCCTTTGTTTGAGCACAGAATGGGGCACAAATGTGTGCCTTTGGCTGGTCACACAGTGGGGCCAAGTAGAAGAGACTTTGTTGGGGGCAGCCTGGGAATGTCTTCAGGAGGCGGGACAGAAGAGGCAGTGTCTCTTGGTGTGTCTTTGTGTCTGCCTTTGTCTAGAAATGCCTCGTTTTGTTTTGCAGGCGGTGAAGAGAGCTGGGCTGGCATCAGCCAGGCCAGCCGAGGCGATGGAGTGGTCGAGCTCAGGCAGCAGCTCCCAGGTAGGTGGCGCCAGGTGTTTTTTTGCTTGGGGAGGGGTGGGGAGGGTGCGTTGTCAAGGGTTTGCGCTGCTGAGCGGTGAGGCGCCGTGGTGAGCTGGGCTTGGAAGAGAGAACTTGGAAGCATGTTGTGCGTGCATAGTTGTGTGCCTTTGGTTGGGACCAAAAGGGGGCAGAAATGTGTGTCCTGTGTGCCTTTGGTTGGGCACAGAATGGGGTGGAGATGCGTGCCTTTGTTTGAGCACGCACTGGGTCAGAAATGTGTGCCTTGTGTGCCTTTTTTTAGGCACAGAATGGGGCAAGGATGTGTGCCTTTGTTTGAGCACAGAATGGGGCACAAATGTGTGCCTGTGGTTGGTCACACAGTGGGGCCAAGTAGAAGAGACTTTGTTGGGGGCAGCCTGGGAATGTCTTCAGGAGGCGGGACAGAAGAGGCAGTGTCTCTTGGTGTGTCTTTGTGTCTGCCTTTGTCTAGAAATGCCTCGTTTTGTTTTGCAGGCGGTGAAGAGAGCTGGGCTGGCATCAGCCAGGCCAGCCGAGGCGATGGAGTGGTCGAGCTCAAGCAGCAGCTCCCAGGTAGGTGGCGCCAGGTGTTTTTTTGTTTGGGGAGGGATGGGTAGACCGTGGTTGCCTTTGGAGCGGCTGTGTTTCCTTTTTATGCATTTGTATTTTGAGAGTAAAGAAATGGGATAGTGCTGGTGGGACAGTGGAGGTGCTTGAGGAGCAGGCAGTGTCAGTTGTATCCCCCCAAGCACAGGAGCTGCTCAGGCTGTGGCAGTTTGCCGCGTGAGTGGCTGTGGCAGGCAGGAGACACTTGCATTTGGGAAGGCTGTGTCAGTGCAGGCAGGGTAGCAGGCATTGCAGGAAAGAGTGTGGGGATGCGGCCGCGGTTTCAGCTGAGTGTGAGAGCATCACAGGCTGTTCTGGGGAGTGTGGCTGGCTGTGTTCTGGCGTTCATTTGCGCTGAAGGATGTTGGCAACCGTCTGGAAGGTATCCTGTATGCTAACAGATATTTTTGGAGGATGTGGTTTCAGAATTATTGGCAACAGCATGCAGTAAAGAGCAAAGGAATACTAAGTACTGTAAATTTTCTGAAAGAGTGTGGCGTCAGCTGGGTACTACACTGTTATGTTTCGCTGCTACAGATGAAAGCTAGTAATTGCTTGGGGCAGCTCAGGTAAGAGGGCAGGTACTTAGCATAAGAAGGCTGCTGACAGTTTTTGACATTAACATAAGAATTTCGACAAGCTGATGCTCTTAACAGCATATGAATTGGGCTGAAAGAGGAGATCTGAGCTTTTCTGAACTACTTTCAAGCAGAGTAGGGAGGGCTTTTGTAGGAGAAACTTATTTTGGACTGTGGTAACATATACCCATGAGACAGCTTCAGTAAAAGTGGAAGAGAATTTACAGCCGTGAGTTTAAGATCCCTTTCAAGAGGCTCTTCCTGCAACATCCTACGATCATGGTGTTCTTTACTCTATTGGTGGTACCAGGCGCCTACAGCTGAAGTTGACCTTCAGCTGTTACTGGATACAAGGTTTAGTTGCTTATATTTTGGGTAGATCTTCTCTGGGAAGGAGACGGTCTAAAGGATTCAGCTGTTTTGGATGATAAGGGAGAGGAACCATTTGGTGGGGCCAGGGGGAGCTGTCCTTGCCTCTGTTAAGCAGAGGAACTCTGATGTTTTCCTGCGTCAGAGCCAACAGCTGGGAAGTAGGGAGGTGTAGAGCTGTTATTGTGGACGTGCCATCTTCTGCTGTTCTAGTGAGTTTCTTTTTACTGCAAGAGCATCAAAAAGTCTGTTAGAGATGGGCAAGCATTTACCACACACCAGACAGCCCAAGTTGAGCTTCTGCAAAGAGAAGGGCTGAGGAGTCCAGCGGCAGAGAGAGGGAGAACTGCCAGAGAGCACTCTGCAAACCTGGAGCCAGCTCCTTATTCTCCAGCTTCAGCATCTCTCTGCGGCCTCTAAGGTACTGAGAAATACATTGGGAAAATACATGAGGTGGTTGCACTGCAGGTTTTCCTAAGAAAGAATAACATGCTGCTGCAGTTAGTTCCTTTCGTTCAAGCAGGTGAAAGGCAGCTCAGTGGGACTAATGAGCCGATGTGTCCTGAAAGCTCCCCAGCTACGCATTATTTGCTTAGAAGGAATTTTGGCGGTTTAAAATAAAATTTCTCGAAATACAAACAATCTCAAGGTTGCAAAGGCAAGCCGTCAGCAGTGAGAAATGCTAGAGCGGAGACTAGAAGTCTCTCCTGCTCCAGCTAGGTGTTGTGGGAATCTGAATGTCATGATCATGTACTGTAGTGCCACACGTCTAAGTTAAGTGTTAGGAGGGGTTTGAGCAAGATTGGTACGATAAAGTGAGTCGGGCACTTTTCAGCTCCAGTTTACAGCCCCTTGAACGGGCTGAGGGGTGCCCAAGCCTTGCTTTGAGCAGGAATGGACAAGAACTTCCTGAGCAGAAAAGTGTGTGGCAGGAATTGATTCCGCATCCAGGCCCTGCTGTTTCTCAGCTGTCAAAAGCCATGCTTAATGTGACAGCCCGCCCTGTTTTCTTATTCATAAGTGCCTTGTAGCCCAACAATATCAGGCCAAAATGCCCGTTTCTACTCCCTGTCTTCTTTCCTTTCTCCTCCTTCTCTCCCCAACCTTTTCTTCCTTCCTGTTTGCTGTGTCCAAAGCATGAAAAGCAGCAAGTTGACAGTGAACTCATCGTTCATCTGCAGAATAGCCAGCTAAGGTGAATTGGATTGAAATGATACTTCTTGCCTGACATCTTGATTTTGAAGGACTTTGTGGGCTTTTTTCTCTCATGTCTGCTAGTGAGTGGATTTTGAGGTTTGGGCAGGGTTTTTCCAGCATTGCGACCACAGGACAAAGCGGTGGTGAATCTTTCAGACTGGTACTCTGAAACAGTCTTGTTAACAGCCTGGATGCTCTGGGTCTGTATATTTGGGATCAGCCAGACAGGATGAAGGTTTTGTTCGTTTCAGTTCTGTGGAGAAGGCAGCTTTGGGCCTCGCTGCAGAAGCTGTTGCTGCCATATGTGACTTGGGCTGCTCTAAAAATGCCATATAAGGTGAAATTCAGGTACACCCCCCTGCACCCCATTTTTAGTAGGCTCTTTCTCAATACCATTCATTTTTGCAATGGAAGTGGTTGTTTTTCAGCACCCAAAGGACTAAGAGTTTGAACTGCATCTAACAGATGAAATTATGAAGCAGCAATATCCAGAAGTATTTTGTTTCAATTGGAGCTCGTAGTATGGATGTCTGTAAAGTTAAGGAGCCTCTGGACTGCATTCAAACTGACCTGTTTTACAGCTGAGATGAAATTTTACTCAATTGTGCCTCCTTCTGGCCTCTTGCCATTCTGCACAGTGATTAACAGTGTCTGTACTATAATTTGTGGAGCCAAATTACAGTTGGTATTGTCTTTTCCAGGAATTTTGGAAAATAACCCATTATCTGTTGAACTGTGACTTCTTCTCCACTGCTTCCGGGAAAGGATGCTATAACGTAACCTGCCAGCTAATATTAAAGAGGAGCTAGTGTTTTACGTTCTCAGGTAAATGAATTGTGTCTAATGACAATTCTCAGGGAATCTTGACCACTACCACAAAGTTATGGACATGTGTAAGCAGGTGACCTGCAAAGCCTTGACTTTGCCATGCCGTCAAGATGCACCAGCTGAAACAAAAGGCCTAGCCTGTATTACACTGATTGGCAGAACTGAGGGGGATAAAAACCAAATCTTGGTTAATGTTTGAATTTGCTGATCAATAGTTGATTTGAGAGTTGGGGAAGAAACAAATGCCTCTGCCATCCTCACATTAAAACATTCTTGAATGTGATGTCCTTTAAAGTTTTGGTGGTGAGGATCCCTTTTCCCCTTAGTACAAGAATAAACAGGATCTTTTCCACGTTTACCTGCACCTGAGGTAATAGCCATCTCTTTGAGCTGCCCTCAAGGCTTCTCAGCGTACCTTGAAAAAGGCCTGATGAGCAAGGCTGTCTGTGGGTGGGCTTAGTGCCCCTTGTGGAAGGCAACAAAAGCCTTTGGCAGTTCATTGCAAGGTCCCACAGGAGACCGGGGCAAAACATTGCCCTGGTCCTTCTCTTTCTGGTCCTCTCAAGAGCACACTGAGCAAGGTGATGGGAGCTGTGCTCCTGTCTTTCTCCTCCTGTTGTCTGAGTTGCCGGAGAGGGGCCGATCTGCTGTCAGCGCAGCCAAAATAAACAACAGGCCAGGCATTTAGGGGAAATGCAAGCCATCACAGACTGTATGGCTTGTTGATGTTCGCCAGGAGAGTGACACAGCTTGTCCATTGGCTGTGGAAATGTTTTTCCTAGATGACGCAGGAGAGTTTATTTGCTGTCTTTCAGAGCGCTTTGTTCCTGAAAGCCAAACCTGTTCTCATAGAGGGTCTGGACACTCTGTCTTCTTGCATCTTCCAGGCTGCCCCAGCAAAGGTGTTGCAGCAGTGATACAAGCTTATCACACGGCAGATCTCAGGGTAAGTACAAGGAGAACTTGTATTTTCCTCCGCAGTGTATAGTGTAAAGTGGTGAGCAGCACCACTTTATCTGGACTTCCCAAAACGTAATAATGCTGCTAATGTCCATTGCACTTTGCACTTCTTTAGGTCAGTAGATAAGAGATACCAACAGTAATTTCATAAGTTGCTGCATTTACAGTCTCTGATTGTTCTTTTCCCCTCTTTCTTCTCTTCCCTTCTCTTGTTCTTTCACACTGTCCGAGTTGCACATCTTCTGACACACTCATGTGGTTTGATGGACTCCGAATTCATGGAGCTGGTGCAAGTGCCTTCGTCCCCAAGACATCTCCTGCAGTTGGTTTGGAGCAAGAGAATTTCCTGTTAAATGGACATATTGCAGATGTACGCAGGATGCTGTGGCCAAAGATCCCCCTTAATACCTGTGTCTCTGAATGGGGATAAGAGACCTGTCCACACCATGGATGCTGCACACACCCCTTTTCCACACACCTGCCCAAACACAGCACCGCGTGCACTCCCCCATCCCCCCACACAGCACATTGTCCAGCCCACCTGCACCTGCTGCACCCACAGCCCTGGGGCAGCGGGGCTGGGCATGGAGGTGGTGTAGGGCTGGTGCACAAAGACTCCCCCCCCTCCTCTCAGGTTTGGGTGGGAAGGTGAAGGGCAGGGGTCTGTTGGGGAGAGCAGGGGAGAGGCTGACTGGGAGCCCAGACACCTGGGTTCTCTCCCAGCTCCAGTGCACTGCTGGCAGCCAAGTCTGGGGAATGTCATTTCTCTCCTCTGTGCCTCAGCCAGTCCCTGGGCTGTCCAGTGTCAGTCCTGGGGCAGCGCTTACCTTGGGGGGGAGTCCCTGGAGGAAGGCCCCTACAGCACCCAGAGACCCTGAGTCCCCAGTCCAGGGTCTGGCTTGCACTGCTTGCTCCTGAGCTTCCTAGCTGAAAGGAGAGGCGATTCAGAGCGAGCTCTTTATGTCGCAGTGGCTGTACAAATGCCTGTGGGATAGCCCATGGGGTTGAGCAGCTCCCCTTTCCTGTAGGGAAATGCATTGCAAGGCACAGGCTGGTCACTTCTGCTGGGAAGCAGCACGAAACCATCTTTGTTTTGCATTTGTAGGTAGATTTGAGCAGCTTGCAAAGTATGCCCGCACACACGTGCTTTTTAACAATGCCAGTGCTGCAGAGGGGCCAGCACTGACAGCAGCAGCGGGAGCTCCCACATGAGCCTGCCTCCACTCAGCCTTGTATGTGCGCTCAGGTAGGAGATGCCGAATCCAATAGTCCAACAGAAGTGAGGCTGCCACAGCTCCATGTCCCCAGGTGCAGGCAATAGTGAGGCTGAGCATGTAGGCTCACCAGTAGTCAGACAAGCACACCTACATACACTACCTATGTTTTTCACCAATCACACAGATCAACACAGAAGACACAGCACTTGCACAAACACAAACAGAACCAGTGGCCTGATGCTGATCCTAACTCCTGGGAGAGGGTCCCCTCACCCTGGCGAATAGTTCAAAAGGGAGTTAAGAAGACAGAGCAGGCTGCAGTTATCAGGTGCAGGGCATCGCCAGAGAAGCTTCCTGACCAGGCACCTTTTCACAAGCAGCCTGCACCTTTTATCCCCTTTTTCCTCTGTTTCTCCACACTGGTTCCTCCCCAAAACTAGCTTGATGCCTCTCTTTCACTGCCTTTGGTCTTTCCTCTAAACAGCCCCTAGTGAGTCTCAATTGCAAGATGTTCTTCCTGGCATCCCGTATTGATTCCCATACCCCCGCATGCAATAACCCCTCCAAGGGGATCTGCAAGGTGGTCCAGGGAGACCACTGACTCATGTGGTGGGTGTCACCTCAGGATCATGGGTTGAGGAGCCCTGTTAGGGAGCCCTGTTGGTTCTGATGAGGTTACGGAGGGTTCCTCGGCCTGTCATTGTTCCTCTGCTCCTCTGTGTTTGTGGAGATTAGCCTTTAGTGCCATAACCTAACACAAACCAGGAGGGACAATAAGAGCTGACTAGTTCAACAAGATCCACTTGGATCAGCCAATAACTTGGTGCATTGCATTTCAGATTGAAAAGTGTGGTGATAAAGCAGACTCAGGTTCGTATTTCTGTTTGCCTGGTTTTTTTGACATTTCGTCACCTCGCTAAGAATCTCCTGTGTCATGTAGTTTAGTCGCCTGTTACAGGGAAATGTATCCTAGAATCTTCTTCATAAATTGACTTAAGCTCCCTTGTGAACTGCTCCTTTCACTGAGAGCCACTTCCAGAATCCCCCTTTCAGGGATTTGAATCCTTCACAAATCCAAACTGCACTTTTTAATGGCAACTCTATGTGTATTTGTTCTTGTGCCAGCATTGCCTGTGAGCTTAACTGGTTCTCTGTCCCCAGAGGAATTTCTGTTATAAGTAACTGTCACTCTAGGAAGGATCGATAGTCACTTCTGAGACAGTAACGTAATAAAAATATGTTTCTTTCCTCACGCAAGCTCTCGGATTAGTAACACCCATTAAAATAATGCGATTACTAATTTAGAAAGGATAACCTCAAACCGTTGGCTACTACGCTATTACTTGGAAGCACTGCTTATCCCAACTTGAAAGCTAGCTTGTTCGCTCTCTTAGTGAGAGGACTCTCAACCTCGAGGAGTTACCTTAACCCAGCGTCCCAGGAAAAGGAGAAGGGGGGAATACTCACAGTCCAGGCAGAGAGGATGGTCAGGTCACGTTCCCATCCCTGCTCAAACTGTCTTAGCTTCCAAGTTTCTTTTTATATGGCTGGGGCTCTGGGCAAACACTGCTCTTGCTGACCTCTGTGAGTTTCACAATCACAGGACTGTTCATTCTTCTGCTTGGAAGTCCCTGCTAGCGAGGCAAGACCGCAGCACCTCCGTATCGCTTCTTCCCTCCCTGGGTGTCCGTGCAGTTTGGATTCCGCAGCCTTATCAGGTGGCAGACTTCTTTAACCCTGTTAACACTTCTATTCCACAGCCTTGTGCATATCAGTTGGCAAACTTCTTGAATCCTGTTAACTCTTCACTCGTTCGTCAGTAACAATCATGTTTTCTCAGTCTTAGTTTTTCCTCTGTTGAATTAAATTCTCCTAGTGCGCTTTTGAATGATCAGCACTTCATTTTTGGAGCATCTTCATAGGCTGCCTTTGTGCTTTTTGTTTGAATCTCAATTCCTTTTTTCCAAAGGAGACCAGATTTATCCACAATATTTCATATGATATCCCTCAAGTGCCAGTATGAATACTTCTGTGGCTCCTGGGAAACTTGCTTTTTTCATGATTCTCCTGGTGGATTAGTAGTCTGTGATTAGCTGATACACTCAGTTTTGAATCTGGATGAGAAATTCGCAGCAACTTCCACATTTACTGAACCCTGGTTTGGAGCAGAAATTCTTCTGGTTAATCCTGGGTGCCAGAATGAGCACTCCTGCGAGTACCACTGTCCTGTTCTTTGAGAACTCTAGGATAAAAAGCAGATAGATTCATAGACTTCAGGAATCTCTGGGGATGACCTGCTTTTTGCTTTGCTAATCACTTTTTTTTTTTTTAAACATTTCCTGGGCCATGAATCAACATGTTAACAGAGAGGCAAAGTAGGCCATGACCTATCTTTAGAAGTGTAGGTTTCCTTCTTCTCTTAAAGTATGTGTCCATTTCTCATCTCTATTAGATTGAAAGATATAAACTGAAACTAGAATGTTTCTGTTGTGGAAATGAGTAAAACTAGGTGGTTGGATTCTAGTGATCCTTATTTGCTTTCTGTGTAGTTGGGCTGTATGCTAAACTTTTGTGTACATGCAGAGCCTTGATAAAGTTACTCCATAGGCACCAAGTGTGCGCATGTCAGATTTGCTGCATGTTTGTGTCTGATCCTTCTTCTCTCTTTTAAATAGGAAAACCTTGATATGTACTACTGAGGAGGGAAGAACAAGAAATAAACTTAAAGAACTCATGACGAAATTGCTGACAATGAAGATGGCAGTGCAGGTTAGTTCCGGCTTTCAATTTTCTTTACTGCATTCTGGCCAAAAGTCTTACCTTAAATGGTGGAAATGAGCTGAACTACTGGATATTTTTCATCTGTTCGCATTTGTGTGTAGCCGTAGAGCTGACAAGCTATTGTCAGGGAGTGCAGGGCCTTGCTAGTAAGCTCAGGACAGAGTGTTGGCAAAAGAAATCGGTCCTTATCCAAAATGCTTACAATCTAGCAGAAGAGAAAAGGCAACAGATGGCTGTTGACAGGTGGGAAGATAAGGAAATGGACAGTCCTACTCTGAATGATAAGCACTGCTCTCGCTATAGCAGTAGCCTGACAGTTTTCATGGGTTTTGAGCAGCCCAGCAAGAATTTTCAGGAGATAATATGAATATGATGCATATGAAAAGCTCCTCTCAAGCATGAATGAAAAGCTCCTCTCAAGCATGAAGACAGCAGGGGAGGAGAGAACATATTTCTGCATTTTTGTGTTGAGCAGGCAGTCAGTGGGAGCTGCTGTCAGAGCCGGCTTGGAATTCAGAGCTGTCATCTGGGTACTCAGTGGGAAATAATACAGGAAGGAGAATAAGTCATGGAGGGCCTTAGCGACTTCATGTTTGCTGCAAGAGAAGAATCTTGAACGGTTTCAGGAGAACGTTCTTTGTGATTAAGGCAGTAAGTTCAGAGCGTGATCTTTGTAGCAACTTTCTGAATAGATCTGAGTGGGGTAAGGCTGTATTTGAGGACAGAAAAGCATGTTGCAGTAGTTGAGCTTATTAGGCCTGGATTAAGAGATGTAATTATGCAATACCTCATGAAAGCAGTATCTTGCACAAGTTCTGCAGCCTGTGCAAGACTTGAACATTGGAAATGAAAACCTACAAAAAAGTACAAGTCAAATGTCCATGAAAGAAGTATTATCCCTGGGGTAATCATGTTATTAGTCTTTAACAGGCCAGGGAACAGTCCATGCCTGTTTTTATGCCTTAGTCTAGACATAGCCTGGGACTCCCAAAGAAGCACCTTGGCATCGGAACCCCTTGTAGAACAATGAGAGACCATTTAGACGAACTGGAGGAAACTGGGAAGGGTGACCAAGAGAAATCGAGGTAGGGCAAGAGATGAACAAGAAGAAATATGGTCAAATGTGCCAAAGGCAGCAGACTAGTAAGGAGGAATGAGAATTGACTAATGGTTTGGAAGTCTCCTTGAGGAAAGTTAACTGAAGATTTTAAGGAGAGCTGCTTCAATACGTGGCCACCTAGAGAGTGGAGTAGTGTAATGCGGATAAAGTGTGTGGATTTCAGGGAGTTGGCAAGGAGAAACTTGCAGAAAGCCAGTATAAATAGTCTGCTGAATGAGAAAAAAAGTGTATGTGGGATTTCATTCAGGAGCAAAGTGAAAACCCTGGAATTTGAAATGGGGAGAAAACTGAAGCATGCTTTTATGGTGGGAAGCATACCAGAAGAGAATGAGTGATTACAGAGAATGCTGGTTTAAAGGAGGTTAGATGGGATCTTTGGAACAGGTGGAATTGGAACAACTGGAATTCGAAGAATAGGAGAGCAGAGAAATTCATTTTTTTATGATCAAAGAGAAGAGTGTTGGAGGACTGAGGAGTGGGATTGCCAGTGCTCACAGACTCATTGTTCAGTTTTCCATGTGCTCTGTCTCTATACCCCATATCATTTATCCTGCATTCAGAAAGCAGGGCCACTCTTTCTTTTTTATTTCTTTTTTTTTTTTAAGATTGTTTTTACTGAGGAATAAAATGAAATTATTCTTATTGGGCCAGTAGGTAATCAGAGCATGTACATTCCTTTCACGGCATCCAGCTATTAATGTAAAAGAATATTATTAAAAGCTGGCTAGGCAGGCAAGCACAGTATTTTTCATTCTAGTCATCTTCGTGGAAGAATTTCAAGTTACTTTACAGAAGCTAATGGCATAAACGTTTCCTGCAGGCACTGAGTTCCTTTTTTCTCATTGGGGAATTGGGTATAATTATTGTGTCATCAGAAGAAGGCTAAACCTGAGAAGCTGAAGATGGCAAAGATTCTCGAATGCCTTATGACCTTAGACCAAGGAAAACTGTTGAATGCTGTCAAGCTCTGCTGGAAAGTAGGTTATCTGCACAATAGCTCTGAAGGGCTGATTTCTTGTCTATAAGCAGGATATAATTTCATGAAGGAAAAGAATATAAACACCACCCACACTACTTTTATTTAAATTTCTTACCATCATTCTGCAAGTAACGTTTTACTGTTTTTGCTAGATGCAGGTATCGGTGCACACTATATTTCTTTGTCACTTGGCATGCTCCTTGCTGTTTTCCATTTTTTCTATGCACTGCTCTGTGTCTAATGGGTATCAGCACTATACTGCAAATGGGATGCTAACTACTATAGTGTGACTTCAGGATGTCTGCTCTTTATAATTCAGTTTCTTTTCCTACTTGTAGTTTACAGTTTATAATACCATTTCCATTCCACTGCACTATTTTTACTGGGGAGTTTTACAGAATGAGTTTTACTATCTCCATATCAAACTTCCTGATTTTCAATTAAAGCTCTCCACACAAAATTAAGGCAATGACCTGTGTATCTCTAAAAGAACAGCACCAAAACCAGCTTTCTTGGTCTCTGTGGTGACTTTCAGTCCTCCTGAAAAAGTGGGTGTGCGTGTGGTCCACTTGTCCTGTGCATTGATGAAAGAAACTTGAAACTTCCCTGTGCTCTGTAAAGAGATGGTTGAAACACATCACATGTTCGGCTTCATCGCTAACCTGCTTTATCTTAATGAAGCTTGTAACACTCTTCTAAATTCTTTGCTTTCAGTAGAACACAAACAAAGTAAGATATTCACCGCGGGCTGGTCTTCTCCAGTCAGGCAAATGTACACATTTAGAAGTGCCCTGTCATAAAGCCTTTGCTGCAAAAGAACTAATCAGAAGGTGTATGGCTAATGATGGTTCTTATTTATCAGTTGTAGTGTCAGTCACAACAGCCCAAAATGCTTTAAAGTATTTTCAGATGGCTGGTAATTACAGAGTAATTGTAGCATTGTAAGTGTGACAGTCTGAAGGTACAAAGGAAGCAAGATCTTTTTCTTGGGAGAAATGATATTTCAATAGCAAGTGATTTCTAAAAATACAATTTGGGGTCAGTGATGACATGATTTAGGAAGTATTGGCTGAGATTCTTTAACTGAAATCCTTTTGTTCTGCACTTGAAACCAGAAGCCCCTTCTAAAAATCTTCATCGGACTATTTAATCGTCAAGTATAGCAAAGAATTTCTGAAAAAGGGCAGGTAATTTAGTTAGACTCCACAGAAGAGTCTGGAAATTTTACTGTGTTCTTAGTCTCTTCTGCTCCATGATTCAGAATGGGTTCATAAAAACTTTTCAGTTTGACATAGAGGTGGAACTCAGTTCTTGTTTATATGCAAAATTCAGAGAAGCTCATCTGTAATTAGTGTCAATAAAGCAGCAGCTGGGACCAATTGTTAGCTTACAGACAGAACTGGGTATGCAGCTCGGTCAGTACTTCAGTGTTATGTATGGCATCATATAATCTATACTGTCACTTAGTTTTTTATGCTGTCTGCTTTGCAGCCTGCCATGATTTTAAAGAAGACTGAGAACTTATGTCAAAAAGTGATTGTCCACTGGCAGGCTGCTTGACCCAGCTGTTGCTGCCTTTGGATAGATCTGCATTTGCTTTTCAAGCTCTGTGTGATGTTGTCTGGTCTGCCTGTGTCGGGGAGACAAACTGCGAGGAAAACAAAGGCCGAGACACTGAGAAATCATAAAGCCTGGAGACCTTGGGAGTAAGTAACTGAAGCTCTCTCAGGAGCTCCCTTCTTTACTTGCCCTGCTGTTTTTGGTAACCACTTTGAACACAAAGTTCAGTGGAAATCAGGGGGAAATATAGAATACAGTTATTTTGCACAGCTCTGGTATACTGTATGCAAAAATCAAACTGAATAGTATCACCATATACTTCTGTAATCACTCAAACACCAATGCAAGTTTCTTCTTCTTCTTCTTCTTTTTTCTTGGAATGTTTCTCTGTGGAAATACTCTTAATCAAGAAGAATTCCAAAAAGAGGTGTCAATGGTGATGGTGGTGACAAAGGTAGCTTGGATTCTGTAAGCACTTAGAGCTTGGAGAATGCTATCTATAGCGTGATATGAGCACTTTGTTTGGCATTCTTTCAAGCAGTCAGTTTAGGAAAGAGGAGGGTGCATCAGTTTTAGAAGACCGATTATTAAATAAGTGCAAGGGACTTATGTTTCACGGAATGAATACTTCATGCTCAGTGAAACTGGATGCTTTCTGTGTGAGACTGATTAGAGAAAATGAGTCCTTTGTAGCTGAATTTTGTTTGTAGAATTGTTAAACATTTTACCTTCCCAACAAAGACTGAATTTTGCTCTTGCAAGGGAAAACATGTAGCGCTTTTTGAAATCCCTTGCATGAGAAATATAATGAACTGGAAAATTCATAGATCTCACAGTACATTCTGAGATAGACTTCACTTGATTCTTGACATGACTTAGCATGTTCTTAATCTTCTTTTTGTTGCCTTTGAAATGCTTTCAGGTGGAAACATGAACTCTACAACGGTACGCCCCCGTCCTCCTCCTCTAATGAGGAGGAACATTTTCAGAGGCGTAGGAAGCGCAGCCCTAACAGAGCTTTCAGAAGGTGAGTGTGATTAGAGAACAGGGGAGGGAGGAAACTACTGAAGAGGAGGAGCAACTGCCTGACTGTGAAGTGGTCCCCTCCCTGCTCTCCTACAGAGTCTAAAGGGTGGCAATATTTACTCCACTGGCATAATATTTAATCTGTTGGCATTGGTGGCTTTAAGTGGGCTCTCTTTTAGAATTGATTCTTAAAGAGCAATTAGGTTTCTTTGGGGGGCTTAGGAGTAAACTCTAAATATTCTAATGTAAAATCCTACTGCACCTCTGCTTTACAGTAGGTTATTCAGAAAGAAACCCCCCGTAACAGAAAACGTATGGAGACAATGATTGAGTTTCTTTACCTTTCTTTAACCTATGACATGTGTTGTGTGGAATTCATCTTTAGGTATGATTTGATGGTGTGGGTGGTCTCTCTGACCAAATTTCAGCTTGAAGAAGAGAGATGGTCATTGCTCCGTTTCTTCATCCAGAAGTCCTGTGACAGATTCAAAGTGTGACATCCAAGGTAACAGAGACTGTGTTAGAACTATAAATGCTAACTCAGCTGTTTGCAGGAGCATGTACCTGAGGAATCAATACATTTGTGTGCTCAAAAAACTTCTGTTAATATTGAGCTCTTATAGTAGTAGAAAAAAGTAGTTTCTTAAGAGTGGATAAAATGCCGAATATATGTAGATTCAAAATATAAGCAATGCGTTGTCATAGTAGGAGTCTTAGTGTCTGGTGTAATAAAGAAGGAGAGTATACTCAGAAAGGCTTCTGGTTTAAAAAGGTGGGTTTGGGGATGTTGTTGTCTGTGTGTTTTATGTAGATGTTAGCTTGACTGGTTTATAAGCAGGACAGGTTTATCTGTTGGAAGTCCATTGTAATTTGTTGCTTGAAAAACCAGCTGTTTCCTTTATGGGCATACTATCTGTAGATGTAATGGTTAGCTGTATACATTCTAGGTCAGCAAAACTCAGTGCACAGTAGGATGAAATATGTCTTTAAATACTTTGTTTTCAAGAATGTAAAAAGTACTGCAAATAATGAAACAAAACCCTTCAAATGTTTTGCTGCTGTCTTCATTGAAATTCTCTTCTGAAAAACAGCAGGCTAGATTTTCTGTTTGCTATTTAAGTGTTATCTGGAAATGCAGAATACCTTTCTCTTTCTGCCAGCTTCAGACTTTCTCTTCAGCTATTGAGAAAAATTCGGGGAGAGCAAATCCAGTAACATACATCCTTTAAGAAGGAATGAAAGGCTTTGCTATCAAGTCCTGCCTGTCCATCTGGAGGTAGACCAGATACATGGATGAGGACTGACTAGTGGACTGAGTTTAGTGATCTGCTGAAGATATGAAATGGAAATGGGAGGAGGCAGATGGACTGTAGGGAAGCAGAAAAAGTTTGTGGAGAAGCTGCAAAGCTTTAGATAGCAGGACAGCATTAGTCATGATGTTTTATGATATCATTTGAAGGAACTGCAAGAAAGGCTTCAGGTAGAGAGACTCAAAGATGTCAGTGTTTGAGGTAGTGCTACGTGGGCTGAAGGGCTTTGAACTCTTTGAGGAGGCCTGTGTTAACTGCTATATCCTAAATCCGTTTTCTTCTCATCCTCTTTGGAAAAATTAGGCAAAAACTTAGCACCCTGGCTCCTGGACATCAGAGAGAGCAACATGGCTTCCCTAGTCCTGAGGAAATGGAGGACTGTTTCCAGGGCCAGCACTGATCCCTGACCTGGGGGCTTAGCCCTGAACTGCTTGTGTCTTCTGTGAGAAAATGGACCTGCTGGATGCCAGAAACTGTTGACGTGCTGGAATTTCAGTATTTAGAAGGAACTTACAAACAGGATCAAAGTTGAGCACTTTCAAAGCATTTGATGATAAACACATCCAGTTAGGATTTTTGTTTCCAAGTTCAGGAAAAAATCACCAGCTGGAGAGTAACCTGTTTCATCTTTTAAACACCTTCCTTTAATGGCAGCTCTCAGAAGTCTGGAAATCAAAGGCTGTACTCCTCCTGAAGTCTGCTGATGGAAATCGAGGTAGCTGTCTTCCTAAAGTCACTGAAACGCAAGATGGTATTGAGCTTCCTATTTTTTCAAGCTTTGGCCTTTATGAAGAAAGGACTGACGCTGTGGTTAAGGCATTGAACTGCTCAGCTGATTTCTCTTATGAACGATGTAGCAACTGTACTTTGCAATGGCAGACTGTCGGAAGGTATGCTTTTAGTGAACACATCTTGATTGCCTTTTACATTGCACGCATTGCATACACTGGACTCATGATCTAAATAGCCCTCTCAAAGTCACTGAAATTATTCTCCTAGGCAACCTTACAGACCTGTCTAATAAGCCTGTGGGGGGGGGGGGGAAGCGGGGGAAGGCTGGGTCCAAGTGAATCTCTTGACTCAGAAAACAGTTTAGATGAATGTTTTCAGTCTTGTTTTCTGCCTAAGCAAATTGTAAGAGCTTCAGGTAGGGTGCCCTCATGATAATCCAGTTGCTTGGGAAAGCACAGCATTCAGGTGCTTTAAGGGCACATAAATGAAAAAGAAACTGGAAAAGGAAAATGAAATGAAACTCAGAAATATCCATAGCCATCCATCTGAAGTTGCAAGTGACAAAACTGCTGCCTATGCTGGACAGTTCTGTAATAATGTTGTAAATACAGCTTTCAATGAGACTCCAACAGCCTCCCACCATACATGGACATGTGGAATATAGATGCTAGTTAGTGCTGTCCTCTGGGCTTCCCGGGTGCTGGTGAAAAGGAAGTTTGGATGAGAATACTGAGTCAGGTAGGCTAGGCTTCTGTGTAACTAATAACTATGTGTCTGTGCAAACTAACACATGTAAACACATGAAACAGGATGTAAATTGAAAACTGTGTATCAATCAGATGATAGTGCAAACTGTCAGAGCACACCTGCCAAAACAAACCAATTACTTAATAATGAAGTATAATTTCTACTCTGATTAAATTACTGACATAGCTACGCAGACAGAAAGAGACCTTAGCCTCTGCCCGACTTCAGAGCTACTGAGATCTAAGGTCACTTCTAAGGAGACTCACAGCTCGATTTGTGTGGGAGAGCGATGGAGAAAAGAAGACAAGCCCTTCAGCAAGGTGGATGAGCCTGGGTGCACTGCTACACTCCCAAGACTGCCGAGTTTTTGGTTCGGGATGGGCCTGTGTCCAAGTCAGTCTGGAGCACAAACAGCATGACATAGGCAGGAAAGGTGAGAGCAGACACTGTAAAAGAAGCCTGGTTATGAATCATAATTTCAAAGTTCATTTTATAGGGGGTGACAGACTTTCAGCTTTCAGTCTGTCTGAAGAGCTCTCCAGGGCACATGCTGCTGTCTCATTTCCAGAGGCTCCTTCAGACCAGGTTTCTTGCTCGGGAAGACCATAAGCCATTGCCTGCAGGTGGTACCTCAAGCACATAAGCAGACAAGCCCCTACCTCGTGAACAAAGCGCCAAGCATCCTTTCACAGGATGCGTTTCTCTGTGCGTCTGATCAGATGATCAACACTCACGCAGTTCTGGTCCCCAGGTGGAAAGTGCTAGCAGGATATGTGTGCACTGATTAGATGTTATTGGTAGATGACGACAGAGGCAACCGTCACATAACCCAAATGGAGATGTTCCTCTTACATGACAGATGAGCACCCAACCATGTAACGTGTGTGTTTGTACTGACACAGCTCTCAAATGCTTATACTAAAAGTCCAGATGCTGTAATACAGGGATGCCAAACAGAATGGATTTCCTGCCTAAAAGTAAAAAGGAACAGAAGAGCACTAAGTCTATTTGTGCTTCATCTTTCTTGTTAAGAAAAAGACGCAGATGTAGAAATAGAAGCGTTCTGAGAGTTGAAATGCTTTTAGTGCCTACAGTGCAGCATTGTGTGGCAAGTGTATTATAACTGTTCCTCCTAAGTTAAATAAAAGAAAAAACACGTTTCTTTCCGCAAAAAAAATTGTTGCATTCCACTATTATATAAAAGAAAAAAAAGTAGGCTAGAGAAAGGGCATGATCAGCAATCAGGCTGCTGCAGAGCCATCTGCTAGGGGCTACAGAGTCTTACTAGGCAATGGAAACTGTGGTCTGAATCCCACTGAGGTCAGCTGGAGTTCTTGCCATTGGGAGAGGTTTGCGAGCAGCATCTTCCAGCTCCCTGAGCTGCTAGCAATATCCTGATTGTTTAATTTGGAGTGGAAGTTATGGTCATGCACAATGTCCTTATTTGATGTCATTAAATCAAAAAGAAACATGGATATTAAGGCAGAAATAACAGGAAGCACATTAAAACCAGGCCACCTCCTTACCATGAGTTCCACCCAGGTCATTTGAGTCAATTAATCCTAGGAGATTAAAGAAGTGAAAAGATATCTTTCTTTAGGGGATGTGGTGCTAACAAATAGACCTGACAGGCCCAGGGTATGAACAGCAAACCTTTCCCGAGCACGTATTCCTGCAGGCTGCAAGGAGACCTTTGCCTGTATCCTGGCTCTCCAGCTGTTTAGAGCCCTGGCCTGTACCGTGTTGACTGGCAATAAGCATTTCTAGAACAATAATTGAAAAGCAAGAAGTTTAAAAATAAAGTTAGCAAGGAAGACAGAGATGTTAATGTTTTTTTTTTCCCCCTCCCCCTCCCTATTTGTTGTTGTTGTTAATACTCTCCATCCTCCAGCAAGTAATAAGCTGTTCTGTGGTCAGGAAGACTACCAAAGCCCATTTTCTTGACCACTCGTGCTATACCTGCCCTGAGCAATTGTGTTGATCCCCACCATGTCTGCTGGTCCTCACCGTGTTGGCTGGGCAAGTGATGGTTCTCACATTACACATGGGCAGTGGCCAGCCAAATGCACGCAGGGCAAGGGGTCAGTTAGCTGGTATGGGGAGAATTACAGCTTTCTCTCCCAGCACACACCTGTAGGGATCTCCTCACCACCCAGATGCTAATTTTCATGTTGCCAGGAATTCAACAACCTTGAGAGCTCTACATTTGTCAAGTTTAGCTGAAATTGGTCAAAAGTTCTTGAAGAGGATGGGCAGGGAGAAGGGAGCAGAATAACATTTTTAGAAAAAAACAAAAAGGGAATTTAAACACATGGGTTGTATCTAAAGAACTGCAAATTGGATGGGTAAAGTTACGGCATTACCATATGTACATGTTAGATACTTATTCTATTCAGCCATTCCAATGGTTTCATCTTGCCTTGTGTGCTTTTTACTAACCCAGATTGCAAATAAACTTTATAGTGATCTCACTTTAGTATTATGAAATACATTTGTGGACACCATTTCTTTTTGCCACCGCACCACTGCAGTACCTCCTACTGGCTCAAGCCAAAGATCCTAGAGGCATAACTGTGTTTAGTAGGTCAGAAGATTTCCTGACCAACACAGTAATAGAAATTGAGAAGAGTGATTGATCCAGCTGGAACAACCTAACCTAACTTTACACCTGTGGGTTTAAATGACTTTCACATTGAAATATCAAAAGATTAACATAAGCTTAGTGGCTTAAAGGTAACAAATGCCGACATTGTTTCAAGTTTTTTCTTACACTGTTTTAACAAACCCTTGCTCAATTTTATTCCTACTACATAATTCACTGCTGTTTTAGCAAACCTGGAAGCTGGAAGGGCAAAGGTGGCTACACAAATCCATATAGGTTTTATATCTAAAAGGATGGACAACAGATTGTTTGGTCCTTAATCTTTTAAGGAACACCGTGTTTTAAATCAGCGTGCTCAAATAGTCTGTGGATCTTTTATGTGCAGGAAAAGGAGGCTGGGTCCTTCAGTTTGATCAGTGATAACAATGTACTTCATTGGAACTTTAGTACCTAGTTTTATCTTTGTGCTTACTTCTTGCATGTATTGATATAAGCATCCCTCCCTGAAAAACTTTCCTTTACTCCCTCCTCTATCTCACCTCACACTTACAACCACCAAGACTGTTTAGAAAGACCCAGCACTATGAAGAGGTTGATACAAAAGGACACAGACATTTACCTGTTGTAGTCAAGCAATGTTTCCTTTTGTCTGCTAGGCATTTGATGAGATGATAACTCATCGTCAAACCATGAAGGTGATTCCTCATCACTATCCATGGCATCCTCTTTTATAATATGATTTATAGCCTCTGAAAGATAAGAGATGTTTGCTCACTTCCCTGAATAGTCCATATGCCTCATTTGCATATGTAGAAGCTTGTAGAGCTTCTAAGTTAGTGCTGAAATACATGATCTTGCATTTCTTGACTGAATGGGAACACGCTATTCACTTAAAACTTCATCCTACCACACATCTAAGGAGACTGTACCAGTCTCTGCAAAGCACTCCTGAATACCATGATTTGCCTAGGTATGTTTCTGCAGTGGTGAAAACACCTATTCTCCTAAGAATAAAGAGAGCTGATCATCAGGAAGGCCTTCGGTAGTTCCTAGACACCCAAACAATATACATAGATAGGTATATATGCATATATGCTTCTGTGTGTATAAATATAGATATAGATATATTTCATGACAGAGCACTTGTGTGGAACAACAGACTCACCACACAACTGCATGCACTGTGTTTTCATAGTTCTGTGTTATATGTGGTTCATTGGTACCAGCTGATAAATCTTTGTTTTTAAATGCAACAGCAGTCTCTATTTCAGTGTGCGAAAAAAATCCCAAACAAACCAACCAAATCCCTGCTTGCATGAACTCAGTGATGAGTCCATTCAGTGGACTCTGGCACCCTGCCGGATCCACGGCAGCGGTAGCCCGGCGCAAGCCCCCTGCCCAGCACAGCCTAGGGGCGGCTCAGGGCTCCCTGGAGAGCCCCAGCCTGGCAGGGAACAGCCCTGCAAGGCCAGCGCGTTTCTGGACTGTCATCTTCAGAGACAGAAGCATCCTCACAATCAATTTCACAGCCCCGTTCCTGCTGATCAGCTGCTCAGGCCAAAGTGACCTCACAGGCACTTTGCTGATGCTGTTCCCGCTGCTGGCCTATCCGGTACTCAGGCAGAGGTGACCTTACAAGTACAAACTTCAGTCTTCTGGCTGCTTCTCGCATATCAGGTGCTGCTGCAAAAATGATCTCACAGTTAGCATTGAAGCTATGAGCCTGTTCTTGGCCCCTGAGCAGCAGACGCAGAGGAGACATAAAAAGAATCTACATGAACCAAGAAGTGGCTGATTGGCCTGCTGTAGGCCAATCAGCTTCAGAGAGAGAAGTGACCTCACAATATGCATCTAAGCCACGTGCCTGCTTCTGGGCTATCAGGTACTCAGGCAGAAGTGACCTCACGAGTACAAATGCCACTCATGTCCCTGCTGCTGGCATGTCATGTTCTCACACAGAAGTGACCCTGTCATTGGTCCCAGAAACATGGGGAAGGTTGTTCTCCAGGATTTGCTTGCTCCTGCAGTGGCCTCCCAGGAGCTGAGAGAGGGTCTAGGAGATAGCATGTGCGCTGGCCCCAGGCATGTGTCAGCACCTTCACCTCACGAGCCATGGGACCTGTCCGTCCTCCCCACAGTCCTCTGAGCGGCCAGCTGCTCTCCAACAGGATGAAAAGAGCCTGAGGTCTCCTTGCCCACCCAGAGGTCCTGATGGATCCCATAAGCACTGTCAGCTTCCTGTCCGCAAGTGCCTTTCCTGGGAAGCATTTGCAGGAGGGCACGATCCATTATGATAGGCCCCAGGCAATTCGGTGCCATGAGGATCCTCCAGGCCTGTTCTTCCAGCGCTTCCTCAAATGACATGCTTGGGAGGAACAGGAAGGGCCAGGTCCCACCTTTGCCCATCCAGACAGCTGCAGGGAGTACTTTGGGGACTTGCTTTAGTTCAACAGAATGAAATTCTGAGTGTAGCAGCAGGGCTGGCAGTTGCTGGTGCCTTCTCCGCTGTCCCAGGAGCTGAGACTTCATCCCAGTGCTAAGGAGCTAAAAAGAAAGTTTTAGGTATGGGGAAAAAAGGCAGAGAAATTCTGTAGGTCCTGTTCAGGCCAGATGTCACAAGATCGGCTTCTGGGGGCATTTCTGTGGTTGCTGTGATGTGACTTGTGACAAAGCCAGTTACACAGGCCTGTTCACACCTAACCAGCCCTGGGCTGAGTCTGGCAGGGCTGAGACCTTGGGCTGAGTAGGCATTGACTGCAGCGAAAGGCATCATGGTTTTGATCCTCTGAGAGAGCAAAGAGACTCTCCGGTTTAAAAAGGGAGAGCCAAACACTGGAGACATCTCATAGTCTTCAGCCACCTAGGACTTTAAGGTCCCAGACTGAAATCTTTGCTTGAGTGCCCAGCAACTCCCCCTTGACTGGAAGGGGTCTCTCAAATCCCACTGCCCTGCATCCCATGAGGGATGGCAGGAAAACAAAACAAAACAAAAAAACAAACTCCTTCCCCCATGTGCTGCTGGTCATGGAAGAAATGGCCTTGCCAGAGAGGAGGTAAAATCCACCTGTATTTGGAAATATTTACCGGCGGGACTCCTGGCCTGCATTCCCTCTCTTTTGATTCCTTTCTACTTTCTTCCTCCCATTCCCCCGCAGAAATTTATTTGACTCTGTGAGGTGTGTCATAAGCCCATGTCATGAGCAATCCAAGGAGGCCATATCCAGTCCTGCGACTCAGGGACTGGGATCCTTGGCACCTCAGGACGGTCACTGCCACTTGGCTTCTCCAGGCCTTTTCTGTGAAATCTCACGCACACTTACTTTTTGAGTGGGCTCCCCAGGCAGTCCAGATTATCAGCGTGGCATTTCCCTAGACTTCTGAGGCATTTCCTCAGTTTTTTCTCCACAGGTCTGATCTATTATGCAAGGGAAAAAATAGAGTGCATTGTAGACTGAAGCGTGATGAGAAGAAGTACCGCTGAAAAGCATGGAAGGCATCAAGTAGATCAAGTATGGTCACTCTCAGGGCACCCAGTCCTAGTCTTTTCTCTTTCAGACCAAACTCAGGCTTCATCCCACAACCACTGAAGCCACTGGAAAGTGTCTTCCCCTCCCCCACCCCATTGATATGCTTGAGCAGGAGTCCTAATGCTTTAATTAAAAAGTTAGACTTGAAAAAAACGTGTTCTAGCACTAAAAAAAAATCATAATCCTGGACATGCTTTTAGAGGTAGAGTAATAAAAAGTCCCTCTGGACCTCTTGCCCCTGCACAAGTCCAGGTACATCTGGCTCCAGCCACTTGGCAACCGGCAGAAATGCATTTGTTTTGATTGCTTTAAGATGTTTGCAGTACCTGGGCACTCTGTTAATCATACATCTCTCTCCAAGACTGGTAGTTGGCCAGTTCTGCCCGTCTTTATTTTGCTTCTCTTTGGTCAAGGTTGCCAGGATATTTTGTCTGTCCCACTGCACTCACCCTGCTGCCTTTATTCTTGCTAACACAACTCTGGATAAGGATGGCCAGCTTTGCTACAAGAGCAGCCTGAGGCCTCCTTGTCAACTGGTTGGCAGAAAGGACCCCCAGGTCCTTTTCTGCAAAGCTGCTTTCCAGCCCGTCAGCCCAAACTTGCCCTGCTGCACAGGGTTATTTCATCCCAGGGACAGGACTTAGTTGAACTCCCTGTGTCCTTATCAGCCCGTATCACCAGCCTGTCGCTGTCCCTCTGCTTAGCAGCCCTGCCTTTCAGCATGTCAACCACTAACCCCAATTTGGTATCATTTGTGAACTGGCTGAGAGTGCACTCCGACCCATCATCTAAGTCATTCATAAAGACAGTATTGGTCCAGTATCTCCTTCTGAAGAACATCACTGGCAACGATTAGTCAGTTGGACTTTGCACTCTTCTCCACTCTTTGAGCCAGATGGCCTCCAACTAATTTCCCCCACTCTCCGTTGCTTACTCCTCCATCCCACGTCTGCCCCGTTTGGCTACAAAGATGTTATGGAAAAGTCATGTCAAAAGCTTTCCTAAATTCAAGTTCTACAACCTGCACTGCACTCCCCTTGTCCACACAGCCAGTCATCCCATCGCAGAAGGCAATATCAGCTTGGTCAGACACAATTTGCCCTTGATGACTTCATGCTGACTGTTCCCCTGAATACAGGCACTGAGACAAGCAGCATCGAGCTTGTCATGCAGCAACAAGCACCCAGAAATGTGGAGTGTGAGCCCAGCATGGAAACAGACGATGTGAGAGGCTGTTCTGTGACGATTGCCCAGGGGCACCTTCCCAGTCATTCCATGCAACCAAGGTCACAAAGCGGCCTCCTCTCTTTTGTGCCCTCCATGTCTTGGTTCCCATCCATGAGACCTGGCTCTGCACCACAAACCCACTGGGGTGCGTCATCACCCTGCCCGTTCACACAGCTTAGCTAACATCAGCATTTTCCTCCCCCGGGCCCTTTCCAGCCCAGCCCAGACCTTCCCCAGCTCTCCCCACCTCCCCTGCCCTCTGCCCAGCCTACCTGACAGAGCAGCCCAATCTGGGGCTGGCCCCACAGCAGCGCCAGCGACAGGGTGCTGCAGAGCTCTGGGCACTCACACCACAGCCCGACCCTCTTCTGGGCATGGCAGCCCCTGGGCGCAGGAGTGTGTGTCAGCATCCCCACCAGTCTCCAAGCTGGAACTGGCCCCCATGGCACAAGGAGACAGAGGACAGTGATGCTCTGTGTCCCTTGCTCCTGTGTCTAGGAGACTCTGTACCTCCAGACTGCCTGCAGCCCCCTGTGCTATCCCCTCTCTCCAGGACAGCACAAGAGTCCCCACCCTGGGGCTCCTCAGGCAACTTCTGCTGCCCCAGCAACACAGCAGCCTGCCCTTAGTTGACATACAGAGAAACAGATTTCTTTTGCTCATTTACTTCTCCTTGCAAGCACACAATTGCTCCTTTCCTCTTCTCCAGGGACGTCCCTGCTCCCTGGAGAGCCTTTCCCCAGGTGAGTACATCAGTGCTGGCCTGCCCGGCCATTCCTGGACCCTCCCCTGTGCTCCCCACAGGGCCCAGAGCTGGTGGTGCTGCTCTGCAGAGCAAATGGGCTGTGGTGCCCCAGGGTTGTGAGGTGACTCCACAGTGGACGTGGTGGTCAGGGTGGGAAGTAGACCCAGTTGGCATTGCACCTGACAATACCCTACAAAGGGGTCTGTGGCCATGGATGCTGGCTCTGAGCAATCACAGGGCATTTCAAATGGCTCAGGCTGTGGTCAGGTGTGTCACTAGATCCAGCCCGTGTTTTTTCATTGAAAGTGACATGAACCACTCTCCAGGCTCCCTTCTCGGTGCCTGCCACCAGCCCTGCCATATGGGAGACAGTTCCAGGCAGGTACCACTTGACCATTCACCACCTCCAGGAGCACATGGCACACACACGTGAGAGCTGAATCCAGCCCTCATGCTGGAGATGCGGCTGCAGTTTCTCATTATGAGGTGACTTGGGCCCCAGTGTCTGGTAGGCCAGGGCTAGGTAAATGGCTGTTGTTTGTAGTTGTGAGGTCACTTCTGTCTCAGGACCTGATAGGCCAGTGCTCGTCATGTGGCTGCTGTTTGTGGTTGTGAAGTCACTTTTGCCTTAGGGCCTGATAGGCCAGTGCTGGTGATGAGGCTGGTGTTTCTAGTTATGAGGTCACTTTCCCTGAGCACCCGATTGGCCAGTACTGGTCATGTGGCTGCTAATTGTGGTTGTGAGGTCACTTGTGCCTCATGGCCTGATAGGCCAGTGCTCATCATGTGTCCGGTATTTCTACTTCTGAGGTCACTTTCCCTTAGCACGTGATAGGCCAGTATTGGTCTTGTGGCTACTGTTAGTGGTTGTGAGGTCACTTGCGACTCAGTGCCTAAGAGGCAGGTACTGGTCATGTGGCTGCAGTATGTGGATGTAAGGTCACTTGTGTGTCAGGGACTGACAGGCCAGTGCTGGTTATGGGGCTGCATTTTCTGCTTGTAAGGTCATGTGGGTCTCAGTGCCAGATAAGCCAGTACTGGTCATGTGGCTGCTATTTGTGATTGTGAGGTCAATTCTGCCTCAGTTCCTGATAGGCTAGTGCTGGTCATGTGGCTGCAGTTTCTCATTATGAAGTCACAGCAGACACGTGAGCAGTACTGGCCTATCAGGTGCTAACGGAAAGTGACCTCATTACTATAAACACCAGCCACATGACCAGCACTGTCCTCTCAGGCACTGAGGCACAAGTGACCTCACAACGACAAACAACAGCCACAATCAGAAGCACTGGCCTACCAGGCCATGAGGCACAAGTGACCTCATTACTATAAACACCAGCCACATGACCAGCACTGTCCTCTCAGGCACTGAGGCACAAGAGACCTCACAACAACAAACAAGAGCCACAATCAGAAGCACTGGCCTACCAGGCACTGAGGCACAAGTGACCTCATAACTAGAAAAACCAGCCACATCACCAGCACTGGCCTATCAGGCCCTGAGGCACAAATGACTTCATAATGAGAAACTGCAGCCACATCACCAGCACTGGCCTATCAGACACTGAGGCAAAAGTGATTTCACAACCACAAACAACAGCCACAGGACCAGCATTGGCCTATCAGGCACTGAGCCACAAGTGACATCACAAACACAAACTGCACCCACAGGACCAGCACTGCCCTATAAGGCACTCAGCCACAAGTGACCTCACAATCACAAACTGCACTCACATAGTCAGCACTGGCCTATCAGGCACTGAGCCACAAGTGACCTCACAACCACAAACTGCAGCCACAACTCCAGCACTGGCTTGTCAGGCACTCAGCCACAAGTGACCTCAAAACCACAAACTGCACCCACAGGATCAGCACTGGCCTATCAGGCACTCAGCCACAAGTGAGCTCACAAACACAAATTGCACTCACATAGCCAGCACTGGCCTATCAGGCACTGAGCCACAAGTGACATCACAAACAGAAACTGCACTCACAGGACCAGCACTGGCCTGTCAGGCACTGAGCCACAAGTGACCTCACAACTACAAACTGCACTCACATAGCCAGGACTGGCCTATCAGGCACTGAGGCACAACTGACCTCAAAATCACAAACTACACCCACAGGACCAGCACTGGCCTGTCAGGCACTCAGCCACAAGTGACATCACAAACACAAACTGCAGCCACTTCACCAGCACTGGCCTATCAGGCACTCAGCCACAACTGACATCACAAGCACAAATGGCACGCACGTGACCACCACTGGCCTATCAGGCACTGAGCCACAAGTGACATCACAAACACAAACTGCAGCCACAGGACCAGCACTGGCCTATCAGGCACTCAGCCACAACAGACATCACAAACACAAACTGCAGCCACAGGACCAGCACTGGCCTGTCAGGCACTCAGCCACAAGTGACATCACAAACACAAACTGCAGCCACAGGACCAGCACTGGCCTATCAGGCACTCAGCCACAACAGACATCACAAACACAAACTGCAGCCACAGGACCAGCACTGGCCTATCAGGCACTGAGCCGCAAATGACATCGCAAAAACAAACTGCACTCACAGGACCAGCATTGGCCTATCAGGCACTCAGCCACAAGTGACATCACACACACAAACTGCAGCCACTTCACCAGCACTGGCCTATCAGGCACTCAGCCACAGGTGACATCACAAACACAAACTGCACTCACACCACGAGCACTGGCCTATCAGGCACTCAGCCACAACAGACATCACAAACACAAACTGCAGCCACTTCACCAGCACTGGCCTATCAGGCACTCAGCCACAAGTGACCTCACAAACACAAACTGCAGCCACAGGACCAGCACTGGCCTATCAGGCACTCAGCGACAAGTGACCTCACAACCACAAACTGCACCCACGTAACCAGCACTGGCCTATCAGGCACTCAGCCACAACTGACCTCACAACCACACACTGCACCCACAGGACCAGCACTGGCCTATCAGGCACTGAGCCACAAGTGACCTCACAAACACAAACTGCAGCCACTTCACTAGCACTGGCCTATCAGGCACTCAGCCACAAGTGACATCACAAACACAAACTGCACCCGCAGGACCAGCACTGGCCTATCAGGCACTCAGCCACAAGTGACCTCACAAACACAAACTGCACCAACGTAACCAGCACTGGCCTATCAGGCACTCAGCCACAACTGACATCACAAACACAAACTGCACTCACATAGCCAGCACTGGCCTATCAGGCACTCAGCCACAAGTGACATCACAAACACAAACTGCACTCACAGGACCAGCACTGGCCTAACAGGCACTCAGCCACAAGTGACCTCACAACCACAAACTGCACTCACATAGGAAGCCCTGGACTATCAGGTACTCAGCCACAAGTGACCTAACAAACACAAACTGCACCCACCTGACCAGCACTGGCCTATCAGGCACTCAGCCACAAGTGACATCACACACACAAACTGCACCCACAGGACCAGCACTGGCCTATCAGGCACTCAGCCACAAGTGACCTCACAATAACAAACTGCACCCACAGGATCAGCACTGGCCTATCAGGCACTCAGCCACAAGTGACATCACAAACACAAACTGCACCCACAGGACCAGCACTGGCCTATCAGGCACTCAGCCACAAGTGACATCACAAACAAAAACTGCAGCCACTTCACCAGCACTGGCCTATCAGGCACTGAGGCACAAGTGACCTCACAACCACACACTGCACCCACAGGACCAGCACTGGCCTATCAGGCACTCAGCGACAAGTGACCTCACAACCACAAACTGCACCCACAGGACCAGCACTGGCCTATCAGGCACTGAGCCACAAGTGACATCACACACACAAACTGCACCCACAGGACCAGCACTGGCCTATCAGGCACTCAGCCACAAGTGACATCACAAACAAAAACTGCAGCCACTTCACCAGCACTGGCCTATCAGGCACTCAGCCACAAGTGACCTCACAACCACACACTGCACCCACAGGACCAGCACTGGCCTATCAGGCACTCAGCCACAACTGACATCACAAACACAAACTGCAGCCACTTCACCAGCACTGGCCTATCAGGCACTCAGCCACAAGTGACCTAACAAACACAAACTGCACCCGCAGGACCAGCACTGGCCTATCAGGCACTCAGCCAAAAGTGACATCACAAACACAAACTGCACTCACAGGACCAGCACTGGCCTATCAGGCACTCAGCCACAACTGACATCACAAACAAAAACTGCAGCCACTTCACCAGCACTGGCCTATCAGGCACTCAGCCACAACTGACATCACAAACACAAACTGCACCAACGTAACCAGCACTGGCCTATCAGGCACTCAGCCACAAGTGACATCACAAACACAAACTGCACTCACAGGACCAGCACTGGCCTATCAGGCACTCAGCCACAAGTGACCTCACAACCACACACTGCACCCACGTGACCAGCACTGGACTATCAGGCACTGAGGCACAAGTGACCTCACAAACACAAACTGCACTCACATAGCCAGCACTGGCTTGTCAGGCACTCAGCCACAAGTGACCTCACAAACACAAAATGCAGCCACAGGACCAGCACTGGCCTATCAGGCACTCAGCCACAAGTGACATCACAAACACAAAATGCAGCCACAGGACCAGCACTGGCCTGTCAGGCACTGAGCCGCAAGTGACTTGACAAACACAAACTGCACTCACATAGCCAGCACTGGCCTATCAGGCACTCAGCCACAAGTGACCTCACAAACACAAACTGCACTCACATAGTCAGCACTGGCCTATCAGGCACTCAGCCACAGGTGACCTCACAAACACAAACTGCACCCTCTTCACCAGCACTGGCCTATCAGGCACTCAGCCACAAGTGACATCACAAACACAAACTGCACTCACATAGCCAGCACTGGCCTATCAGGCACTCAGCCACAAGTGACCTCAAAATAACAAACTGCACCCGCAGGACCAGCACTGGCCTATCAGGCACTCAGCCACAAGTGACATCACAAACACAAACTCCACCCACACCACCAGCACTGGCCTATCAGGCACTCAGCCACAACTGACATCACACACACAAACTGCACCCACAGGACCAGCACTGGCCTATCAGGCACGCAGCCACAACTGACCTCACAAACACAAACTGCACCCACGTGACCAGCACTGGCCTATCAGGCACTCAGCCACAAGTGACATCACAATCACAAACTGCACCCACAGGATCAGCACTGGCTTGTCAGGCACTCAGCCACAAGTGACCTCACAGCAACAAACTGCACCCACGTGACCAGCACTGGACTATCAGGCACTGAGGCACAAGTGACATCACAACCACAAACTGCAGCCACAACTCCAGCATTGGCCTATCAGGCACTCAGCCACAAGTGACATCACAAACACAGACTGCACTCACATAGCCAGCACTGGCCTATCAGGCAGTGAGCCACAAGTGACATCACAAACACAAACTGCACCCACCTGACCAGCATGGGCCTATCAGGCACTGAGCCACAAGTGACCTCACAAACACAAACTGCACTCACATAGGAAGCACTGGACTATCAGGTACTCAGCCACAAGTGACATCACAAACACAAACTGCACCCACAGGACCAGCACTGGCCTATCAGGCACTCAGCCACAACAGACATCACAAACACAAACTGCACTCAGATAGCCAGCACTGGCCTATCAGGCACTGAGCCACAAGTGACATCACAAACACAAACTGCACCCACGTGACCAGCACTGGCCTATCAGGCACTCAGCCACAAGTGACATCACAATCACAAACTGCACCCACAGGATCAGCACTGGCTTGTCAGGCACTCAGCCACAAGTGACCTCACAGCAACAAACTGCACCCACGTGACCAGCACTGGCCTATCAGGCACTTAGCCAAAACAGACATCACAAACACAAACTGCACTCACATAGCCAGCACTGGCCTATCAGGCACTCAGCCACAAGTGACATCACAAACATAAACTGCACCCACAGGACCAGCACTGGCCTATCAGGCACTGAGCCACAAGTGACCTGACAAACACAAACTGCACTCACACAGCCAGCACTGGCCTATCAGGCACTCAGCCACAAGTGACCTCACAAACACAAACTGCACCCACGTGACCAGCACTGGCTTGTCAGGCACTCAGCCACAAGTGACATCACAAACAGAAACTGCACTCACAGGACCAGCACTGGCCTATCAGGCACTCAGCCACAAGTGACCTCACAGCAACAAACTGCACCCACGTGACCAGCACTGGACTATCAGGCACTGAGGCACAAGTGACCTCACAAACACAAACTGCACTCACACAGCCAGCACTGGCCTATCAGGCACTCAGCCACAAGTGACATCACACACACAAACTGCACCCACAGGACCAGCACTGGCCTATCAGGCACTCAGCCACAAGTGACCTCACAATAACAAACTGCACCCACAGGATCAGCACTGGCCTATCAGGCACTCAGCCACAAGTGACCTCACAAACACAAACTGCACCCACAGGACCAGCACTGGCCTATCAGGCACTCAGCCCCAAGTGACATCACAAACAAAAACTGCAGCCACTTCACCAGCACTGGCCTATCAGGCACTCAGCCACAAGTGACATCACAAACACAAACTGCACCCACAGGACCAGCACTGGCCTATCTGGCACTCAGCCACAAGTGACCTCACAATAAAAAACTGCACCCACAGGATCAGCACTGGCCTATCAGGCACTCAGCCACAAGTGACCTCACAAACACAAACTGCACTCACAGGACCAGCACTGGCCTATCAGGCACTCAGCCACAAGTGACATCACAAACAAAAACTGCAGCCACTTCACCAGCACTGGCCTATCAGGCACTGAGGCACAAGTGACCTCACAACCACACACTGCACCCACAGGACCAGCACTGGCCTATCAGGCACTCAGCGACAAGTGACCTCACAACCACAAACTGCACCCACGTAACCAGCACTGGCCTATCAGGCACTCAGCCACAACTGACCTCACAACCACACACTGCACCCACAGGACCAGCACTGGCCTATCAGGCACTCAGCCACAACTGACATCACAAACACAAACTGCAGCCACTTCACCAGCACTGGCCTATCAGGCACTCAGCCACAAGTGACCTAACAAACACAAACTGCACCCGCAGGACCAGCACTGGCCTATCAGGCACTCAGCCAAAAGTGACATCACAAACACAAACTGCACTCACAGGACCAGCACTGGCCTATCAGGCACTCAGCCACAAGTGACCTCACAATCACAAACTGCACCCACAGGATCAGCACTGGCCTATCAGGCACTCAGCCACAACTGACATCACAAACACAAACTGCACCAACGTAACCAGCACTGGCCTATCAGGCACTCAGCCACAACAGACATCACAAACACAAACTGCACTCACAGGACCAGCACTGGCCTATCAGGCACTCAGCCACAAGTGACCTCACAACCACACACTGCACCCACGTGACCAGCACTGGACTATCAGGCACTGAGGCACAAGTGACCTCACAAACACAAACTGCACTCACATAGCCAGCACTGGCTTGTCAGGCACTCAGCCACAAGTGACATCACAAACACAAAATGCAGCCACAGGACCAGCACTGGCCTGTCAGGCACTGAGCCGCAAGTGACCTCAAAAACACAAACTGCACTCACATAGTCAGCACTGGCCTATCAGGCACTCAGCCACAGGTGACATCACAAACACAAACTGCACTCACATAGTCAGCACTGGCCTATCAGGCACTCAGCCACAGGTGACATCACAAACACAAACTGCACTCACACCACCAGCACTGGCCTATCAGGCACTCAGCCACAAGTGACATCACACACACAAACTGCACCCACTTCACCAGCACTGGCCTATCAGGCACTCAGCCACAAGTGACATCACAAACACAAACTGCACTCACATAGCCAGCACTGGCCTATCAGGCACTCAGCCACAAGTGACCTCAAAATAACAAACTGCACCCGCAGGACCAGCACTGGCCTATCAGGCACTCAGCCACAAGTGACATCAAAAACACAAACTCCACCCACACCACCAGCACTGGCCTATCAGGCACTCAGCCACAAGTGACATCACAAACACAAACTGCACCCACAGGACCAGCACTGGCCTATCAGGCACGCAGCCACAACTGACCTCACAAACACAAACTGCACCCACGTGACCAGCACTGGCCTATCAGGCACTCAGCCACAAGTGACATCACAATCACAAACTGCACCCACAGGATCAGCACTGGCTTGTCAGGCACTCAGCCACAAGTGACCTCACAGCAACAAACTGCACCCACGTGACCAGCACTGGACTATCAGGCACTGAGGCACAAGTGACATCACAAACACAAACTGCAGCCACAACTCCAGCATTGGCCTATCAGGCACTCAGCCACAAGTGACATCACAAACACAGACTGCACTCACATAGCCAGCACTGGCCTATCAGGCACTGAGCCACAAGTGACCTCACAACCACAAACTGCACCCACCTGACCAGCATGGGCCTATCAGGCACTGAGCCACAAGTGACCTCACAAACACAAACTGCACTCACATAGGAAGCACTGGACTATCAGGTACTCAGCCACAAGTGACATCACAAACACAAACTGCACCCACAGGACCAGCACTGGCCTATCAGGCACTCAGCCACAACAGACATCACAAACACAAACTGCACTCAGATAGCCAGCACTGGCCTATCAGGCACTGAGCCACAAGTGACATCACAAAAACAAACTGCACCCACGTGACCAGCACTGGCCTATCAGGCACTCAGCCACAAGTGACATCACAATCACAAACTGCACCCACAGGATCAGCACTGGCTTGTCAGGCACTCAGCCACAAGTGACCTCACAGCAACAAACTGCAGCCACTTCACCAGCACTGGCCTATCAGGCACTTAGCCAAAACAGACATCACAAACACAAACTGCACTCACATAGCCAGCACTGGCCTATCAGGCACTCAGCCACAAGTGACCTCACAAACATAAACTGCACCCACAGGACCAGCACTGGCCTATCAGGCACTGAGCCACAAGTGACCTCACAAACACAAACTGCACTCACAGGACCAGCACTGGCCTATCAGGCACTCAGCCACAAGTGACCTCACAAACACAAACTGCACCCACAGGATCAGCACTGGCTTGTCAGGCACTCAGCCACAAGTGACATCACAAACAGAAACTGCACTCACAGGACCAGCACTGGCTTGTCAGGCACTCAGCCACAAGTGACCTCACAGCAACAAACTGCACCCACGTGACCAGCACTGGACTATCAGGCACTGAGGCACAAGTGACCTCACAAACACAAACTGCACTCACACAGCCAGCACTGGCCTATCAGGCACTCAGCCACAAGTGACATCACAAACACAAAATGCAGCCACAGGACCAGCACTGGCCTGTCAGGCACTGAGCCGCAAGTGACTTGACAAACACAAACTGCACTCACATAGCCAGCACTGGCCTATCAGGCACTCAGCCACAAGTGACCTCAAAAACACAAACTGCACTCACATAGTCAGCACTGGCCTATCAGGCACTCAGCCACAGGTGACATCACAAACACAAACTGCACTCACACCACCAGCACTGGCCTATCAGGCACTCAGCCACAAGTGACATCACACACACAAAATGCACCCACTTCACCAGCACTGGCCTATCAGGCACTCAGCCACAAGTGACATCACAAACACAAACTGCACTCACATAGCCAGCACTGGCCTATCAGGCACTCAGCCACAAGTGACCTCACAAACACAAACTGCACCCACAGGATCAGCACTGGCTTGTCAGGCACTCAGCCACAAGTGACATCACAAACAGAAACTGCACTCACAGGACCAGCACTGGCTTGTCAGGCACTCAGCCACAAGTGACCTCACAGCAACAAACTGCACCCACGTGACCAGCACTGGACTATCAGGCACTGAGGCACAAGTGACCTCACAAACACAAACTGCACTCACACAGCCAGCACTGGCCTATCAGGCACTCAGCCACAAGTGACATCACAAACAAAAACTGCACCCACTTCACTAGCACTGGCCTATCAGGCACTGAGCCACAAGTGACATCACAAACACAAACTGCACTCACAGGACCAGCACTGGCCTATCAGGCACTCAGCCACAGGTGACCTCACAACCACTAACTGCACCCACGTGACCAGTACTGGCCTATCAGGCACCCAGCCACAAGTGACATCACAAACACAAACTGCACTCACACCACCAGCACTGGCCTATCAGGCACTCAGCCACAAGTGACCGCACAACCACAAACTGCAGCCACGTGACCAGCACTGGCCTATCAGGCACTGAGCCACAAGTGACCTCACAATCACAAACTGCAGCCACAACTCCAGCACTGGCTTGTCAGGCACTCAGCCACAAGTGACCTCAAAACCACAAACTGCACCCACAGGATCAGCACTGGCCTATCAGGCACTCAGCCACAAGTGACATCACAATCACAAACTGCACCCACAGGATCAGCACTGGCTTGTCAGGCACTCAGCCACAAGTGACCTCAAAGCAACAAACTGCACCCACGTGACCAGCACTGGCCTATCAGGCACTCAGCCACAACTGACATCACAAACACAAACTGCACTCACATAGCCAGCACTGGCCTATCAGGCACTCAGCCACAAGTGACATCACAAACACAAACTGCACTCACATAGCCAGCACTAGCCTATCAGGCACTCAGCCACAAGTGACATCACAAACACAAACTGCACTCACATAGCCAGCACTGGCCTATCAGGCACTCAGCGACAAGTGACCTCAAAATAACAAACTGCACCCACAGGACCAGCACTGGCCTATCAGGCACTCAGCCACAACAGACATCACACACACAAACTGCAGCCACTTCACCAGCACTGGCCTATCAGGCACTCAGCCACAAGTGACATCACAAACACAAACTGCACCCACATGACCAGCACTGGCCTATCAGGCACTCAGCCACAACAGACATCACAAACACAAACCGCAGCCACAGGACCAGCACTGGCCTATCAGGCACTCAGCCACAAGTGACCTCACAATCACAAACTGCACCCACAGGATCAGCACTGGCTTGTCAGGCACTCAGCCACAAGTGACCTCACAAACACAAACTGCACTCACATAGCCAGCACTGGCCTATCAGGCACTCAGCCACAAGTGACCTCACAACCACAAACTGCACCCACGTGACCAGCACTGGACTATCAGGCACTCAGCCACAAGTGACCTCACAACCACAAACTGCACCCACGTGACCAGCACTGGACTATCAAGCACTCAGCCACAAGTGACATCACAAACACAAACTGCACTCACACAGCCAGCACTGGCCTATCAGGCTGTGAGACACAAGTGACATCACAAACACAAACTGCACCCACTTCACTAGCACTGGCCTATCAGGCACTCAGCCACAGGTGACCTCACAACCACAAACTGCACCCACGTGACCAGTACTGGCCTATCAGGCACTCAGCCACAAGTGACATCACAAACACAAACTGCACTCACACCACCAGCACTGGCCTATCAGGCACTCAGCCACAAGTGACATCACAACCACAAACAGCACTCACATAGCCAGGACTGGCCTATCAGGCACTCAGCCACAACTGACCTCAAAATCACAAACTACACCCACAGGACCAGCACTGGCCTGTCAGGCACTCAGCCACAAGTGACATCACAAACACAAACTGCACTCACACCACCAGCACTGGCTTGTCAGGCACTCAGCCACAAGTGACATCACAAACACAAAATGCAGCCACAGGACCAGCACTGGTCTATCAGGCACTCAGCCACAAGTGACATCACAAACACAAACTGCACCCGCAGGACCAGCACTGGCCTATCAGGCACTCAGCCACAAGTGACATCACAAACACAAACTGCACTCACACCACCAGCACTGGCTTGTCAGGCACTCAGCCACAAGTGACATCACAAACACAAAATGCAGCCACAGGACCAGTACTGGTCTATCAGGCACTCAGCCACAAGTGACATCACAACCACAAACTGCACCCACAGGACCAGCACTGGCTTGTCAGGCACTCAGCCACAAGTGACCTCACAAACACAAACTGCACCCACAGGATCAGCACTGGCCTATCAGGCACTCAGGCACAAGTGACATCACAAACACAAACTGCACTCACAGGACCAGCACTGGCCTATCAGGCACTCAGGCACAAGTGACCTCACAAACACAAACTGCAGCCACATGAGCAGCACTGCCCTATCAGGCACTCAGCCACAAGTGACCTCACAACCACAAACTGCACACACAGGACCAGCACTGGCCTATCAGGCACTCAGCCACAACTGACATCACAAGCACAAACGGCACGCACGTGACCACCACTGGCCTATCAGGCACTGAGCCACAAGTGACCTCACAACCACAAACTGCACCCACAGGACCAGCACTGGCCTATCAGGCACTGAGCCACAAGTGACATCACACACACAAACTGCAGCCACAGGACCAGCACTGGCCGATCAGGCACTCAGCCACAAGTGACATCACAAACACAAAATGCACTCACATAGCCAGCACTGGCCTATCAGGCACTCAGCCACAACTGACATCACAAACACAAACTACACTCACATAGCCAGCACTAGCCTATCAGGCACTCAGCCACAAGTGACATCACAAACACAAACTGCACTCACATAGCCAGCACTGGCCTATCAGGCACTCAGGCACAAGTGACCTCAAAATAACAAACTGCAGCCACAGGACCAGCACTGGCCTATCAGGCACTCAGGCACAAGTGACCTCAAAATAACAAACTGCAGCCACAGGACCAGCACTGGCCTATCAGGCACTCAGGCACAAGTGACCTCAAAATAACAAACTGCACTCACAGGACCAGCACTGGCCTATCAGGCACTCAGCCACAACAGACATTACACACACAAACTGCACCCACTTCACCAGCACTGGCCTATCAGGCACTCAGCCACAAGTGACATCACAAACACAAACTGCACCCACAGGACCAGCACTGGCCTGTCAGGCACTGAGCCACAAGTGACCTCACAACTACAAACTGCACTCACATAGCCAGGACTGGCCTATCAGGCACTGAGGCACAACTGACCTCAAAATCACAAACTACACCCACAGGACCAGCACTGGCCTGTCAGGCACTCAGCCACAAGTGACATCACAAACACAAACTGCACTCACATAGCCAGGACTGGCCTATCAGGCACTCAGCCACAAGTGACCTCACAAACACAAACTGCACTCACAGGACCAGCACTGGCCTATCAGGCACTCAGCCACAAGTGACCTCACAAACACAAACTGCACCCACTTCACCAGCACTGGCCTATCAGGCACTGGGCCACAAGTGACATCACAAACACAAACTGCAGCCACTTCACCAGCACTGGCCTATCAGGCACTGGGCCACAAGTGACCTCACAAACACAAACTGCACTCACAGGACCAGCACTGGCCTATCAGGCACTCAGCCACAAGTGACATCACAAACACAAACTGCAGCCACTTCACCAGCACTGGCCTATCAGGCACTCAGCCACAACAGACATCACAAACACAAACCGCAGCCACAGGACCAGCACTGGCCTATCAGGCACTCAGCCACAAGTGACATCACAACCACAAACTGCACTCACATAGCCAGCACTGGCCTATCAGGCACTGAGCCACAAGTAACCTCACAAACACAAACTGCACCCACTTCACCAGAACTGGCCTATCAGGCACTCAGCCACAAGTGACATCACAAACACAAACGGCACACACGTGACCAGCACTGGCCTATCAGGCTGTGAGACACAAGTGACATCACAAACACAAACTGCACTCACAAAGCCAGCACTGGCCTATCAGGCACTCAGCCACAAGTGACATCACAACCACAAACTGCACTCACATAGCCAGCACTGGCTTGTCAGGCACTCAGCCACAAGTGACCCCACAAACAGAAACTGCACCCACTTCACCAGCACTGGCCTATCAGGCACTCAGCCACAAGTGACCTCACAACCAGAAACTGCACTCACATAGCCAGCACTGGCCTATCAGGCACTGAGCCACAAGTGACATCACAACCACAAACTGCAGCCATGTGACCAGCACTGGCCTATCAGGCACTCAGCCACAACTGACATCACAAACACAAAATGCAGCCACAGGACCAGCACTGGCCTGTCAGGCACTGAGCCGCAAGTGACTTGACAAACACAAACTGCACTCACATAGCCAGCACTGGCCTATCAGGCACTCAGCCACAAGTGACCTCAAAAACACAAACTGCACTCACATAGTCAGCACTGGCCTATCAGGCACTCAGCCACAGGTGACATCACAAACACAAACTGCACTCACACCACCAGCACTGGCCTATCAGGCACTCAGCCACAAGTGACATCACACACACAAAATGCACCCACTTCACCAGCACTGGCCTATCAGGCACTCAGCCACAAGTGACATCACAAACACAAACTGCACTCACATAGCCAGCACTGGCCTATCAGGCACTCAGCCTCAAGTGACCTCAAAATAACAAACTGCACCCGCAGGACCAGCACTGGCCTATCAGGCACTCAGCCACAAGTGACATCACAAACACAAACTCCACCCACACCACCAGCACTGGCCTATCAGGCACTCAGCCACAACTGACATCACACACACAAACTGCACCCACAGGACCAGCACTGGCCTATCAGGCACGCAGCCACAACTGACCTCACAAACACAAACTGCACCCACGTGACCAGCACTGGCCTATCAGGCACTCAGCCACAAGTGACATCACAATCACAAACTGCACCCACAGGATCAGCACTGGCTTGTCAGGCACTCAGCCACAAGTGACCTCACAGCAACAAACTGCACCCACGTGACCAGCACTGGACTATCAGGCACTGAGGCACAAGTGATATCTCAACCACAAACTGCAGCCACAACTCCAGCATTGGCCTATCAGGCACTCAGCCACAAGTGACATCACAAACACAGACTGCACTCACATAGCCAGCACTGGCCTATCAGGCACTGAGCCACAAGTGACCTCACAACCACAAACTGCACCCACCTGACCAGCATGGGCCTATCAGGCACTGAGCCACAAGTGACCTCACAAACACAAACTGCACTCACATAGGAAGCACTGGACTATCAGGTACTCAGCCACAAGTGACATCACAAACACAAACTGCACCCACAGGACCAGCACTGGCCTATCAGGCACTCAGCCACAACAGACATCACAAACACAAACTGCACTCAGATAGCCAGCACTGGCCTATCAGGCACTGAGCCACAAGTGACATCACAAACACAAACTGCACCCACGTGACCAGCACTGGCCTATCAGGCACTCAGCCACAAGTGACATCACAATCACAAACTGCACCCACAGGATCAGCACTGGCTTGTCAGGCACTCAGCCACAAGTGACCTCACAGCAACAAACTGCACCCACGTGACCAGCACTGGCCTATCAGGCACTTAGCCAAAACAGACATCACAAACACAAACTGCACTCACATAGCCAGCACTGGCCTATCAGGCACTCAGCCACAAGTGACCTCACAAACATAAACTGCACCCACAGGACCAGCACTGGCCTATCAGGCACTGAGCCACAAGTGACCTCACAAACACAAACTGCACTCACAGGACCAGCACTGGCCTATCAGGCACTCAGCCACAAGTGACCTCACAAACACAAACTGCACCCACAGGATCAGCACTGGCTTGTCAGGCACTCAGCCACAAGTGACCTCACAGCAACAAACTGCACCCACGTGACCAGCACTGGACTATCAGGCACTGAGGCACAAGTGACCTCACAAACACAAACTGCACTCACACAGCCAGCACTGGCCTATCAGGCACTCAGCCACAAGTGACATCACAAACAAAAACTGCACCCACTTCACTAGCACTGGCCTATCAGGCACTGAGCCACAAGTGACATCACAAACACAAACTGCACTCACAGGACCAGCACTGGCCTATCAGGCACTCAGCCACAGGTGACCTCACAACCACTAACTGCACCCACGTGACCAGTACTGGCCTATCAGGCACCCAGCCACAAGTGACATCACAAACACAAACTGCACTCACACCACCAGCACTGGCCTATCAGGCACTCAGCCACAAGTGACCGCACAACCACAAACTGCAGCCACGTGACCAGCACTGGCCTATCAGGCACTCAGCCACAAGTGACCTCACAATCACAAACTGCAGCCACAACTCCAGCACTGGCTTGTCAGGCACTCAGCCACAAGTGACCTCAAAACCACAAACTGCACCCACAGGATCAGCACTGGCCTATCAGGCACTCAGCCACAAGTGACATCACAATCACAAACTGCACCCACAGGATCAGCACTGGCTTGTCAGGCACTCAGCCACAAGTGACCTCAAAGCAACAAACTGCACCCACGTGACCAGCACTGGCCTATCAGGCACTCAGCCACAACTGACATCACAAACACAAACTGCACTCACATAGCCAGCACTAGCCTATCAGGCACTCAGCCACAAGTGACATCACAAACACAAACTGCACTCACATAGCCAGCACTGGCCTATCAGGCACTCAGCGACAAGTGACCTCAAAATAACAAACTGCACCCACAGGACCAGCACTGGCCTATCAGGCACTCAGCCACAACAGACATCACACACACAAACTGCACCCACTTCACCAGCACTGGCCTATCAGGCACTCAGCCACAAGTGACATCACAAACACAAACTGCACCCACAGGACCAGCACTGGCCTGTCAGGCACTGAGCCACAAGTGACATCACAAACACAAACTGCACCCACGTGACCAGCACTGGCCTATCAGGCACTCAGCCACAACTGACCTCAAAATCACAAATTACACCCACAGGACCAGCACTGGCCTATCAGGCACTCAGCCACAAGTGACATCACAAACACAAACTGCAGCCACTTCACCAGCACTGGCCTATCAGGCACTCAGCCACAACAGACATCACAAACACAAACCGCAGCCACAGGACCAGCACTGGCCTATCAGGCACTCAGCCACAAGTGACCTCACAATCACAAACTGCACCCACAGGATCAGCACTGGCTTGTCAGGCACTCAGCCACAAGTGACCTCACAAACACAAACTGCACTCACATAGCCAGCACTGGCCTATCAGGCACTCAGCCACAAGTGACCTCACAACCACAAACTGCACCCACAGGACCAGCACTGGCCTATCAGGCACTCAGCCACAAGTGACCTCACAACCACAAACTGCACCCACGTGACCAGCACTGGACTATCAGGCACTGAGGCACAAGTGACCTCACAACCACAAACTGCAGCCACAGGACCAGCACTGGCCTATCAAGCACTCAGCCACAAGTGACATCACAAACACAAACTGCACTCACACAGCCAGCACTGGCCTATCAGGCTGTGAGACACAAGTGACATCACAAACACAAACTGCACCCACTTCACTAGCACTGGCCTATCAGGCACTCAGCCACAGGTGACCTCACAACCACAAACTGCACCCACGTGACCAGTACTGGCCTATCAGGCACTCAGCCACAAGTGACATCACAAACACAAACTGCACTCACACCACCAGCACTGGCCTATCAGGCACTCAGCCACAAGTGACATCACAACCACAAACAGCACTCACATAGCCAGGACTGGCCTATCAGGCACTCAGCCACAACTGACCTCAAAATCACAAACTACACCCACAGGACCAGCACTGGCCTGTCAGGCACTCAGCCACAAGTGACATCACAAACACAAACTGCACTCACACCACCAGCACTGGCTTGTCAGGCACTCAGCCACAAGTGACATCACAAACACAAAATGCAGCCACAGGACCAGCACTGGTCTATCAGGCACTCAGCCACAAGTGACATCACAAACACAAACTGCACCCGCAGGACCAGCACTGGCCTATCAGGCACTCAGCCACAAGTGACCTCACAAACACAAACTGCACTCACACCACCAGCACTGGCTTGTCAGGCACTCAGCCACAACTGACATCACAAACACAAAATGCAGCCACAGGACCAGTACTGGTCTATCAGGCACTCAGCCACAAGTGACATCACAACCACAAACTGCACCCACAGGACCAGCACTGGCTTGTCAGGCACTCAGCCACAAGTGACCTCACAAACACAAACTGCACCCACAGGATCAGCACTGGCCTATCAGGCACTCAGGCACAAGTGACATCACAAACACAAACTGCACTCAGATAGCCAGCACTGGCCTATCAGGCACTCAGGCACAAGTGACCTCACAAACACAAACTGCAGCCACATGAGCAGCACTGCCCTATCAGGCACTCAGCCACAAGTGACCTCACAACCACAAACTGCACACACAGGACCAGCACTGGCCTATCAGGCACTCAGCCACAACTGACATCACAAGCACAAACGGCACGCACGTGACCACCACTGGCCTATCAGGCACTGAGCCACAAGTGACCTCACAACCACAAACTGCACCCACAGGACCAGCACTGGCCTATCAGGCACTGAGCCACAAGTGACATCACACACACAAACTGCAGCCACAGGACCAGCACTGGCCTATCAGGCACTCAGCCACAAGTGACCTCACAACCACAAACTGCACCCACAGGACCAGCACTGGCCTATCAGGCACTCAGCCACAAGTGACATCACAAACACAAAATGCACTCACATAGCCAGCACTGGCCTATCAGGCACTCAGCCACAACTGACATCACAAACACAAACTACACTCACATAGCCAGCACTAGCCTATCAGGCACTCAGCCACAAGTGACATCACAAACACAAACTGCACTCACATAGCCAGCACTGGCCTATCAGGCACTCAGGCACAAGTGACCTCAAAATAACAAACTGCAGCCACAGGACCAGCACTGGCCTATCAGGCACTCAGGCACAAGTGACCTCAAAATAACAAACTGCAGCCACAGGACCAGCACTGGCCTATCAGGCACTCAGGCACAAGTGACCTCAAAATAACAAACTGCACTCACAGGACCAGCACTGGCCTATCAGGCACTCAGCCACAACAGACATTACACACACAAACTGCACCCACTTCACCAGCACTGGCCTATCAGGCACTGAGCCACAAGTGACATCACAAACACAAACTGCACTCACAGGACCAGCACTGGCCTATCAGGCACTGAGGCACAACTGACCTCAAAATCACAAACTACACCCACAGGACCAGCACTGGCCTGTCAGGCACTCAGCCACAAGTGACATCACAAACACAAACTGCACTCACATAGCCAGGACTGGCCTATCAGGCACTCAGCCACAAGTGACCTCACAAACACAAACTGCACTCACAGGACCAGCACTGGCCTATCAGGCACTCAGCCACAAGTGACCTCACAAACACAAACTGCACCCACTTCACCAGCACTGGCCTATCAGGCACTGGGCCACAAGTGACATCACAAACACAAACTGCAGCCACTTCACCAGCACTGGCCTATCAGGCACTGGGCCACAAGTGACCTCACAAACACAAACTGCACTCACAGGACCAGCACTGGCCTATCAGGCACTCAGCCACAAGTGACATCACAAACACAAACTGCAGCCACTTCACCAGCACTGGCCTATCAGGCACTCAGCCACAACAGACATCACAAACACAAACCGCAGCCACAGGACCAGCACTGGCCTATCAGGCACTCAGCCACAAGTGACATCACAACCACAAACTGCACCCACAGGACCAGCACTGGCCTATCAGGCACTCAGCCACAAGTGACCTCACAACCACAAACTGCACTCACATAGCCAGCACTGGCCTATCAGGCACTGAGCCACAAGTAACCTCACAAACACAAACTGCACCCACTTCACCAGAACTGGCCTATCAGGCACTCAGCCACAAGTGACATCACAAACACAAACGGCACACACGTGACCAGCACTGGCCTATCAGGCTGTGAGACACAAGTGACATCACAAACACAAACTGCACTCACAAAGCCAGCACTGGCCTATCAGGCACTCAGCCACAAGTGACATCACAAACACAAACTGCACTCACATAGCCAGCACTGGCTTGTCAGGCACTCAGCCACAAGTGACCCCACAAACACAAACTGCACCCACTTCACCAGCACTGGCCTATCAGGCACTCAGCCACAAGTGACCTCACAACCAGAAACTGCACTCACATAGCCAGCACTGGCCTATCAGGCACTGAGCCACAAGTGACATCACAACCACAAACTGCAGCCATGTGACCAGCACTGGCCTATCAGGCACTCAGCCACAACTGACATCACAAACACAAAATGCAGCCACAGGACCAGCACTGGCCTGTCAGGCACTGAGCCGCAAGTGACTTGACAAACACAAACTGCACTCACATAGCCAGCACTGGCCTATCAGGCACTCAGCCACAAGTGACCTCAAAAACACAAACTGCACTCACATAGTCAGCACTGGCCTATCAGGCACTCAGCCACAGGTGACATCACAAACACAAACTGCACTCACACCACCAGCACTGGCCTATCAGGCACTCAGCCACAAGTGACATCACACACACAAACTGCACCCACTTCACCAGCACTGGCCTATCAGGCACTCAGCCACAAGTGACATCACAAACACAAACTGCACTCACATAGCCAGCACTGGCCTATCAGGCACTCAGCCACAAGTGACCTCAAAATAACAAACTGCACCCGCAGGACCAGCACTGGCCTATCAGGCACTCAGCCACAAGTGACATCACAAACACAAACTCCACCCACACCACCAGCACTGGCCTATCAGGCACTCAGCCACAACTGACATCACACACACAAACTGCACCCACAGGACCAGCACTGGCCTATCAGGCACGCAGCCACAACTGACCTCACAAACACAAACTGCACCCACGTGACCAGCACTGGCCTATCAGGCACTCAGCCACAAGTGACATCACAATCACAAACTGCACCCACAGGATCAGCACTGGCTTGTCAGGCACTCAGCCACAAGTGACCTCACAGCAACAAACTGCACCCACGTGACCAGCACTGGACTATCAGGCACTGAGGCACAAGTGACATCACAAACACAAAATGCAGCCACAACTCCAGCATTGGCCTATCAGGCACTCAGCCACAAGTGACATCACAAACACAGACTGCACTCACATAGCCAGCACTGGCCTATCAGGCACTGAGCCACAAGTGACATCACAAACACAAACTGCACCCACCTGACCAGCATGGGCCTATCAGGCACTGAGCCACAAGTGACCTCACAAACACAAACTGCACTCACATAGGAAGCACTGGACTATCAGGTACTCAGCCACAAGTGACATCACAAACACAAACTGCACCCACAGGACCAGCACTGGCCTATCAGGCACTCAGCCACAACAGACATCACAAACACAAACTGCACTCAGATAGCCAGCACTGGCCTATCAGGCACTGAGCCACAAGTGACATCACAAAAACAAACTGCACCCACGTGACCAGCACTGGCCTATCAGGCACTCAGCCACAAGTGACATCACAATCACAAACTGCACCCACAGGATCAGCACTGGCTTGTCAGGCACTCAGCCACAAGTGACCTCACAGCAACAAACTGCACCCACGTGACCAGCACTGGCCTATCAGGCACTTAGCCAAAACAGACATCACAAACACAAACTGCACTCACATAGCCAGCACTGGCCTATCAGGCACTCAGCCACAAGTGACCTCACAAACATAAACTGCACCCACAGGACCAGCACTGGCCTATCAGGCACTGAGCCACAAGTGACCTCACAAACACAAACTGCACTCACACAGCCAGCACTGGCCTATCAGGCACTCAGCCACAAGTGACCTCAAAAACACAAAATGCACCCACGTGACCAGCACTGGCTTGTCAGGCACTCAGCCACAAGTGACATCACAAACAGAAACTGCACTCACAGGACCAGCACTGGCTTGTCAGGCACTCAGCCACAAGTGACCTCACAGCAACAAACTGCACCCACGTGACCAGCACTGGACTATCAGGCACTGAGGCACAAGTGACCTCACAAACACAAACTGCACTCACACAGCCAGCACTGGCCTATCAGGCACTCAGCCACAAGTGACATCACACACACAAACTGCACCCACAGGACCAGCACTGGCCTATCAGGCACTCAGCCACAAGTGACCTCACAATAACAAACTGCACCCACAGGATCAGCACTGGCCTATCAGGCACTCAGCCACAAGTGACCTCACAAACACAAACTGCACCCACAGGACCAGCACTGGCCTATCAGGCTGTGAGACACAAGTGACATCACAAACAAAAACTGCAGCCACTTCACCAGCACTGGCCTATCAGGCACTCAGCCACAAGTGACATCACAATCACAAACTGCACCCACAGGACCAGCACTGGCCTATCTGGCACTCAGCCACAAGTGACCTCACAATAACAAACTGCACCCACAGGATCAGCACTGGCCTATCAGGCACTCAGCCACAAGTGACCTCACAAACACAAACTGCACTCACAGGACCAGCACTGGCCTATCAGGCACTCAGCCACAAGTGACATCACAAACAAAAACTGCAGCCACTTCACCAGCACTGGCCTATCAGGCACTGAGGCACAAGTGACCTCACAACCACACACTGCACCCACAGGACCAGCACTGGCCTATCAGGCACTCAGCGACAAGTGACCTCACAACCACAAACTGCACCCACGTAACCAGCACTGGCCTATCAGGCACTGAGCCACAAGTGACCTCACAACCACACACTGCACCCACAGGACCAGCACTGGCCTATCAGGCACTCAGCCACAACTGACATCACAAACACAAACTGCAGCCACTTCACCAGCACTGGCCTATCAGGCACTCAGCCACAAGTGACCTAACAAACACAAACTGCACCCGCAGGACCAGCACTGGCCTATCAGGCACTCAGCCAAAAGTGACATCACAAACACAAACTGCACTCACAGGACCAGCACTGGCCTATCAGGCACTCAGCCACAAGTGACCTCACAATCACAAACTGCACCCACAGGATCAGCACTGGCCTATCAGGCACTCAGCCACAACTGACATCACAAACACAAACTGCACCAACGTAACCAGCACTGGCCTATCAGGCACTCAGCCACAACAGACATCACAAACACAAACTGCACTCACAGGACCAGCACTGGCCTATCAGGCACTCAGCCACAAGTGACCTCACAACCACACACTGCACCCACGTGACCAGCACTGGACTATCAGGCACTGAGGCACAAGTGACCTCACAAACACAAACTGCACTCACATAGCCAGCACTGGCTTGTCAGGCACTCAGCCACAAGTGACATCACAAACACAAAATGCAGCCACAGGACCAGCACTGGCCTGTCAGGCACTGAGCCGCAAGTGACTTGACAAACACAAACTGCACTCACATAGCCAGCACTGGCCTATCAGGCACTCAGCCACAAGTGACCTCAAAAACACAAACTGCACTCACATAGTCAGCACTGGCCTATCAGGCACTCAGCCACAGGTGACATCACAAACACAAACTGCACTCACACCACCAGCACTGGCCTATCAGGCACTCAGCCACAAGTGACATCACACACACAAACTGCACCCACTTCACCAGCACTGGCCTATCAGGCACTCAGCCACAAGTGACCTCACAACCAGAAACTGCACTCACATAGCCAGCACTGGCCTATCAGGCACTCAGCCACAAGTGACCTCAAAATAACAAACTGCACCCGCAGGACCAGCACTGGCCTATCAGGCACTCAGCCACAAGTGACATCACAAACACAAACTCCACCCACACCACCAGCACTGGCCTATCAGGCACTCAGCCACAAGTGACATCACAAACACAAACTGCACCCACAGGACCAGCACTGGCCTATCAGGCACGCAGCCACAACTGACCTCACAAACACAAACTGCACCCACGTGACCAGCACTGGCCTATCAGGCACTCAGCCACAAGTGACATCACAATCACAAACTGCACCCACAGGATCAGCACTGGCTTGTCAGGCACTCAGCCACAAGTGACCTCACAGCAACAAACTGCACCCACGTGACCAGCACTGGACTATCAGGCACTGAGGCACAAGTGACATCTCAACCACAAACTGCAGCCACAACTCCAGCATTGGCCTATCAGGCACTCAGCCACAAGTGACATCACAAACACAGACTGCACTCACATAGCCAGCACTGGCCTATCAGGCACTGAGCCACAAGTGACCTCACAACCACAAACTGCACCCACCTGACCAGCATGGGCCTATCAGGCACTGAGCCACAAGTGACCTCACAAACACAAACTGCACTCACATAGGAAGCACTGGACTATCAGGTACTCAGCCACAAGTGACATCACAAACACAAACTGCACCCACAGGACCAGCACTGGCCTATCAGGCACTCAGCCACAACAGACATCACAAACACAAACTGCACTCAGATAGCCAGCACTGGCCTATCAGGCACTGAGCCACAAGTGACATCACAAACACAAACTGCACCCACGTGACCAGCACTGGCCTATCAGGCACTCAGCCACAAGTGACATCACAATCACAAACTGCACCCACAGGATCAGCACTGGCTTGTCAGGCACTCAGCCACAAGTGACCTCACAGCAACAAACTGCACCCACGTGACCAGCACTGGACTATCAGGCACTGAGCCACAAGTGACCTCACAAACACAAACTGCACTCACAGGACCAGCACTGGCCTATCAGGCACTCAGCCACAAGTGACCTCACAAACACAAACTGCACCCACAGGATCAGCACTGGCTTGTCAGGCACTCAGCCACAAGTGACATCACAAACAGAAACTGCACTCACAGGACCAGCACTGGCTTGTCAGGCACTCAGCCACAAGTGACCTCACAGCAACAAACTGCACCCACGTGACCAGCACTGGACTATCAGGCACTGAGGCACAAGTGACCTCACAAACACAAACTGCACTCACTTCACTAGCACTGGCCTATCAGGCACTGAGCCACAAGTGACATCACAAACACAAACTGCACTCACAGGACCAGCACTGGCCTATCAGGCACTCAGCCACAGGTGACCTCACAACCACTAACTGCACCCACGTGACCAGTACTGGCCTATCAGGCACCCAGCCACAAGTGACATCACAAACACAAACTGCACTCACACCACCAGCACTGGCCTATCAGGCACTCAGCCACAAGTGACCGCACAACCACAAACTGCAGCCACGTGACCAGCACTGGCCTATCAGGCACTGAGCCACAAGTGACCTCACAATCACAAACTGCAGCCACAACTCCAGCACTGGCTTGTCAGGCACTCAGCCACAAGTGACCTCAAAACCACAAACTGCACCCACAGGATCAGCACTGGCCTATCAGGCACTCAGCCACAAGTGACATCACAATCACAAACTGCACTCACATAGCCAGCACTGGCTTGTCAGGCACTCAGCCACAAGTGACCTCAAAGCAACAAACTGCACCCACGTGACCAGCACTGGCCTATCAGGCACTCAGCCACAACTGACATCACAAACACAAACTGCACCCACGTGACCAGCACTGGACTATCAGGCACTGAGGCACAAGTGACATCACAAACACAAACTGCACTCACATAGCCAGCACTGGCCTATCAGGCACTGAGCCACAAGTGACCTCACAAACACAAACTGCACTCACATAGGAAGCACTGGACTATCAGGTACTCAGCCACAAGTGACATCACAAACACAAACTGCACCCACAGGACCAGCACTGGCCTATCAGGCACTCAGCCACAACAGACATCACAAACACAAACTGCACTCAGATAGCCAGCACTGGCCTATCAGGCACTGAGCCACAAGTGACATCACAAAAACAAACTGCACCCACGTGACCAGCACTGGCCTATCAGGCACTCAGCCACAAGTGACATCACAATCACAAACTGCACCCACAGGATCAGCACTGGCTTGTCAGGCACTCAGCCACAAGTGACCTCACAGCAACAAACTGCACCCACGTGACCAGCATGGGCCTATCAGGCACTTAGCCAAAACAGACATCACAAACACAAACTGCACTCACATAGCCAGCACTGGCCTATCAGGCACTCAGCCACAAGTGACCTCACAAACATAAACTGCACCCACAGGACCAGCACTGGCCTATCAGGCACTGAGCCACAAGTGACCTCACAAACACAAACTGCACTCACAGGACCAGCACTGGCCTATCAGGCACTCAGCCACAAGTGACCTCACAAACACAAACTGCACCCACAGGATCAGCACTGGCTTGTCAGGCACTCAGCCACAAGTGACATCACAAACAGAAACTGCACTCACAGGACCAGCACTGGCTTGTCAGGCACTCAGCCACAAGTGACCTCACAGCAACAAACTGCACCCACGTGACCAGCACTGGACTATCAGGCACTGAGGCACAAGTGACCTCACAAACACAAACTGCACTCACACAGCCAGCACTGGCCTATCAGGCACTCAGCCACAAGTGACATCACAAACACAAAATGCAGCCACAGGACCAGCACTGGCCTGTCAGGCACTGAGCCGCAAGTGACTTGACAAACACAAACTGCACTCACATAGCCAGCACTGGCCTATCAGGCACTCAGCCACAAGTGACCTCAAAAACACAAACTGCACTCACATAGTCAGCACTGGCCTATCAGGCACTCAGCCACAGGTGACATCACAAACACAAACTGCACTCACACCACCAGCACTGGCCTATCAGGCACTCAGCCACAAGTGACATCACACACACAAAATGCACCCACTTCACCAGCACTGGCCTATCAGGCACTCAGCCACAAGTGACATCACAAACACAAACTGCACTCACATAGCCAGCACTGGCCTATCAGGCACTCAGCCACAAGTGACCTCAAAATAACAAACTGCACCCGCAGGACCAGCACTGGCCTATCAGGCACTCAGCCACAAGTGACATCACAAACACAAACTCCACCCACACCACCAGCACTGGCCTATCAGGCACTCAGCCACAAGTGACATCACACACACAAACTGCACCCACAGGACCAGCACTGGCCTATCAGGCACGCAGCCACAACTGACCTCACAAACACAAACTGCACCCACGTGACCAGCACTGGCCTATCAGGCACTCAGCCACAAGTGACATCACAATCACAAACTGCACCCACAGGATCAGCACTGGCTTGTCAGGCACTCAGCCACAAGTGACCTCACAGCAACAAACTGCACCCACGTGACCAGCACTGGACTATCAGGCACTGAGGCACAAGTGACATCTCAACCACAAACTGCAGCCACAACTCCAGCATTGGCCTATCAGGCACTCAGCCACAAGTGACATCACAAACACAGACTGCACTCACATAGCCAGCACTGGCCTATCAGGCACTGAGCCACAAGTGACCTCACAACCACAAACTGCACCCACCTGACCAGCATGGGCCTATCAGGCACTGAGCCACAAGTGACCTCACAAACACAAACTGCACTCACATAGGAAGCACTGGACTATCAGGTACTCAGCCACAAGTGACATCACAAACACAAACTGCACCCACAGGACCAGCACTGGCCTATCAGGCACTCAGCCACAACAGACATCACAAACACAAACTGCACTCAGATAGCCAGCACTGGCCTATCAGGCACTGAGCCACAAGTGACATCACAAACACAAACTGCACCCACGTGACCAGCACTGGCCTATCAGGCACTCAGCCACAAGTGACATCACAATCACAAACTGCACCCACAGGATCAGCACTGGCTTGTCAGGCACTCAGCCACAAGTGACCTCACAGCAACAAACTGCACCCACGTGACCAGCACTGGACTATCAGGCACTGAGCCACAAGTGACCTCACAAACACAAACTGCACTCACAGGACCAGCACTGGCCTATCAGGCACTCAGCCACAAGTGACCTCACAAACACAAACTGCACCCACAGGATCAGCACTGGCTTGTCAGGCACTCAGCCACAAGTGACATCACAAACAGAAACTGCACTCACAGGACCAGCACTGGCTTGTCAGGCACTCAGCCACAAGTGACCTCACAGCAACAAACTGCACCCACGTGACCAGCACTGGACTATCAGGCACTGAGGCACAAGTGACCTCACAAACACAAACTGCACTCACTTCACTAGCACTGGCCTATCAGGCACTGAGCCACAAGTGACATCACAAACACAAACTGCACTCACAGGACCAGCACTGGCCTATCAGGCACTCAGCCACAGGTGACCTCACAACCACTAACTGCACCCACGTGACCAGTACTGGCCTATCAGGCACCCAGCCACAAGTGACATCACAAACACAAACTGCACTCACACCACCAGCACTGGCCTATCAGGCACTCAGCCACAAGTGACCGCACAACCACAAACTGCAGCCACGTGACCAGCACTGGCCTATCAGGCACTGAGCCACAAGTGACCTCACAATCACAAACTGCAGCCACAACTCCAGCACTGGCTTGTCAGGCACTCAGCCACAAGTGACCTCAAAACCACAAACTGCACCCACAGGATCAGCACTGGCCTATCAGGCACTCAGCCACAAGTGACATCACAATCACAAACTGCACCCACAGGATCAGCACTGGCTTGTCAGGCACTCAGCCACAAGTGACCTCAAAGCAACAAACTGCACCCACGTGACCAGCACTGGCCTATCAGGCACTCAGCCACAAGTGACATCACAAACACAAACTGCACCCACCTGACCAGCATGGGCCTATCAGGCACTGAGCCACAAGTGACCTCACAAACACAAACTGCACTCACATAGGAAGCACTGGCCTATCAGGTACTCAGCCACAAGTGACATCACAAACACAAACTGCACCCACAGGACCAGCACTGGCCTATCAGGCACTCAGCCACAACAGACATCACAAACACAAACTGCACTCAGATAGCCAGCACTGGCCTATCAGGCACTGAGCCACAAGTGACATCACAAAAACAAACTGCACCCACGTGACCAGCACTGGCCTATCAGGCACTCAGCCACAAGTGACATCACAATCACAAACTGCACCCACAGGATCAGCACTGGCTTGTCAGGCACTCAGCCACAAGTGACCTCACAGCAACAAACTGCACCCACGTGACCAGCACTGGCCTATCAGGCACTTAGCCAAAACAGACATCACAAACACAAACTGCACTCACATAGCCAGCACTGGCCTATCAGGCACTCAGCCACAAGTGACCTCACAAACATAAACTGCACCCACAGGACCAGCACTGGCCTATCAGGCACTGAGCCACAAGTGACCTCACAAACACAAACTGCACTCACAGGACCAGCACTGGCCTATCAGGCACTCAGCCACAAGTGACCTCACAAACACAAACTGCACCCACAGGATCAGCACTGGCTTGTCAGGCACTCAGCCACAAGTGACATCACAAACAGAAACTGCACTCACAGGACCAGCACTGGCTTGTCAGGCACTCAGCCACAAGTGACCTCACAGCAACAAACTGCACCCACGTGACCAGCACTGGACTATCAGGCACTGAGGCACAAGTGACCTCACAAACACAAACTGCACTCACACAGCCAGCACTGGCCTATCAGGCACTCAGCCACAAGTGACATCACAAACACAAAATGCAGCCACAGGACCAGCACTGGCCTGTCAGGCACTGAGCCGCAAGTGACTTGACAAACACAAACTGCACTCACATAGCCAGCACTGGCCTATCAGGCACTCAGCCACAAGTTACCTCAAAAACACAAACTGCACTCACATAGCCAGCACTGGCCTATCAGGCACTGAGCCACAAGTGACATCACAAACACAAACTGCACTCACACCACCAGCACTGGCCTATCAGGCACTCAGCCACAAGTGACATCACACACACAAAATGCACCCACTTCACCAGCACTGGCCTATCAGGCACTCAGCCACAAGTGACATCACAAACACAAACTGCACTCACATAGCCAGCACTGGCCTATCAGGCACTCAGCCACAAGTGACCTCAAAATAACAAACTGCACCCGCAGGACCAGCACTGGCCTATCAGGCACTCAGCCACAAGTGACATCACAAACACAAACTCCACCCACACCACCAGCACTGGCCTATCAGGCACTCAGCCACAACTGACATCACACACACAAACTGCACCCACAGGACCAGCACTGGCCTATCAGGCACGCAGCCACAACTGACCTCACAAACACAAACTGCACCCACGTGACCAGCACTGGCCTATCAGGCACTCAGCCACAAGTGACATCACAATCACAAACTGCACCCACAGGATCAGCACTGGCTTGTCAGGCACTCAGCCACAAGTGACCTCACAGCAACAAACTGCACCCACGTGACCAGCACTGGACTATCAGGCACTGAGGCACAAGTGACATCTCAACCACAAACTGCAGCCACAACTCCAGCATTGGCCTATCAGGCACTCAGCCACAAGTGACATCACAAACACAGACTGCACTCACATAGCCAGCACTGGCCTATCAGGCACTGAGCCACAAGTGACCTCACAACCACAAACTGCACCCACCTGACCAGCATGGGCCTATCAGGCACTGAGCCACAAGTGACCTCACAAACACAAACTGCACTCACATAGGAAGCACTGGACTATCAGGTACTCAGCCACAAGTGACATCACAAACACAAACTGCACCCACAGGACCAGCACTGGCCTATCAGGCACTCAGCCACAACAGACATCACAAACACAAACTGCACTCAGATAGCCAGCACTGGCCTATCAGGCACTGAGCCACAAGTGACATCACAAACACAAACTGCACCCACGTGACCAGCACTGGCCTATCAGGCACTCAGCCACAAGTGACCTCAAAGCAACAAACTGCACCCACGTGACCAGCACTGGCCTATCAGGCACTCAGCCACAACTGACATCACAAACACAAACTGCACTCACATAGCCAGCACTGGCCTATCAGGCACTCAGCCACAACTGACATCACAAACACAAACTGCACTCACATAGCCAGCACTAGCCTATCAGGCACTCAGCCACAAGTGACATCACAAACACAAACTGCACTCACATAGCCAGCACTGGCCTATCAGGCACTCAGCGACAAGTGACCTCAAAATAACAAACTGCACCCACAGGACCAGCACTGGCCTATCAGGCACTCAGCCACAACAGACATCACACACACAAACTGCACCCACGTGACCAGCACTGGCCTATCAGGCACTCAGCCACAACTGACCTCAAAATCACAAATTACACCCACAGGACCAGCACTGGCCTATCAGGCACTCAGCCACAAGTGACATCACAAACACAAACTGCAGCCACTTCACCAGCACTGGCCTATCAGGCACTCAGCCACAACAGACATCACAAACACAAACCGCAGCCACAGGACCAGCACTGGCCTATCAGGCACTCAGCCACAAGTGACCTCACAATCACAAACTGCACCCACAGGATCAGCACTGGCTTGTCAGGCACTCAGCCACAAGTGACCTCACAAACACAAACTGCACTCACATAGCCAGCACTGGCCTATCAGGCACTCAGCCACAAGTGACCTCACAACCACAAACTGCACACACAGGACCAGCACTGGCCTATCAGGCACTCAGCCACAAATGACCTCACAACCACAAACTGCACCCACGTGACCAGCACTGGACTATCAGGCACTGAGGCACAAGTGACCTCACAACCACAAACTGCAGCCACAGGACCAGCACTGGCCTATCAAGCACTCAGCCACAAGTGACATCACAAACACAAACTGCACTCACACAGCCAGCACTGGCCTATCAGGCTGTGAGACACAAGTGACATCACAAACACAAACTGCACCCACTTCACTAGCACTGGCCTATCAGGCACTCAGCCACAGGTGACCTCACAACCACAAACTGCACCCACGTGACCAGTACTGGCCTATCAGGCACTCAGCCACAAGTGACATCACAAACACAAACTGCACTCACACCACCAGCACTGGCCTATCAGGCACTCAGCCACAAGTGACATCACAACCACAAACAGCACTCACATAGCCAGGACTGGCCTATCAGGCACTCAGCCACAACTGACCTCAAAATCACAAACTACACCCACAGGACCAGCACTGGCCTGTCAGGCACTCAGCCACAAGTGACATCACAAACACAAACTGCACTCACACCACCAGCACTGGCTTGTCAGGCACTCAGCCACAAGTGACATCACAAACACAAAATGCAGCCACAGGACCAGCACTGGTCTATCAGGCACTCAGCCACAAGTGACATCACAAACACAAACTGCACCCGCAGGACCAGCACTGGCCTATCAGGCACTCAGCCACAAGTGACATCACAAACACAAACTGCACTCACACCACCAGCACTGGCTTGTCAGGCACTCAGCCACAACTGACATCACAAACACAAAATGCAGCCACAGGACCAGTACTGGTCTATCAGGCACTCAGCCACAAGTGACCTCACAAACACAAACTGCACCCACAGGACCAGCACTGGCCTATCAGGCACTCAGGCACAAGTGACATCACAAACACAAACTGCACTCACAGGACCAGCACTGGCCTAACAGGCACTCAGGCACAAGTGACCTCACAAACACAAACTGCAGCCACATGAGCAGCACTGCCCTATCAGGCACTCAGCCACAAGTGACCTCACAACCACAAACTGCACACACAGGACCAGCACTGGCCTATCAGGCACTCAGCCACAACTGACATCACAAGCACAAACGGCACGCACGTGACCACCACTGGCCTATCAGGCACTGAGCCACAAGTGACCTCACAACCACAAACTGCACCCACAGGACCAGCACTGGCCTATCAGGCACTGAGCCACAAGTGACATCACACACACAAACTGCAGCCACAGGACCAGCACTGGCCTATCAGGCACTCAGCCACAAGTGACCTCACAACCACAAACTGCACCCACAGGACCAGCACTGGCCTATCAGGCACTCAGCCACAAGTGACATCACAAACACAAAATGCACTCACATAGCCAGCACTGGCCTATCAGGCACTCAGCCACAAGTGACATCACAAACACAAACTGCACTCACATAGCCAGCACTGGCCTATCAGGCACTCAGGCACAAGTGACCTCAAAATAACAAACTGCAGCCACAGGACCAGCACTGGCCTATCAGGCACTCAGGCACAAGTGACCTCAAAATAACAAACTGCAGCCACAGGACCAGCACTGGCCTATCAGGCACTCAGGCACAAGTGACCTCAAAATAACAAACTGCACTCACAGGACCAGCACTGGCCTATCAGGCACTCAGCCACAACAGACATTACACACACAAACTGCACCCACTTCACCAGCACTGGCCTATCAGGCACTCAGCCACAAGTGACATCACAAACACAAACTGCACCCACAGGACCAGCACTGGCCTGTCAGGCACTGAGCCACAAGTGACCTCACAACTACAAACTGCACTCACATAGCCAGGACTGGCCTATCAGGCACTGAGGCACAACTGACCTCAAAATCACAAACTACACCCACAGGACCAGCACTGGCCTGTCAGGCACTCAGCCACAAGTGACATCACAAACACAAACTGCACTCACATAGCCAGGACTGGCCTATCAGGCACTCAGCCACAAGTGACCTCACAAACACAAACTGCACTCACAGGACCAGCACTGGCCTATCAGGCACTCAGCCACAAGTGACATCACAAACACAAACTGCACCCACTTCACCAGCACTGGCCTATCAGGCACTGGGCCACAAGTGACATCACAAACACAAACTGCAGCCACTTCACCAGCACTGGCCTATCAGGCACTGGGCCACAAGTGACCTCACAAACACAAACTGCACTCACAGGACCAGCACTGGCCTATCAGGCACTCAGCCACAAGTGACATCACAAACACAAACTGCAGCCACTTCACCAGCACTGGCCTATCAGGCACTCAGCCACAACAGACATCACAAACACAAACCGCAGCCACAGGACCAGCACTGGCCTATCAGGCACTCAGCCACAAGTGACATCACAACCACAAACTGCACCCACAGGACCAGCACTGGCCTATCAGGCACTCAGCCACAAGTGACCTCACAACCACAAACTGCACTCACATAGCCAGCACTGGCCTATCAGGCACTGAGCCACAAGTAACCTCACAAACACAAACTGCACCCACTTCACCAGAACTGGCCTATCAGGCACTCAGCCACAAGTGACATCACAAACACAAACGGCACACACGTGACCAGCACTGGCCTATCAGGCTGTGAGACACAAGTGACATCACAAACACAAACTGCACTCACAAAGCCAGCACTGGCCTATCAGGCACTCAGCCACAAGTGACATCACAACCACAAACTGCACTCACATAGCCAGCACTGGCTTGTCAGGCACTCAGCCACAAGTGACCCCACAAACACAAACTGCACCCACTTCACCAGCACTGGCCTATCAGGCACTCAGCCACAAGTGACCTCACAACCAGAAACTGCACTCACATAGCCAGCACTGGCCTATCAGGCACTGAGCCACAAGTGACATCACAACCACAAACTGCAGCCATGTGACCAGCACTGGCCTATCAGGCACTCAGCCACAACTGACATCACAAACACAAAATGCAGCCACAGGACCAGCACTGGCCTGTCAGGCACTGAGCCGCAAGTGACTTGACAAACACAAACTGCACTCACATAGCCAGCACTGGCCTATCAGGCACTCAGCCACAAGTGACCTCAAAAACACAAACTGCACTCACATAGTCAGCACTGGCCTATCAGGCACTCAGCCACAGGTGACATCACAAACACAAACTGCACTCACACCACCAGCACTGGCCTATCAGGCACTCAGCCACAACTGACATCACACACACAAACTGCACCCACAGGACCAGCACTGGCCTATCAGGCACTCAGCCACAAGTGACATCACACACACAAAATGCACCCACTTCACCAGCACTGGCCTATCAGGCACTCAGCCACAAGTGACATCACAAACACAAACTGCACTCACATAGCCAGCACTGGCCTATCAGGCACTCAGCCACAAGTGACCTCAAAATAACAAACTGCACTCACAGGACCAGCACTGGCCTATCAGGCACTCAGCCACAAGTGACATCACAAACACAAACTCCACCCACACCACCAGCACTGGCCTATCAGGCACTCAGCCACAACTGACATCACACACACAAACTGCACCCACAGGACCAGCACTGGCCTATCAGGCACGCAGCCACAACTGACATCACAAACACAAAATGCACCCACGTGACCAGCACTGGCCTATCAGGCACTCAGCCACAAGTGACATCACAATCACAAACTGCACCCACAGGATCAGCACTGGCTTGTCAGGCACTCAGCCACAAGTGACCTCACAGCAACAAACTGCACCCACGTGACCAGCACTGGACTATCAGGCACTGAGGCACAAGTGACATCACAACCACAAACTGCAGCCACAACTCCAGCATTGGCCTATCAGGCACTCAGCCACAAGTGACATCACAAACACAGACTGCACTCACATAGCCAGCACTGGCCTATCAGGCACTGAGCCACAAGTGACATCACAAACACAAACTGCACCCACCTGACCAGCATGGGCCTATCAGGCACTGAGCCACAAGTGACCTCACAAACACAAACTGCACTCACATAGGAAGCACTGGACTATCAGGTACTCAGCCACAAGTGACATCACAAACACAAACTGCACCCACAGGACCAGCACTGGCCTATCAGGCACTCAGCCACAACAGACATCACAAACACAAACTGCACTCAGATAGCCAGCACTGGCCTATCAGGCACTGAGCCACAAGTGACATCACAAACACAAACTGCACCCACGTGACCAGCACTGGCCTATCAGGCACTCAGCCACAAGTGACATCACAATCACAAACTGCACTCACACAGCCAGCACTGGCCTATCAGGCACTCAGCCACAAGTGACATCACAAACACAAAATGCAGCCACAGGACCAGCACTGGCCTGTCAGGCACTGAGCCGCAAGTGACTTGACAAACACAAACTGCACTCACATAGCCAGCACTGGCCTATCAGGCACTCAGCCACAAGTGACCTCAAAAACACAAACTGCACTCACATAGCCAGCACTGGCCTATCAGGCACTCAGCCACAGGTGACATCACAAACACAAACTGCACTCACACCACCAGCACTGGCCTATCAGGCACTCAGCCACAAGTGACATCACACACACAAAATGCACCCACTTCACCAGCACTGGCCTATCAGGCACTCAGCCACAAGTGACATCACAAACACAAACTGCACTCACATAGCCAGCACTGGCCTATCAGGCACTCAGCCACAAGTGACCTCAAAATAACAAACTGCACCCGCAGGACCAGCACTGGCCTATCAGGCACTCAGCCACAAGTGACATCACAAACACAAACTCCACCCACACCACCAGCACTGGCCTATCAGGCACTCAGCCACAACTGACATCACACACACAAACTGCACCCACAGGACCAGCACTGGCCTATCAGGCACGCAGCCACAACTGACCTCACAAACACAAACTGCACCCACGTGACCAGCACTGGCCTATCAGGCACTCAGCCACAAGTGACATCACAAACACAAACTGCACCCACAGGATCAGCACTGGCTTGTCAGGCACTCAGCCACAAGTGACCTCACAGCAACAAACTGCACCCACGTGACCAGCACTGGACTATCAGGCACTGAGGCACAAGTGACATCTCAACCACAAACTGCAGCCACAACTCCAGCATTGGCCTATCAGGCACTCAGCCACAAGTGACATCACAAACACAGACTGCACTCACATAGCCAGCACTGGCCTATCAGGCACTGAGCCACAAGTGACCTCACAACCACAAACTGCACCCACCTGACCAGCATGGGCCTATCAGGCACTGAGCCACAAGTGACCTCACAAACACAAACTGCACTCACATAGGAAGCACTGGACTATCAGGTACTCAGCCACAAGTGACATCACAAACACAAACTGCACCCACAGGACCAGCACTGGCCTATCAGGCACTCAGCCACAACAGACATCACAAACACAAACTGCACTCAGATAGCCAGCACTGGCCTATCAGGCACTGAGCCACAAGTGACATCACAAACACAAACTGCACCCACGTGACCAGCACTGGCCTATCAGGCACTCAGCCACAAGTGACCTCAAAGCAACAAACTGCACCCACGTGACCAGCACTGGCCTATCAGGCACTCAGCCACAACTGACATCACAAACACAAACTGCACTCACATAGCCAGCACTGGTCTATCAGGCACTCAGCCACAACTGACATCACAAACACAAACTGCACTCACATAGCCAGCACTAGCCTATCAGGCACTCAGCCACAAGTGACATCACAAACACAAACTGCACTCACATAGCCAGCACTGGCCTATCAGGCACTCAGCGACAAGTGACCTCAAAATAACAAACTGCACCCACAGGACCAGCACTGGCCTATCAGGCACTCAGCCACAACAGACATCACACACACAAACTGCACCCACGTGACCAGCACTGGCCTATCAGGCACTCAGCCACAACTGACCTCAAAATCACAAATTACACCCACAGGACCAGCACTGGCCTATCAGGCACTCAGCCACAAGTGACATCACAAACACAAACTGCAGCCACTTCACCAGCACTGGCCTATCAGGCACTCAGCCACAACAGACATCACAAACACAAACCGCAGCCACAGGACCAGCACTGGCCTATCAGGCACTCAGCCACAAGTGACCTCACAATCACAAACTGCACCCACAGGATCAGCACTGGCTTGTCAGGCACTCAGCCACAAGTGACCTCACAAACACAAACTGCACTCACATAGCCAGCACTGGCCTATCAGGCACTCAGCCACAAGTGACCTCACAACCACAAACTGCACACACAGGACCAGCACTGGCCTATCAGGCACTCAGCCACAAATGACCTCACAACCACAAACTGCACCCACGTGACCAGCACTGGACTATCAGGCACTGAGGCACAAGTGACCTCACAACCACAAACTGCAGCCACAGGACCAGCACTGGCCTATCAAGCACTCAGCCACAAGTGACATCACAAACACAAACTGCACTCACACAGCCAGCACTGGCCTATCAGGCTGTGAGACACAAGTGACATCACAAACACAAACTGCACCCACTTCACTAGCACTGGCCTATCAGGCACTCAGCCACAGGTGACCTCACAACCACAAACTGCACCCACGTGACCAGTACTGGCCTATCAGGCACTCAGCCACAAGTGACATCACAAACACAAACTGCACTCACACCACCAGCACTGGCCTATCAGGCACTCAGCCACAAGTGACATCACAACCACAAACAGCACTCACATAGCCAGGACTGGCCTATCAGGCACTCAGCCACAACTGACCTCAAAATCACAAACTACACCCACAGGACCAGCACTGGCCTGTCAGGCACTCAGCCACAAGTGACATCACAAACACAAACTGCACTCACACCACCAGCACTGGCTTGTCAGGCACTCAGCCACAAGTGACATCACAAACACAAAATGCAGCCACAGGACCAGCACTGGTCTATCAGGCACTCAGCCACAAGTGACATCACAAACACAAACTGCACCCGCAGGACCAGCACTGGCCTATCAGGCACTCAGCCACAAGTGACATCACAAACACAAACTGCACTCACACCACCAGCACTGGCTTGTCAGGCACTCAGCCACAACTGACATCACAAACACAAAATGCAGCCACAGGACCAGTACTGGTCTATCAGGCACTCAGCCACAAGTGACCTCACAAACACAAACTGCACCCACAGGACCAGCACTGGCCTATCAGGCACTCAGGCACAAGTGACATCACAAACACAAACTGCACTCACAGGACCAGCACTGGCCTAACAGGCACTCAGGCACAAGTGACCTCACAAACACAAACTGCAGCCACATGAGCAGCACTGCCCTATCAGGCACTCAGCCACAAGTGACCTCACAACCACAAACTGCACACACAGGACCAGCACTGGCCTATCAGGCACTCAGCCACAACTGACATCACAAGCACAAACGGCACGCACGTGACCACCACTGGCCTATCAGGCACTGAGCCACAAGTGACCTCACAACCACAAACTGCACCCACAGGACCAGCACTGGCCTATCAGGCACTGAGCCACAAGTGACATCACACACACAAACTGCAGCCACAGGACCAGCACTGGCCTATCAGGCACTCAGCCACAAGTGACCTCACAACCACAAACTGCACCCACAGGACCAGCACTGGCCTATCAGGCACTCAGCCACAAGTGACATCACAAACACAAAATGCACTCACATAGCCAGCACTGGCCTATCAGGCACTCAGCCACAAGTGACATCACAAACACAAACTGCACTCACATAGCCAGCACTGGCCTATCAGGCACTCAGGCACAAGTGACCTCAAAATAACAAACTGCAGCCACAGGACCAGCACTGGCCTATCAGGCACTCAGGCACAAGTGACCTCAAAATAACAAACTGCAGCCACAGGACCAGCACTGGCCTATCAGGCACTCAGGCACAAGTGACCTCAAAATAACAAACTGCACTCACAGGACCAGCACTGGCCTATCAGGCACTCAGCCACAACAGACATTACACACACAAACTGCACCCACTTCACCAGCACTGGCCTATCAGGCACTCAGCCACAAGTGACATCACAAACACAAACTGCACCCACAGGACCAGCACTGGCCTGTCAGGCACTGAGCCACAAGTGACCTCACAACTACAAACTGCACTCACATAGCCAGGACTGGCCTATCAGGCACTGAGGCACAACTGACCTCAAAATCACAAACTACACCCACAGGACCAGCACTGGCCTGTCAGGCACTCAGCCACAAGTGACATCACAAACACAAACTGCACTCACATAGCCAGGACTGGCCTATCAGGCACTCAGCCACAAGTGACCTCACAAACACAAACTGCACTCACAGGACCAGCACTGGCCTATCAGGCACTCAGCCACAAGTGACATCACAAACACAAACTGCACCCACTTCACCAGCACTGGCCTATCAGGCACTGGGCCACAAGTGACATCACAAACACAAACTGCAGCCACTTCACCAGCACTGGCCTATCAGGCACTGGGCCACAAGTGACCTCACAAACACAAACTGCACTCACAGGACCAGCACTGGCCTATCAGGCACTCAGCCACAAGTGACATCACAAACACAAACTGCAGCCACTTCACCAGCACTGGCCTATCAGGCACTCAGCCACAACAGACATCACAAACACAAACCGCAGCCACAGGACCAGCACTGGCCTATCAGGCACTCAGCCACAAGTGACATCACAACCACAAACTGCACCCACAGGACCAGCACTGGCCTATCAGGCACTCAGCCACAAGTGACCTCACAACCACAAACTGCACTCACATAGCCAGCACTGGCCTATCAGGCACTGAGCCACAAGTAACCTCACAAACACAAACTGCACCCACTTCACCAGAACTGGCCTATCAGGCACTCAGCCACAAGTGACATCACAAACACAAACGGCACACACGTGACCAGCACTGGCCTATCAGGCTGTGAGACACAAGTGACATCACAAACACAAACTGCACTCACAAAGCCAGCACTGGCCTATCAGGCACTCAGCCACAAGTGACATCACAACCACAAACTGCACTCACATAGCCAGCACTGGCTTGTCAGGCACTCAGCCACAAGTGACCCCACAAACACAAACTGCACCCACTTCACCAGCACTGGCCTATCAGGCACTCAGCCACAAGTGACCTCACAACCAGAAACTGCACTCACATAGCCAGCACTGGCCTATCAGGCACTGAGCCACAAGTGACATCACAACCACAAACTGCAGCCATGTGACCAGCACTGGCCTATCAGGCACTCAGCCACAACTGACATCACAAACACAAAATGCAGCCACAGGACCAGCACTGGCCTGTCAGGCACTGAGCCGCAAGTGACTTGACAAACACAAACTGCACTCACATAGCCAGCACTGGCCTATCAGGCACTCAGCCACAAGTGACCTCAAAAACACAAACTGCACTCACATAGTCAGCACTGGCCTATCAGGCACTCAGCCACAGGTGACATCACAAACACAAACTGCACTCACACCACCAGCACTGGCCTATCAGGCACTCAGCCACAACTGACATCACACACACAAACTGCACCCACAGGACCAGCACTGGCCTATCAGGCACTCAGCCACAAGTGACATCACACACACAAAATGCACCCACTTCACCAGCACTGGCCTATCAGGCACTCAGCCACAAGTGACATCACAAACACAAACTGCACTCACATAGCCAGCACTGGCCTATCAGGCACTCAGCCACAAGTGACCTCAAAATAACAAACTGCACTCACAGGACCAGCACTGGCCTATCAGGCACTCAGCCACAAGTGACATCACAAACACAAACTCCACCCACACCACCAGCACTGGCCTATCAGGCACTCAGCCACAACTGACATCACACACACAAACTGCACCCACAGGACCAGCACTGGCCTATCAGGCACGCAGCCACAACTGACATCACAAACACAAAATGCACCCACGTGACCAGCACTGGCCTATCAGGCACTCAGCCACAAGTGACATCACAATCACAAACTGCACCCACAGGATCAGCACTGGCTTGTCAGGCACTCAGCCACAAGTGACCTCACAGCAACAAACTGCACCCACGTGACCAGCACTGGACTATCAGGCACTGAGGCACAAGTGACATCACAACCACAAACTGCAGCCACAACTCCAGCATTGGCCTATCAGGCACTCAGCCACAAGTGACATCACAAACACAGACTGCACTCACATAGCCAGCACTGGCCTATCAGGCACTGAGCCACAAGTGACATCACAAACACAAACTGCACCCACCTGACCAGCATGGGCCTATCAGGCACTGAGCCACAAGTGACCTCACAAACACAAACTGCACTCACATAGGAAGCACTGGACTATCAGGTACTCAGCCACAAGTGACATCACAAACACAAACTGCACCCACAGGACCAGCACTGGCCTATCAGGCACTCAGCCACAACAGACATCACAAACACAAACTGCACTCAGATAGCCAGCACTGGCCTATCAGGCACTGAGCCACAAGTGACATCACAAACACAAACTGCACCCACGTGACCAGCACTGGCCTATCAGGCACTCAGCCACAAGTGACATCACAATCACAAACTGCACCCACAGGATCAGCACTGGCTTGTCAGGCACTCAGCCACAAGTGACCTCACAGCAACAAACTGCACCCACGTGACCAGCACTGGACTATCAGGCACTGAGCCACAAGTGACCTCACAAACACAAACTGCACTCACAGGACCAGCACTGGCCTATCAGGCACTCAGCCACAAGTGACCTCACAAACACAAACTGCACCCACAGGATCAGCACTGGCTTGTCAGGCACTCAGCCACAAGTGACATCACAAACAGAAACTGCACTCACAGGACCAGCACTGGCTTGTCAGGCACTCAGCCACAAGTGACCTCACAGCAACAAACTGCACCCACGTGACCAGCACTGGACTATCAGGCACTGAGGCACAAGTGACCTCACAAACACAAACTGCACTCACACAGCCAGCACTGGCCTATCAGGCACTCAGCCACAAGTGACATCACAAACAAAAACTGCACCCACTTCACTAGCACTGGCCTATCAGGCACTGAGCCACAAGTGACATCACAAACACAAACTGCACTCACAGGACCAGCACTGGCCTATCAGGCACTCAGCCACAGGTGACCTCACAACCACTAACTGCACCCACGTGACCAGTACTGGCCTATCAGGCACCCAGCCACAAGTGACATCACAAACACAAACTGCACTCACACCACCAGCACTGGCCTATCAGGCACTCAGCCACAAGTGACCGCACAACCACAAACTGCAGCCACGTGACCAGCACTGGCCTATCAGGCACTGAGCCACAAGTGACCTCACAATCACAAACTGCAGCCACAACTCCAGCACTGGCTTGTCAGGCACTCAGCCACAAGTGACCTCAAAACCACAAACTGCACCCACAGGATCAGCACTGGCCTATCAGGCACTCAGCCACAAGTGACATCACAATCACAAACTGCACCCACAGGATCAGCACTGGCTTGTCAGGCACTCAGCCACAAGTGACCTCAAAGCAACAAACTGCACCCACGTGACCAGCACTGGCCTATCAGGCACTCAGCCACAAGTGACCTCACAACCACAAACTGCACTCACAGGACCAGCACTGGCCTATCAGGCACTCAGCCACAAGTGACATCACAAACACAAACTGCACTCACATAGCCAGCACTGGCCTATCAGGCACTCAGCAACAAGTGACCTCAAAATAACAAACTGCACCCACAGGACCAGCACTGGCCTATCAGGCACTCAGCCACAACAGACATCACACACACAAACTGCACCCACTTCACCAGCACTGGCCTATCAGGCACTCAGCCACAAGTGACATCACAAACACAAACTGCACCCACAGGACCAGCACTGGCCTGTCAGGCACTGAGCCACAAGTGACATCACAAACACAAACTGCACCCACGTGACCAGCACTGGCCTATCAGGCACTCAGCCACAACTGACCTCAAAATCACAAATTACACCCACAGGACCAGCACTGGCCTATCAGGCACTCAGCCACAAGTGACATCACAAACACAAACTGCAGCCACTTCACCAGCACTGGCCTATCAGGCACTCAGCCACAACAGACATCACAAACACAAACCGCAGCCACAGGACCAGCACTGGCCTATCAGGCACTCAGCCACAAGTGACATCACAATCACAAACTGCACCCACAGGATCAGCACTGGCTTGTCAGGCACTCAGCCACAAGTGACCTCACAAACACAAACTGCACTCACATAGCCAGCACTGGCCTATCAGGCACTCAGCCACAAGTGACCTCACAACCACAAACTGCACCCACAGGACCAGCACTGGCCTATCAGGCACTCAGCCACAAGTGACCTCACAACCACAAACTGCACCCACGTGACCAGCACTGGACTATCAGGCACTGAGGCACAAGTGACCTCACAACCACAAACTGCAGCCACAGGACCAGCACTGGCCTATCAAGCACTCAGCCACAAGTGACATCACAAACACAAACTGCACTCACACAGCCAGCACTGGCCTATCAGGCTGTGAGACACAAGTGACATCACAAACACAAACTGCACCCACTTCACTAGCACTGGCCTATCAGGCACTCAGCCACAGGTGACCTCACAACCACAAACTGCACCCACGTGACCAGTACTGGCCTATCAGGCACTCAGCCACAAGTGACATCACAAACACAAACTGCACTCACACCACCAGCACTGGCCTATCAGGCACTCAGCCACAAGTGACATCACAACCACAAACAGCACTCACATAGCCAGGACTGGCCTATCAGGCACTCAGCCACAACTGACCTCAAAATCACAAACTACACCCACAGGACCAGCACTGGCCTGTCAGGCACTCAGCCACAAGTGACATCACAAACACAAACTGCACTCACACCACCAGCACTGGCTTGTCAGGCACTCAGCCACAAGTGACATCACAAACACAAAATGCAGCCACAGGACCAGCACTGGTCTATCAGGCACTCAGCCACAAGTGACATCACAAACACAAACTGCACCCGCAGGACCAGCACTGGCCTATCAGGCACTCAGCCACAAGTGACATCACAAACACAAACTGCACTCACACCACCAGCACTGGCTTGTCAGGCACTCAGCCACAACTGACATCACAAACACAAAATGCAGCCACATCACCAGCAATGCCCTATCAGGCACTGAGCCACAAGTGACATCACAACCACAAACTGCACCCACAGGACCAGCACTGGCTTGTCAGGCACTCAGCCACAAGTGACCTCACAAACACAAACTGCACCCACAGGATCAGCACTGGCCTATCAGGCACTCAGGCACAAGTGACATCACAAACACAAACTGCACTCACAGGACCAGCACTGGCCTATCAGGCACTCAGGCACAAGTGACCTCACAAACACAAACTGCAGCCACATGAGCAGCACTGCCCTATCAGGCACTCAGCCACAAGTGACCTCACAACCACAAACTGCACACACAGGACCAGCACTGGCCTATCAGGCACTCAGCCACAACTGACATCACAAGCACAAACGGCACGCACGTGACCACCACTGGCCTATCAGGCACTGAGCCACAAGTGACCTCACAACCACAAACTGCACCCACAGGACCAGCACTGGCCTATCAGGCACTGAGCCACAAGTGACATCACACACACAAACTGCAGCCACAGGACCAGCACTGGCCTATCAGGCACTCAGCCACAAGTGACCTCACAACCACAAACTGCACCCACAGGACCAGCACTGGCCTATCAGGCACTCAGCCACAAGTGACATCACAAACACAAAATGCACTCACATAGCCAGCACTGGCCTATCAGGCACTCAGCCACAACTGACATCACAAACACAAACTACACTCACATAGCCAGCACTAGCCTATCAGGCACTCAGCCACAAGTGACATCACAAACACAAACTGCACTCACATAGCCAGCACTGGCCTATCAGGCACTCAGGCACAAGTGACCTCAAAATAACAAACTGCAGCCACAGGACCAGCACTGGCCTATCAGGCACTCAGGCACAAGTGACCTCAAAATAACAAACTGCACTCACAGGACCAGCACTGGCCTATCAGGCACTCAGCCACAACAGACATTACACACACAAACTGCACCCACTTCACCAGCACTGGCCTATCAGGCACTCAGCCACAAGTGACATCACAAACACAAACTGCACCCACAGGACCAGCACTGGCCTGTCAGGCACTGAGCCACAAGTGACCTCACAACTACAAACTGCACTCACATAGCCAGGACTGGCCTATCAGGCACTGAGGCACAACTGACCTCAAAATCACAAACTACACCCACAGGACCAGCACTGGCCTGTCAGGCACTCAGCCACAAGTGACATCACAAACACAAACTGCACTCACATAGCCAGGACTGGCCTATCAGGCACTCAGCCACAAGTGACCTCACAAACACAAACTGCACTCACAGGACCAGCACTGGCCTATCAGGCACTCAGCCACAAGTGACCTCACAAACACAAACTGCACCCACTTCACCAGCACTGGCCTATCAGGCACTGGGCCACAAGTGACATCACAAACACAAACTGCAGCCACTTCACCAGCACTGGCCTATCAGGCACTCAGCCACAACAGACATCACAAACACAAACCGCAGCCACAGGACCAGCACTGGCCTATCAGGCACTCAGCCACAAGTGACATCACAACCACAAACTGCACCCACAGGACCAGCACTGGCCTATCAGGCACTCAGCCACAAGTGACCTCACAACCACAAACTGCACTCACATAGCCAGCACTGGCCTATCAGGCACTGAGCCACAAGTAACCTCACAAACACAAACTGCACCCACTTCACCAGAACTGGCCTATCAGGCACTCAGCCACAACTGACATCACAAACACAAACGGCACACACGTGACCAGCACTGGCCTATCAGGCTGTGAGACACAAGTGACATCACAAACACAAACTGCACTCACAAAGCCAGCACTGGCCTATCAGGCACTCAGCCACAAGTGACATCACAACTACAAACTGCACTCACATAGCCAGCACTGGCTTGTCAGGCACTCAGCCACAAGTGACCCCACAAACACAAACTGCACCCACTTCACCAGCACTGGCCTATCAGGCACTCAGCCACAAGTGACCTCACAACCAGAAACTGCACTCACATAGCCAGCACTGGCCTATCAGGCACTGAGCCACAAGTGACATCACAACCACAAACTGCACCCACCTGACCCGTACTGGCCTATCAGGCACTCAGCCACAAGTGACCTCACAACCACAAACTGCACCCACCTGACCAGCACTGGCCTATCAGGCACTCAGCCACAAGTGACATCACAACCACAAACTGCACTCACATAGCCAGCACTGGCCTATCAGGCACTGAGCCACAAGTAACCTCACAAACACAAACTGCACCCACTTCACCAGCACTGGCCTATCAGGCACTCAGCCACAAGTGACATCACAAACACAAACGGCACACACGTGACCAGCACTGGCCTATCAGGCACTGAGCCACAAGTGACCTCACAATCACAAACTGCACCCACAGGATCAGCACTGGCCTATCAGGCACTCAGCCACAACTGACATCACAAACAAAAACTGCAGCCACTTCACCAGCACTGGCCTATCAGGCACTCAGCCACAACAGACATCACAAACACAAACTGCACTCACATAGCCAGCACTTGCCTATCAGGCACTCAGCCACAAGTGACCTCACAAACACAAACTGCACCCACATAGCCAGCACTGGACTATCAGGCACTCAGCCACAAGTGACATCACAAACACAAACTGCACTCACAGGACCAGCACTGGCCTATCAGGCACTCAGCCACAACTGACATCACAAACAAAAACTGCAGCCACAGGACCAGCACTGGCCTATCAGGCACTCAGGCACAAGAGACCTCACAGCAACAAGCTGCACCCATGTGACCAGCACTGGCCTATCAGGCACTGAGGCACAAGTGACCTCACAAACACAAACTGCAGCCACTTCACCAGCACTGGCCTATCAGGCACTGAGGCACAAGTGACCTCACAAACAGAAACTGCACTCACAGGACCAGCACTGGCCTATCAGGCACTCAGCCACAAGTGACCTCACAAACAGAAACTGCACTCACAGGACCAGCACTGGCTTGTCAGGCACTCAGCCACAAGTGACCTCACAGCAACAAACTGCACCCACGTGACCAGCACTGGACTATCAGGCACTGAGGCACAAGTGACCTCACAACCACAAACTGCATCCACAGGACCAGCACTGGCCTATCAAGCACTCAGCCACAAGTGACATCACAAACACAAACTGCACTCACACAGCCATCACTGGCCTATCAGGCTGTGAGACACAAGTGACATCACAAACACAGACTGCACTCACATAGCCAGCACTGGCCTATCAGGCACTCAGCCACAACTGACATCACACACACAAACTGCACTCACATAGGCAGCACTGGCCTATCAGGCACTCAGCCACAAGTGACGTCACAGCAACAAACTGCACCCACCTGATCAGCACTGGCCTATCAGGCACTGAGCCACAAGTGACATCACAAACAGAAACTGCACACACCTGACCAGCACTAGCCTGTCAGGCCCTCAGCCACAAGTGACATCACAACCACAAATTGCACCCACCTGACCAGTACTGGCCTATCAGGCACTCAGCCACAAGTGACCTCACAACCACAAACTGCACTCACATCACCAGCACTGGCCTATCAGGCACTCAGCCACAAGTGACATCACAAACACAAACTGCACCCGCAGGACCAGCACTGGCCTATCAGGCACTCAGCCACAACTGACCTCACAAACACAAACTGCACCCACAGGACCAGCACTGGCCTATCAGGCACTCAGCCACAAGTGACCTCACAACCACAAACTGCACTCACACCACCAGCACTGGCCTATCAGGCACTCAGCCACAACTGACCTCAAAATCACAAACTACACCCACAGGACCAGCACTGGCCTGTCAGGCACTCAGCCACAAGTGACATCACAAACACAAACTGCACTCACAGGACCAGCACTGGCCTATCAGGCACTCAGCCACAACTGACATCACAAACAAAAACTGCAGCCACTTCACCAGCACTGGCCTGTCAGGCACTCAGCCACAAGTGACATCACAAACACAAACTGCACTCACAGGACCAGCACTGGCCTATCAGGCACTCAGCCACAACTGACATCACAAACAAAAACTGCAGCCACTTCACCAGCACTGGCCTATCAGGCACTCAGCCAAAACAGACATCACAAACACAAACTGCACTCACATAGCCAGCACTGGCCTATCAGGCACTGAGCCACAACTGACCTCACAAACACAAACTGCACCCACAGGATCAGCACTGGCTTGTCAGGCACTCAGCCACAAGTGACCTCACAAACACAAACTGCAGCCACAGGACCAGCACTGGCCTATCAGGCACTCAGCCACAAGTGACATCACACACACAAACTGTACGCACAGGACCAGCACTGGCCTATCAGGCACTCAGCCACAAGTGACCTCACAAACAAAAACTGCACCCACCTGACCAGCACTGGCCTATCAGGCACTCAGCCACAAGTGACATCACAAACACAAACTGCACTCACATAGCCAGCACTAGCCTATCAGGCACTCAGCCACAAGTGACATCACAAACACAAACTGCACTCACATAGCCAGCACTGGCCTATCAGGCACTCAGCGACAAGTGACCTCAAAATAACAAACTGCACCCACAGGACCAGCACTGGCCTATCAGGCACTCAGCCACAACAGACATCACACACACAAACTGCACTCACACCACCAGCACTGGCCTATCAGGCACTCAGCCACAAGTGACATCACAAACACAAATTGCACCCACAGGACCAGCAATGGCGTGTCAGGCACTGAGCCACAAGTGACCTCACAACTACAAACTGCACTCACATAGCCAGCACTGGCCTATCAGGCACTCAGCCACAACTGACCTCAAAATCACAAATTACACCCACAGGACCAGCACTGGCCTATCAGGCACTGAGGCACAAGTGATATCACAAACACAAAATGCACTCACAGGACCAGCACTGGCCTATCAGGCACTCAGCCACAAGTGACATCACAAACAGAAACTGCACTCACAGGACCAGCACTGGCTTGTCAGGCACTCAGCCACAAGTGACCTCACAGCAACAAACTGCACCCACGTGACCAGCACTGGACTATCAGGCACTGAGGCACAAGTGACCTCACAAACACAAACTGCACTCACAGGACCAGCACTGGCCTATCAGGCACTCAGCCACAAGTGACATCACAAACACAAAATGCAGCCACTTCACCAGCACTGGCCTATCAGGCACTCAGCCACAACTGACATCACAAACACAAACTGCACTCACACAGCCATCACTGGCCTATCAGGCTGTGAGACACAAGTGACATCACAAACACAGACTGCACTCACATAGCCAGCACTGGCCTATCAGGCACTCAGCCACAACTGACATCACACACACAAACTGCACTCACATAGGCAGCACTGGCCTATCAGGCACTCAGCCACAAGTGACGTCACAGCAACAAACTGCACCCACCTGACCAGCACTGGCCTATCAGGCACTCAGCCACAAGTGACATCACAACCACAAACAGCACTCACATAGCCAGGACTGGCCTATCAGGCACTCAGCCACAAGTGACCTCACAACCAGAAACTGCACTCACATAGCCAGCACTGGCCTATCAGGCACTCAGCCACAACTGACATCACAAACAGAAACTGCACACACCTGACCAGCACTAGCCTGTCAGGCCCTCAGCCACAAGTGACATCACAACCACAAATTGCACCCACCTGACCAGTACTGGCCTATCAGGCACTCAGCCACAAGTGACCTCACAACCACAAACTGCACCCACAGGACCAGCACTGGCCTATCAGGCACTCAGCCACAAGTGACATCACAAACACAAACTGCACCCACTTCACCAGCACTGGCCTATCAGGCACTCAGCCACAACTGACCTCACAAACACAAACTGCACCCACAGGACCAGCACTGGCCTATCAGGCACTCAGCCACAAGTGACCTCACAACCACAAACTGCACTCACACCACCAGCACTGGCCTATCAGGCACTCAGCCAGAACTGACCTCAAAATCACAAACTACACCCACAGGACCAGCACTGGCCTGTCAGGCACTCAGCCACAAGTGACATCACAAACACAAAACACCAGCACTGGCCTATCAGGCACTCAGCCACAACTGACATCACAAACACAAACTGCACTCACAGGACCAGCACTGGCCTATCAGGCACTCAGCCACAACTGACACCACAAACAAAAACTGCAGCCACTTCACCAGCACTGGCCTATCAGGCACTCAGCCAAAACAGACATCACAAACACAAACTGCACTCACATAGCCAGCACTGGCCTATCAGGCACTGAGCCACAAGTGACCTCACAAACACAAACTGCACCCACAGGATCAGCACTGGCTTGTCAGGCACTCAGCCACAAGTGACCTCACAAACACAAACTGCAGCCACAGGACCAGCACTGGCCTATCAGGCACTCAGCCACAAGTGACATCACACACACAAACTGTACGCACAGGACCAGCACTGGCCTATCAGGCACTCAGCCAAAACAGACATCACAAACACAAACTGCACTCACATAGCCAGCACTGGCCTATCAGGCACTGAGCCACAAGTGACCTCACAAACACAAACTGCACCCACAGGATCAGCACTGGCTTGTCAGGCACTCAGCCACAAGTGACCTCACAAACACAAACTGCAGCCACAGGACCAGCACTGGCCTATCAGGCACTCAGCCACAAGTGACATCACACACACAAACTGTACGCACAGGACCAGCACTGGCCTATCAGGCACTCAGCCACAAGTGACATCACAAACACAAACTGCACTCACATAGCCAGCACTAGCCTATCAGGCACTCAGCCACAAGTGACATCACAAACACAAACTGCACTCACATAGCCAGCACTGGCCTATCAGGCACTCAGCCACAACTGACATCACAAACAAAAACTGCACTCATATAGCCAGCACTGGCCTATCAGGCACTCAGCCACAACTGACATCACACACACAAACTGCACCCACTTCACCAGCACTGGCCTATCAGGCACTCAGCCACAAGTGACATCACACACACAAACTGCACCCACTTCACCAGCACTGGCCTATCAGGCACTCAGCCACAACTGACCTCAAAATCACAAATTACACCCACAGGACCAGCACTGGCCTATCAGGCACAGAGGCACAAGTGATATCACAAACACAAAATGCACTCACAGGACCAGCACTGGCCTATCAGGCACTCAGCCACAAGTGACCTCACAAACAGAAACTGCACTCACAGGACCAGCACTGGCTTGTCAGGCACTCAGCCACAAGTGACCTCACAGCAACAAACTGCACCCACGTGACCAGCACTGGACTATCAGGCACTGAGGCACAAGTGACCTCACAAACACAAACTGCACTCACAGGACCAGCACTGGCCTATCAGGCACTCAGCCACAAGTGACATCACAAACACAAACTGCAGCCACAACTCCAGCACTGGCCTATCAGGCACTCAGCCACAAGTGACATCACAAACACAAAATGCAGCCACTTCACCAGCACTGGCCTATCAGGCACTCAGCCACAACTGACATCACAAACACAAACTGCACTCACACAGCCATCACTGGCCTATCAGGCTGTGAGACACAAGTGACATCACAAACACAGACTGCACTCACATAGCCAGCACTGGCCTATCAGGCACTCAGCCACAAGTGACATCACAACCACAAACTGCAGCCACATCACCAGCACTGGCCTATCAGGCACTGAACCACAAGTGACATCACAAACACAAGATGCACCCACACCACCAGCACTGGCCTATCAGGCACTGAGCCACAAGTGACATCACAACCACAAACTGCAGCCACATCACCAGCACTGGCCCATCAGGCACTGAGCCACAACTGACATCACAAACACAAACTGCAGCCACATCACCAGCACTGGCCTATCAGGCACTGAACCACAAGTGACATCACAAACACAAGATGCACCCACACCACCAGCACTGGCCTATCAGGCACTGAGCCACAAGTGACATCACAACCACAAACTGCAGCCACATCACCAGCACTGGCCCATCAGGCACTGAGCCACAACTGACATCACACACACAAACTGCACTCACATAGGCAGCACTGGCCTATCAGGCACTCAGCCACAAGTGACCTCACAACCAGAAACTGCACTCACATAGCCAGCACTGGCCTATCAGGCACTCAGCCACAAGTGACGTCACAGCAACAAACTGCACCCACCTGACCAGCACTGGCCTATCAGGCACTCAGCCACAAGTGACATCACAACCACAAACAGCACTCACATAGCCAGGACTGGCCTATCAGGCACTCAGCCACAAGTGACCTCACAACCAGAAACTGCACTCACATAGCCAGCACTGGCCTATCAGGCACTCAGCCACAAGTGACATCACAAACAGAAACTGCACACACCTGACCAGCACTAGCCTGTCAGGCCCTCAGCCACAAGTGACATCACAACCACAAATTGCACCCACCTGACCAGTACTGGCCTATCAGGCACTCAGCCACAAGTGACCTCACAACCACAAACTGCACCCACAGGACCAGCACTGGCCTATCAGGCACTCAGCCACAAGTGACATCACAAACACAAACTGCACCCACTTCACCAGCACTGGCCTATCAGGCACTCAGCCACAACTGACCTCACAAACACAAACTGCACCCACAGGACCAGCACTGGCCTATCAGGCACTCAGCCACAAGTGACCTCACAACCACAAACTGCACTCACACCACCAGCACTGGCCTATCAGGCACTCAGCCAGAACTGACCTCAAAATCACAAACTACACCCACAGGACCAGCACTGGCCTGTCAGGCACTCAGCCACAAGTGACATCACAAACACAAAACACCAGCACTGGCCTATCAGGCACTCAGCCACAACTGACATCACAAACAAAAACTGCAGCCACTTCACCAGCACTGGCCTGTCAGGCACTCAGCCACAACTGACATCACAAACACAAACTGCACTCACAGGACCAGCACTGGCCTATCAGGCACTCAGCCACAACTGACACCACAAACAAAAACTGCAGCCACTTCACCAGCACTGGCCTATCAGGCACTCAGCCAAAACAGACATCACAAACACAAACTGCACTCACATAGCCAGCACTGGCCTATCAGGCACTGAGCCACAAGTGACCTCACAAACACAAACTGCACCCACAGGATCAGCACTGGCTTGTCAGGCACTCAGCCACAAGTGACCTCACAAACACAAACTGCAGCCACAGGACCAGCACTGGCCTATCAGGCACTCAGCCACAAGTGACATCACACACACAAACTGTACGCACAGGACCAGCACTGGCCTATCAGGCACTCAGCCAAAACAGACATCACAAACACAAACTGCACTCACATAGCCAGCACTGGCCTATCAGGCACTGAGCCACAAGTGACCTCACAAACACAAACTGCACCCACAGGATCAGCACTGGCTTGTCAGGCACTCAGCCACAAGTGACCTCACAAACACAAACTGCAGCCACAGGACCAGCACTGGCCTATCAGGCACTCAGCCACAAGTGACATCACACACACAAACTGTACGCACAGGACCAGCACTGGCCTATCAGGCACTCAGCCACAAGTGACATCACAAACACAAACTGCACTCACATAGCCAGCACTAGCCTATCAGGCACTCAGCCACAAGTGACATCACAAACACAAACTGCACTCACATAGCCAGCACTGGCCTATCAGGCACTCAGCCACAACTGACATCACAAACAAAAACTGCAGCCACTTCACCAGAACTGGCCTATCAGGCACTCAGCCACAACAGACATCACAAACACAAACCGCAGCCACAGGACCAGCACTGGCCTATCAGGCACTCAGCCACAAGTGACCTCACAACCACAAACTGCACCCACGTGACCAGCACTGGACTATCAGGCACTCAGCCACAAGTGACCTCACAAACACAAATTGCACCCACGTGACCAGCACTGGACTATCAGGCACTGAGGCACAAGTGACCTCACAACCACAAACTGCAGCCACAGGACCAGCACTGGCCTATCAGGCACTCAGCCACAAGTGACATCACAAACACAAACTGCACTCACACAGCCAGCACTGGCCTATCAGGCTGTGAGACACAAGTGACCTCACAAACACAAACTGCACCCACTTCACTAGCACTGGCCTATCAGGCACTGAGCCACAAGTGACATCACAAACACAAACTGCACCCACAGGACCAGCACTGGCCTATCAGGCACTGAGCCACAAGTGACATCACAAACACAAACTGCACTCACACCACCAGCACTGGCCTATCAGGCACTCAGCCACAAGTGACCGCACAACCACAAACTGCCGCCACGTGACCAGCACTGGCCTATCAGGCACTCAGCCACAAGTGACATCACAACCACAAAGAGCACTCACATAGCCAGCACTGGCCTATCAGGCACTCAGCCACAACTGACCTCAAAATCACAAACTACACCCACAGGACCAGCACTGGCCTGTCAGGCACTCAGCCACAAGTGACATCACAAACACAAACTGCACGCACACCACCAGCACTGGCTTGTCAGGCACTCAGCCACAAGTGACATCACAAACACAAAATGCAGCCACAGGACCAGCACTGGTCTATCAGGCACTCAGCCACAAGTGACATCACAAACACAAACTGCACCCGCAGGACCAGCACTGGCCTATCAGGCACTCAGCCACAAGTGACATCACAAACACAAACTGCACTCACACCACCAGCACTGGCTTGTCAGGCACTCAGCCACAAGTGACATCACAAACACAAAATGCAGCCACAGGACCAGTACTGGTCTATCAGGCACTCAGCCACAAGTGACATCACAACCACAAACTGCACCCACAGGACCAGCACTGGCTTGTCAGGCACTCAGCCACAAGTGACCTCACAAACACAAACTGCACTCACCTGACCAGCACTGGCCTATCAGGCACTCAGGCACAAGTGACCTCAAAATAACAAACTGCAGCCACAGGACCAGCACTGGCCTATCAGGCACTCAGGCACAAGTGACCTCAAAATAACAAACTGCACCCACAGGACCAGCACTGGCCTATCCGGCACTCAGCCACAACAGACATTACACACACAAACTGCAGCCACTTCACCAGCACTGGCCTATCAGGCACTCAGCCACAAGTGACATCACAAACACAAACTGCACCCACAGGACCAGCACTGGCCTGTCAGGCACTCAGCCACAACTGACCTCACAACTACAAACTGCACTCACATAGCCAGGACTGGCCTATCAGGCACTCAGCCACAACTGACCTCAAAATCACAAACTACACCCACAGGACCAGCACTGGCCTGTCAGGCACTCAGCCACAAGTGACATCACAAACACAAACCGCAGCCACAGGACCAGCACTGGCCTATCAGGCACTCAGCCACAAGTGACCTCACAACCACAAACTGCACCCACGTGACCAGCACTGGACTATCAGGCACTCAGCCACAAGTGACCTCACAACCACAAACTGCACCCACGTGACCAGCACTGGACTATCAGGCACTGAGGCACAAGTGACCTCACAACCACAAACTGCAGCCACAGGACCAGCACTGGCCTATCAGGCACTCAGCCACAAGTGACATCACAAACAGAAACTGCACTCACACAGCCAGCACTGGCCTATCAGGCTGTGAGACACAAGTGACCTCACAAACACAAACTGCACCCACTTCACTAGCACTGGCCTATCAGGCACTGAGCCACAAGTGACATCACAAACACAAACTGCACCCACTTCACCAGCACTGGCCTATCAGGCACTCAGCCACAGGTGACCTCACAACCACAAACTGCACCCACGTGACCAGTACTGGCCTATCAGGCACTCAGCCACAAGTGACATCACAAACACAAACTGCACTCACACCACCAGCACTGGCCTATCAGGCACTCAGCCACAAGTGACCGCACAACCACAAACTGCAGCCACGTGACCAGCACTGGCCTATCAGGCACTCAGCCACAAGTGACATCACAACCACAAACAGCACTCACATAGCCAGGACTGGCCTATCAGGCACTCAGCCACAACTGACCTCAAAATCACAAACTACACCCACAGGACCAGCACTGGCCTGTCAGGCACTCAGCCACAAGTGACATCACAAACACAAACTGCACTCACACCACCAGCACTGGCTTGTCAGGCACTCAGCCACAAGTGACATCACAAACACAAAATGCAGCCACAGGACCAGCACTGGTCTATCAGGCACTCAGCCACAAGTGACATCACAAACACAAACTGCACCCGCAGGACCAGCACTGGCCTATCAGGCACTCAGCCACAACTGACATCACAAACACAAACTGCACTCACACCACCAGCACTGGCTTGTCAGGCACTCAGCCACAAGTGACATCACAAACACAAAATGCAGCCACAGGACCAGTACTGGTCTATCAGGCACTCAGCCACAAGTGACATCACAACCACAAACTGCACCCACAGGACCAGCACTGGCTTGTCAGGCACTCAGCCACAAGTGACCTCACAAACACAAACTGCACTCACCTGACCAGCACTGGCCTATCAGGCACTCAGCCACAAGTGACCTCACAAACACAAACTGCAGCCACATGAGCAGCACTGGCCTATCAGGCACTCAGCCACAAGTGACGTCACAAACAGAAACTGCACACACAGGACCAGCACTGGCCTATCAGGCACTCAGCCACAACTGACATCACAAACACAAACTGCACTCAGATAGCCAGCACTGGCCTATCAGGCACTGAGCCACAAGTGACATCACAAACACAAACTGCACCCACGTGACCAGCACTGGCCTATCAGGCACTCAGCCACAAGTGACATCACAATCACAAACTGCACCCACGTGACCAGCACTGGACTATCAGGCACTGAGCCACAAGTGACCTCACAAACACAAACTGCACTCACAGGACCAGCACTGGCCTATCAGGCACTCAGCCACAAGTGACCTCACAAACATAAACTGCACCCACAGGACCAGCACTGGCCTATCAGGCACTCAGCCACAAGTGACCTCACAATCACAAACTGCACCCACAGGATCAGCACTGGCTTGTCAGGCACTGAGGCACAAGTGACCTCACAAACACAAACTGCACTCACACAGCCAGCACTGGCCTATCAGGCACTCAGCCACAAGTGACATCACAAACAAAAACTGCACCCACTTCACTAGCACTGGCCTATCAGGCACTGAGCCACAAGTGACATCACAAACACAAACTGCACTCACAGGACCAGCACTGGCCTATCAGGCACTCAGCCACAGGTGACCTCACAACCACAAACTGCACCCACGTGACCAGTACTGGCCTATCAGGCACTCAGCCACAAGTGACCGCACAACCACAAACTGCAGCCACGTGACCAGCACTGGCCTATCAGGCACTCAGCCACAAGTGACATCACAAACACAAACAGCACTCACATAGCCAGGACTGGCCTATCAGGCACTCAGCCACAACTGACCTCAAAATCACAAACTACACCCACAGGACCAGCACTGGCCTGTCAGGCACTCAGCCACAAGTGACATCACAAACACAAACTGCACTCACACCACCAGCACTGGCTTGTCAGGCACTCAGCCACAAGTGACATCACAAACACAAAATGCAGCCACAGGACCAGCACTGGCCTATCAGGCACTCAGCCACAAGTGACCTCACAAACAGAAACTGCACCCACAGGATCAGCACTGGCCTATCAGGCACTCAGCCACAACTGACATCACAAGCACAAATGGCACGCACGTGACCACCACTGGCCTATCAGGAACTGAGCCACAAGTGACATCACAAACACAAACTGCAGCCACAGGACCAGCACTGGCCTATCAGGCACTGAGCCACAAGTGACCTCACAATCACAAACTGCAGCCACAACTCCAGCACTGGCTTGTCAGGCACTCAGCCACAAGTGACCTCAAAACCACAAACTGCACCCACAGGATCAGCACTGGCCTATCAGGCACTCAGCCACAAGTGACATCACAATCACAAACTGCACCCACAGGATCAGCACTGGCTTGTCAGGCACTCAGCCACAAGTGACCTCAAAGCAACAAACTGCACCCACGTGACCAGCACTGGCCTACCAGGCACTCAGCCACAAGTGACATCACAAACACAAACTGCACTCACATAGCCAGCACTGGCCTATCAGGCACTCAGCCACAAGTGACATCACAAACACAAACTGCACTCACATAGCCAGCACTAGCCTATCAGGCACTCAGCCACAAGTGACATCACAAACACAAACTGCACTCACATAGCCAGCACTGGCCTATCAGGCACTCAGCGACAAGTGACCTCAAAATAACAAACTGCACCCACAGGACCAGCACTGGCCTATCAGGCACTCAGCCACAACAGACATCACACACACAAACTGCACCCACTTCACCAGCACTGGCCTATCAGGCACTCAGCCACAAGTGACATCACAAACACAAACTGCACCCACAGGACCAGCACTGGCCTGTCAGGCACTCAGCCACAACTGACCTCACAACTACAAACTGCACTCACATAGCCAGGACTGGCCTATCAGGCACTCAGCCACAACTGACCTCAAAATCACAAACTACACCCACAGGACCAGCACTGGCCTGTCAGGCACTCAGCCACAAGTGACATCACAAACACAAACTGCACTCACAGGACCAGCACTGGCCTATCAGGCACTCAGCCACAAGTGACGTCACAAACAGAAACTGCACCCACAGGACCAGCACTGGCCTATCAGGCACTCAGCCACAAGTGACATCACAAACACAAACTGCACCCACGTAACCAGCACTGGCCTATCAGGCACTGGGCCACAAGTGACATCACAAACACAAACTGCACTCACAGGACCAGCACTGGCCTATCAGGCACTCAGCCACAAGTGACATCACAAACACAAACTGCAGCCACTTCACCAGCACTGGCCTATCAGGCACTCAGCCACAAGTGACATCACAAACACAAACTGCACTCACACCACCAGCACTGGCTTGTCAGGCACTCAGCCACAAGTGACATCACAAACACAAAATGCAGCCACAGGACCAGTACTGGTCTATCAGGCACTCAGCCACAAGTGACATCACAACCACAAACTGCACCCACAGGACCAGCACTGGCTTATCAGGCACTCAGCCACAAGTGACCTCACAAACACAAACTGCACTCACCTGACCAGCACTGGCCTATCAGGCACTCAGGCACAAGTGACCTCAAAAGAACAAACTGCAGCCACAGGACCAGCACTGGCCTATCAGGCACTCAGCCACAACAGACATTACACACACAAACTGCACCCACTTCACCAGCACTGGCCTATCAGGCACTCAGCCACAAGTGACCTCACAAACACAAACTGCACTCACAGGACCAGCACTGGCCTATCAGGCACTCAGCCACAACTGACATCACAAACAAAAACTGCAGCCACTTCACCAGCACTGGCCTATCAGGCACTCAGCCACAACAGACATCACAAACACAAACTGCACTCACATAGCGAGCACTTGCCTAACAGGCACTCAGCCACAAGTGACCTCACAAACACAAACAGCACCCACATAGCCAGCACTGGCCTATCAGGCACTCAGCCACAAGTGACATCACAAACACAAACTGCACTCATATAGCCAGCACTGGCCTATCAGGCACTCAGCCACAACTGACATCACAAACAAAAACTGCAGCCACAGGACCAGCACTGGCCTATCAGGCACTCAGGCACAAGAGACCTCACAGCAACAAGCTGCACCCATGTGACCAGCACTGGCCTATCAGGCACTGAGGCACAAGTGACCTCACAAACACAAACTGCACCCACAGGACCAGCACTGGCCTATCAGGCACTCAGCCACAAGTGACATCACAAACACAAACTGCAGCCACAACTCCAGCACTGGCCTATCAGGCACTCAGCCACAACTGACCTCAAAATCACAAATTACACCCACAGGACCAGCACTGGCCTGTCAGGCACTCAGCCACAAGTGACATCACAAACACAAACTGCACTCACAGGACCAGCACTGGCCTATCAGGCACTCAGCCACAAGTGACGTCACAAACAGAAACTGCACCCACAGGACCAGCACTGGCCTATCAGGCACTCAGCCACAAGTGACATCACAAACACAAACTGCACCCACGTAACCAGCACTGGCCTATCAGGCACTGGGCCACAAGTGACATCACAAACACAAACTGCACTCACAGGACCAGCACTGGCCTATCAGGCACTGAGCCACAAGTGACCTCACAAACACAAACTGCACTCACACCACCAGCACTGGCCTATCAGGCACTGATCCACAAGTGACATCACAACCACAAACTGCAGCCACAGGACCAGCACTGGCCTATCAGGCACTCAGCCACAAGTGACCTCACAAACATAAACTGCACCCACAGGACAAGCACTGGCCTATCAGGCACTGAGCCACAAGTGACCTCACAATCACAAAGTGCACCCACAGGATCAGCACTGGCTTGTCAGGCACTCAGCCACAAGTGACATCACAACCACAAATTGCACCCACCTGACCAGTACTGGCCTATCAGGCACTCAGCCACAAGTGACCTCACAAACACAAACTGCACTCACACCACCAGCACTGGCCTATCAGGCACTGAGCCACAAGTGACATCACAAACACAAACTGCACCCACGTGACCAGCACTGGCCTATCAGGCACTGAGCCACAAGTGACATCACAAACACAAACTGCACCCACGTGACCAGCACTGGCCTATCAGGCACTCAGCCACAAGTGACATCACAATCACAAACTGCACCCACAGGATCAGCACTGGCTTGTCAGGCACTCAGCCACAAGTGACCTCACAGCAACAAACTGCACCCACGTGACCAGCACTGGACTATCAGGCACTGAGGCACAAGTGACCTCACAAACACAAACTGCACTCACAGGACCAGCACTGGCCTATCAGGCACTCAGCCACAAGTGACCTCACAAACACAAACTGCACTCACATAGCCAGCACTGGCCTATCAGGCACTGATCCACAAGTGACATCAGAACCACAAACTGCAGCCACAGGACCAGCACTGGCCTATCAGGCACTCAGGCACAAGAGACCTCACAGCAACAAGCTGCACCCATGTGACCAGCACTGGCCTATCAGGCACTGAGCCACAAGTGACATCACAAACACAAACTGCACTCAGATAGCCAGCACTGGCCTATCAGGCACTCAGCCACAAGTGACATCACAATCACAAACTGCACCCACAGGATCAGCACTGGCTTGTCAGGCACTCAGCCACAAGTGACCTCACAAACACAAACTGCACCCACGTGACCAGCACTGGACTATCAGGCACTGAGGCACAAGTGACCTCAAAAACACAAACTGCACTCACAGGACCAGCACTGGCCTATCAGGCACTCAGCCACAAGTGACATCACAAACACAAACTGCACTCACACAGCCAGCACTGGCCTATCAGGCTGTGAGACACAAGTGACATCACAAACACAGACTGCACTCACATAGCCAGCACTGGCCTATCAGGCACTGAGCCACAAGTGACCTCACAACCACAAACTGCACTCACAAATCCAGCACTGGCTTGTCAGGCACTCAGCCACAAGTGACATCACAACCACAAACTGCACTCACATAGCCAGCACTGGCTTGTCAGGCACTCAGCCACAAGTGACCTCACAAACACAAACTGCACCAACGTAAACAGCACTGGCCTATCAGGCACTCAGCCACAACGGACATCACAAACACAAACTGCACTCACAGGACCAGCACTGGCCTAACAGGCACTCAGCCACAAGTGACCTCACAACCACAAACTGCACTCACATAGGAAGCACTGGACTATCAGGTACTCAGCCACAAGTGACCTAACAAACACAAACTGCACCCACCTGACCAGCACTGGCCTATCAGGCACTCAGCCACAAGTGACATCACACACACAAACTGCACCCACAGGACCAGCACTGGCTTGTCAGGCACTCAGCCACAAGTGACCTCACAAACACAAACTGCACCCACTTCACCAGCACTGGCCTATCAGGCACTCAGCCACAAGTGACCTCACAACCAGAAACTGCACTCACATAGCCAGCACTGGCCTATCAGGCACTGAGCCACAAGTGACATCACAAACAGAAACTGCACACACCTGACCAGCACTAGCCTGTCAGGCACTCAGCCACAAGTGACATCACAACCACAAATTGCACCCACCTGACCAGTACTGGCCTATCAGGCACTCAGCCACAAGTGACCTCACAACCACAAACTGCACCCACGTAACCAGCACTGGCCTATCAGGCACTCAGCCACAACTGACATCACAAACACAAACTGCACCCACAGGACCAGCACTGGCCTATCAGGCACTCAGCCACAAGTGACCTCACAACCACAAACTGCACTCACACCACCTGCACTGGCCTATCAGGCACTCAGCCACAACTGACCTCAAAATCACAAACTACACCCACAGGACCAGCACTGGCCTGTCAGGCACTCAGCCACAAGTGACATCACAAACACAAACTGCACTCACAGGACCAGCACTGGCCTATCAGGCATTCAGCCACAACTGACATCACAAACAAAAACTGCAGCCACTTCACCAGCACTGGCCTATCAGGCACTCAGCCAAAACAGACATCACAAACACAAACTGCACTCACATAGCCAGCACTGGCCTATCAGGCACTCAGCCACAAGTGACATCACAAACACAAACTGCACTCACACCACCAGCACTGGCTTGTCAGGCACTCAGCCACAAGTGACATCACAAACACAAAATGCAGCCACAGGACCAGCACTGGCCTATCAGGCACTCAGCCACAAGTGACCTCACAAACATAAACTGCACCCACAGGACAAGCACTGGCCTATCAGGCACTGAGCCACAAGTGACCTCACAATCACAAACTGCACCCACAGGATCAGCACTGGCTTGTCAGGCACTCAGCCACAAGTGACCTCACAAACACAAACTGCAGCCACAGGACCAGCACTGGCCTATCAGGCACTCAGCCACAAGTGACATCACACACACAAACTGTACGCACAGGACCAGCACTGGCCTATCAGGCACTCAGCCACAACTGACATCACAAACAAAAACTGCACCCACAGGACCAGCACTGGCCTATCAGGCACTCAGCCACAAGTGACCTCACAAACACAAACTGCAGCCACAGGACCAGCACTGGCCTATCAGGCACTCAGCCACAAGTGACATCACACACACAAACTGTACGCACAGGACCAGCACTGGCCTATCAGGCACTCAGCCACAACTGACATCACAAACAAAAACTGCACCCACCTGACCAGCACTGGCCTATCAGGCACTGAGCCACAAGTGACCTCACAAACACAAACTGCACTCACATAGTCAGCACTGGCCTATCAGGCACTGATCCACAAGTGACATCACAACCACAAACTGCAGCCACAGGACCAGCACTGGCCTATCAGGCACTCAGGCACAAGAGACCTCACAGCAACAAGCTGCACCCATGTGACCAGCACTGGCCTATCAGGCACTGAGCCACAAGTGACATCACAAACACAAACTGCACCCACGTGACCAGCACTGGCCTATCAGGCACTGAGCCACAAGTGACATCACAATCACAAACTGCACCCACAGGATCAGCACTGGCTTGTCAGGCACTCAGCCACAAGTGACCTCACAGCAACAAACTGCACCCACGTGACCAGCACTGGACTATCAGGCACTGAGGCACAAGTGACATCACAACCACAAACTGCAGCCACAACTCCAGCACTGGCCTATCAGGCACTCAGCCACAAGTGACCTCACAACCACAAACTGCACTCACATAGCCAGCACTGGCTTGTCAGGCACTGAGCCACAAGTGACCTCACAAACACAAACTGCACCAACGTAAACAGCACTGGCCTATCAGGCACTCAGCCACAACTGACATCACAAACACAAACTGCACTCACAGGACCAGCACTGGCCTAACAGGCACTCAGCCACAAGTGACCTCACAAACACAAACTGCACTCACATAGGAAGCACTGGACTATCAGGTACTCAGCCACAAGTGACCTAACAAACACAAACTGCACCCACCTGACCAGCACTGGCCTATCAGGCACTCAGCCACAACTGACATCACAAACAAAAACTGCAGCCACTTCACCAGCACTGGCCTATCAGGCACTTAGCCAAAACAGACATCACAAACACAAACTGCACTCACATAGCCAGCACTGGCCTATCAGGCACTCAGCCACAAGTGACCTCACAAACATAAACTGCACCCACAGGACCAGCACTGGCCTATCAGGCACTGAGCCACAAGTGACCTCACAATCACAAACTGCACTCACAGGATCAGCACTGGCTTGTCAGGCACTCAGCCACAAGTGACCTCACAAACACAAACTGCACTCACAGGACCAGCACTGGCCTATCAGGCACTGATCCACAAGTGACATCACAACCACAAACTGCAGCCACAGGACCAGCACTGGCCTATCAGGCACTCAGGCACAAGAGACCTCACAGCAACAAGCTGCACCCATGTGACCAGCACTGGCCTATCAGGCACTGAGCCACAAGTGACATCACAAACACAAACTGCAGCCACATCACCAGCACTGGCCTATCAGGCACTGAGCCACAAGTGACATCACAAACACAAACTCCACCCACGTGACCAGCACTGGCCTATCAGGCACTGATCCGCAAATGACATCACAACAACAAACTGCACCCACGTGACCAGCACTGGCCTATCAGGCACTGAGCCACAAGTGACATCACAAACACAAACTGCACCCACATCACCAGCACTGGCCTATCAGGCACTGAGCCACAAGTGACATCACAAACACAAACTCCACCCACAGGACCAGCAGTGGCCTATCAGGCACTGAACCACAAGTGACATCACAAACACAAACTGCACCCACGTGACCAGCACTGGCCTATCAGGCACTCAGCCACAAGTGACATCACAATCACAAACTGCACCCACAGGATCAGCACTGGCTTGTCAGGCACTCAGCCACAAGTGACATCACAAACACAAACTGCACTCACATAGCCAGCACTGGCTTGTCAGGCACTCAGCCACAACTGACATCACAAACACAAACTGCACTCACAGGACCAGCACTGGCCTAACAGGCACTCAGCCACAAGTGACCTCACAACCACAAACTGCACTCACATAGGAAGCACTGGACTATCAGGTACTCAGCCACAAGTGACCTAACAAACACAAACTGCACTCACCTGACCAGCACTGGCCTATCAGGCACTCAGCCACAAGTGACCTCACAAACACAAACTGCACCCACTTCACCAGCACTGGCCTATCAGGCACTCAGCCACAAGTGACCTCACAACCAGAAACTGCACTCACATAGCCAGCACTGGCCTATCAGGCACTGAGCCACAAGTGACATCACAAACAGAAACTGCACCCACGTGACCAGCACTAGCCTGTCAGGCCCTCAGCCACAAGTGACATCACAACCACAAATTGCACCCACCTGACGAGTACTGGCCTATCAGGCTGTGAGACACAAGTGACCTCACAAACACAAACTGCACTCACATCACCAGCACTGGCCTATCAGGCACTCAGCCACAAGTGACATCACAAACACAAACTGCACTCACACCACCAGCACTGGCCTATCAGGCACTCAGCCACAACTGACCTCACAAACACAAACTGCACCCACAGGACCAGCACTGGCCTATCAGGCACTCAGCCACAAGTGACCTCACAACCACAAACTGCACTCACACCACCAGCACTGGCCTATCAGGCACTCAGCCACAACTGACCTCAAAATCACAAACTACACCCACAGGACCAGCACTGGCCTGTCAGGCACTCAGCCACAAGTGACATCACAAACACAAACTGCACTCACAAATCCAGCACTGGCCTATCAGGCACTCAGCCACAACTGACATCACAAACAAAAACTGCAGCCACTTCACCAGCACTGGCCTATCAGGCACTCAGCCAAAACAGACATCACAAACACAAACTGCACTCACATAGCCAGCACTGGCCTATCAGGCACTCAGCCACAAGTGACCTCACAAACATAAACTGCACCCACAGGACCAGCACTGGCCTATCAGGCACTGAGCCACAAGTGACCTCACAATCACAAACTGCACCCACAGGATCAGCACTGGCTTGTCAGGCACTCAGCCACAAGTGACCTCACAAACACAAACTGCACTCACATCACCAGCACTGGCCTATCAGGCACTCAGCCACAACTGACCTCACAAACACAAACTGCAGACACAGGACCAGCACTGGCTTGTCAGGCACTCAGCCACAAGTGACATCACAAACACAAACTGCACTCACACCACCAGCACTGGCCTATCAGGCACTGAGCCACAAGTGACCTCACAAACACAAACTGCACTCACATAGCCAGCACTGGACTATCAGGCACTCAGCCACAAGTTACATCACACACACAAACTGCACCCACGTGACCAGCACTGGACTATCAGGCACTCAGCCACAAGTGACATCACAAACACAAACTGCACTCAAAGGACCAGCACTGGCCTATCAGGCACTCAGCCACAAGTGACATCACAACCACAAACTGCACCCACATCACCAGCACTGCCCTATCAGGCACTGAGCCACAAGTGACATCACAACCACAAACTCCACACACATGACCAGCATTGGCCTATCAGGCACTGAACCACAAGTGATATCACAACCACAAACTGCACCACAGGAGCAGCATCGCCTATCAGGCACTGAGCCACAAGTGACCTCACAACAACAAACTCCACCCACATCACCAGCACTGGCCTACCAGGCAGTGAGCCACAAGTGACATCACAAACACAAACTCCACCCACATGACTACCACTGGCCTATCAGGCACTGAGCCACAAGTGACATCACAACCACAAACTGCACACACAGGATCAGCACTGGCCTATCAGGCAGTAGAGGAACAAGTGACCTCTCAACCAAAAACAGCAGCCCTGGACCTAGCACTGGCCTATCAAGCACTCAGCAGAAGTGGCCTCACAGATACAAAGAAGTAGCAACGTGGCTGCTGGTGGCCTAGCAGGTACTGAGGCCAAATTACTCCACAAACACTAGCAACAGCAATATGCAGCAAGCTGGACTGTCAGGTGCTCATGCTGAAGTGACCTCACAGGCAGCCATGAAGCCAAATAGCTGCTCCTGGCCTCTTTGCAACTGAGGCACAATTGACCTCAACAAGCACAAACAGCAGCAATGTGCATGCTGATCGCCAGTCACATACTGATGCACAACTCACCACAAAAGCACCAACAGCAGCAACGGAACTGCTCCCCCTTTAGGAGGCATGGAGACACAAGAGACCTCACCATCATCACCAATGCTACATGCATGCTGTTGGCCTACCAGCTTCAGAGGCACAACTCACCTCACAAGCACAAATGGCATCGACCTGCCTGCTGCTGCCCTATCTTTGACTGAGTCACAAGGGGTCTGAAAAGTGCAAACCTTCACAGAGGAGAAGCTCACCTGGGCCACTCGCACGTCCCCTGATTACGCTGTGATCACTCCATACAGAACAGTCTTCTGCAAATGGCTTTCATCTCCTGGCAAGACTCTCTCCAGATCATGGGACAGCTCCACTCTGGCACCCTGGCAACAAATCACAAAGGGAACAATTGGTCTCGCTTTTCCTTTAGTACCATCAAGTCCGAGCTGGGAGCCTTCGCACTGTAGCACCTACACAATGGCAGCAGCATGCCACTTCCATTTCTAGTGCATTTCTAGGGACAGAGATCAGCTGAGGGAGCAGCTGCACTGCAAAGGCTTTCTGACACTCTCAGATCAACTCGGCACTGCACCGGGCATCAACCTGACGCCAGACCTCTGCTCTGCCACCTACTCTACAAACACACTGCCTCTGCCCCACACAGCTGCCTCTTCTGCTAGATACAACCAAGTGCCAGCAAGAAGAGATGCATGCAGGACACTCGCCACTTGCACACTCCCCAGCCACTGCTCTGCTCGCTGCCTTCCCTTGGCTTCTCAATCCAGACACTCAGGCAAGCTCTTGTGGCAACATCACAAGGTGGCCAAGGCACTCTAGGCTCACAAGGCATGTGCAAATGAGCAGCACAAGATCAGGCACAGAGCTGCCTCCTTGGGTGATGCTGCTCTTTTCAGAGGGAAGGATCCTGCCTTCTTTGGGCACAGCAGGCTGCTGCTTTCCACCCCCATCCCCTCAGGAAGCTCCAGCTAGGGATGGGGGAATGGGGATTTTCTTTAGTAATACAAAAGATACAGATACAATGCAGAAACAGTTGAAAGTCCTGAAGGCCTCCTGAGCCCAAAGGAACCTCCCTTCCTTTCCTTTAGTTACTAGGACAAGGAGCCCCGGGGAAGGGAAAAAGGGTGCAGAGCCTTTGAAATGAGGCCCAAGCAATGAGACAGACCCACACTGGACAGCTGCTGAAATGACAGCTCTCCTGGCTGCGCAGCCTCTGCAGCACCAGTCCGCGCTCCACAGCTGGCTTCACAGAGCACTGAGGGCTGGGTGCCACGGGCAACCTGGCCCTGGGCACATCTTCACCCCTCGCAGAGCTGGCAGCCCAAGAGCTCTGAGACTTCCACAGGTCAAGCTATGGACGCTTTGGGGCACTCACACAAAGGCACTCAGGACATGCTGGCATCTATTGTAAGGGTCTTGGACTCATCCTGCATGGCACCACAACCTCTTAGGAAAAGGAGGGTGCACAAGAGCATTTGTTGAGCGGGCTGGCAGGAACAGCAGTTGTGGGATGTGGAATTTGCAGCACAGCAGAGGTACCAGGAGCTGAACCCACAACCCAAGTCACCCAGGGAAGACAGGCGCATTTATGGAAGCCTTCGCATCCAGACGTAGCCTCTTCTCAGTCACTTGCAGCTGCTTTCACAGAGGGCTCACGACGCTGGCCAAGATGTTGACAGGTACAGGGACTCAGCCTGGCATCCTGCCTCCACCCTCAGCGGCTCTAGGACTGCACTGGGAACCTCATGAGTGGAGCAACCTAGAAAGAAAGAAAGAATTGGAGTGTTACTATCAGTTCTGCTGGCCTTACAGAGTCGCAACAGGCAGGGGCAAATGTCTCCCCTCTGTGCTGAGCTCTATTGGTGAGAGCACAGCCAGCAGGGCCACCAAGACATTCTACCCCTCTTTTTGGCACAGGTGACACCATGTCTGTATACCAGGTCCCATTTGGGCTCTCCAGTTCTGCACAGGCACTAACACACTGCAGGGAGTCCAGCACAGGGACACCAAGACGGTCAGGGGCTGCAGCGTGGGGCATAAAAGGAGAGGCTGCGAGAGCTGGCTTTGTTCAGCCTAGACAAGAGAAGGCCAAGGGGCATCTTCATGCTGTGCACAGCTGCCTTATGGAGGGCACAGAGAAGACGGAGCCGGATGTTCTTGGAGGTGCACACTAGTAGCATGGGAGGCAACAGGGACAAATCGGACAATGGGAAATGCTTCTGAGACATTAAGAAGAAACCTTTTTCTCCGTGACGCTGGCCAAACTGCGGCACACGGATACAGAGAGGTTCCCAGATCTCCATCCTTAGAGATAATCAAAACTTCACTGGAAAAGGCCCCAAGATACCTCCTCTACTGGCACCTGCCTGGAGCAGGGCGTTGGAGCCCTGCTACCTCCACATGGCTCCCCCATTGCAGCCTCAAGGAATATGCTATTGTGAGACTCTTGCCAAAGGCACCAGAGGCTTTGGAGATGCCGCCTCCACCGCTCAACAAGGACAGGTGTCTCAGAGCCACCCATCGCCCTCACAGGCCTGACTTCTTGTGAGGGGGCATCTCCCCTCTCTGCAAGGCTCTGCGTAGGCACAACGTGCAGAAATGCCTCTGACTGCTTTCATTAACTACCCATCTCGCTGAGGGACTGGAATGGATTAGCGTCTGAGATGGGAAGATGCAATGACGGTCCAGATTCAGCAGAAAGCCTTTAAGGAGGGAGAAGAGAACTCTCGCCAGCAGTCAGTAAAATCCCAAAGACTCACGGAAGCATCAAACCCTTCCGAAACTGCAAGCCTGAACCTCAGCTGACACAAACCACCAAACTGGGAGCAGCCCTGCCTCGCACCACGATGCTCCAAGGAGGGAACACAGTCACCAACAGTCCTCACCCACGTCTCCCAGAAGGACACTGTGATGGCAGGCTGGGCCTTGGGAGCAGAGCACTGCTCTCTCCAGACACCTCCTCCCATGCTGAGCACCAAAACACTGGCGCCACCACCCGGCTCCACCACAGGGCATCTTGCACTGTAACATGCCGTTACCTCCACACCTCACAGAGGGTTGGCAACCAACACACGCCTCTGCATCAGCGACACACAGCCCACAGCACTACACATGGCAGCACACAGGGCACCCCAAGCGCCCCACAACACACAAAGCCCAACTCTCCAGACCTTCCATTCCTTTCTAGTCCTCCAAGGCCTTGCAACAGGCTCTGCCTCTGAACAGCCACTCACAGCCCGGGGCCTGCTCACTTCCCACCTCCAGGAAGCAGAGAAGAAATGCTCTCACAGGGGCTGATCAGGCCAGCTCTTGCCTCTCACTTGTGCCTCAACTTCTCTGAACAAGAAATCTCTTTCAAAATGTGGCCCATACCCTTTTTGGGGGGTGACATTCCTTCTGTCTCCTCCAACTGCCTTTGCACCCATTCTCCAATGACTGCATACGTGGACAGAAAATCAGAGACCCCTAAAGTGTTACAGTTCCAAACATGTCATAAAAGCAGCTGGACACCTCAAAGACAGACACAGCATTCAGACCTTGCAGGAAAATCTCACAAGCTCCCTGCTCTTTTGACAGGGGCAACTTCTAAAGCACACACACCCTGGCAAGAAGAGATTATTCACACCACTGCTCACACCAGCACTACATTCACTTAGCAGCCTCAAAAGTCTAGCTGGACTCCCTAGCTGACTGCGAGGACGCTGCAAGCTTCTACTTAGCAACAAGTGGAAAGGCCAACTCCATGTCCATGCTCACCACAGAACATCATCTGCATTTTAAATGTAGCAGTATTAACTCATGATGAAGGAGTGGAATAAAATTTGTGTCAGATGATGTGGAACATCCACTTCTGCTTGATTAATGAGTTGCATTTCTGTATTGCTGTAGAGCTCTGCAGGGGTCAAGCCCTCCTCTGAGCACACACAACAAACCCAGAAGTGACCTCACCACCACCATCCAAGCCATGTGTCTTCTCCTCACCTCTCAGCTGCTCACTTAGAGGTGACCTCACAAGTGCGTATCCCCACCACATGCCTGCTTATCAGGGAAAGAAGTTTCCTCCATATAACTTCCCCAGACATCAACTACTGCCGGCCTAGCAGGTACTCTGACAAAAGACACCTCACAAGCAATGTCCATGCCTAACTGCCTGCTGCTGGCCTAGCACGGACTCAGAAAGACATGACCTCACAGCCACCTTCACGGCCATGTCTCTGTCACTGGCCTAGAAGACTCCAAGACAGAAATTACCTCACTATAAGTTCCCCAGCCAAGAGACAAATCCTGCCTTATCAGCTCCTCACCCTGAAACGATCTCAAAAATACAGATCCCAGACGTGGACCTGCTGCTGCCCTACCGACTGCTCAGGTAGAAACGACCTCAGAAACACCTTTCCACTCACAGAGCTCCTGAGATCCAATCAGTTCATCACTTACAAGTGACCGCACAAGCAACAGACAAGCCTTCTTCCTCCAGATGGCCTTTCAGGTACTCAAGTAGAAATGACCTCAAAAGCAAGAGCCCAGTCATCTGCCTCCTGCTGGCCTATCAGCTACTTACAAAGAATTGATTTCACACTGGTGATTTTCTGGCATAGCTCTCATAGACAGTGGGGACCTCACTACCCACACCCTGACCATGGGGCTCTTGCCACCTGCAGCTCCCCCTCCCATCCTCCAGGGCTGAGCCACCTACTGAACGGCCTCCCTGATTCACATCATCACATCACAGATTCACATCAAGGCTTCATAATACTCACAATACTCTGAAACACCCATTGCCTACCAGTTACCACACCAAAAGATTAGCTTCTGCTACGCATTATCAACACCTAGCCTATGAAACTTAAGAATTGCAGAACAGCCTGCAAGTAACTCTTGGCAACATTTTCTAATGGGAGGATTGTGTGGGAGCAGCAATCATGAAACTGTAGACAGCAGGGCCTCGTGTCCCAGGCACAGGGAGAAGCCTTCCCGCAACTCACAAGTGTGGTTCCTTCCCCAATGCTGAACAAAACCAGAAAATCCTCTACACATCCAGGACAACAAGCATTCTCCTATTTTGGGCCCTGACAATTGGAGACACGTGGAAGGACTCAGGCCAGGGCGTTTCAATTGGTGAAACCAGCAGAGACACAATTCAGCAACTCTTCACCCTGACCTAGGAGCATGGAAAGAACAACGGCAAGTGCAAGCACTGGCCGTTCATCAACTTTCAAGGCCCTGACAAGCAAAACAGCTCACACTTACAGAGCTCTTCTGCAAACACCCTTCACCCTGCTGCCAGGCTCACAGGTCTCGGCGCAAAGCAAGAGGCAGGGAGCAAAAACAACGGCTAAGGCACGGCATGACATGTGGGGACAGTCTCTCTCAGAGACGCTCGGAAATGCAGTTTTCACAACAAAATCACCATTGGGAAGGGCACCTCGCGACGACACCAGCAGCCTGCTCACACTTTGCCCAGCACCTCCCAAACGCACCTCGAAGCAGCACCTGGGGCTGCGCTGGCAGCAGCAGCTCAGGGAAACGCTTTAACAGGGATCCCAGACCCAACACAGGGCCAAAGGTTCCTGCACCCAAACCCCACCGAGCCGCCCCGGCCCAGCTGCTTGGGGCAGGCCGCCACGTCTGGCTGCAGGGCAGCTCCCGCCTCTGGCCCACGTCGCTCTGGCCCCTGCTCACGGCCCCACCAGCCCCTGCTGCAGCTCCTGCAGCAAAGCAGCCCCGGCAAAGCCAGCACCGCTGCCCCCGCCCCGGCGGGAGGGCACCTGCCGCCATTTGAACGCGCCCGCAGCCCCCACCAAACGCTCTCGCCCGCTCGCTTCTCGCCTGCTTTGCTCCCGCTCCTCTTTCACCTCTTTGACGTCTTTTTTTTTCCACATTTGGACTGCAATTGGCTGACAGAGCCATCAGTGAAATCAATGCCCGCCCTTCTCCTCCTGCCAGCCAATAGGAGGGCTGCACTGGGGCGATGCCATGGCAACATTGGGCCCTCCTGCCATTGCAGCCAGCTCTGCCCCCTCCACCGCGGTCGAGCGCCATGTTGTGGGCGGGCAGTGCGGGGCACCGGGGCGCGGCCGCTGCCCCGGCGGGGCTGGGCTGTGCGGCAGGGGCCCCGCGGGGCTGCTGGCTGCCCTGCGCCCTGGGGGCTGTGCGGGACAGAGGGGGGCAGCGCTGGGGCCTGTGCTGGTGGTATCCGTGGTGCCGGCGTGGGGGCCCTGGGGCTGGCCAGGGCGCTGGAGCCCACAGGCAGCGTCCTGCTGCCCCCAGGGTAGGGCAGGGCAGGGCAGGGCAGTGTCCTCTCCCCCTCCTGCCCTGGCCCCCTGCCCACGGCAGCCCCAGGGCTCGGCTAGGGAGCGGTGGTGTGGGGTTGTGAGGGGGCTGGGGGAGATGGCTGTGTTGGGCTCACCCCAGCACTGCCCACCACAGCTCAGAGAAAAGACCTTGGCGTCAGCCAGGACCTGTTGAATGAGGATTGCACCTCTGCCTGTTTCCAATCTGCTCTCTCCAATGTATTTTCTTTTGGGTACAGTGATTTGAGCCCAGTTTGCAGGAGGACAGGGGCAGTGGCCATCTGAAGATGGCATCTCTGAGCCCAAAAAATGCTGCGCCAAGTTGGAAGGATCCAGGGGGAAAGAACAGAGATTTTCCCGAACACCCAGAGGACTTGGGGTTATTAAAAGGTGAAGGTTTTATTCTCATATATGGACATTTCCAGCAGGCTCTTGAGAGCCCCATGGAGCTGCAGGCCATCTCAGCGTCTGGGATGCAGGACCCCAAAGGGGGCCCCACTCCCAGGGGAACCTGTCATGGATTCCCATGCCCCCCCTCACCCTAAGAGGTGATGGAGCTGGCCGCACAGAAGCCTTAGGGCTCAGGACAGCCCCAGCCCCAGGACCCAGGAGTCCTGGCTGCCACATTGTCCCCCGAGCCAGAGGGGACCCTCAGGCAGGGCTCTCGCAGCAGCCCCCAGCCCTGTCCAGCCACCCCCCCAGCCCGGGATCCACAGCAGTTTTGGCAGTTAACAGTCTATGGGAAGGAGCTCCCGAAGCCCTTACTCCCAGTGGAGAGCTGCAGTAGTGTTGGGAACAAGGAACTGCAGTCCCGGCTGATGGTGTCCATCCAGCAGTCCTCCATCTTGCTTGCCCCCTTGCCCTCAGATCACCTCTGCATCCAATGAGGAAGGACGCTCTTCCTGTCTTGTCACCCAAAACTCCTTTCCAACATGCCCCTGCTCCTCCGCCTGTTGGTGAGGGGCCCCAACGTGGCCCCACTGCCTCCTGTCCCCTCTCCTTGCCATGGAGCCACTATGAAGGGCAGCCGTGGGGAGGGTGTGAGCAGCGCCCAGGAGTGCCTGGGCCTCACAGGGAAGTGAGGGTCCCCAGCCATGACACCGGGGAGACCTCCCTGTGATGTGGCACGTCCCATTGGGACCTCAGCTTGTGTCATCTGGGGGCTCTGTAGGTCACTGCCATGGAGATGGCACAGGCAGGGAGAGAGCAGAGGGATTTCCTCTCATGTCCTGGAAAGCAGCCACCTGCCTTCACTGCAGTTATTTTCCATAATTTTCTGATAAATTCTTCAGGAACGTCTCCAGACAGTGTCAAAGACTGTGAAATATCTCAAACGGGGCACTGGAGAAGTCACTTCTGCGCCCCTGCACTGACAGGTCACTGCACTGGGCAGACCTGTGCAGGAATCTGGGGTTTGGGGGGTTGGCATTTTTACAGGATCCAAGGCGTGTGGGATGAACCAGCACAAAGCATGGCCACAGGCTGAGAAATGCTTTGGTGAGCCTCAAAACTGGTTTCTGCTGTGGGCCCCTCTTTTTGTGGAAGCAGGATGTAGGATTATGTGGGACAGGACGTAGCCTTCCTCCTTTAGGCACCAAGGCAGGCTCTTTGCTTTTAGAAGTACTCGGCAAGGTTTCTCAGTCAGCAGTGCTTGAGACAGAGATGCTATGCCAGAAAAGAGCAAACATAGCCTTAACACACATCATCCAGAGGCCCTTATCCAGGACCCTGGAGCCTGCCAGGCTCCAAAGCCATGGGCGAGGCCAGGTAGCAAATGTGGGGAAGTTTTCCCATTTCCCATGAAATTTGCCCATCTTTCCTTTTGGCTGAGCCTGAGAAAAGCCATTTCTCATCCCTGGGCCTCATTTGGTCCTTGTGCTTTTCAGTGTCACCTTGGGGCTGTGCTTCTCCCCTGGGTACGCTCCTCAGCCCCCTGCCCTCCTCTCCGAAGGCACCCTTGCTCTCCCGGGGTCTGTACAGCCCCGACATCCTGGATCTCCCACAATTTATGACTCTGGGCTTCTCAGGACATGCTCACACACTGCAGTGCTGCTGTTCAGGCTCCAGTGCAGAGCCTATGAGGCAGTGCGATGCCTCAGGACGTGCATTTTGACTCACTCCGAAGTTTGTGAGATGACCAGCTCCCAGCTCTGCAGCTGCTGAAGCTTGAGAGCATCCCTGCAACCGACCTTCCTGCTCTTGCTAGTCTCTGCACAGTCCTGGGGCAAATCTTGCAGAAGGGAGACTCCATTCACCTTGAATACTGTGAGAGATGTGGCTTTCCAAGTCACTGCAAAAGGAAGGACTCCTTTACTTCTTTGGGTTGCTTCTTGAGCCTGTGGCACCCCCTCTGTGATGCTGGGAGCCCCAGCTCTGCAGCCTGGTGTCTTTGCCCTTTCTCTCCCGTGTCTCCTGTTTGTCTACCCAAAGTCTTTTCTCCACACCAGGGGCATGGGAAGTGCTGCTTTAGAGAGCTCATTTGAAGCTGTGACATGTTGTGAATCTGAAGGCCTGAAGGAGGCTAGTCTGGGACATGGCTGTGCCCACAGACCCCCTCCTGCTCCCAGCCTGAGGATCCAGGAAGGTCTCCAGGGAGAGCAGTGGGCTTGGGGGTGGGTGGGATGGGTTTCCCTCAACATCCCTGGGTCCTGCATGGGTTTCTCTGAGTGCTCAGGAAAATCCCTCTTCTCTAGGGGCTTGCATCAAGACTTTTCCAGACTTTTGTACAGAAACACAGCCTGGTCTGGGATCCCCAAGAGCAGCACGGCCCCCAGCATCGCCCGGGACCCCCAGGAGCTGTCTGGCTCTCTCTTCTGTTCCCCCATTCCCCGATTAAATGGACACTTTGTAACCTCACCTTTACAACACTCCATCTGGACACTGCAACATTGTGACTCCTCCCCTAGCTCATTCCCATAGGCAGCTGCTGATTTGCGACCTGCCTATTGGCTGGCAGGAGGAGGGGGGCGGGTCTGGATTTCACTGAAGGCTCTGTCAGCCAATCGGAGTCCACCATGTGGAAGAAAAACAGACGTGAAAGAGAGAGGTGGAAGAGGAGAGGGAGCGAAGCAGGGGAGGCTTTGGGTGGAAAGCAGGACCGGGCTTGGGCAGCTTGTTTCTCACAAGACCGTGAGAAACGCTCTGTCCCCCCTGGCCAGTATAACTGCTCTGCCTGGCACTGAGGCACAGGAGGACTCAGGGTGGAGATCGGGCTCTGCAGATAAGAGCCCCAGGGGCAGAGTTAGGAAACAAGAAAAGACCTCGAATGCGAAAAAACAGCATCTTTAAGTACACCGGAAACCAGCAGGGGCTGGAAAATGCCCCAAGCTGTAGTAAAAGTTTCTGAGCATAAAGAAAAATCAATGGAAAAAAAAGAAACCCTGTTCAAATGTGAATAATAGATGGATGTAACCGAGTAACCTTAAAAGAAGTAGCTTCAGCAGTTACAGTTAAAACCAAACTATAACAACCGAATGGCCTTGGTAGGGTTTACTTTTTGTTTGGGTTTTACAGAGTGACCCTCTGAAGAGCAACAACTTGAAAAGAAGCAGCCAGAAAGAGTGGTAGAATTGTTAGGCTAAGTAACGTGTTTTTTAAAAGTATCTAAATAATAGAATGAACCTAGGAGCCAGAAGAGAAGTAACATCAAAGGAAGATGGCATACCTAAGAATGAGAGGATACTCATACCAGGCTGATAACGAAACTCAACAGCTGTATTCTAGTGTTTGTAAAAATTCATGATCCTAAGTAAGGGGCTAACACCTTCCCTTGATGAAAGGAAAGGAAAGAAAGAGAAAAAGATGGTAAAATCTATGCATAAGTGTAACAGCTGTTGATCTGAAGTTAAAGTTGTCTGTTTCCTATAGAGAAGACAGGGAAATATGGGAAAATAATAAAAAAAAGGTGACCAACTCTATTTGAAGCTCCTCTAAAGGGAACTATTCCAGCTTGGGGAACAAACTGATCTTTCGGTGCAGGAAAGAAATGCCTGCAATTAAAGGAAATAAGATATCAGTGTTAAGATATTGAACTGGAACAACACTCGGATTCACCGAATTTGGGTCAATAGGCCAGACCAATCATGTTGCTATTAGGATTAAGACTGTTATTTTTAACAGTTGTTTACGTGTTACTGCAAATGGGCATGCTTTGCTTTTGGCGTCTATTAATAGCAGTGCGCATTTCCCCAGTACACTGTGCTTACCCAAAAGCCGCCCACTGCACACCAAGGGGAATTAGCTGACTTCTGAAATAAATGCGTGTGTCTGGCGGTGTCAAGGGGTGGAGTGACAGGCGCCACACAGGCAAGCGTGGGACTCCGGATGGTGCAGCCCACAGAAGAGGGGTTTGCTCTGGGGTGATCCCAGGAGTTAAGGAACCTTGGGTGCATCACAGCTGGAGCCACCACACTGTGGGGTTGCTGCAGCCTGGGGGCAACCGTCTAACGACCCCACGACTGACAATTCCAGACAGAGGAGAAGTGACACCACAGACTCACCCCATAAACATCTAGGTGCTGTGGAACCATTCCCCACAGAACGACCTGTTCATGGCTGCTGTTGCCAACTGAGCAGTGCTGTGGGCTGAGCACTAGGTTACCTGTTGATGTGCATGCTGTTATTGACTGAGGCCATACAGCCTTTGTGTAACTGCGGGCTGGCGTTGTTTTGACTCGCTATAGAAAAGAATAAGCCACAGAAGTTGGTGCGGACTCTGACCGACCATCAGCTGGCCTGTGGATGTGAATGGCGTGGTGAGGAGAATCTGGGCAAAACTGTACCAGAAGGGTGACCAATAAAGGGCGAGAGCAGTTGCTGTACCGTGCATCCGTGATTTAACTGTAGAGCTCTGATATGTATATATATATTTTCAGTTCTGTTATATTTCTAGCTTTTTTTGTTATAACCTCTTATCTCTAATAAATTCTCATACTTGACAAATGATGATCTCTCGGAGTTCAGTGCAAATAAACCCGAAAGAATCACAGACGCCCCTCTATTGGCGTGTCACAGGTAACACTCACAAGGGGCATCAAATCTCTTGAACGGGATGGTTGGTTACTGTCCAGATGGTGGTGGCAGTCTCCTTTGCCAGGGTCCTTCCAGCAGTGGTTTCCACTGGATCAGATGAGACTCCCCAAACTGTTATTCTGGGGAATTTTTATAGTCCAGCTGGCTTGTGGTCCTGTGTGACCTCTCCAGCATATGCATGAGCCATTGCTACTGATTACCTCAAACTACATACCAAAGCATTTCCTAACTCTCCTAAGAATGCACAGAAGACTGTCCTACATGGCCACTTCTTCATTTGCAGGAGCAGTTTCTACTGTCAATTTTCAAGGGCCTTAAGTATTTACAATTTAATCAGTTCTGCAGCAGGAACTGCTGCAGAGATTCTGAAACAGCCAGATAATCCACCTGTGATGGTACTCACCACATTTAAGCACAGGAATTGGTCCAGGCACAGCAGGATCTGCCTCTAGAAATCTCTAGAACTGTCTGAAACACCCACTTGGAGAGGTTCTGCACCAGTCAGTCCAACACTTAATTTGGAAAGTGGTAGGAGTTCAGCCAATCTCCTAGTTTCAGGTCCATCCCCTGTCTCAAACCTGCCCATCAGCTCACCTGTGTGGATTACTACATGGGGGAGTTCCTGGGCCACCCAGGGGATTAATGACTTGAGTGCTCTGAGTGCGCATACAGGCACAGGCCTGATAGCCTGTTGCCCACCCACGCCACAATTCTAACTGTAAGAGAAACCTGAATTTCATACCTGGAACTTGATTTCCAAAGCTTTTGCCACAAGTACTGGCTCTTAGCTAGCACTCTGGCCTACCTCTGCAAGCAAGTGAGGCAGGAGAGTTGTTTCCTGTGTCTAAAGACAGGTGGGATGAATCAACCTTTATTTCATGGCATTGCATATAAACAAAGAGAAAATGAGAATCCCTTGTGCAGTTCTGGTCTCCCACCTCAGGAAAGAAAAGTAGGACTAGGAAAAGGGAAGGGAAAGTTGATGAAGGCAGCAAGGCGAATTTCACCACACATGACATTAGTTACTCTTGTCACACCTTCAACTGACTGGGTTCTGAAATGGATCCTCCCAACCATACCATAGCGGGAAAATTCTTCCTCAAGGCCTTTTCAGTCACTCCTCAAATGTAAATCCTCTTCTTCACACTGCTGTGGGTGATTTATCTGCTCACTGCCATGGGGAATATGGTCATGATAGCCATCATTTGACTCAACCACCAGTTCCACCCCTAGCGTATCTCTTCCCCAGCAGCTTCTCCTTCCTAGATGTTTGGTTCCCTTTGCCCCTAAAAGGTTTGTTGGCCTCATCTTGGAGATTAAGACCATCCCATGGCTGCTTGCCAGTTCCAGACCTTTGTTTCCATGTTCCTGGCCACAGCTGATTTCAACCTACTTGTTGTGATGTCTTTTGATTGCTGCGGGGCCATTTGCAACCCATTGCACTGTACCATCTTTATGAAGCCCTGGTTGGACTCCACACTCATCTTCACCCATTGGGTGATGGCATCTCTATCCTTGCTCAGCCCCACCATCTTATGTACCAAGGTACCCTGTGTCCCCAGTACAGAGACTCTTTCTTCTGTGGCCTCATCCCTTTGATGAGAGCAGCCTGCATGGGCACCAGCTACCTTCAAACATGAGCTTTGTTCCCTTCTCTGCTATGTTGCTGAGCTCCTTCACACTGCCCCCTGTGTCTTATGTGTGCACTAGATGCACTATCCGGAGAATACCCTCTGGGAAAGAGCCTTCTTCACCTGCATACCTCACACTGCCATTGTCACTATTGCATATGGTAGCTCCATTTTTGGCTACGAGGGGCCTGAATACAGCAAATCCTTTGAACCAACCAAAGCCTGATGAAAGGCTTCAACAGAGGGTTACCCCCATGGTGAGCAGAGAAGCTGCTTTGCTGTAAGCTCTCAGCAGCCTTGCAGGTTTCTCTAAGAAAGTACATTGAGGAGAAGCATGATTTTAGCTGACATCCAGCAGACTAAGAAGACACAACATTTTGAGTGCTGGAACTTACCCAGCAAATGGGAAGCTGGGACTGTCACCTCTGATTCACTGAGGCTACAGTGATATTGCTGTAGGTGACTGGGCTTGAGCTTTTGCTCAAATAATTACAGCCAGTGGTTCAATTTCAGCAAATCTTCCAGATGAACCCAGTCCAGAGATTCCCTTATGCCAGACTAGAAGCAGAGAGTAAGACAGAGCATCTGGGATCTAGGACTAACCTGAGCCCCAAGTTAAAATGCCAGTGCAAACATGGGGTATTGCCCACTACTGAGCTTCCCATTTTACTCTCTGTGTAAGAGTCACCCACTACACTCTGAGACAGGGTCTGGGGGACAACAGAGTCTGTGGAGAACCTCTCTTTCACTCCTTGAAATCCATCATCTCCTTCTCCCCTCCACCCTTGTATTTTTGAGGCATCCTATTTGTGGAGTCTTCTGCTCCTTTCCTTTATATGTCTAAAACCAAATGCAAAGGTGGAGGGGAAAAAAAATGTCAGTATTTATTGCCTATGTTTTCCTTTGGCTTCCTTCTGTTAAATGTGTTTTTTGGTTTAAAAAAGAAATTAGCAGCTAAATAAATAAAGAGATTTGAGACTGAAATAGTGAGTTCATCAACTTCACTGGAGGTGCCTGTGAGCAGCTGGAGTGTGCACTTGTTTTCCCTTGGTCCCTACATAGTCAACAGAGGGAGAGAGAGAGCTCTAGAGAGAGGCTGGGTCCTCCCAGCCTGTAACCAGCAGGCGAAAGAAGTGTTACCAGTCTCTTCCAGACACTCTTCTCTCTCTCTGCACTGACAAGATGGGAGGAAGCTAACTTGCTCAAACTGAAGTGCCTGACTTTTAGACATCTAAAACATCACCCTGCTTAGTATTTTCTTTGTTCCAGACCCTTCCTATTTTAAATAATCAAAAGGACAGCCTTTAAGTTCTTTAAGATGAGACAATCCCACTCCTCCCCTAGAGGGAAGGCAAGGCATTTCGGTCAGGACATTTAATAACAATGGAATTTGGCAATGCTTTGGCAAGAACTCTATTTCAGTGCACAGTGATATCAGATGAGACTGTCTGACACAGACATTTCCAATGACTGAATGGAACCCTCATGAATTTCACTATTTGGAGTATTAAAGAAGGCAAGCTATACTTGTTCTCTATGTCTCCCCCTTTTCTGGAGAAAGAGAGAGGAAGAAGCTGTGGAAGAAAGCAGGGGATTACAGAAGAGATGCTCAGTACTGGCTTGTTTTGAAAGCAACAGCCTCACAGATTTTCCAAGTCAAAAAAGGCAAGCACCGACAAGTAGAAGGAATAACTTTCCAAATACTTATCTAAATGGATGGACTGGCATCTGCAGATAATAGTAAGTACTTTTGCTGGGAGATTAGGTTGGCTTTTGAAGCACAGATGTGATGGATGTTTGCAATAGGTCAAAGTGAACAGGGAATTTCCCAGGCATGGCATGAACTAGTTCACAACCTCTTTACAATACTGTGCTTGTGAGAAAGAATCCTTTGTGAGCATTTGGAGAAGGTAGAAAGAAGACAGTAAAATCTCTGAGGACTGTAAATGTGAAGCAGAGAAATCAGGGTGCGATGAATGGCTGAGAGGAATATTTCTGTCTGTGCTACCTAGGAAGCAAGCAAGGGAGCAAAGAAGGAAGGATCTACCCTCCCGTCCAGACTGTGAAATTCTCACACTTGTTTCTTCATGCTCCTGTCTCAGCAGGATGTACTGAAATTAGACATGGGACCAGGAAATGAAACTATAGTTGCTGAGTTCATCCTGGAGGGTTTCTCAGGGCTTGATCAAAGACTACAGCAATTTCTCTCCCTGCTCCTTCTACTCACATACCTGACAACAGTGACGGGGAACACAACGATCATTTTCCTCATGTGTGTGGATCACCGCCTGCAAACTCCCATGTACTTTTTCATCAGCAATCTGGCATTCCTGGAAATCTGGTTTACATCCTCCACAACCATCACATTGTTGGCAATTCTGAGCTCTGGAAGGAGACCAGTCTCATTAAGCAGCTGCTTTGCCCAATCCTATTTCTATTTTGCCCTGGGTTTTATAGAGTTCGCTCTCCTTGTTGTCGTGTCCTTTGACCGCTACGTTGCCATCTGCCAACCTTTGCATTATGCTGCTGCCATGAAGTGGCAGCTCTGCACCCACCTGGTTGCTGCTGCGTGGGTCCTAGGCTTCACACTCTTCAGCTACCGCCTGGTCTTGCTCTCAAAGCTGACTTTCTGTGGCCCCAACAAGATCCACCATTTTTTTTGCGATAACTCCCCCTTATTCACACTGTCCTGCTCTGATGCCAGCCTGCTTTGGAAAGTAGACACCATTTTCATATCGCTTGTAGTGCTGGGTTCCTTATGTCTAATCATAGTGTCCTACATGTGCATCTTCCACTGTATTCTGCACATGCCAGCAGCATCTGGGAGGAAGAAAGCTTTTGCTACATGTTCTTCCCATCTCACCAACTTAGCCATTGTCTATGGATGCTGCATTGTTCTCTATGCACGGCCCTCAGAAGGGGTTTCCTTGGAGAACAACAGAATTGTAGCTTTGCTGAACACTGTCCTGTACCCGTTCTTAAACCCCTTCATCTACAGTCTCAGAAACGGGACTGTGAAACTGGCCCTGAAGGGAGCCATTGGCCGTGCAAAGGCTCGGCTTTTTCCCCAGTCATGATGCTTTTCATGACAGCAATTCTGATTATGTATCATATATCATGTCACACACATATATATGTAGCTATTAAATACAGGTGCCTCGGGAGATATATGTTCTCATTGGATTATAGTGGTGAAAGGAAGCAATGTGAATTGTGAGTCTTGGTTACAGGGGGTTCTTATAAACAAAATCTAAAAAATATTAATAAAACGTTGAACACACACTTCTTAGGACTGCGACATAGACTGCCAGTGCATGCTGACACAAGGAAGTTTTCATAAGTCATCTCAGGAAATTTAGCTGAAAACTCGGGGGACAATGTCCAAGGGTTGTTGAGAAAAGCTCAGAACACCTTCTCTCCCTGAATAACAGAAGATGCTAAGCACGAAAATTAAGCTCAGACATTACAATGGGTTCAAATTCACTGGATTCAAATCCATAAAACACTTCTCGGTTTCATCAGTGTGATGAAGACAGCCTCATTGATTTGTCAATGATAGCATGCAGATGATAGTTTTATTATTCACTCTGGAGGGAGATTTCTTAAAAATTCATATTTTCATAAGGTACTGTCAGCATGTCCACTGTTTAAAGCCCTGCTTTATCTAGCTCCATTGATGACTCTAGGATGCATTCTCCTGAAGGAAAAAAAAAAAATTCTTCTTGGATAATTAGGCATTTTCTACCTTCCTTTTCTTTCCTGAAGGATTATTTCAGGATCAAGATTTTTTTCAAATAAACTATGTATGCTTCTATCACACTTTTTTCTTCTTGTCCATGAATGAAATTATATATGCCTCCCTATCCCCTCTTATTTTACACTTCTGTCTCTATCCATATCTTTATATGGCAAAGTGATGGGCAGAAGCATGTACAATTGATAAAAAGAAACATATTTTAGAGAAATAATCAACACACAGAGATCCCTTTTCTCCTTTTATTTTGCATTCCACAGGGAAAAACAAAGCACAGAGGAAGGGAAGGCATTGCCATTGCTTTACTCCTGTGCAGTTGTTTCTAATCAGCATTTCATTTTGTTAGGGCCTCTGAGGGGCAGAATTGCCCTTAACAGCTCTTTTAAAGTTTGTGTGTGTGTCCCATTTCTGAAGGGAATTCTACAAGGGTGAACTCTTTATAGGAAAATCCATCTCCTCATGTGGGACCCCAGGAAAGCTATGGCACATTGGGTGACCAAAGCTCAGCCCAGCAGAGCACTTGGGCGCTCTTGGGCACCTTGGTCTTCCTGCTCCAGGTGGGTCCTTGTGCACCACAGTGAAGGATGTGGTGGCCCTGGGTCTTCCCATCCAGACCCACAGCTGCACCGGCAACACAGGGTTAGGGTATGCAGGCAGACGACTAGGCTCTGCCTCAGAGTTGAGATAACTGAACAGGACTTGAGAAACTAGCGGCTATGAGAAATCATTGGACACTGCAGGGAACAGAATGAGACCCTGCCAAGTTACAGACAGCACGGTGACAGATGGCTGGATTTCAGCGGTGGTTAAGGAAGAGTTATATGAGAAAAGGACAAGCTTCACACATAACTGTCATATTGGGGATCCTTCGGGGAGTAGACTCTTGCAGCACCAGCAGTACCGAGGTAACGATATCAGATGCACCATATGAGCCAGGGGTTACCTAGCTAACAGTACCAGAAATATTAAACTTGAGTACATAGGCAGTAAAACTGGGACCAATGAAGAAAAAAATACTTAGAGATGGGCTGTTTATTTCAAAGGGGATAAAGCTGGAGAAAGGGAGGGATCGAGCTGCATCATGGAAGAAGCAGCATGGGAAAATGGAGGCAAAGGGAATAAAAGGGGCCAGTCATGTGTAAGCAAGCTGCTGGCAAGGACACTTGTCTGGCCAGGCTGTGTACCTGCTCTCTGCAGTGTAGCCTATCATAGTATTAAATCCTATTCCTAGCTCTTTTCTGGGTGAGCATGCTCTCTGTTCTGCATGAGCGCATGTGTGGAAGGCTTGCAGATGTCAAGGCAGTCAGCTACCAGAGACATCCGTGCGAGGGTGCGTGTGAGGTCTCCTGCAAGCTTTGAGTCTGATTAGCTGGTGAGCAAGAACAGGACCAGGCCGTTTGTATCGTTCATGTTTGTGAGTGCTGCTCACGTCTCTGTGGTGCCTGTAAAGGTACTGTGCCCCTGCCGGAGTTGATTTTTTGGTGGTCAACTATGTCCATACAGAGCGTGTGTATGCCTCTTGGAAGTACATGTCCCGCCTCACTGCTGGCAGGACCAGGGAACAGAGAAGTGCAGTAGCTTCCCTTCCAGTGGACCAGGAAGGAGGAATCCTTTATTCAAAAATCCACTGGATCCAGCATCCTTTAACAGTGCAGGCCTTGGAGGTGCTGCAGCTACTTGATCTTGATGTTGAGGTCCTGCTTCTCCATCACCTTGTGGTTCCCAAAGGGCACACAGGCTTTGGGGCTGCAGCGTGAAGGACCAGCTTTAGCACACATCGTTCTAGTTCCCCGCTACTGATTTAAGCAATACAAATACAGAGATCTTACAAGTGTTTGGGTCAGTGATCCCCTAGAGTCAAAGGGAATTTTGTTTTGTTTTGTTTTTTTTCTGATCAGACTTTCCATCTGCCAGCCTTTATCATAAAAGTGGCTGGGGTTGGACAGGCAGTGCCATATGATCTACCCTCCATTTCTAAACCATCCACAGAAAGTAGCACTATTTAGTCAGTCTAAATAGCAGGGGCAATGGCCACTGTTTTGTTGGTGGTCCATAAACAGGACAGTTGTGCTAAGCAAAACTCTGTTGTCTAAGGATCTGATACACATTACTAAACACATCTTCATCATGTCCAAGGGTAAAAAAAAAGCTGGGCTTTGCACAAACATCTCCATAGCTGCATTATTGCCATTTCTGCCTGCTGTGAGACTGCAAATAACATGGGTACAAGAATAAGGTGCCTTAACTGCAAGCTGATGTGTAGATCTGGGGCAGCACAAGGCCCTGGCTACTAGTCTTTAAATGGTTTGTCCAGGATTTTGTGAGAGAGGTGCCCAGGCTACATGGAAAAGCACCACAAATGTAAAAGCTGGGAATGCTTTTTGCACCGTGAAAAGATCTTGAACATCAGCCAGCACCAGTGTTTCACACCTGTGGTCGAACCCCAGAAATAGGGAAGGGCTGTATTTGCTGTGATGTGTAACATGTGCAGGAAACTGGAACCAATCACATTTCTCTCCTGGAGGTAGCACTGGAAGTAGCGTGGGATGAAGAAGGGGTGGAAAGGAAAGCTCGGTGAGAGCAGGAGTTCAGGAGGGTCACGAGTCTCGGGGACTTTCTGGGGTTGGCTCGGCCCACGCCGGCTCAATGGTCTCCATGGCGAGGGACAGTCTGCAAAGCACCATGCCCCACCTCTATGGTCGCCTGGAGGGGATACACTCCCTACCATCTCTATGCTCAGGTGGCTCCTCTGGGCCGGCCTCCAGAGCTTCTCTATGCTCTCCCAGCAGAGGGACACTCTGGGATCCCCTCTCCAGCCCCTTTCTTGGGCTGCTGATGGAGACAAAATTTCAGGGCCACCTGCTCATGGCAGATAATGCCAAAGGCTGCGATGGCCCCTGGGTTGTTCGTCTACTTCTGAAAAAAAGGCCACGGCCTCCCGGGGCTCCTGTCACATGTGCCTGCATCCCCTCGTTCTCTCCCTGAATAACAGAAAATGCTAAGCATGAAAATTAAGCTCAGACATTACAATGGGTTCAAATTCACTGGATTCAAATCCATAAAACACTTCTCGGTTTCATTAGTGTGATGAAGACAGCCTCACTGATTTGCCAGTGATAGCATGCAGACAACAGCTTTTTTTATTCACTTTGTCTTATTGGGAGGGAGGGGTACTACCAATAAACATAATTGGCGCGGGCTCTCTTTTCTTCTAACATAGCAGAATCCTAGAAACTCTTTGCTCTTAATTAACCATCCAGGTAACCTCCCAATCCAGTGAAATGGGGGGGGCGGGGAGAGGAGGGGGCAGGGTTCTGAGCTTTCCCTGCCAAAAGGCTCGCTGCCTTGTGGATCTCTGCTGCAACCTTCACACCATGCACTGCCCTGGGCCCTGAAACAAGACATCCAGGGGCTGACTTCCAGGAGGAGGCCGCAGAGAGCAGTTTTGACATGGTGGGACTTTTTTCTCTGGCATAGTGAACAGGAAATGGTCTTGCCATGACAGAGCTCTCAGAGGTACTCTTTTGAGCAGCAGTGCCACAGTCATTACCTTTCAAAATGGGCACATAAGGAAAACTTCCAAAGACAAAATATATCTTCAGAAAATAATTGGTCTCTTACAACAAGTTCTCCCAGACGCACATACAACAGTGAGTGATGTTTCAAGGGCTCAGAGCTTATTTTTTGTGCTGAAAACAAAGAAAATCACAACATTGCTTTTGGACCCTGAAAATCATCGCCTGCATGAATACCTGACTGGATAGAAGCCAAAAACATGCTGAGGTGATGTCCATAAGGCAAGGTAAGAGACCAGCAGCAGGCCCATTGGCTTGGTAGGTGATTATGAGGTCAGTTGTGTCTGATAGGCCACCAGGAAGCTGATGGCTGGGGACATTTTTATGAGATTAGTTGTTTCTCAGAAGCTCATAGGAGAGTAGGAGGCCCACGATCATAAAGATGAAAGTGAGGTCACTTCTGCCTCTACAGGTGATGGACCAGGAGCAGGCATACGGGTGGGAAAGTGGCTGTGAGGTGACTTCTATGGGTGAAGCTGATAGGCCAGCACTTGACTCCTGTCTGGGATAAGAGGTTGCGAGGTCCTGCCTGCCTGAGTACCTGCTAGGCCACCAACAGGCACAGGGCTAGGATGTGGGTTTAGTGGTCACTCCTGTCTCTGGTGGGTGCGACTTGGTCTGTGCAGAGAGTGAGGAGTGGCATGGACAGCCCTGGGCTGCGAGTGGTTTTGGGCCACTGGGCTCTGTGTGAGACACAGAAATATATTTTTTAATGGTGCAGGCCTGATAATACCAAACGTCAATAAAAAATGAAACAAGAAAGAAAGAAATAAAATGATCTAAAGTGAAGAAATGTTTTGTAACACTTCCCAGCTTTTAAATTTTTTTTGTGTTCTTGTTGTCTGTCTTTGCTTTGTTGTCTTTTTTTAATATACCTTTTTTTTTTTTTGAAAAGGAAAGCGATTTCCAGAATTGGGGTGGGATGCAGTCACAGGGTCACTGACGGCTGGTGCCATTGTAGGTGTACTGGTCCACTCTACCCACCCTCTATCTGCAGCTTCAAGGGGCTCCGGTCTTCCGCAGGTCCCCTGTGAGAGCTGCCAGGCCTAGGGATATACCGCAGACATACCAGGACCTCTCCACGTGCCACTGGGTGCTTGTGGTTAGAACAGAGCTCTGCCTGAAAAGGTGGAGAAGAATTTTCAACATTTAAAAAATATGAGCACACTTTCATCAGCTAAAATGACTAATTTTAATGTCCACTTTTCCCATGATAAAATAGTGGAAATGTTCAGGCAGGGTATGAATCTCAGGAGAAGAAATATTGATCTGCCCCTCAATTTGTTACCACTGCTCTGTTTATTATGCTGTGGATTTAACCTCAGTAATTCCTCACATATTTTCACATGTCCTGATTAAACTGATCATTTCTAAAGGCATCTTTGCATCAGATGAACTAGACATATCTTACTCTTTATCCATCAGGTACCTCTCAACTCTCCAGCTGCTGCTCTGAGCTTCAGGGTGTCTGAAGCCTGCCTCGTCGTTCAGGAGTCTAATTATCTCTTTAAACAGCTCCTTAGTTCTGTTTCTGTCTATCCTTTCCTATCTATCTGTCAAAATCATTTCAAGGAGGGTTATTCCTTGTGGAAAGTGGACCACACTGGAGGCAGCTTGCACTTATCATACAGTTGAGGAGTGTCTTTTACCTTTTATTAAACTGTATCCTATTTTATTTTTGCTTGTTTGCAGTTGAGAAAAATCCTCCTGTGTCTGCAGCTAGTTGTCTAAGGAAAGCAGGTGGGAATTGGTGCGTAGGAGCTGTAACATTAAGCTACAGACTCGAGTGGAAAAAAGTTAGATTTTAACAAGAGTCATATAAGTCCCCAGTGGCTAATGAGAGAAATGGCAGGGTTGGGGACGTGAGGAGGAAAGTTGTCCATAAAGGTCTCATATGGAAAATTCTGCTTTTCCTACGTGTCTGGACTTCATTAGGAGACCCTCTGGGTCAGTACAAATTGGAGAATGTGGCTATCACTTATTCTGTAACCTGAAAAATAAAGGAAGCTTAAAAAGGAGAAATCCCTTCTTTTTCAGGTGCTCATGGAAATCTTGCTCTTGTAAATACACTCCTGAATCCCCTCCAATTAGGCACACAAGAACTGAAGAAAATTAGGGGAAGTGACATGCCTTGTGAGAGCTTTTGGCATTTTAATGGCCTCTTGAGTGTATTTGGTGCTGAGTCTATGAACCTGAGGGGGGACATTGTACTGCCTCCCAAGACTGAGGGGACATTGAACAAGCCTCTCAAGAAATTAAAAGCAGAAGTAAATTCCAAAGTTTCTTGGAGCGTTAATGGGTCCCACTGAGGGTTGTTACCAAGGAAGGCTCCCCAGGGGCTGATGAGAGCAGAAAGCTGGAGGCCCTGATTGCAGGTAGGCAAAGGCAATGTGTGGGTGGCTCTGATGCCAAGTAAGCCTTGATGTGTTTTATCAAGCAGAATGGCCAGGCACTGACACCCAGCCCCTGGGCAGGGTGATCTTTTCCCTCGCGCTTTGCTCAGGGCTCTTCCTGGGGGCAGTGTGAGGGTGGGGGTGTGCAATGCCGAGTGCAGGACAGTGATACAGCACCTCCTGAGTCCCCAGGGACGAGAAGGCAGCGAGGTCACAGTGCTTTAAGGAAACATCTTCTTGAGGGCCTCAGTGGCAGGGACAACAGCCATAGCCAAGAGGACTAAGAGCTCAGTTTTGTAGGCAGCCTTCAGCCTTGGCAGTGCCCATGGCTGTCTCCACTACAGGCTGTCCTACGCTGTCCCACACCTGTGTCTGTTTCCCTGCAGACTGTACACACCAACCTGCTTCGCCACCTTGTTCTCACCCATGGATGTCCCTACCTCTACTCATGTCTCTCTGTCCTCACTTGGTTTTCCTTGAATCACAAAGCCAGGGGCTGATCACAGACACCCTCTAGGTGACCTGTAGCACCACAGCACTACCCTTCAAGTGACATTTCCTTTTCCTAATGTTACATCTGAACCCCACAAGCTGCTGTTTGTGGCTTTTTTCTCTTCTCATGCTTTTTCCCACTACCAAGAAAAGCTCCATCATCTCTGAAATCACCCTTCAAGCAGTCACAAGCTACTACTCTCCTGCCCTTCACCTCCACTTCATCAGGCTAAAGAAGCGCAGGTCCCCCCAACCTCTCCTCGTGGATGCGGTTATTCCTCCCTACTCACAGGACTTGACACTTCTCTTGTAAATCTTCATGAGGTGTCTGTTGGCCAAATCACCCAAGTTTCTCAAGGTCCTTCTAGACTGAAGTTCCTCTGTGTCAAAAAAAACAAAAACAAACCCCAAACCCACAAAACAGGAAAGGGTAAGCAGGTGTGGGCTGACTATATGGGAGGGGATAAGGATGTTAAAAGGCACAAACTTAGAAGCGGGAAAGGGGGGGGGGGAAAAGGGGGAAATTAAAAGTGAAGCAAAGGATTGATCAAGACCTTTGGGGGAGTCCTGCCAAGAAGCCCTGCATCTGAACAATTCTGAATGGAGGAGGAGAAGAAAGCTGACCTACTTCCACTGTTGGAAACTGTGTGGTTTCTGAAGCTCGTTCCTCCTGCCTGCCTATGTCCCTCTGAATGGCAGCCCTCAAGCATATGACTGGTCTTCCCCTTCCATTTTGGGCAATCTACAAGCATGATGAGTGTTGCTTCCTCCGTGTCACTAATAAAGATGATAAACAGGACAGGTTCCTGGAGAGATCAGTGGTACTCCACTTATCTCTGGCTACCAGGGAGAGTGCTACCCATTCACCAGTGCCCTCTGAGCCTGACTATCCAAGCAGCTTTTTACCTATCCGGTTGTCTATCTGCCTAGGCAGTAATGTTCTAACTTGCAAACAAGAATATTGTTGAAGACAGTGTCAAACACCTTGCTAAAGTCCAGAAAAAAATCATTTACTCTTCTCCAGCCACAAATGCAGTTATTTAATCATAGAAGTCAATCATGTTGGTGAGGTACAATTTACCCCGGGTAAATCCATGCTGACTGCTCTCTATCACCTTCTTCTCCTTCATGTGCCCAGAAATGTGATGTGAGAGGATTCACTCCATGACACACTCCTCACCAAAGTGAGGCTAAACTACCTGCAGCTCCCCAGGTAGTCCTGTTGGCCTGTTTTGAAGATGGATGTAACATTTGCCTTTTTCCAGTCATTGGGACCTTGCCCAGTCTCCCCAGTCTTTCAATTATGATAGCAAGTGGCCTTGCTATGACAGCAGGCAGCTCTCACAGCATCCTCATATGCAGCCCATCCAACCCCATTAACTTGCATAGTTTGAGGTCTCACAAGTAATCCCTCACTAACCTCATCCCCCTGTTGGTTCTCCTTCTCCTCAGGAGTCCTGAGGTAAGGCACAACAGCCTGAGAGACCTTTTTTGTGAAATTGAAAGCTAACAAGGCATTGGTTTCTTCAGATCTATCTGCATCTGCTGTTACTAGATTCCCTGCCCCATTCAGCAGTGAGCCCGCCTTTTCCTTTTTATTCTTACTGGAGCAGTAGCAGCTCATCCTCATGCTCTTGACATCCTCTGCAAGTGTCAATCCTAGGGGAGCTTTGTCTTCCCGAACACCATGCCTACCTTGCCAGACAATATTTCTAAATTCCTCCTTTGCAGCCTCTCTCTCCTCCCCCTTCCCATATGCTACCTTATCGCCCTGGAGCTCAGGTGCGAGTTCCCTCTTTAGCCAAGCTGGTCCCCTGACATGGCTACTGGTTTTACTGTGCATCAGGATGGACCATTCTTGTGCTTGGTGGGTGCTGTCCTTAAAGCCCTGCCAGTTTTCCAGAGCTGCCTCTCATGGGCTCCCCCACCAGTCCCGAGGACAGGCCCAAGTCTGCTCCTCTGAAGCCCAGCGTCTGTACTCTGCTGCTGTCCTTCTTCGCTCCCTTCAGGATCTGGGACTCCACTTTTTCATGGTCACTGTAGGCGAGGCTGACACTGGCTATCCCATGCCTGAGCAGTTCCTCCTTGTTTGCAATTTCCACATCCAGGAAAGCATCACCTTTATTGGCCCATCTGGCAGCTGTGCTAAGAAGTTTTCCCTGACGTCTTCCAAAAACCTCCTGGACTCCTTGCACTCTGCTGTTTGTCCTTCCAGTGAATGTCAGGGAGATTATGGTCTCCCCATAAGAACCAGAGCCCGTGAGCCACAGATTTCCTCAGGTTGCTTAAAGGAGATTGTGTCCACCTCCTCACCCAGACCACATGGTCTGTAGCTCCCATCACAATGTCATCCTTCTTCTCATGCTTACCCACAAGCTCTCATGCAGCTCCTTGTCCATCCCAGGGACGAGCTCCATACATCTGAGCTGCCCCTTCACAGAAAGGGCATTACCCCTCCTCATCTTCCCCAACAGTTTCTCCTGAAGAGCTTGTACTGTGCTATCACAGCCCTCCAGTCACGTGAGTGATCCCACCACATCTCAGTTATTCTGGCAATGCTGTAGTCCTGTGACAACTTGTGCATCTCCATCTGCTCTTGTCTGTGCCCCAGGCTGCATTCGCTTGCATATATTTGGGTTGCAGAGCCTCAGCTGTGGCACAGAGCACAGATTGCTCATGGTGAACCATGTTACCAAGAGTCAAGGACGCTGTATGTGCAATGGCCCACTTCAGTGCAGGGACATGCTGGCATAGATAGCAGGTGTCAATGTAATGGTGAAAGGAGGTTCCCACTAAGGGAGCAAACCCTGCAGTACCTGAGGCTGGAGGAAAACAGAGCTGGGCTGTGCAGAAATGGCAGGAAAGGGCTTTGCTGCCTGAGCTGGCTTTGTAGCACCACAGGGCCTGTGAAAGAGGTCAACCGATCTCCAGGAAGGACAAGGTGCCACTGAAGAAGTCCCTGGGCCTGAACAGCCTGTGATCCAGCCATCCTGTGGACATCATTAGCACAGTCCCTGTTCATATCATCTGGGATGAGAAGAGGTTCAGGGGTGGGAGAGCTAGAAGGGTTTGAGAGTGCAGAAACTACAGCGGAGGCCTTGGTATGATGTGCCTCCCAGTTTTGCAGCTGCTTGAATGTAGATGGGATGGACTTTGCCTAGAGGCAGTGGTGGAATTCAGTTATTTGGGCACAGGTAGAAAACCTGAGATGGCAGCACCAACAGAGAAAGGAGATCTTTCTCTGACAGCCCTCCTGAGACAGAAGCAGGTCTTCTTTGAGTCTGGCCTTGAACTGAATGTCCCTGACATCCAAGAAGAAGTTCTTGGGCACTTGAAATAGAATTGAATAGCATTGAATAGGCTTTCAATATGGCACATGTGAGTTTTGGCTGAAGACAAAAGGATCCCTCTGACATTTGGCTCTGCCTTTTCCAAACCAGTTGGTCTGTCCTTCCATCACGGAGCACTGACACTGAGACCCCTTGCCCTGAGGGTCGATCCCTGTTCAGGCCAAGGTCTCAGCCCACCTGACTCAGCCCCTCGCTGACTAGCTGCACATGGGACCCTGTCATGGGCACCAAGGGCCCATGGACCGCATCACAGAGACCTTGCCACTTCTTCAGAAGCAGATCCCATAATATACGGCCTAAATTAGGCCTCCAGTATTTCTCTGCCTTCTCCCTATACATACAACTCTACAGCTTTCTTTTTAACTCCCTAGCACTAGGAGAAGATGCTGAGATGGGACTGGAAGGACTAGGAGCGCGTCCTAGGAAAGGCAGCTATGCAAAAGAGAGAAGAGCAACATGAGCAAGCTCAAAGGCAGGTCCTGAGCGATTACTCTGGAGTGTGCTTGGCCCTAAAGCTTGGCTGGCCCCAGGGGATGGCACCTCCAGGGCAGAGCAAAGACGTGTTCATGTGGGAGCTCCTGCTGACACTCTACCTGTTTTCCCTTTTATAGTAATGGAGCTGTCAGTAAAGGGGGTGGAGTGCTTTCAAAATGTGAACATCCACCTACAAATGCAAAATAAAGAGCACTGGTGCCTGTTCCCAGTGAGAGTGACTGACCTGTGCCTGGTGATGGATTGAGTTGCAGGGCTTACACAGACCAGAGGCTGTACAGCCCCACTGGGAGAGTCAGGGTGCCCGGGAGCATCGAGGGTGCGCAGGACTGTACAGAGCCCCAGATGTCTCTGCGGGGCTGGCAGGGTCTGAGGGAGATCCTCACACTCTGAGAGTGGGAAGCCAGGCAGTACAGTCTACAGCAACTCAAATGATGCTGGACACCATCATGAACAAGGAAATCTCACTGTTGTGGGGGAGAGAGACCCACTTCCTGAGTGGGATCCCTCCTCGCCTGCACCTGCTCTCCAAAGTACATGAGGTCAGTCAGTCTCTCTATTGACCAGAAAAGGAGATTTCAGCAGAAATTGCTCCCCCCAGGTTTTGCCATTGCCAGACAAGCTGGGTATCTCCGGCCTCATTTCTGAGCAGCAGAGAGCAGGAGATGTTTCTGGGGCATGAATCATCCTGTGCTATATGTTACCACGTAAACCCAGGCAGAACACCACCTCCTCTTCACTGAAAGCAAGGGCAACGTGAGAGGCACTGCCTCAGACATCTCTTCATCGTGTATGAAACTCCTTGCATCTGTCGTTAATCCCTTCTGGCCTCTACTCGCCATTCCACAAGAGTGCAGGTGTTATGGAAGTCCCATAACATATTTTCCAGCTCTGTACTGGAGCTACATGCCTACAGCTGGGCAAATGAATCTTGCTACTGAATAACTCTCTAGACCCAACTGATTGTATTCACCAACTGTCCAATGATTTCATTAAAGCAGGAACTGAAAGTACCTAACTCGCATGTAGACATCTGTGTTATCAAAAGCCATTTTTAGGTGTTTAAATACAGAACTGAACTTTCATCCTTAAGGATGGGTAATGTGAATCCCACACCGTGGGACCCAGTTACCTCATATGTCCCAGGAGAGCCTGCCTGGCCTCCAGTTGATGTTCAAAGAAAGCTTTGGTCTCCTGGAGGTCTTGAGTCATATGTCACAGCCCAGTGTGGCTGTCTCTGATTTTCTAGGATGCCCTTCCCTACCTTTAGAGAAGTGGTTGGTCTCTTACCTATGCAAATTGTGATGTTGGTTAAGAACAAGCCTTTAGAGTCACCAGGAGAAATCAACAGTGCCTATATGAACCTGTTTTTCATCTACTGTAGGACAGATGAATCATGTCAAAAAGGGTGCCTATGCCTTTTCAAAGACATATTAGAAGCCTACATAATGAGATCAAATGTAGCTATCTAAAACTGGCAGACATGATTTCAACCCAAGCAGTTATCACATACAGCCTAGTCATCATCAGAACCAGTTCCCAAGTTCTTTTATGCTTTGTAGGGTGTTGAGCTCTACCCACAGAGCAAGTCGCTTGTGCCCTGTGTGGCTTTGGGCAAGATGGTGTCTCCCGCAGGACTGAAACTGAAGGCAAATTCTTACACTCTGGGTCCCTTTACAATGTATTCAGAAGCCAGTTGAGGCCCTGCTGAAGAGCCCTAAGTTGCCTGTTATGCAAACAGCTGAAGCTCTCAGCCTTTCAGTCATGGCACAGGGGCTCCAGACGCAATTGAATGGTACTGCCCTTGCAGTTGGCCTCCTGGTGCTGGTTAAAGTCTCAGCAGAGGTCCATGACAGTCTCTGGAGGGAACAGCAGGGACCCCAGAGATTACCAGCCCAGACAGTGGTGTTTAATTTACTTCATAAACATAGGCAATGCCCCTCCATCCCCAGGAAACATGGTAGTCACAAGGCAGTACTGCTCTCATGTCGAGAGTCGGTCAGCGTCTACCTCTTTGTTTCCTGTTTTCCAGGACCAAGTAATTTTGACATATCCCTTCAGGGAGGATTAACCATACAGCAGAGCCCTGTGTTTAAGGCCATTCCAGCAAATCTGCTCTCCCTCTCTTTTCCACATTGCCCCTCTGAGGAATACCAGTGTTAACTGGCCACCAATTGGACTTTGTATCACTGATCACAGTCCTTTGAATTTAGACGCTAGCTCAAATGCAGACATAGCAATCTAAATTTGGCTGTGGAAAAGTACATTTATGTCCTATCTACCAACCTTCTGTGGGTGTCTCAGATACCTGAGGGTATCTCAGCGGGTACCTGACACTCATGTTTAGGTAAAGTAGTCTCACATTTTGCCAACGTATGTGAATGACTGCCCTAAATTTAAAGGAGATGTTACTTACTCCAGGGGACATGCCTTTGTCTGTCCACAGGACAACAGGGGCTAACAGCTTCTCAAGAACTCATTTTAATGTGGCACCTTCATTAATAATAATCTGGATCTTGATGTTTCACATTCTCATTCACACTCACGCTCCTCAGAGAACAGAGAATGGGTTTCAAGAAACTCAATTCTAATTGTAGAGCCAGCTAATCCTGTCTGAGACCCAAGACCTCCTGCTGTATCTTTTTGTTCCTCAGGCTGTAAATGAAGGGGTGGACCATCGGAATCAGGCTGATATCACTATAGGACTGCTTAACCATTGGGGTGAAGTTGCAGGAGAAGCGATTGATTTCATTGTGACCACAAAAAGTCAATTGTGACTAAAAAGTACTGTTATTGCACTTGCAAATAATTCTCCCGTCCCAGATCCACCTGCTAGTGGGAGGCAGATCCTCCCATTCATCAGGGTTTCATAGCGCAATGCTCTGCATGTGGCTGTATAGGGATCATGTGACATTAAAACTAAAAGTTTAACACACTGCTGTTGCCAGAAAACAAGAGCAAGAAATTTGCATGAAGCAGCCAATAATGGAAATAGATCTTTCCCAGTCAGAAAGCTCGACAATGTCCTGGATAAGATAGTGGAAATACTGCAGACACCCAGGAAAGACAGATTCCCTTGTGAGGGTGCTGAACAGCCACCACAAGAGGGTGATGAGGGTGTTTCCAACCACTGTTGTGATGTAGCTCACTAAATGTAGCATCACTGTTGTGACGTAGCCATCTAAAAAATAGACATCAAGGGCTCAGTCCAGTTGTTTACACAAAGGTTCCCAAAGCTCTCTGAAATGTGTGATGGGCTGCTGTTCAGATGGACACTGACAGTCTGGAGAAACAGGCTGACAGAAATCTCAGGAGACAATAGAACAGAACTAAAAACAGAATACACATATCAGAGCTCTGGAGCAGCCTGGAGAAGGGAAGGCTGAGGGGTGATCTTGTTGCGATCTGCAGCTGTCTCGTGGGAGGCTGCAGGGAGGAGAGAGCCAGACTGTTTTGGAGGTGCACAGAGACAGGAATGGGCAGAAGCTGGAGCAAGGGGAACTCCAGTTAGACAGTAGGAGTAATTTTTCACCGTGACAGTAGTCAAACACTGGAACAGGATGCCAGAGTACTTGTGGGATCTCTTGGCCAGGAGGTTTTTCTAAACGAGGCAGTCCTTCCTTTAGGCCACTCTGAACCTGTATGCTAAATATACTACATTGGGTTAACACAGAGAGGTCACTCAAAGAAATACTAAAAGGTAAATGCTGATGAATGGTGTTCACCTGCAAAGGTCCTGGATTCCTGTCGAAATAGATAAATGTAAATCATCACTAACAAAACCATTTGGATGCCTGGCTAACACCACAGGAGCCAATACAGTTCAATATGCCCTAGCTCTTAGAATTACCCAGTAACAATATATGAGAAACTGGGAAATTAGTGAAGACTCTGGTGGGAAAGAAGATGGTTTTTTTGAAGTTGTTCAGAGAGTAGCCAGGAGAAGGTGGGGTTGGAAAGACAGTGCATGAACACATACTGTGGAGAATCAAGCCTGCAAACAGTCTGTGCCTTCTTTTGCTTCTTTCCTTCTGTGTCCTTCTTTCCCCCACCCTGATGAACTGATGGTCATAACCTCACCCTACATCAAACATTTCTATCCGTTCCCACGGCTAAGAGCAGAGTTTTCTTCCCTGTGACCCCAAAGCATGGCCATGATACAAATGACCAACAGTGTTAATAACAGCAGTGCTGTTTCCCAAGGAGAGACGGAAGCCACAAAAAACCCAATGGTTTGCAAAGAAACTGTGGAAGTGCTCAGCGTCTCATCACTTGGCACATTTTTTGAAGGATGAGAGAGCCAAAAACTGATATTTCACTTGTTCACACTGAATCCATCTCAGAAGACTGTAAGAATAAGTAGAATTGGTAAAGACAAAGAACACACTGGGCAAAAATCTGTACAATGATATTCATGTTTAAACAGAAAGAATTTCAAATCGGGGGGAGAACAGCAGAGGGCTTTTGGTGCCTGTGCCCTCCTTGTGGTCTTTGGGAAAGAGAGGAGTGCCTCAGCACTCCTAGAGAGTCGTGGCGGTCTGTGGCCAGTAAAAGAGTCAGAGAGTTTGGGCTGCTCTCGCCATTGGTGTCAGTCCTGGAAGAGGATGAGCTCTCTCTTCAAGCTCGAGGGGAGTGGGCCGTTGTGTCTGCTAAATCATCTGAGATGTTGGAGGTACCTGGCTTTGGAGAAGATGCTGATTGCTGCCAGGGAGCTGCGGAATTAACTCTTCTGTGTAATAATAAGGTGGTAAACAGGGTCCCGAGGCTCTCAGGGGTAGCACTAGCTCTTTCAGAGTGGGCACAGGGCTTTGAAGGCTCCATCCGATTTCCTGCAATGTCTGGGAAGAAGGAAAGTGGCTTTTGGCTACCAGGCTTTGGAGGAGGTATGGGCGGCCTTGCAGAGGTGTTGACTTGAGTGTTTGGTGAAACAGGTTGTCTTCTCTGGCTCTCATTTGCAATCCTTGGTTTTGTAGAAGATGATGTTTGCCCGAGAAATTGCACAGCGGCCAGCTGTGGTGAGTCCTCTGCCTTTTGTGTTAGCACGTGAGGGAATTTTGGAGGTGCTGTTTCTGTGGGTGCTGGCAGAGGAGTGGCATGCTGCCTAATGTGTTTCTTGGGCCATTCTGCTTTGCTGAGAATCATTTCTCATTGAGGAGAAATCTTCTTGCCCATCCCTTCTGCTGTCGGCTTTCAAGCTTGAGAAGTCTTCAGATTTCCTTGCTTATACACCTCAGCCCAGTCAATCTGCGACGTTAACTGTGTGCCACTGCCCTTCAGCTTTTTAAAGCCCAACACCATCTCAAGGAGCACCTTTGTTACCAGAACAGAGGTAAATCCAAGTTTCTCTGAAAGTGATCGTTCATACTTATACTTGCGTAGTATGTGCCTGACCGCCTTTTCCACAAGAGACTTGATAATCTGCTCTTCGTTTCGGAAACGCTTGCCTCCTCTGAGCTGATTCTTCTTTGCCACCCTTTTAGCAAGCTGGCTCCTTGGGGGGAGATGAGGTCCCGCCTATCCATATGTCCAGTTGCCAAGAGAGAATCAGCATGAAAAAAAAATTATATATTTCGTTACAATTTGGAATGTGAAAGATAGCAGATATTTTCTAAACATGAAGACCCCTTTGCGGTGTTTTTTTTATTGGTAGTAGTGGCTTCTGATTAACTTTGGTCAAAACCAGAACCAGGCTAAACTCTGCTCTTGTTTGGACCATGCCCACTGAAGCCAAGGGAGCAGGGTGGGAGTGGAAAAGAGCAAATGGCCTCTTATGCTGAAGACGTGACAGAGTTTTGGTGTGACAAACCAGCTGATGGGATGTGGGAGTCTAGACTAAATCCACACAGTTAAACAGTCGCTTTCTGAGAACCATCATTTTGGCTTGTCAAAGGGCTCCCTGCCCCACCTCTCTCATGACCAGCAGCTTTGGATATTGAGCGGACCTCAGCAGTGTGAGGCATCAGAGACATTTGTAACCAAAAGTAGCATCTTTGCCTTTCAATCTGTCACCAGTCATGGATGCTACAGCTCAGCTCAGCCTCAGCTATGACTTAATATGTTTTCAGTCCACATGAGAGACACTGGAAGAAATGCAGCAGAGAAAAAATTGCCCTCTGAAGGATGGAAGTAGAAAAGGGATTAAAAGTCAGTCTCAGTGAGCACTGAAGTTATCATCCCCCAGTACAGGAAGGCTGTTCTTGCCTCACCTTGGGACTGTGTATGGTTGTTGGCTCAGGGGTTCATGTGAAGGCTTATGGAAGCGCTATGGCTATAAGAAACGTGACTCCTGCAGCTGCCTGAGCCCCGAGACAGCCTCACTGAAGTCCTCAGGCCTGCCTACCTGGACTGTCTTGCTGGAGACGATTTTTGTATCCCATTTCCCTGTAGAGCTCATCTTACATTGAATCCTATGCCAGAAGTGAATTTGCCTTCAAGATAGACAGCACAAGACATGCACCACCTACTGTAAAAGCAAGAGCTGCAGTGACATCATGCACACGTGTCTCCACTGTGCCCATAAAGCACACTGGCTATCGTGAGACTACTCCAAAAGCAGTGTTTCAGGGACAACCCTAAGAATACCTGAATTTGAAGACTACATTGTTCTAGTGCAATGTAAAGGAGCAAGATGTGATTGTTAGGTAGACATTGTAGTTACAAATCATGCAGATATCATGCAGAGTTGGATGGGATACCAAGAAAAAACACCTGCAACATGCGACTGATCCTAGGATGTCATTTTGCTTGAGCTGGAAAAATAGAAAGTTACCTGGGAAAGTGGAGGGTTTTCTTCGATCCTCTCCAATTTCTTGGCTTTAAGTTTCTGCTTCTACAGTGGAGGTGGCTTGTTGTTTAGCCTAGGTGGAGGTTTCTCCAGGGGTGGTCTTGGAGCGATTTTAGCCAGTGGAGGTGGCACAGATGTAGGCTTGGGCTGAGGTTCCTCCGCAGATGGTTTTGGTTGCTCTCCCCATGTCCCCAGGACTTGTCAGGGAGGTGGGATCCTTCTTCCATTACTGCACTGAATACTTGGACAACAATGTCCTTGGTGAGATCTTGGAGGGCTGAGAATAATGCTGTCTTTTCTTTGAAGAAATGAGGAGTGCCAGAGGGAAACTGGCCGTGATGGTCCTGAGAAGCTTCGGGGGGCTTGCTTTTTTCAGGACAGCTGTGATTTCTTTTCACGTTCTTTGCTAGCCCCTGGTGCAGATCTCATCTTGGTCCTGTGAGACAGAAATTCAGCTGCCTTTTCATGAACAGTCTGCAAGAAGAGGGAAGAGGATGAAAATCTTACCAGAGTAAGCCCGTGAAGCACAGAGACTCAGTGAGGGAAGGCTAAACTAGGCAAATCCCATCTCTAGTTTGAAGAGGGGCCAAAGCCCAGTCTGAGGTCCAAGCCTCAGTGAGTTTTAATGACAGGTCTAGTGGAATCCAAGTTTTTAACTGGGCAAGTTCAGATCTTGCCCCCAAGGTGGACACCAGGTCAGGCAGCCCAATGTCATGGTTTGGACACCACGGGATGCTGCTGAGCACATGCTCTGCCAATGCTTGCAGAGAGCTGGGCAGTGCTGTGAGCACAGCTGAGCTCATGACATAGGTGGCACTTGTGCCTCCCCAGGCTTGAGGGCAGGATCATGAGTGTCAGAGCCAGATTGCAGCTTTCATTCAGCCACACATTCAGGGCTGCCAGTTCTTGCAATTTGAGTGTGATTTTCCCAGGGGATTTGCTTCAAGCCCCACCCTCCAGAAATGAGCAGACTATGGATTCTAAGAGCTTCTGTTCTGGGATAGTTGTAGCTTCATAGCTGTGGGAAAAAACCTTGACAGCTTCATCCAAGTCTACTCTGAATAGCTCAGAAGGTAGCAGAACATACAAAATCTCTCTGGCTCTGTCCTTATTTTAAGAACTTGTAGACTTTTACTGTCTGGCTTATGGGGGGCTTTAGATAACTAAACACCATGACTCTAGTTTAGAGCAAAACAGCATGTACTTGCTCTTCTTCCAGGATCTTGTCCCATGCATTTGTCCTGCTTATAGCACCAAGATTGTTCTCTGGCCATGTGCTGACGTGCATGAATCTGAAGCTTATACTCAAGGCTCTGTGGAATGAGGGTTTTTCTGTGGAGATGGAGCCTTTGCCAGATCCCCCTCAGGGCCTCCCTGTAGCCCAAAGAGGAGGAATGGCCCAGTACTATAAGCAGCCTGCAGGAGGCACGTGCCTTTAAGAAAAGTGCCTCCTGCTCACGCTGCGGTTCAGCTTTCAAGTGATGAAAGTCAAGAAGAGAAAGTCTCCACCGCCTTCCTTTCTCAATCCCTTACACCCCAAATTCACACTGTTGGGTGCAGAGAAGGGCATTACACAGAGCTGGTCGTGTATGCAAATAATGCAGACCCCACAGGAAGGGGCTAAGGCTGAGATTTTGCTGCATGTATCTCTATACAACACTATACATTCAGTTTCCAATCAAATCAGATCACAGTCTTTGCGGCTTTGCACTCTGGGAAAAGGCCCGCGGGCCCAAGGTTTAGAAGAGAGAGACAGCTGGATGAAAAGCCCTCACCGCTTCCTCCACCCGCTTCCTGTCCTTCCTGCATGCAATTTTGGCAGCAGACGTGTCCAGTATTCTCCACTCCAGGTCCTGCCCAGCTCTGGTCATGCATTGCTTTTCCCAGTGCCTTCCTAAGCTGGAGGTGGCAGGGTAGTGGCAGGAGTAGAAATGGCCCCTCTCGGTCCGACAGGAACACCTTTGACACTCAGTCTCTGGGCTGCAGCTGGGCTCTCCATAAGCTGCCATGACATCCTCTATTTTCTGGGTGGTTTCTTCTATGACTGTCTGGAGGCTGTTAAACACCTCCCTGTCAGCGAGGAAGTCCATGAAGCTGGCAAATTCCTCGGCAGCTGGGTGGGAGGGGAAAAAGCGAGCATGCTGCTCCTCTTCCACTTCCTCCACGGTGTTCCTCTCTCGGATGCTCCCAGAAGAAACGTCTCTGCCACAGCATGACTCCTGCGGGTCTTGGCATCCACCACATGCCCTCAGTCTAAGCTGGACTCTCCAGTCGGTGCGCTTGTGGAAGGACATGTCTCGCTGTGAAGGAGCAAAGCAGAGAGTCATTCAGGAGGAGACTGGAAAGGTTAGAGAAGCCGTCACTTGTCGATCACTGACTATAGCCCTCAGCATGGGATTGGTGTTATAGCTCCATTGTGAAGCCATTGCAGGGAATAACCATGCTCTGGGGAAAGGCCTGCTATCCTAATGAGTGAAACGAAGACCCTTCTCATTCCCTTCTTGCCTTCCCCTTGCAGATTTCTACCTTGTAGATGTATGAATGCACTGCACTACACGGGATAAAAGAGTTGTTTGGTCCTCTTTTGCAGACATGGGAAATATGATCAGCCCCAGGTCACAGTGTGAGGTGCAGCCAACTCCAAGCTTTATTTGCTCGAGCTGTTGTTTGCTGCTGTACCACTTCTAGTAAATCAGTTTGTGATACTCCGTGTCTAAGACTCTGCTTCGGGAAACCTAGGGTCAAGGAACTTCTTCAACACCCCAGTAGCCGTTTGCTTCGTCCTCACTCAGCATTATTCGGTTACCGCCGCTTAGGCAGACTCACCACAAGTATTCCGTTTCAGTTTCACCTGGCTTTCTGCTTATATTTTCTGCTTCCGACCTCAATCATTCTGTGATTCTGTGATATCTCTCTTGCCAAATTGTCAATTGTAATGGATCCCAGGGAGTGATTCGCATAGTATATCGTGGAGCACCACCCCCAGGTCCCTCAGTTCATTCCCTTTTAACAGTGGGTCTAGCTTCATATTCAGGGGGATTTGAGGGGGACAAAGGATCATCTTCTCCTGGCTCGCTATCATCGGGATCACCCCACATGTCTCCATCCCAATCTTCAGGGCATACTATTAGCGTCCTAATCTGTACAATGTCAGGGGGGCAGGGAGCCCCCATAAGCATCAGCTCAACCTTTTCTCCCAACTTCTGTCTTTTCTCTTTTTCCTCCTGTAACTCTTTCTGCAGCTGCTCAATTTTCAAAGACAGTAACAACTCAGCTGCCTTTCGATCTTCTATTTCTTCCTTTAGGTCCTGCTCCTCTTTATTTTTATTCTTCCTTTCTTGATATGCAGCTTCTAAACAGGTACCTAGCACCTTGCAGTTAATTCCTTTCCCTTTTCCATCCTTTATATGGCCCCTGGTCACTTTTAGGTATTCTTCAACAGCTTCCCAATTATGCCAATTGTCACGAGCCCATTCTTCTGAGAAGTTGGGACTCGGGTTCACTCCATGCCTCCCGAGATAATTGGTGATACTACTTGCCATCCTGCCGACTACACCAATTTGTTGCAGATGAGTGATGCACTTCACTCATAAGAGAGAAGCAGCAATATGTTTTATTGAGATAAGACAGTGATTTAACAAGGTTTGATGGCAAGGTACACTCGGTTGTTTACTGCATGGAGGGTAAAACAATAACTACATATAAGGTTCAAACCAAATTGTCAAGGAGGCCCTCCCGTTGAGTCACGAGGTTCAGAGTGGACCCCCTTGCTTTCCAAACTCCTTCTCAGAGGAGTCTGGGTGCGCCTGGATCCAATCTTAGTCCCAGATTTGGTCAACGGTTTATGTCTAAAGGATTATATGCACAATCAATCAGAGATGCAACTTAGCAAAGTTTCAGTGCACTATTAGTCACTTAGGGAGGATCTGCTGCAGGTAAGGGATCTCCCAACCTCGAGGAGTGACCTTGAGAGGTGTCCCTGTTTAGGAGGAGATCCTGCCGTGCAGCCTGCTGCCAATGCAGTAGAGCTCAACGGGCTCTGGGCTGCCTCCTATTTACGGGGTAAGATGATTGACTTGTAGTCATATTTGCATGCCAACTGTATTTGGGTTGGTGCATGCTCAATTAGCCCTTGGCTATCATGCTGTTATCTGTCTCCCCAAATTTCGATTTGAACTGGGTGCAGCCATCACAACTGTTAGTGATGTTTATCGCCTGAGCAGGGTTATGCAGAGGTCAGGCTGGGGTAGGGGGGAGCACACTGTCACCGTTTCCTGCTTGGGTTTTTGAAGGGGAGGCAAGGAAAGATGGGATGGCTTTAGTTCTTCCTCTTCCCGTCTCTTCCCTGAGTCCAGAGCCATCCCAGCACCACTAATAGGCAGGAAGTGTTCCCTGGCAGCAGCTTGGCTGGAATTTGCAGCCAGCCTCTCTAATCCCTCAGTCACTCTCTCCAGGATTCTCCTGGACACCACACCTTCAGTAGCCATGGCACTGACCTTGCCTCTGGCAGAAGATCTGCAGGATGTTTCCAGAGCAGGCAGCTTGGTTCGACTTGTAGATCCTGATGTTTTACCTGCAGAGGCCTCCAGGCCTCCATGTGCCTGCCTAGCTGCCTTGGTTGGCAGAGGTGGTAACTCAGGCAGATGTGGTGTCTCTGCTCTTGCACAAGTCCTGCCAGGCAGTGTCTCCCTGTGTCCCAAAGGAGCCTTCCTTACAAGGCCGATGGAGGGAGGCACATGATGGGAGTGATTGCATTGGTACGAGGGCCCCTGAAGCACAGGGAACCTCAGCCCCGTGTTGAGTGGAAGATCATGGCCGAGTATGGCCCGGCTGAGCTTGGCCCAGAGCTGCTCTCTGCCTCTCAGCGCAGAGCTCACGGGGTCTGTGTGGGCCCTGGAGCATCCAGGTTGGCGTGCTTTGTCTCAGAGAAAATCCCCAGGCTAGGAAGAAATACTCCCTTGCTGGAGGAGCTCATGCCCCAGCTCCCCTTCCCCATCATCCTTGTGCTCTCTCTGCGGGTCCCATCCCTGCTGCCTGCCTCTCCCTCCAGCCCCATCACTCACCTCTCTCCTGCGCTCCTGTGTGCCTGGAAGCCCATCCATGGGCTGGGAGCAGACATTTGCCTGCCGCTCCTTGCCCATCTCCAGGATCCTCTTCCAGAGACCTGCCACTCTGGCACCAAGGGGAGCTGCTTCCTCCTGATTGAGCCGCTCTCCTCAGAGTGAGGACCTCAGGGCTCTGGCCCCAGCAAGGACACGGTCACCACAGGGACTGCCCCATCACAATGGCCTTGTGGGCACAATGCCACTCCCATCACAAAGCCCTGGTGGTCGCCATGGGGACCTCCATCAAAAAGCCCTGGTGGTCGCCATGGGGACTCCCATCACAATGCCTTGGTGGTGACCATGGGGACCCCCCATCACAATGCCTTGGTGGTCGCCATGGGGACTCCCATCACAATGCCTTGGTGGTGCCCATGGGGACCCCCCATCACAATGCCTTGGTGGTCACTGTGGGGATCCCCATCTCAATGCCTTGGTGGCCACCGTGGGGACATCCATCACCACATCATTGCCTCCAAGCCTCTTGTTCCAGCTCTGAGCCCGCCTGGGAGCTGGGATCTGCAGAGCAGGACAAATTTTCCTCTCCCCAGCTCAGCGCTCCTTGGGCCTTGCAGAGGCTGCCCTTCTTCAGACAATCCATTGCAGAAATCCACTACAAGGCCACCCCTGTTGGTCTGCCCCCTAATCCTCACCCATACACTCTCGAATGCCTCACCGTCCGTCCCTAGGCAGAGCTCCCTGCATTCCCACTGCTCTCTCGCGTTTCTCTTCCCCACATCACCCTGCACCTTTTCATTGCCATCCCACACCATTACATCCTCACTCTTTTTTGAGTCACCCTCTCCTCCCACTCACTCCCACTTTAAGGCTCTCTTCACCAGCTTGGCCACCTGGCTGACCATCAGGTTGGCAGATGGGAACAGTCTCCTTCCAAATGAAGCGTGACAACCTGCAGCTTCACTCCCTCACTGCGGGCTCGGCTTCAGCACCTCCTCCAGCTGCTGTAACCCCAGGCCAGCCTGCAAAGCAGGTGCTCCCCTCTCCTGTGATCCTCTTCCTACTCATGGGGTTTGTTTTCAGACAGAAATCCCTCTCATCACAAAACTGCAAGGACTGGCATGGGCTGAGAGCAGGACTGTAGGCAATGGACCATGTGCTGCTGCAGCATGGTTTTACACCCCCCTCAGCTCGATGTGACATCAACCCCCAACCTGCTACCATAAAAAGAGAAAAAAAAGCTGAACTTGGGTGCTGAGCTTCAGAAGATGGGCTTGTTTCTCCCCACACTCATTTACTACCCTCGAGCCCTCTGCCCTGTGGCTGCACTGAAGAGCCAGGCCGCAGCCTCTTGACTCTGCCCTTTCCCATCGTGCCCCTGGGACAGCCAAAATGAAATTAAGCCCTTGAGATTGAAGGGTGGGGGAATGGAGTTAATACCATTAAATAATTGCAATTAATATTTCTTTTCTGTTAATCTGTTAATTAATAATCTTTTCTGTTCTTCCCCTCAATTTCCTGATTTTCCCCATAACAGGAGAGCAGAAAATCCATATCTTTTAAAAGGGCTCCCTAGTTTTACATACCTGCCTTCTGCACCTTTTAAGCACCCTCTCTCCCCCCCGCCTCCCCCCACACACCCCCTAGTTCCTTTCCTTTGCTTCAGCAGCATGCTAAGAGCAAGAAAGCGTAAGTGGGGAGGGAGAGAACAAAAAAGAGATAACAAGAATGAACAGCAGAGGGAAGACAAAAGAACATTATGTATGGAAATGCTTGCAAGCCCTCTCAGACACACAGAAGAAATCATTTCCTTCCAAAACCTGTACACTGAAAATGACCTAAAAAGTGAACCAATTCTGCATCCTTGTGGAATTTAGCGCCTAGAGTTGCCAGGGACACACTGCTGTAATGATCACTTTTGAGATGACAAAGCCTTCCAAGAGGCAGCCTAGCCTGCAGCAGACCACTTCCAGGACCAGGGCAGAGCAAGGCAGGTGTCTTCATTGTGCTCCGCTTCTTATCTTAGCCAGTCCTCACTTTTAATAACAGGTTTCCAATCAGGCTTTACAGGGTGTGAACTACAGGGACAGTAAAACAGCAGAAAATATCACTTGTGCACTTTCACACAGAAGCAACACACATGAGGGAAGGGATAGTCATGAAAAAACTGCTATCAGGGTACATGACAGCAATATGAATTATGGTATCCAAAATGCAGAATTAAAACATGACTCCTCAGGACATATTTCTTCTTCTTGCACCAGTGCATGCTCAGATCTGCACAGCTGCTGCTGCTGGCAGCATGTTGGGTGCATCACTGTGCCAGGGCCAAGGCCACCCCACAGGCACTGGCTGAAGCCCCCGTCCCTCTTGCACTGACTCTCTCACGCTCCACCGTGAAGCGGCAGTGTTGCATCACGGTGCTCTTGTGCCAGCGCTCTGCTGGCCAGCGGCCCAAGCGTCGAGGGTATCAGACGTACAAAGCGTCCGCAGAACAAAGCTGATATCCTTAACTGCACCTTTCCTGTCATACAGAGAACATCGGCTGTCAATATGCTACCGAATTTGACTTACAAAAAAATCAGGGCGTCGATTTTAAGTGCAAATCCATTCCTATCAAAATCCATTCTCGGTCAGCACATGCTGGTACTTCAGAAGGGAAAACCCAAGGTGACAAAAAATGCCTGTGTGCTCCAGTCCAGCTTTTAGCCAGAGGCACATTTCATGCTGATCCTTCAGTCACAACTCGCCAGCATCGGTCTCCCAGCAGACACAAAGCACAACCCAGCCTTCTCCCGGCAACATCCAGGGGTAACTACAAACAGGGTGAACATGGGCTGCGGAAGCTCCGGGGGAAGGAGCGGCCCCGGCAGGGCAGGCTCATTCCCCATGCAGAGGGGCTGCGTGGTGCAGGGCTGCTCACAGCTCCCGCTCACCCCCACGACACTTCCCCAGGGGCTTCTCAGCAGGAAGCTCCAGGCAGGGACGACACCAAAGGCAAGGAGCTTCCCTGAGCCTCTGCTTCCAGATCCCTGCTGCTGTGGTGGGGGAAAGGGAAAAGAGCCCGAGACTCTGAAGCCCACAGAGAGACCAGCAGGTCTGCGAGGAAGCTCAGAAAGTGCCTTCACACCACTCTGCCCACAGGCAGCACCAGCAGCACTTCTGCTGGCTCCACCACGCCTGCTGTCACCTCCAGCCTGGAGCCACCACAAGCCCAGATGCACCCGCGTCCTCCCCTCGCGGCCGGGACGGCGCTGACAAACGGCCACCGCAGCCGGCACTGAGCCGCGGGGCCGCCAGCACAAGGGCACAAGAGCCGGGGGCTCCCACGGGGCCGCAGGCGGCCCAGGCCGGGCCGGGCCTTCCCCAGCAGCTGCTCGCACACACTGGGCCGCGGCAGCTCCGGCTGCCCCGTGCGCACAGCCGCTCGCTCTGCCCAGCCCTTGGCCCTTGGCCCTTGGCCCTCGGCCCTCGGCCCTGGCGCGGCAGCTCCCGGCGCTGCGGCTCAAGGCTCCGGGCGGCCCCACGCCGGGAAACGCTGCCCCGCGCGGCACCAGCCGCCTCTCGGCCCCTCCCTCCCCGCAGGGCCCGGGCAGCCCCGCCCCCGCCCCTCGCCACGCTCCTCTGAGCCAGTACGCATGCTCCGCAGGAGGCGGCACTTCCGGCCCTGTGGGGGCGGGGCCTGTGTGTCCATGGCCACCGGCCCTGGTGCCGCCGGCCCCGCCGTTGCTGGGCCCCACCGCGGCGCCGCTCTCGAGGCCGCGGAGAAGCAGCTGCGGCAGCGGCGGGTGTTGGCGGCTGCTGCGCAGGGAGCCTGGAGCGATGCTGCGGCCCGGCGTGTGCTCGTGTGGCCAGAGCCTGTGGCAGCTGCTGCTGGCTGGGGCCGGGGGCGGGGAGTGAGGGAGAGCAGCGCCGGGGTCGGGGAGTGAGGGGGAGCGGCTCTGGGCTGGCCCTGGGCTGCGGGAGTTGTGCTGCAGGGGAGTGTCGGTGGGGAAACACTGCTGCCGGGGCGCTGCTGCCACAGGGCCCTGCTCTGCCCCAGGGCCTGGGCGAGTCTCCACGAGGGGATGCAGGCACATGTGACAGGAGCCCCGGGAGGCCGTGGCCTTTTTTTCAGAAGTAGACGAACAACCCAGGGGCCATCGCAGCCTTTGGCATTATCTGCCATGAGCAGGTGGCCCTGAAATTTTGTCTCCATCAGCAGCCCAAGAAAGGGGCTGGAGAGGGGATCCCAGAGTGTCCCTCTGCTGGGAGAGCATAGAGAAGCTCTGGAGGCCGGCCCAGAGGAGCCACCTGAGCATAGAGATGGTAGGGAGTGTATCCCCTCCAGGCGACCATAGAGGTGGGGCATGGTGCTTTGCAGACTGTCCCTCGCCATGGAGACCATTGAGCCGGCGTGGGCCGAGCCAACCCCAGAAAGTCCCCGAGACTCGTGACCCTCCTGAACTCCTGCTCTCACCGAGCTTTCCTTTCCACCCCTTCTTCATCCCACGCTACTTCCAGTGCTACCTCCAGGAGAGAAATGTGATTGGTTCCAGTTTCCTGCACATGTTACACATCACAGCAAATACAGCCCTTCCCTATTTCTGGGGTTCGACCACAGGTGTGAAACACTGGTGCTGGCTGATGTTCAAGATCTTTTCACGGTGCAAAAAGCATTCCCAGCTTTTACATTTGTGGTGCTTTTCCATGTAGCCTGGGCACCTCTCTCACAAAATCCTGGACAAACCATTTAAAGACTAGTAGCCAGGGCCTTGTGCTGCCCCAGATCTACACATCAGCTTGCAGTTAAGGCACCTTATTCTTGTACCCATGTTATTTGCAGTCTCACAGCAGGCAGAAATGGCAATAATGCAGCTATGGAGATGTTTGTGCAAAGCCCAGCTTTTTTTTTACCCTTGGACATGATGAAGATGTGTTTAGTAATGTGTATCAGATCCTTAGACAACAGAGTTTTGCTTAGCACAACTGTCCTGTTTATGGACCACCAACAAAACAGTGGCCATTGCCCCTGCTATTTAGACTGACTAAATAGTGCTACTTTCTGTGGATGGTTTAGAAATGGAGGGTAGATCATATGGCACTGCCTGTCCAACCCCAGCCACTTTTATGATAAAGGCTGGCAGATGGAAAGTCTGATCAGAAAAAAAACAAAACAAAACAAAATTCCCTTTGACTCTAGGGGATCACTGACCCAAACACTTGTAAGATCTCTGTATTTGTATTGCTTAAATCAGTAGCGGGGAACTAGAACGATGTGTGCTAAAGCTGGTCCTTCACGCTGCAGCCCCAAAGCCTGTGTGCCCTTTGGGAACCACAAGGTGATGGAGAAGCAGGACCTCAACATCAAGATCAAGTAGCTGCAGCACCTCCAAGGCCTGCACTGTTAAAGGATGCTGGATCCAGTGGATTTTTGAATAAAGGATTCCTCCTTCCTGGTCCACTGGAAGGGAAGCTACTGCACTTCTCTGTTCCCTGGTCCTGCCAGCAGTGAGGCGGGACATGTACTTCCAAGAGGCATACACACGCTCTGTATGGACATAGTTGACCACCAAAAAATCAACTCCGGCAGGGGCACAGTACCTTTACAGGCACCACAGAGACGTGAGCAGCACTCACAAACATGAACGATACAAACGGCCTGGTCCTGTTCTTGCTCACCAGCTAATCAGACTCAAAGCTTGCAGGAGACCTCACACGCACCCTCGCACGGATGTCTCTGGTAGCTGACTGCCTTGACATCTGCAAGCCTTCCACACATGCGCTCATGCAGAACAGAGAGCATGCTCACCCAGAAAAGAGCTAGGAATAGGATTTAATACTATGATAGGCTACACTGCAGAGAGCAGGTACACAGCCTGGCCAGACAAGTGTCCTTGCCAGCAGCTTGCTTACACATGACTGGCCCCTTTTATTCCCTTTGCCTCCATTTTCCCATGCTGCTTCTTCCATGATGCAGCTCGATCCCTCCCTTTCTCCAGCTTTATCCCCTTTGAAATAAACAGCCCATCTCTAAGTATTTTTTTCTTCATTGGTCCCAGTTTTACTGCCTATGTACTCAAGTTTAATATTTCTGGTACTGTTAGCTAGGTAACCCCTGGCTCATATGGTGCATCTGATATCGTTACCTCGGTACTGCTGGTGCTGCAAGAGTCTACTCCCCGAAGGATCCCCAATATGACAGTTATGTGTGAAGCTTGTCCTTTTCTCATATAACTCTTCCTTAACCACCGCTGAAATCCAGCCATCTGTCACCGTGCTGTCTGTAACTTGGCAGGGTCTCATTCTGTTCCCTGCAGTGTCCAATGATTTCTCATAGCCGCTAGTTTCTCAAGTCCTGTTCAGTTATCTCAACCCCGAGCCAGAGCCTAGTCGTCTGCCTGCATACCCTAACCCTGTGTTGCCGGTGCAGCTGTGGGTCTGGATGGGAAGACCCAGGGCCACCACATCCTTCACTGTGGTGCACAAGGACCCACCTGGAGCAGGAAGACCAAGGTGCCCAAGAGCGCCCAAGTGCTCTGCTGGGCTGAGCTTTGGTCACCCAATGTGCCATAGCTTTCCTGGGGTCCCACATGAGGAGATGGATTTTCCTATAAAGAGTTCACCCTTGTAGAATTCCCTTCAGAAATGGGACACACACACAAACTTTAAAAGAGCTGTTAAGGGCAATTCTGCCCCTCAGAGGCCCTAACAAAATGAAATGCTGATTAGAAACAACTGCACAGGAGTAAAGCAATGGCAATGCCTTCCCTTCCTCTGTGCTTTGTTTTTCCCTGTGGAATGCAAAATAAAAGGAGAAAAGGGATCTCTGTGTGTTGATTATTTCTCTAAAATATGTTTCTTTTTATCAATTGTACATGCTTCTGCCCATCACTTTGCCATATAAAGATATGGATAGAGACAGAAGTGTAAAATAAGAGGGGATAGGGAGGCATATATAATTTCATTCATGGACAAGAAGAAAAAAGTGTGATAGAAGCATACATAGTTTATTTGAAAAAAATCTTGATCCTGAAATAATCCTTCAGGAAAGAAAAGGAAGGTAGAAAATGCCTAATTATCCAAGAAGAATTTTTTTTTTTTCCTTCAGGAGAATGCATCCTAGAGTCATCAATGGAGCTAGATAAAGCAGGGCTTTAAACAGTGGACATGCTGACAGTACCTTATGAAAATATGAATTTTTAAGAAATCTCCCTCCAGAGTGAATAATAAAACTATCATCTGCATGCTATCATTGACAAATCAATGAGGCTGTCTTCATCACACTGATGAAACCGAGAAGTGTTTTATGGATTTGAATCCAGTGAATTTGAACCCATTGTAATGTCTGAGCTTAATTTTCGTGCTTAGCATCTTCTGTTATTCAGGGAGAGAAGGTGTTCTGAGCTTTTCTCAACAACCCTTGGACATTGTCCCCCGAGTTTTCAGCTAAATTTCCTGAGATGACTTATGAAAACTTCCTTGTGTCAGCATGCACTGGCAGTCTATGTCGCAGTCCTAAGAAGTGTGTGTTCAACGTTTTATTAATATTTTTTAGATTTTGTTTATAAGAACCCCCTGTAACCAAGACTCACAATTCACATTGCTTCCTTTCACCACTATAATCCAATGAGAACATATATCTCCCGAGGCACCTGTATTTAATAGCTACATATATATGTGTGTGACATGATATATGATACATAATCAGAATTGCTGTCATGAAAAGCATCATGACTGGGGAAAAAGCCGAGCCTTTGCACGGCCAATGGCTCCCTTCAGGGCCAGTTTCACAGTCCCGTTTCTGAGACTGTAGATGAAGGGGTTTAAGAACGGGTACAGGACAGTGTTCAGCAAAGCTACAATTCTGTTGTTCTCCAAGGAAACCCCTTCTGAGGGCCGTGCATAGAGAACAATGCAGCATCCATAGACAATGGCTAAGTTGGTGAGATGGGAAGAACATGTAGCAAAAGCTTTCTTCCTCCCAGATGCTGCTGGCATGTGCAGAATACAGTGGAAGATGCACATGTAGGACACTATGATTAGACATAAGGAACCCAGCACTACAAGCGATATGAAAATGGTGTCTACTTTCCAAAGCAGGCTGGCATCAGAGCAGGACAGTGTGAATAAGGGGGAGTTATCGCAAAAAAAATGGTGGATCTTGTTGGGGCCACAGAAAGTCAGCTTTGAGAGCAAGACCAGGCGGTAGCTGAAGAGTGTGAAGCCTAGGACCCACGCAGCAGCAACCAGGTGGGTGCAGAGCTGCCACTTCATGGCAGCAGCATAATGCAAAGGTTGGCAGATGGCAACGTAGCGGTCAAAGGACACGACAACAAGGAGAGCGAACTCTATAAAACCCAGGGCAAAATAGAAATAGGATTGGGCAAAGCAGCTGCTTAATGAGACTGGTCTCCTTCCAGAGCTCAGAATTGCCAACAATGTGATGGTTGTGGAGGATGTAAACCAGATTTCCAGGAATGCCAGATTGCTGATGAAAAAGTACATGGGAGTTTGCAGGCGGTGATCCACACACATGAGGAAAATGATCGTTGTGTTCCCCGTCACTGTTGTCAGGTATGTGAGTAGAAGGAGCAGGGAGAGAAATTGCTGTAGTCTTTGATCAAGCCCTGAGAAACCCTCCAGGATGAACTCAGCAACTATAGTTTCATTTCCTGGTCCCATGTCTAATTTCAGTACATCCTGCTGAGACAGGAGCATGAAGAAACAAGTGTGAGAATTTCACAGTCTGGACGGGAGGGTAGATCCTTCCTTCTTTGCTCCCTTGCTTGCTTCCTAGGTAGCACAGACAGAAATATTCCTCTCAGCCATTCATCGCACCCTGATTTCTCTGCTTCACATTTACAGTCCTCAGAGATTTTACTGTCTTCTTTCTACCTTCTCCAAATGCTCACAAAGGATTCTTTCTCACAAGCACAGTATTGTAAAGAGGTTGTGAACTAGTTCATGCCATGCCTGGGAAATTCCCTGTTCACTTTGACCTATTGCAAACATCCATCACATCTGTGCTTCAAAAGCCAACCTAATCTCCCAGCAAAAGTACTTACTATTATCTGCAGATGCCAGTCCATCCATTTAGATAAGTATTTGGAAAGTTATTCCTTCTACTTGTCGGTGCTTGCCTTTTTTGACTTGGAAAATCTGTGAGGCTGTTGCTTTCAAAACAAGCCAGTACTGAGCATCTCTTCTGTAATCCCCTGCTTTCTTCCACAGCTTCTTCCTCTCTCTTTCTCCAGAAAAGGGGGAGACATAGAGAACAAGTATAGCTTGCCTTCTTTAATACTCCAAATAGTGAAATTCATGAGGGTTCCATTCAGTCATTGGAAATGTCTGTGTCAGACAGTCTCATCTGATATCACTGTGCACTGAAATAGAGTTCTTGCCAAAGCATTGCCAAATTCCATTGTTATTAAATGTCCTGACCGAAATGCCTTGCCTTCCCTCTAGGGGAGGAGTGGGATTGTCTCATCTTAAAGAACTTAAAGGCTGTCCTTTTGATTATTTAAAATAGGAAGGGTCTGGAACAAAGAAAATACTAAGCAGGGTGATGTTTTAGATGTCTAAAAGTCAGGCACTTCAGTTTGAGCAAGTTAGCTTCCTCCCATCTTGTCAGTGCAGAGAGAGAGAAGAGTGTCTGGAAGAGACTGGTAACACTTCTTTCGCCTGCTGGTTACAGGCTGGGAGGACCCAGCCTCTCTCTAGAGCTCTCTCTCTCCCTCTGTTGACTATGTAGGGACCAAGGGAAAACAAGTGCACACTCCAGCTGCTCACAGGCACCTCCAGTGAAGTTGATGAACTCACTATTTCAGTCTCAAATCTCTTTATTTATTTAGCTGCTAATTTCTTTTTTAAACCAAAAAACACATTTAACAGAAGGAAGCCAAAGGAAAACATAGGCAATAAATACTGACATTTTTTTTCCCCTCCACCTTTGCATTTGGTTTTAGACATATAAAGGAAAGGAGCAGAAGACTCCACAAATAGGATGCCTCAAAAATACAAGGGTGGAGGGGAGAAGGAGATGATGGATTTCAAGGAGTGAAAGAGAGGTTCTCCACAGACTCTGTTGTCCCCCAGACCCTGTCTCAGAGTGTAGTGGGTGACTCTTACACAGAGAGTAAAATGGGAAGCTCAGTAGTGGGCAATACCCCATGTTTGCACTGGCATTTTAACTTGGGGCTCAGGTTAGTCCTAGATCCCAGATGCTCTGTCTTACTCTCTGCTTCTAGTCTGGCATAAGGGAATCTCTGGACTGGGTTCATCTGGAAGATTTGCTGAAATTGAACCACTGGCTGTAATTATTTGAGCAAAAGCTCAAGCCCAGTCACCTACAGCAATATCACAGAATCACAGAATCACTGAGGTTGGAAGGGACCTCTGGAGATCATCTAGTCCAACCCCCCTGCTCCACCAGGGTCACCTAGAGCACATTGCACAGGATTGCATCCAGGCGGCTTTTGAATATCTCCAGAGAAGGAGACTCCACCACCTCTCGGGGCAACCTGTTCCAGTGCTCTGTCACCCTCACAGTGAAAAAGTTTTTCCTCATGTTAAGATGGAAGTGTCTGTGTTTCAGTTTGTGCCCATTGCCTCGCGTCCTGTCGCTCGGCACCACTGAAAAGAGTCTGGCCCCATCCTCTCGACACCCTCCCTTCAGATACTTACTGTAGCCTCAGTGAATCAGAGGTGACAGTCCCAGCTTCCCATTTGCTGGGTAAGTTCCAGCACTCAAAATGTTGTGTCTTCTTAGTCTGCTGGATGTCAGCTAAAATCATGCTTCTCCTCAATGTACTTTCTTAGAGAAACCTGCAAGGCTGCTGAGAGCTTACAGCAAAGCAGCTTCTCTGCTCACCATGGGGGTAACCCTCTGTTGAAGCCTTTCATCAGGCTTTGGTTGGTTCAAAGGATTTGCTGTATTCAGGCCCCTCGTAGCCAAAAATGGAGCTACCATATGCAATAGTGACAATGGCAGTGTGAGGTATGCAGGTGAAGAAGGCTCTTTCCCAGAGGGTATTCTCCGGATAGTGCATCTAGTGCACACATAAGACACAGGGGGCAGTGTGAAGGAGCTCAGCAACATAGCAGAGAAGGGAACAAAGCTCATGTTTGAAGGTAGCTGGTGCCCATGCAGGCTGCTCTCATCAAAGGGATGAGGCCACAGAAGAAAGAGTCTCTGTACTGGGGACACAGGGTACCTTGGTACATAAGATGGTGGGGCTGAGCAAGGATAGAGATGCCATCACCCAATGGGTGAAGATGAGTGTGGAGTCCAACCAGGGCTTCATAAAGATGGTACAGTGCAATGGGTTGCAAATGGCCCCGCAGCAATCAAAAGACATCACAACAAGTAGGTTGAAATCAGCTGTGGCCAGGAACATGGAAACAAAGGTCTGGAACTGGCAAGCAGCCATGGGATGGTCTTAATCTCCAAGATGAGGCCAACAAACCTTTTAGGGGCAAAGGGAACCAAACATCTAGGAAGGAGAAGCTGCTGGGGAAGAGATACGCTAGGGGTGGAACTGGTGGTTGAGTCAAATGATGGCTATCATGACCATATTCCCCATGGCAGTGAGCAGATAAATCACCCACAGCAGTGTGAAGAAGAGGATTTACATTTGAGGAGTGACTGAAAAGGCCTTGAGGAAGAATTTTCCCGCTATGGTATGGTTGGGAGGATCCATTTCAGAACCCAGTCAGTTGAAGGTGTGACAAGAGTAACTAATGTCATGTGTGGTGAAATTCGCCTTGCTGCCTTCATCAACTTTCCCTTCCCTTTTCCTAGTCCTACTTTTCTTTCCTGAGGTGGGAGACCAGAACTGCACAAGGGATTCTCATTTTCTCTTTGTTTATATGCAATGCCATGAAATAAAGGTTGATTCATCCCACCTGTCTTTAGACACAGGAAACAACTCTCCTGCCTCACTTGCTTGCAGAGGTAGGCCAGAGTGCTAGCTAAGAGCCAGTACTTGTGGCAAAAGCTTTGGAAATCAAGTTCCAGGTATGAAATTCAGGTTTCTCTTACAGTTAGAATTGTGGCGTGGGTGGGCAACAGGCTATCAGGCCTGTGCCTGTATGCGCACTCAGAGCACTCAAGTCATTAATCCCCTGGGTGGCCCAGGAACTCCCCCATGTAGTAATCCACACAGGTGAGCTGATGGGCAGGTTTGAGACAGGGGATGGACCTGAAACTAGGAGATTGGCTGAACTCCTACCACTTTCCAAATTAAGTGTTGGACTGACTGGTGCAGAACCTCTCCAAGTGGGTGTTTCAGACAGTTCTAGAGATTTCTAGAGGCAGATCCTGCTGTGCCTGGACCAATTCCTGTGCTTAAATGTGGTGAGTACCATCACAGGTGGATTATCTGGCTGTTTCAGAATCTCTGCAGCAGTTCCTGCTGCAGAACTGATTAAATTGTAAATACTTAAGGCCCTTGAAAATTGACAGTAGAAACTGCTCCTGCAAATGAAGAAGTGGCCATGTAGGACAGTCTTCTGTGCATTCTTAGGAGAGTTAGGAAATGCTTTGGTATGTAGTTTGAGGTAATCAGTAGCAATGGCTCATGCATATGCTGGAGAGGTCACACAGGACCACAAGCCAGCTGGACTATAAAAATTCCCCAGAATAACAGTTTGGGGAGTCTCATCTGATCCAGTGGAAACCACTGCTGGAAGGACCCTGGCAAAGGAGACTGCCACCACCATCTGGACAGTAACCAACCATCCCGTTCAAGAGATTTGATGCCCCTTGTGAGTGTTACCTGTGACACGCCAATAGAGGGGCGTCTGTGATTCTTTCGGGTTTATTTGCACTGAACTCCGAGAGATCATCATTTGTCAAGTATGAGAATTTATTAGAGATAAGAGGTTATAACAAAAAAAGCTAGAAATATAACAGAACTGAAAATATATATATACATATCAGAGCTCTACAGTTAAATCACGGATGCACGGTACAGCAACTGCTCTCGCCCTTTATTGGTCACCCTTCTGGTACAGTTTTGCCCAGATTCTCCTCACCACGCCATTCACATCCACAGGCCAGCTGATGGTCGGTCAGAGTCCGCACCAACTTCTGTGGCTTATTCTTTTCTATAGCGAGTCAAAACAACGCCAGCCCGCAGTTACACAAAGGCTGTATGGCCTCAGTCAATAACAGCATGCACATCAACAGGTAACCTAGTGCTCAGCCCACAGCACTGCTCAGTTGGCAACAGCAGCCATGAACAGGTCGTTCTGTGGGGAATGGTTCCACAGCACCTAGATGTTTATGGGGTGAGTCTGTGGTGTCACTTCTCCTCTGTCTGGAATTGTCAGTCGTGGGGTCGTTAGACGGTTGCCCCCAGGCTGCAGCAACCCCACAGTGTGGTGGCTCCAGCTGTGATGCACCCAAGGTTCCTTAACTCCTGGGATCACCCCAGAGCAAACCCCTCTTCTGTGGGCTGCACCATCCGGAGTCCCACGCTTGCCTGTGTGGCGCCTGTCACTCCACCCCTTGACACCGCCAGACACACGCATTTATTTCAGAAGTCAGCTAATTCCCCTTGGTGTGCAGTGGGCGGCTTTTGGGTAAGCACAGTGTACTGGGGAAATGCGCACTGCTATTAATAGACGCCAAAAGCAAAGCATGCCCATTTGCAGTAACACGTAAACAACTGTTAAAAATAACAGTCTTAATCCTAATAGCAACATGATTGGTCTGGCCTATTGACCCAAATTCGGTGAATCCGAGTGTTGTTCCAGTTCAATATCTTAACACTGATATCTTATTTCCTTTAATTGCAGGCATTTCTTTCCTGCACCGAAAGATCAGTTTGTTCCCCAAGCTGGAATAGTTCCCTTTAGAGGAGCTTCAAATAGAGTTGGTCACCTTTTTTTTATTATTTTCCCATATTTCCCTGTCTTCTCTATAGGAAACAGACAACTTTAACTTCAGATCAACAGCTGTTACACTTATGCATAGATTTTACCATCTTTTTCTCTTTCTTTCCTTTCCTTTCATCAAGGGAAGGTGTTAGCCCCTTACTTAGGATCATGAATTTTTACAAACACTAGAATACAGCTGTTGAGTTTCGTTATCAGCCTGGTATGAGTATCCTCTCATTCTTAGGTATGCCATCTTCCTTTGATGTTACTTCTCTTCTGGCTCCTAGGTTCATTCTATTATTTAGATACTTTTAAAAAACACGTTACTTAGCCTAACAATTCTACCACTCTTTCTGGCTGCTTCTTTTCAAGTTGTTGCTCTTCAGAGGGTCACTCTGTAAAACCCAAACAAAAAGTAAACCCTACCAAGGCCATTCGGTTGTTATAGTTTGGTTTTAACTGTAACTGCTGAAGCTACTTCTTTTAAGGTTACTCGGTTACATCCATCTATTATTCACATTTGAACAGGGTTTCTTTTTTTTCCATTGATTTTTCTTTATGCTCAGAAACTTTTACTACAGCTTGGGGCATTTTCCAGCCCCTGCTGGTTTCCGGTGTACTTAAAGATGCTGTTTTTTCGCATTCGAGGTCTTTTCTTGTTTCCTAACTCTGCCCCTGGGGCTCTTATCTGCAGAGCCCGATCTCCACCCTGAGTCCTCCTGTGCCTCAGTGCCAGGCAGAGCAGTTATACTGGCCAGGGGGGGCAGAGCGTTTCTCATGGTCTTGTGAGAAACAAGCTGCCCAAGCCCGGTCCTGCTTTCCACCCAAAGCCTCCCCTGCTTCGCTCCCTCTCCTCTTCCACCTCTCTCTTTCACGTCTGTTTTTCTTCCACATGGTGGACTCCGATTGGCTGACAGAGCCTTCAGTGAAATCCAGACCCGCCCCCCTCCTCCTGCCAGCCAATAGGCAGGTCACAAATCAGCAGCTGCCTATGGGAATGAGCTAGGGGAGGAGTCACAGTGTTGCAGTGTCCAGATGGAGTGTTGTAAAGGTGAGGTTACAAAGTGTCCATTTAATCGGGGAATGGGGGAACAGAAGAGAGAGCCAGACAGCTCCTGGGGGTCCCGGGTGATGCTGGGGGCCGTGCTGCTCTTGGGGATCCCAGACCAGGCTGTGTTTCTGTACAAAAGTCTGGAAAAGTCTTGATGCAAGCCCCTAGAGAAGAGGGATTTTCCTGAGCACTCAGAGAAACCCATGCAGGACCCAGGGATGTTGAGGGAAACCCATCCCACCCACCCCCAAGCCCACTGCTCTCCCTGGAGACCTTTCTGGATCCTCAGGCTGGGAACAGGAGGGGGTCTGTGGGCACAGCCATGTCCCAGACTAGCCTCCTTCAGGCCTTCAGCTTCACAACATGTCACAGCTTCAAATGAGCTCTCTAAAGCAGCACTTCCCATGCCCCTGGTGTGGAGAGAAGACTTTGGGTAGACAAACAGGAGACACGGGAGAGAAAGGGCAGAGACACCAGGCTGCAGAGCTGGGGCTCCCAGCATCACAGAGCGGGTGCCACAGGCTCAGGAAGCAACCCAAAGAAGTAAAGGAGTCCTTCCTTTTGCAGTGACTTGGAAAGCCACATCTCTCACAGTATTCAAGGCAAATGGAGTCTCCCTTCTGCAAGATTTGCCCCAAAACTGTGCAGAGACTAGGAAGAGCAGGAAGGCTGGTTGTAGGGATGTTCTCAAACTTCAGCAGCTGCAGAGCTGGGAGCTGGTCATCTCACAAACTTCAGAGCGAGTCAAAATGCAGGTCCTGAGGCATCGCACTGCCTCATAGACTCTGCACTGGAGCCTGGACAGCAGCACTGCAGTGTGTGAGCATGTCCTGAGAAGCCCAGAGTCATAAAATGTGGGAGATCCAGGATGTCAGGGCTGTACAGACCCGGGAGAGCAAGGGTGCCTGCGGGGAGGAGGAGGGCAGGGGGCTGAGGAGCGTACCCAGGGGAGAATTCTCGCACAGCCCCAAGGTGACACTGAAAAGCACAAGGACCAAATGAGGCCCAGGGATGAGAAATGGCTTCCTCAGCCTCAGCCAGAAGGAAAGATGGGCAAACTTCATGGGAAATGGGAAAACTTCCCCACATTTGCTACCTGGCCTCGCCCATGGCTTTGGAGCCTGGCAGGCTCCAGGGTCCTGGATAAGGGCCTCTGGATGATGTGTGTTAAGGCTATGTTTGCTCTTCTCTGGCATAGCATCTCTAGCTCAAGCACTGCCGACTGAGAAACCTTGCCGAGCACTTTTAAAAGCAGAGATCCTGCCTTGGTGCCTAAAGGAGGAAAGCTACGTCCTGTCCCACATTGTCCTGCATCCTGCTTCCACAAAAAGAGGGGCCCACAGCAGAAACCAGTTTTGAGGCTCACCAAAGCATTTCTCAGCCTGTGGCCATGCTTTGTGCTGGTTCATCCCACATGCCTTGGATCCTGTAAAAACGCCAACCCCCAAACCCCAGATTCCTGCACAGGTCTGCCCAGTGCAGTGACCTGTCAGTGCAGGGGCGCAGAAGTGACTTCTCCAGTGCCCCGTTTGAGATATTTCACAGTCTTTGACACTGTCTGGAGACATTCCTGAAGGATTTATCAGAAAATTATGGAAAATAACTGCAGTGAAGGGAAGTGATGGCTTTCCAGGACGTGAGGGGAAATCTCTCTGCTCTCTCCCTGCCTGTGCCATCTCCATGGCAGTGACCTACAGAGCCCCCAGATGACACGAGCTGAGGTCACAATGGGATGTGCCACATCACAGGGAGGTCTCCCCGGTGTCGTTGTGGGGACCCTCGCTTCCCTGTGAGGCCCAGGCACTCCTGGGCACTGCTCACACCCTCCCCACGGCTGCCTTTCATAGTGGCTCCATGGCAAGGAGAGGGGACAGGAGGCAGTGGGACCACGTTGAGGCCCCTCACCAACAGGCGGAGGAGCAGGGGCATGTTGGAAAGGAGTTTTGGGTAATGAGATGGGAAGAGCGTCCTGTTTCTTTGGCTGGAGAGGTGAAACGAGAGCAAGAGGGCAAGCGAGATGGAGGACTGCTGGATGGACACCATCAGCCAGGACCACAGCTCCTTGTCCCCTGCGCTCCTGCGGCTCTCCACCGAGGGTAAGGGCTTTGGGAGATCCTTCCCGAGGTGTCGCACAGAGACTGTTAACTGCCAAAACTGCTGTGGATCCCGGGCTGTGGGGGTGCCTGGACGGGGCTGGGGGCTGCTGCGAGAGCCCTGCCTGAGGGTCCCCTCTGGCTCGGGGGACAATGTGGCAGCCAGGACTCCTGGGTCCTGGGGTTGGGGCTGTCCTGAGCCCCAAGGCTTCTGTGCGGCCAGCTCCATCGCCTCTTAGGGTGGGGGGGGAGCATGGGAATCCATGACAGGTTTTCCTGGGAGTGGGTCCCCCCTTGGGGTCTGGCTCTGGCAGGAAAAGGGTCCTGCATCCCAGACGCTGAGGTGGCCTGCAGCTCCATGGGGCTCTCAAAAGCCTGCTGGAAATGTCCATATATGATAATAAAACCTTCACCTTTTAATAACCCCAAGTCCTCTGGGTGTTTGGGAAAATCTCTATTCCTTCCCCCGGATCCTTCCAACTTGGCGCAGCATGTTTTGCGCTCACAGATGCCACCTTCAGATGGCCACAGCCCCTGTCCTCCTGCAAATTGGGCTCAAACCTCTGCACCCAAAAGAAAATACACTGGAGAGAGCAGTTTGGAAACAGGCAGAGGTGCAATCCTCATTCAACAGGTCCTGGCTGACGCCAATGTCTTTTCTCTGAGCTGGGGTGGGCAGTGCTGGGGTGAGACCAACGCAGCCATCTCCCCCAGCCCCCTCACGACCCCACACCACCGCTCCCTAGCCGAGCCCTGGGGCTGCCGTGGGCAGGGTGCCAGGGCAGGAGGGGGAGAGGACACTGCCCTGCCCTGCCCTGCCCTGGGGGCAGCAGGATGCTGCCTGTGGGCTCCGGCGCCACGGCCAGCCCCAGGGCCCCCACGCCGGCGCCAGGGCTGCCACCAGCACAGGCCCCAGCGCTGACCCCCCACGCCCCGCACGGCCCCCAGGGCGCAGGGCAGCCAGCAGCCCCGCGGGGCCCCTGCCGCACAGCCCAGCCCCGCCGGGGCAGCGGCCGCACCCTGGGACCCCACACTGCCCGACCACACGGCGCCGCGCTGCCCGCAGGCCCCGCCGCGCCCCGCGCTGCCCCCCACAACATGGTGCCCGACCGCGGGGGAGGGGGCGGAGCTGGCCGCCAGGGCAGGAGGGCCCAGCGTTGCCATGGCATCGCCCCAGTGCAGCCCTCCTATTGGCTGTCAGGAGGAGGAGGGCGGGCATTGATTTCACTGATGGCTCTGCCAGCCAATTGCAGTCCAACATGTGGGGAGAAAAAAAAGACGTCAAAGAGGTGGAAGAGGAGCGGGAGCAAAGCAGGCGAGAAGCGAGCGGGCGAGAGCGTTTGGTGGCGTTCAAATGGCGGCGGGTGCCCTCCCGCCGGGGCGGGGCAGCGGTGCTGGCTTTGCCGGGGCTGCTTTGCTGCAGGAGCTGCAGCAGGGGCTGGTGGGGCCGTGAGCAGGGGCCAGAGCGACGTGGGCCAGAGGGGGGAGCTGCCCTGCAGCCAGACGTGGCGGCCTGCCGCGAGCAGCTGGGCCGGGGCGGCTCGGTGGGGTTTGGGGGCAGGAAGCTTTGGCCCTGTGGTGGCTCTGGGATCCCTGTTAAAGCGTTTCCCTGAGCTGCTGCTGCCAGCGCAGCCCCAGGTGCTGCTTCGAGGTGCGTTTGGGAGGTGCTGGGCAAAGTGTGAGCAGGCTGCTGGTGTCGTCGCGAGGTGCCCTTCCCAATGGTGTCTTTTGTTGTGAAAACTGCATTTTGGAGTGGCTCTGAGAGAGGCTGTGCCTGCATGTGATGCCGTGCCTTAGCCGTTGTTTTTGCTCCCTGCCTCTTGCTTTGTGCCGCGACCTGTGAGCCTGGCAGCAGGGTGAAGGGTGTTTGCAGAAGAGCTCTGTAAGTGTGAGCTGTTTTGCTTGTGTCATGCTGTCACACTATGAAGGTTCCACAGCAACGACTGAGACAGTAGCATAATAATAGTAAAAAAAAATGTTTATTTCCTCACACAAGTTCTTGGATTAGTAACATCCATTAAAATAATGCGATTACTAATTTAGAAAGGATAACACAAAACCATCAGTTACTAATTTAGAAAGGATAACCTGAAACCGTCGATTACTGCGTTATTAATTGGAAGCACTGCTTATCCCTACTTGAAAGCTTTCTTGTTCACTCTCCTAGTGAGAGGGCTCTCAACCTTGAGGAGTTACCTTAACCCAGCGTCCCGGGAAAAGGGGAGGGGGGGGAATACTCACGGTCCAGCCGGAGAGGATGGTCAGGTCACGTTCCCGTCCCTGCTCAAACTCTCCTAGCTCCCAAGTCTCTTTTTATATGGCTGGGGCTCTGGGCAAACAACGCTTTTGCTGACCTCTGCGAGTTTCACAATCCCAGGACTGTTTGTTTGTCTGCTTGGGAGGACCCTGCTAGTGAGGCAAGACCACAATACCTCCGTATTGTTTCTTCGCTCCCCGGGGGTCCGTGCAGATTCCAGGTGTCAGACTTCTTCAGTCTTGTTAATGCTTCCATTCCGCAGCCTTGCGCATATCAGTCCTTGCGCATATCGGTTGGTAGACGACTTTAGTCCTGTTAAGTCCTCTGTTCAACAGCTTTGTGCACCTCAGCTCTTGTGCTATCAGTTCTTCTGCATATCAGTTGACAAACTTCAGTCCTGTTAACTCTTCACTCGCCCGTCAGCTTGTCAGGGGCCTTGAAAGTTGATGAACGGCCAGTGCTTGCACTTGCCGTTGTTCTTTCCATGCTCCTAGGTCAGGGTGAAGAGTTGCTGAATTGTGTCTCTGCTGGTTTCACCAACTGAGATGCCCTGGCCTGAGTCCTTCCACGTGCCTCCAGTTGTCAGGGCCTAAAATAGGAGAATGCTTGTTGTCCTGGATGTGTGGAGGATTTTCTGGTTTTGTTCAGCACTGGGGAAGGAACCAGAGTTCTGAGTTGCGGGAAGGCTTCTCCCTGTGCCTGGGACACGAGGCCCTGCTGTCTTCAGTTTCATGATCGCTGCTCCCATGCAATCCTCCCGTTAGAAAATGTTGCCAAGAATTACTTGCAGGCTGTTCTGCAATTCTTAAATTTCATAGGCTAGGTGTTGATAATGCATAGCAGAAGCTAATCTTTTGGTGTAGTAACTGGTAGGCAATGGGTGTTTGAGAGCATTGTGAGTATTATGAGGCCATGATGTGAATCTGTGATGTGATGACACCTCTATGTGAGCAGCTGACAGGTCAGGAGAAGACGCATGGCTTGGATGCTGGTGGTGAGGTCACTTCTGGGTTTGTTGCGTGTGCTCAGAGGAGGGATTGACCCCTGCAGAGCTCTACAGCAATACAGAAATGCAACTCATTAATCAAGCAGAAGTCGATATTCCACATCATCTGACACAAATTTGATTCCACGCCATCATCATGAGTTAGTACTGCTACATTTCAAATGTGGATGATGTTCTGTGGTGAACATGGACATGGAGTTTGCCTTTCCACTTGTTGCTAAGTAGAAGCTTGCAGCGTCCTCCCGGTCAGCTAGGGAGTCCAGCTAGACTTTTGAGGCTGCTAAGTGAATGTAGTGCTGGTGTGAGCAGTGGTGTGAGTAATCTCTTCTTGCCAGGGTGTGTGTGTGCTTTAGAAGTTGCCCCTGTCAAAAGAGCAGGGAGCTTGTGAGATTTTCCTGCAAGGTCTGCATGCTGTCTCTGTCTTTGAGGTGTCCAGCTGCTTTTATGACACATTTGGAACTGTAACACTTTAGGGGTCTCTGATTTTCTGTCCACGTATGCAGTCATTGGAGAATGGGTGCAAAGGCTGTTGGAGGAGACGGAAGGAATGTCACCCCCCAAAAAGGGTATGGGCCACATTTTGAAAGAGATTTCTTGTTCAGAGAAGTTGAGGCACAAGCGAGAGGGAAAAGCTGGCCTGATCAGCCACTGTGAGAGTACTTCTTCCCACCAGGAAGCAGAGAAGGTGGGAAGTGAGCAGGCCCCGGGCTGTGAGTGGCTGTTCAGAGGCAGAGCCTGTTGCAAGGCCTTGGAGGACTAGAAAGGAATGGAAGGTCTGGAGAGTTGGGCTTTGTGTGTTGTGGGGCGCTTGGGGTGCCCTGTGTGCTGCCATGTGTGGTGCTGTGGGCTGTGTGTCGCTGATGCAGAGGCGTGTGTTGGTTGCCAACCCTCTGTGAGGTGTGGAGGTAACGGCGTGTTACAGTGCGAGATGCCCTGTGGTGGAGCTGGGTGGTGGCGCCAGTGTTTTGCTGCTCAGCGTGGGAGGAGGTGTCTGGAGAGAGCAGTGCTCTGCTCCCAAGGCCCAGCCTGCCATCACGGTGTCCTTCTGGGAGACCTGGGTGAGGACTGTTGGTGACCGTGTTGCCTCCTTGGAGCATCGTGGTGCGAGGCAGGGCTGCTCCCAGTTTGGTGGTTTGTGTCAGCTGAGGTTCAGGCTTGCAGTTTCGGAAGGGTTTGATGCTTCCGTGAGTCTTTGGGATTTTACTGACTGCTGGCGAGAGTTCTCTTCTCCCTCCTTAAAGGCTTTCTGCTGAATCTGGACCGTCATTGCATCTTCCCATCTCAGACGCTAATCCATTCCAGTCCCTCAGCGAGATGGGTAGTTAATGAAAGCAGTCAGAGGCATTTCTGCACGTTGTGCCTACGCAGAGCCTTGCAGAGAGGGGAGATGCCCCCTCACAAGAAGTCAGGCCTGTGAGGGCGATGGGTGGCTCTGAGACACCTGTCCTTGTTGAGCGGTGGAGGCGGCATCTCCAAAGCCTCTGGTGCCTTTGGCAAGAGTCTCATAATAGCATATTCCCTGAGGCTGCAATGGGGGAGCCATGTGGAGGTAGCAGGGCTCCAACGCCCTGCTCCAGGCAGGTGCCAGTAGAGGAGGTATCTTGGGGCCTTTTCCAGTGAAGTTTTGATTACCTCCAAGGATGGAGATCTGGGAACCTCTCTGTATCCGTGTGCCGCAGTTTGGCCAGCGTCACGGAGAAAAAGGTTTCTTCTTAATGTCTCAGAAGCATTTCCCATTGTCCGATTTGTCCCTGTTGCCTCCCATGCTACTAGTGTGCACCTCCAAGAAAATCCGGCTCCGTCTTCTCTGTGCCCTCCATAAGGTAGCTGTGCACAGCATGAAGATCCCCGTTGGCCTTCTCTTGTCTAGGCTGAACAAAGCCAGCTCTCACAGCCTCTCCTTTTATGCCCCACGCTGCAGCCCCTGACCGTCTTGGTGTCCCTGTGCTGGACTCCCTGCAGTGTGTTAGCGCCTGTGCAGACCTGGAGAGCCCAAACAGGACCTGGTATACAGACATGGTGTCACCTGTGCCAAAAAGAGGGGTAGAACGTCTTGGTGGCCCTGCTGGCTGTGCTCTCACCAATAGAGCTCAGCACAGAGGGGAGACATTTGCCCCTGCCTGTTGCGACTCTGTAAGGCCAGCAGAACTGCCAGTAACACTACGATTCTTTCTTTCTTTCTAGGTTGCTCCACTCATGGAGGTTCCCAGTGCAGTGCTAGAGGCGCTGAGGATGGAGGCAGGATGCCAGGCTGTGTCCCTGTACCTGTCAACATCTTGGCCAGCATCGTGAGCCCTCTGTGAAAGCAGCTGCAAGTGACTGAGAAGAGGCTACGTGTGGATGCGAAGGCTTCCATAAATGCGCCTGTTTTCCCTGGGTGACTTGGGGTGTGGGTTCAGCTCCTGGTACCTCTGCTGTGCTGCAAATTCCGCCTCCCACAAGTGCTGTTATTGCCAGCCCGCTCAACAAATGCTACGGTGCCCCCTCCTTTTCCTAGGAGGTTGTGGTGCCATATAGGACGAGTCCAAGACCCTTATAATAGATGCCAGCATGTCCTGAGTGCCTTTTTGTGAGTGCCCCAAAGCGTCCATAGCTTGACCTGTGGAAGTCTCAGAGCTCTTGGGCTCCCGGCTCTGCGAGGGGTGAAGATGTGCCCAGGGCCAGGTTGCCCGTGGCACGCAGCCCTCCGTGCTCTGTGAAGCCAGCTGTGGAGCGCGGACTGGTGCTGCAGAGGCTGCGCAGCCAGGAGAGCTGTCATTTCAGCAGCCATCCAGTGTGGGGCTGTCTCATTGCTTGGGCCTCATTTCAAAGCCTCTGCACCCTTTTTCCCTTCCCCGTCCAAGCTCCTTGTCCAAGTAACTAACGGAAAGGAAGGGAGGTTACTTTGGGCTCAGGAGGCCTTCCGGACTCTCAACTGTTTCTGTGTTGTATCTGTAACTTTTGTATTACTACAGAAAATCCCCATGTCCCCATCCCTAGCAGGAGGCTCGTGAGGGGATGGGGGTGGAAAGCAGCAGCCTGCTGTGCCCAAAGAAAGCAGGATCCTTCCCTCTGAAAAGAGCAGCATCACCCAAGGAGGCAGCTCTGTGCCTGATCTTGTGCTGCTCATTTGCACAGGCCTTGTGAGCCTAGAGTGCCTTGGCCACCTTGTGGTGTTACCGCAAGAGCTTGCCTGAGTGTCTGGATTGAGAAGCCAAGGGAAGGCAGCGAGCAGAGCAGTGGCTGGGGAGTGTGCAAGTGGCGAGTGTCCTGCATGCATCTCTTCTTGCTGGCACTTGGTTGTATCTAGCAGAAGAGGCAGCTGTGTGGGGCAGAGGCAGTGTGTTTGTAGAGTAGGTGGCAGAGCAGAGGTCTGGCGTCAGGTTGATGCCCGGTGCAGTGCCAAGTTGATCTGAGAGTGTCAGAAAGCCTTTGCAGTGCAGCTGCTCCCTCAGCCGATCTCTGTCCCTAGAAATGCACTAGAAATGGAAGTGGCATGCTGCTGCCATTGTGTAGGTGCTGCAGTGCGAAGGCTCCCAGCTCGGACTTGATGGTACTAAAGGAAAAGCGAGACCAATTGTTCCTTTTGTGATTTGTCGCCAGGGTGCCAGAGTGGAGCTGTCCCATGATCTGGAGAGAGTCTTGCCAGGAGATGAAAGCCTTTTGCAGAAGACTGTTCTGTGTGGAGTGATCACAGCGTAATCAAGGGACGTGCGAGTGGCCCAGGTGAGCTTCTCCTCTGTGAAGGTTTGCACTTTTGAGCTCCCTTGTGACTCAGTCAAAGATAGGGCAGCAGCAGGCAGGTCGATGCCATTTGTGCTTGTGAGGTGAGTTGTGCCTCTGAAGCTGGTAGGCCAACAGCATGCATGTAGCGTTGGTGATGATGGTGAGGTCTCTTGTGTCTCCATGCCTCCTAAAGGGTGAGCAGGGCCATTGCTGCTGTTGGTGCTTTTGTGGTGAGTTGTGCATCAGTATGTGACTGGCGATCAGCATGCACATTGCTGCTGTTTGTGCTTGTTTAGGTCAATTGTGCCTCAGCTGCAAAGAGGCCAGGAGCAGCTATTTGGCTTCATGGCTGCCTGTGAGGTCACTTCAGCATGAGCACCTGAGAGTCCACCTCGATGCATATTGCTGCTGTTTGTGTTTGTGGAGTAATTTGGCCTCAGTACCTGCTAGGCCACCAGCAGCCACGTTGCTACTTCTTTGTATCTGTGAGGCCACTTCTGCTGAGTGCTTGATAGGCCAGTGCTAGGTCCAGGGCTGCTATTCTTGGTTGAGAGGTCACTTGTTCCTCTACTGCCTGATAGGCCAGTGCTGATCCTGTGTGTGCAGTTTGTGGTTGTGATGTCACTTGTGGCTCAGTGCCTGATAGGCCAGTGGTAGTCATGTGGGTGGAGTTTGTGGTTGTGAGGTCACTTGTGGCTCAGTGCCTGATAGGCCAGTGCTGGTGATGTGGGTGCAGTTTGTGGTTGTGATGTGACTTGTGGCTGAGTGTCTGATAGGCCAGTGCTGGTCACATGGCTGCAGTTTGTGGTTTTGATTTCAGCTGTGGCTCAGTGCCTGATAGGCCAGTGCTGGTGATGTGGGTGGAGTTTGTGGTTGTGATGTCACTTGTGGCTCAGTGCCTGATATACCCATGCTGGTGATGTGGGTGCAGTTTGTATTTGTGAGGTCACTTCTGGCTCAGTGACTGACAGGTCAGTGCTGGTCACGTGGGTGCAGTTTGTGGTTGTGATGTCACTTGCGGCTCAGTGCCTGATAGGCCAGTGCTGGTCACGTGGGTGCATTTTGTGTTTGTGATATCACTTGTGGCTCAGTGCCTGATAGGCCAGTGGTGGTTATCTGGGTGGAGTTTGTGGTTGTGATGTCACTTGTGGCTCAGTGCCTGATAGTCCAGTGGTGGTTATCTGGGTGGAGTTTGTGGTTGTGATGTGACTTGTGGCTCAGTGCCTGATAGGCCAGTGCTGGTGATGTGGGTGGAGTTTGTGGTTGTGATGTCACTTGTGGCTCAGTGCCTGATATACCCATGCTGGTGATGTGGGTGCAGTTTGTATTTGTGAGGTCACTTCTGGCTCAGTGACTGACAGGTCAGTGCTGGTCACGTGGGTGCAGTTTCTGTTTGCGAGGTCACTTGTGGCTCAGTGCCTGTTAGGCCAGTGCTGGTTATCTGGGTGGAGTTTGTGTTTGTGATGTCACTTGTGGCTCAGTGCCTGATAGGCTCGTGCTGGTGAAGTGGGAGCAGTTTGTGTTTGTGAGGTCACTTGTGGCTCAGTGCCTGATAGGCCAGTGCTGGTGATGTGGCTGCAGTTTGTGTTTGTGATGTCACTTGTGTTTTAGTGCCTGATAGGCCAGTGCTGGTGATGTGGGTGCAGTTTGTGGTTGTGATGTGACTTGTGGCTGAGTGCCTGATAGGCCAGTGCTGGTCCTGTGTGTGCAGTTTGTGTGTGCGCGGTCACTTGTGGCTCAGTGCGTGATAGGCCAGTGCTGGTTACATGGATGCAGGTTGTGTTTGTGATGTCACTTGTGGCTGAGTGCCTGGTAGGCCAGTGCTAGTCATTTGTCTGCAGTTTGTGGTTGTGATGTCACTTGTGGCTGAGTGCCTGCTAGGCCAGTGCTGGTGATGTGGCTGCAGGTTGTGTTTGTGATGTCAGCTTTTGCTGAGTGCCTGATAGGCCAGTGCTGGTGATGTGGCTGCAGTTTGTGTCTGTGATGTCACTTGTAGCTCAGTGCCTGATAGTCCAGTGCTGGTCACGTGGGTGCAGTTTGTGGTTTTGATGTCACTTATGGCTGAGTGCCTGATAGGCCAGTGCTGGTCACATGGCTGCAGTTTGTAGTTGTGATGACACTTGTGGCTCAGTGCCTAATAGGCCAGTGCTGGTGATGTGGGTGCAGTTTGTGGTTGTGATTTCAACTGTGGCTCAGTGCCTGATAGGGCATTGCTGGTGATGTGGATGCAGTTTGTGGTTGTGATGTCTGTTTTTCCTGAGTGCCTGATAGGCCAGTGCTTGTCCTGTGGGTGGAGTTTGTGGTTGTGATGTCACTTGTGGCTCAGTGCCTGATAGGCCAGTGCTGGTGATGTGGGTGGAGTTTTTGTTTGCGATGTCACTTGTGGCTCAGTGCCTGATAGGCCAGTGCTGGGAACATGGCTGCAGTTTGTGGTTGTGATGTCACTTGTGGCTCAGTGCCTGATAGGCCAGTGCTGGTAACAGGGCTGCAGTTTGTGGTTGTGATGTCGCTTGTGGCTCAGTGCCTGATAGGCCAGTGCTGGTTTACGTGGGTGCAGTTTGTGGTTGTGATGTCACTTGTGGCTCAGTGCCTGATAGGGCATTGCTGGTGATGTGGGTGGAGTTTTTGTTTGTTATGTCACTTGTGGCTCAGTGCCTGATAGGGCATTGCTGGTAACAGGGCTGCAGTTTGTGGTTGTGATGTCGCTTGTGGCTCAGTGCCTGATAGGCCAGTGCTGGTAACAGGGCTGCAGTTTGTGGTTGTGATGTCACTTGTGGCTCAGTGCCTGGTAGGCCAGTGCTGGTAACATGGCTGCAGTCTGTGCTTGGGATGTCACTTGTGGCTCAGTGCCTGATAGGCCAGTGCTTCTCCTGTGCTTGCAGTTTGTGTTTGTGATGTCACTTGTGGCTGAGTGCCTGCTAGGCCAGTGCTGGTCCTGTGTGTGCAGTTTGTGTTTGTGATGTCATTTGTGGCTGAGTGCCTGCTAGGCCAGTGCGGGTTACGTGTGTGCAGTTTGTGGTTGTGAGGTCACTTGTGGCTCAGTGCCTGATAGGCCAGTGCTGGTCACATGTCTGCTGGTTTTTACCTGTCAGGTTATTTCTGCCTTCAGCACCACATAATGCCATGGTAGGCGCATGGCTCCTCTTTGTCGTTGTGAGGTCATTGTGCGCCTGTACCTTATAGGGCAGCAGGAAGCACATGGTGTCGATGCAGACCTGATTTCAGTTCTGCCTTTGCGTCTGATAGGCCAGTAGCAGGTACAAGGCTTTACAGCTTAGTTGGAAATCCCTTTTTCTCACTACCTGGCTGAGAGCATAAGAAGGACCTTATTGCCAGCAATAATACTTAAAAACTTAGAAATATGACTCCTGCTCCTCATTACCAGTACCCGAGAGCAAAGAAAACAGAACAGATTATCTTATTTGTTTGGCACCCCAGATAGAACACAGCGAGGTTCTCATCTGGTGAGCACTGGCACTGGTCTTGCGTGCCTGCGTTTATTGGCCGTGGGCTCCCAGAGATCTACTTCAATGGGCACAGCAAATGCCCCGGGTGTGGGAGGACCCGGAAAAGGCAGCTCGACTGTTTTGTACAAGAGTAGAGGGACATCCCATTTGTTAGGGGGATGTTCAAGTATTGTTTCAACAGATATTTCAGCCAGGGGATAGAGAATGGATATTGAAAAAAGGATAGGGAATTGGCAGACTGAGATGATAACCGACAGCCTTGCCCACGAGGAGATCTGAATTGGGATTATAATAATACAAATGATTGGGCAGCGTGTCAAATGGCATGCCAAAATCTGGTTTTAGCTATACGAACTGCAGGGCAAATGGGTGTTATCTCAGAAAAGGTACTATCGTTAGCAAAAGTCTGAGGAACACTCGATTTTTGGACTATTTGCTTGTGGCAAATTATGCTCTTATGCTATGGAGGGACGTCTGTGGAAAATGTTAATGAAAGGCTGGCAGTGAGCCTATTGGTCCAGCAAGCGGCACCAGCTATCCGTGAGTATTTCAGAAACCATGCTCCAGGGTGGCAGGGAGAGAATTTACAGAAGATTCACTGTATTACAGCAGCTGGACCTTTACTAGAAACATTTGAGAGCTGTGACAGTATGGGCACACACGTTACATGGTTGAGGGCTCATCTGTCACACAAGAGGAAGATCTCCATTTGGGTTATCTGATGGTTGCCTCTCTGGTCATCTACCAGTAATGTCTAGTCAGCGCCCACATGTACCACCAGCATGTGCTAATGTGCTTGAGGCACCACGTACAGGCAATGGCTTGTGATGTTCCTGAGCGAGAAACCTGGTCTGAAGGAGCCTCTGGAAATGAGGCAGCAGGCTGTGAGCTGGGGAGCTCTTCAGACAGCTTGAAGGCTGGTCACCTCTTCCAAAATGACCTTTGAAATTATGATTCATGACCAGGCAAACAGGACAGTGCCTGCCCTCACCTTTCCTGCCTTGTGCTCCAGACTGACTTGGGCACGTGTCCATCCTGAGCTGAAAACTCAGCAGTCCCGGGGGTGCAGCAGTGCACCCAGGCTCATCCACCTTGCTGAAGGGCTCGGCTTCTTTTCTCAAGCACGCCCCACACAAACCGAGCTGCGAGGCTCCTTAGGAGTGACTTACATCTCAGTAGCTCTGAAGTCAGGCAGAGGTTAAGGTCCTTTTCTGTCTGTGTAGCTAGGTCTGTAATTTAAGCGGAGCAGAAATTATACCCTATTATTAAGTCATCGGTTTGTCTTGGTAGGTGTGTTCTGACACTTTGTCTCGATGTACTATCTATCTGGTTGATACAGTTTTCATCAGTTTACATTTTACATCCTCTTTACATGTGTTTACATGTGTTCGTTTGCATAGATACAGAGTTATTAGTTACATAGCAGCCTATTCTACATGGCTCAATATTCTCATACAAACTTCCTTTTCACCAGCACACAGGCAGGCCAGAGGACAACACCAACTCTCATTTATGTTCCACATGTCCACGTAAGGTGGAGGCTTTTGGAGTCTCCTGGGAAGCTCCATTTACAACATTACTACAGAACAGTCCAGCATATGCACAAGTTTTGTTGCTTGCCGATTCAGATGGATGGATAGGTATTGTTTTGAGTTTCCTTTTCCAGTTTCAAGGGCACTTAAGTGAAGATGAAGCACCTGAATGCTGTGCTTTCCCAAGCAACTGGATACTGTTATCACGAGGGCACCCTACCTGAACCTATTAACATTTGCTTAGCCGGAAAACAATACTGAAAACTTTTTTCTGAAGTGTTTTCGGAGTCAAGATTCACTCGGACCCAGCCTTCCCCACATTCTCACACACAGGCTTACTCGACAGATCTGGAAGTTTGCCTAGGGGAATCAGTGCGGTGACTTTGAGATGGCTGTTTATATCCTGCGCCCAGTGTATGCAATGAGTGCAATGTAAAAGGCAATCAAGATGTGCTCACTAAAAGCATACCTTCCCACAGTCTGCCACTGCAAAGTAGAGTTGTTACATTGTTCAGCAGAGAAATCAGTTGAGCACTTCAACGCCTTAACTACAGTGTCAGCTCTTGCTTCATAAAGGCCAAAGCTTGAAAAATTACGAAGCTCAATCCCATCTTGTGTTTCAGCGACTTTAGGAAGACAACTACCTCCATTTCCATCAGCAGACTTCAGGAGGAGTACAGCCTTCACTTTCCAGGCTTCTGAGAGTTGGCCTTACAGGAAGGTGTTTAAAAGATGAAACAGGTTACTCTCCAGCTGATGATGTCTTCCTGAACACGCAAACACAAACCCTAACTGGATGCGTTTACCATCAAAGGCTTTGCAAGTGCTTAACTTGGATGCTGTTGGTAAATTCCTTCTAAAATTGAATACTGAAATTCCAGCACGTCAAGAGTTTCTGGCAGCAAAGCAGGTCCCTTTTCTCACAGAAAGCTCCAGTAGTTGAGGGCTAAGCCCCCAGGTCAGGGGTCACTGCTGGCCCTGGAAACAGTCCTCCATTTCCTCAGGATGGGGGGAGCCATGTCGCGCTCTGATGTCCAGTAGCCAAGGTGCAAAGGTTCCACCTTATCTTTCCAAAGAGGATGAGAAGAAAATGGATTTAGGATATAACAATTAATGTAGGCCTCCTCAAAGAGTTCAAAGCCTTCAGCCCAAGTAGCAGTACCTCAGACATTGACATCTTTGAGGCTCTGCCTGAAGCCTTTCTTGCCGTTCCTTCAAATGACATCATCAAATATCACGACTCATGCTGTCCTGCTATCTAAAGCCTTGCAGCTTCTCCACAAACTTTTGCTGCTTCCTTCCCCCCAGTCCATCTGCCTCCTCCCATTTCCACTTCATATCTTTAACAGTTCACTAAACTCAGTCTACTAGTCCATGGATCTGATCTATCTCCAGATAGACAAGCAGGACTTGATAGCAAAGCCTTTCATTCCTTCTTAAAAAGTTGCAAGTTATTGGATTTTTTTTGTCTCCCAGAATTGGTCGGCAATAGCTGAGGAGAAAGGGTAAAGGTGGGAGGAAGAAAAAGGTATTCTGCATTTCCAGATAATACTTAAATACCAACTAGCAAAGCTAACCTGCTGTTGTTTAGAAGAGAATGTCAATGAATAAAGCAGCAAAACACTTGAAGGTTTTGGTTTCCTTATTTGCAGTACTTTTAACCTTATTGAAAGAGAAGAATTTACAGTTCTATTTCATCATGCTGTGAATTGAGTTTTCCTGATGATAGAGAATATATACAGCTAACTCTTAAATCTTCGGATATTGTGCCCACAAAGGGAAACACCTGGTCTTTCAAGCAAAAGGTTACAATTGACTTCTAACAGATAACCCTCTCCTGCTTATACACTAATCAAGGTCACATGTACAGGAAACACTCAAAGATGACAAAGCACCTTTTTAAAGCAGGACACTTTTGGAGTATACTTTCCTTTGATCACACAAGTCACTAAGCCTTTAACTATGGCAAGGGATTCCCTCTACCTTGAATCTCCATATAGTTTGCATTTTAAAAATTCTTAAGAAATGGCTTTTTACTACTACTATAAAAGCTCAGTGTTGGCAGAAGTTTTTCAAGCACACAAATGTATTGATGCCTCAGTTTTACCTAAAGATAAATTCAACAGAACCCATGTCCTAGGTTAAAGGAAGGCAAAGAAACCCCATCCTTGCCTCTATTTATACATTTTCTGTTGGGGGGGGTTCTTTCTGAATAGCCTACTGTAAAGCGCAGGGGCAGCAGAATTTTACATTAAACTATTTAGAGTTTACGCCTAACCTCTCCAAAGAAATCCAATTGCTCTTAAAGAATCAATTCTAAAAGTCCAATGGTAGAGAGCCCAGTTAAGAGCCACCAGTGCCAACAAATTACATATTATGCCAACGCATTAAGTATTGCCACCATTTAGACTCTCTACAAGAGCAGGGAGGAGAATGCTTCACAGGCAGGCACTTGCTCCTCCTCTTCAATAGATTCCTGGGCAGAATGTTGCTCATCATCATCAGCGGAGGATGGGGAATCGCTGCTGTAGACTGCATGTTTCCATCTGCAAGCATTTCAAAGGCAAAAACAAAAACAAGATTAGGTCACACTAAGTTGAAAATCAAGTGCAGTCTACCCCAGAAGGTACTGTGAGATCTAGGAAGTTTCCAGCCCATTATATGTATTTGTCGTGCATCTGATTTCAAACTGCATTACATGTTCTTCCTTGTGAGAGCAAAATTCCATCTTTGTTGGGAAGTTTTTTTTTTTTTAAAAAAAAAGGCACATGGTACTTATATGCAGCTTGACTTTGGCATATGATAGGCCAGAGCCTTGCAAAGTAACTGTAAAGCCTTGCAAAGCAGCTGTATTTGTGAATCTATTGCCCCGATTTCCCCTGAACTTCATATTCACAGCTGTTACCAAAAACAGCAGGACAAGTCAAGAAGGGAGCTCCTGAGAGAGCTTCAATTAATTACGATGCATACAGGATGATAATTATGATGCATACAAGTTCTGGCCTGAACCTTTTTATAGGTTTTTATTCCCCTTGTTCAAGTCTTGCACAGGCTGCGGAACGTGGGCGAGGTACTGCCTTCACGAGGTATTGCATAATTACCCCTCTTCCTCAAGGCATGATCAGCTCAACTACTGCAACATCCTCTTCTGTCCTGAAGTACAGCCTTGCCCCACTCAGATCCATTCAGAAAGTTGCTCTAAAGATCGTCTTCTGAACTTATTCCCTTCATCACAAAGCGCGTTCTCCTGAAACCCTTCAAGTGTCTTCTCTCACAGCAAACAGAGTTGCTAAGGCCTTTCATGAATTACCCTCCTTCCTACATTAGTTCCCACTGAGTGCCCAGAAAACAGCTCTGAATTCCGAGCTAGCCCTGACAGCACCTCTCACTGACTAACCCCTCAATACAAAAATGCAGAAGCATGTTCTCTTCTCAGCTGCCGCCTTCACGCTTGGGAGAAGGTTTTCATATGCACCTGGCAGTCTTCCTTGCCTCCTGAAAATTCTTGCTGGGCTGCTCAAAACCCATGAAAACTGTCAGGCTACTGCTGCAGTGAGAGCAGTGCTCATCATTCAGAGTAGGACTGTGCATTTCCTTGTATTCCCACCTCTTGACAGCCATCTCTTGCCTTTTCTCTTGTGCTCGGTTATAAGCATTTGGGAAAAGGACTGGTTTTGTTTGCTGACTCTCTGTCCAGAGCTTACCGGCAGGGCCCTGGAGTCCCTGACTATGGCTTGTAAGCGCTAAGGCTATACAGAAATGTGAATAGATTAAAAAAATATCCAATAGCTCAACTCATTTCAGCTGTTTCAGAGGAGGCTTTTGGCCAGAACACAGTAAAGAAAATTGAAAGCCAGAACTAACCTGCACTGCCATCTTGAGTGTCAGCGATTTCCTCATCAGTTCTCCTCGGGAGGACATATCCAAGTTTTCCTAATGAGAAGAAACAAGAAGGGTCAGTCACAAACACGCAGAAAATCTGACATATGCACACTTGGTGCCTACACAGTAACTTTATCAAAGCTCTGCATGGACACAAAAGATGAGCATGCAGTTCTACGATGCAGAAAGCAAGGAAGCATTGCTGGAATCCAACCATCTAGTTTTACCTATTTTCACAAGAGGCACCTTCTGGTTTAGGCCTATATCTGTCAGTCTAAGAGAGATGAGAAAATGGATGCATATTTTAAGACAAGAAGAAAACCTGTACTTTTAAATTCAGTTCATGGCCTACTTTGTCTCTCTGTTAACATGTTGATTCATGGCCCAGGACAAGTTTTTTTTAAAAAAAAAAAAACAAAAAACCCAGACATCCACAGAGATTCCTGAAGTAAATGAATTTATCTTTGCTTTTTATCCTAGAGTTCACAGAATCACTGAATGGTTGAGGTTGGAAGGGACCTCTGGAGATCATCTAGTCCGACCCTCCTGCTCAGGAAGGGTCACTTAGCACATGTTGCCCAGGACTGTGTCCAGATGGCTTGAATATCTCCGAGGAAGGAGCCAACCACAGCAGGCATTGCCCACACCAAGGCACCTAGGACAGGAGCCTGGAAGGTCTTGAAGGTGGTGAGCTTCAAAGGGAGCTGAGCTGACAACACAAGGGGAAACAGATGACAACACGAATCAGGCAATCGGAACACCATGGTGTGCGTTCGACTGGCTGCAAGATGGCTGTTGGCATGCAAGCGTGCTTAAGGAAGGCAAAGTGTTAAGAGGAAAAAGCACGAGTCAGCTTTCAAGGACAATTAGATGTACGGGGCTGCCAGTTTATGGGGGACAGTGCAGACAGCTTCCTAACACTCACTGCTGAGCAGGAAGCCCGAACTCTGACAAACAGGCCTTTCAAATATCCTGTGAAAGTCCATGAGCACAGAAGCAAGGCAGCTGCTAGGGGTTTCATGTCGAGACTCCACACTGGACCAAATTAGGCCCCTAATTCCAGCACCTACTCAAAAATAATTACAAAACCCATATATCTGCATAATAACATCAGACACGTAAAAAGAAGTACTTGTGAACTATTCTTTAAATAACAAAGAGGGTTAAAAAAAAAAAAACTCTTTGGGGCAATAGTAAATGCATACACATGACATTCTTACAAACTGCAGGATACAGAAGAAAATTGTTTGTCAGCAAACCAATTTAACCTGACCTCTCTGCAGGGCACAGTTCAGGACACCCTCACAAGTTACATACCTCCAATTTTCTAGAGAAGGTCCAGAAAAGAAACTACCTTGATAAAAACAGTGGAACGGGGCTTGTCCAGAAAAGATGTGATTTGCTTACTTGGTTTGGAAGCTCTGCCAGCATAAAACAAACAAACAAGAAAACAAACCAAAAAACCATACACACACACCAAAGAGTTACAAAGGGATTATTTAAGAGTCTTGTCTAAACTCTACCTTAATTTAAGTAAAGGGCTCCTAAGGGTGCACAAGGAATTTATCTTCCACCGTTACTGCAAATGGCAGGACACTACAAAGGTCACCCCTAGGAGAAGGGCGTTCAGACTACGCCTAAAAGAGCCACTGGCACACTGAAGGCTCTCATTCACTTTCAACATGCATTTTCCCTTTCACAAATACCTTACAAAGCCACTTCAGACAGTAACTAGCCAGGAGAGTTGTTTCCCCCCCAACCCCCCTTTTTTTTCTTACTTTCCAGAGAGAGCTTGTTGTATTCTACAGCTTCCGACAGAAGCTATATTAGCATAAATGCTCCAGCTGATTTAGACTTCCTCGACCAAAAGATCTTAGACTTTCAGCTGAAATGCTCTCGCTGCTGCCCATGGGGAGAGGCACAGAGCCAGAAAACAATGCCTGGAGTCCAGGGCACTCTGCTGACGTGGGCATCTCTCCTGCTGGCACTAGAAATACAGCATCCCGTCACATTCACTCCGCACAGATTATATGTGACCTCACAACCACAAATTGCAGGCACATGACCAGCACTGGCCTATCAGGCACTGAGCAACAAGTGACCTCACAACCACAAACTGCACCCACATCACCAGCACTGGCCTATCAGGCACTCAGCCACAAGTGACATCACAAACACAAACTGCAGACACGTGACCAGCACTGGCCTATCAGGCACTGAGCCGCAAGTGACATCACAAACACAAACTCCAACCACAGGACCAGCACTGGCCTATCAGGCACTGAGCCACAAGTGACCTCACAACCACAAACTGCACCCACATCACCAGCACTGGCCTATCAGGCACTCAGCCACAAGTGACCTCACAACCACAAACTCCACCCACATGACTACCACTGGCCTATCAGGCACTGAGCCACAAGTGACATCACAACCACAAACTGCACACACAGGATCAGCACTGGCCTATCAGGCAGTAGAGGAACAAGTGACCTCTCAACCAAGAATAGCAGCCCTGGACCTAGCACTGGCCTATCAAGCACTCAGCAGAAGTGGCCTCACAGATACAAAGAAGTAGCAACGTGGCTGCTGGTGGCCTAGCAGGTACTGAGGCCAAATTACTCCACAAACACAAACAGCAGCAATATGCATCGAGGTGGACTCTCAGGTGCTCATGCTGAAGTGACCTCACAGGCAGCCATGAAGCCAAATAGCTGCTCCTGGCCTCTTTGCAGCTGAGGCACAATTGACCTAAACAAGCACAAACAGCAGCAATGTGCATGCTGATCGCCAGTCACATACTGATGCACAACTCACCACAAAAGCACCAACAGCAGCAATGGCCCTGCTCACCCTTTAGGAGGCATGGAGACACAAGAGACCTCACCATCATCACCAACGCTACATGCATGCTGTTGGCCTACCAGCTTCAGAGGCACAACTCACCTCACAAGCACAAATGGCATCGACCTGCCTGCTGCTGCCCTATCTTTGACTGAGTCACAAGGGAGCTCAAAAGTGCAAACCTTCACAGAGGAGAAGCTCACCTGGGCCACTCGCACGTCCCTTGATTACGCTGTGATCACTCCACACAGAACAGTCTTCTGCAAAAGGCTTTCATCTCCTGGCAAGACTCTCTCCAGATCATGGGACAGCTCCACTCTGGCACCCTGGCGACAAATCACAAAAGGAACAATTGGTCTCGCTTTTCCTTTAGTACCATCAAGTCCGAGCTGGGAGCCTTCGCACTGCAGCACCTACACAATGGCAGCAGCATGCCACTTCCATTTCTAGTGCATTTCTAGGGACAGAGATCGGCTGAGGGAGCAGCTGCACTGCAAAGGCTTTCTGACACTCTCAGATCAACTTGGCACTGCACCGGGCATCAACCTGACGCCAGACCTCTGCTCTGCCACCTACTCTACAAACACACTGCCTCTGCCCCACACAGCTGCCTCTTCTGCTAGATACAACCAAGTGCCAGCAAGAAGAGATGCATGCAGGACACTCGCCACTTGCACACTCCCCAGCCACTGCTCTGCTCGCTGCCTTCCCTTGGCTTCTCAATCCAGACACTCAGGCAAGCTCTTGCGGTAACACCACAAGGTGGCCAAGGCACTCTAGGCTCACAAGGCCTGTGCAAATGAGCAGCACAAGATCAGGCACAGAGCTGCCTCCTTGGGTGATGCTGCTCTTTTCAGAGGGAAGGATCCTGCCTTCTTTGGGCACAGCAGGCTGCTGCTTTCCACCCCCATCCCCTCACAAACCTCCTGCTAGGGATGGGGACATGGGGATTTTCTGTAGTTATACAAAAGTTACAGATACAACACAGAAACACTTGAGAGTCCGGAAGGCCTCCTGAGCCCAAAGGAACCTCCCTTCCTTTCCTTTAGTTAATAGGACAAGGAGCCCTGGGGAAGGGAAAAAGGGTGCAGAGCCTTTGAAATGAGGCCCAAGGAATGAGACAGCCCCACACTGGATGGCTGCTGAAATGACAGCTCTCCTGGCTGCACAGCCTCTGCAGCACCAGTCCGCGCTCCACAGCTGGCTTCACAGAGCACTGAGGGCTGGGTGCCACGGGCAACCTGGCCCTGGGCACATCTTCACCCCTCGCAGAGCCGGGAGCCCAAGAGCTCTGAGACTTCCTCAGGTCAAGCTATGGACGCTTTGGGGCACTCACACAAAGGCACTCCGGACATGCTGGCATCTATTATAAGGGTCTTGGACTCGTCCTGTATGGCACCACAACCTCCTAGGAAAAGGAGGGGGCACCGTAGCATTTGTTGAGCGGGCTGGCAATAACAGCACTTGTGGGAGGCGGAATTTGCAGCACAGCAGAGGTACCAGGAGCTGAACCCACAACCCAAGTCACCCAGGGAAGACAGGCGCATTTATGGAAGCCTTCGCATCCAGACGTAGCCTCTTCTCAGTCACTTGCAGCTGCTTTCACAGAGGGCTCACGATGCTGGCCAAGATGTTGACAGGTACAGGGACACAGCCTGGCATCCTGCCTCCATCCTCAGCGCCTCTAGCACTGCACTGGGAACCTCCATGAGTGGAGCAACCTAGAAAGAAAGAAAGAATCGGAGTGTTACTGGCAGTTCTGCTGGCCTTACAGAGTCGCAACAGGCAGGGGCAAATGTCTCCCCTCTGTGCTGAGCTCTATTGGTGAGAACACAGCCAGCAGGGCCACCAAGACGTTCTACCCCTCTTTTTGGCACAGGTGACACCATGTCTGTATACCAGGTCCTGTTTGGGCTCTCCAGTTCTGCACAGGCACTAACACACTGCAGGGAGTCCAGCACAGGGACACCAAGACGGTCAGGGGCTGCAGCGTGGGGCATAAAAGGAGAGGCTGCGAGAGCTGGCTTTGTTCAGCCTAGACAAGAGAAGGCCAACGGGGATCTTCATGCTGTGCACAGCTACCTTATGGAGGGCACAGAGAAGATGGAGCCGGATTTTCTTGGAGGTGCACACTAGTAGCATGGGAGACAACAGGGACAAATCGGACAATGGGAAATGCTTCCGAGACATTAAGAAGAAACCTTTTTCTCCGTGACGGTGGCCAAACTGCGGCACAGGGATCCAGAGAGGTTCCCAGATCTCCATCCTTGGAGGTAATCAAAACTTCACTGGAAAAGGCCCCAAGATACCTCCTCTACTGGCACCTGCCTGGAGCAGGGCGTTGGAGCCCTGCTACCTCCACACGGCTCCCCCATTGCAGCCTCAAGGAATATGCTATTATGAGACTCTTGCCAAAGGCACCAGAGGCTTTGCAGATGCCGCCTCCACCGCTCAACAAGGACAGGTGTCTCAGAGCCACCCATCGCCCTCACAGGCCTGACTTCTTGTGAGGGGGCATCTCCCCTCTCTGCAAGGCTCTGCGTAGGCACAACGTGCAGAAATGCTTCTGACTGCTTTCATTAACTACCCATCTCGCTGAAGGACTGGAATGGATTAGCGTCTGAGATGGGAAGATGCAATGACGGTCCAGATTCAGCAGAAAGCCTTTAAGGAGGGAGAAGAGAACTCTCGCCAGCAGTCAGTAAAATCCCAAAGACTCACGGAAGCATCAAACCCTTCCGAAACTGCAAGCCTGAACCTCAGCTGACACAAACCACCAAACTGGGAGCAGCCCTGCCTTGCACCGCGATGCTCCAAGGAGGCAACACGGTCACCAACAGTCCTCACCCAGGTCTCCCAGAAGGACACTGTGATGGCACGCTGGGCCTTGGGAGCAGAGCACTGCTCTCTCCAGACACCTCCTCCCACGCTGAGCACCAAAACACTGGCGCCACCACCCGGCTCCACCACAGGGCATCTCGCACTGTAACACGCCATTACCTCCACACCTCACAGAGGGTTGGCAACCAACACACGCCTCTGCATCAGCGACACACAGCCCACAGCACCACACATGGCAGCACGCAGGGCACCCCAAGCACCCCACAACACACAAAGCCCAACTCTCCAGACCTTCCATTCCTTTCTAGTCCTCCAAGGCCTTGCAACAGGCTCTGCCTCTGAACAGCCACTCACAGCCCGGGGCCTGCTCACTTCCCACCTTCCCACCAGGAAGCAGAGAAGAAGTGCTCTCACAGGGGCTGATCAGGCCAGCTCTTGCCTCTCACTTGTGCCTCAACTTCTCTGAACAAGAAATCTCTTTCAAAATGTGGCCCATACCCTTTTTGGGGGGTGACATTCCTTCTGTCTCCTCCAACAGCCTTTGCACCCATTCTCCAATGACTGCATACGTGGACAGAAAATCAGAGACCCCTAAAGTGTTACAGTTCCAAATGTGTCATAAAAGCAGCTGGACACCTCAAAGACAGAGACAGCATGCAGACCTTGCAGGAAAATCTCACAAGCTCCCTGCTCTTTTGACAGGGGCAACTTCTAAAGCACACACACCCCGGGGAATAAGAGATTACTCACACCACTGCTCACACCAGCACTACATTCATTTAGCAGCCTCAAAAGTCTAGCTGGACTCCCTAGCTGACCGGGAGGACGCTGCAAGCTTCTACTTAGCAACAAGCGGAAAGGCAAACTCCATGGCCATGCTCACCACAGAACATCATCTGCATTTGAAATGTAGCAGTACTAACTCATGATGATGGAGTGGAATCAAATTTGTGTCAGATAATGTGGAACATCGACTTCTGCTTGATTAATGAGTTGCATTTCTGTATTGCTGTAGAGCTCTGCAGGGGTCAATCCCTCCTCTGAGCACACGCAACAAACCCAGAAGTGACCTCACCACCAGCATCCAAGCCATGCGTCTTCTCCTGACCTGTCAGCTGCTCACATAGAGGTGTCATCACATCACAGATTCACATCATGGCCTCATAATACTCACAATGCTCTCAAACACCCATTGCCTACCAGTTACTACACCAAAAGATTAGCTTCTGCTATGCATTATCAACACCTAGCCTATGAAATTTAAGAATTGCAGAACAGCCTGCAAGTAATTCTTGGCAACATTTTCTAACGGGAGGATTGCATGGGAGCAGCGATCATGAAACTGAAGACAGCAGGGCCTCGTGTCCCAGGCACAGGCAGAAGCCTTCCCGCAACTCAGAACTCTGGTTCCTTCCCCAATGCTGAACAAAACCAGAAAATCCTCTACACATCCAGGACAACAAGCATTCTCCTATTTTAGGCCCTGACAACTGGAGACACGTGGAAGGACTCAGGCCAGGGCATCTCAGTTGGTGAAACCAACTCTTCAACTCAGCAACTCTTCACCCTGACCTAGGAGCATGGAAAGAACAACGGCAAGTGCAAGCACTGGCCATTCATCAACTTTCAAGGCCCTTGACAAGCTGATGGGCGAGTGAAGAGTTAACAGGACTGAAGTTTGTCAATTGATATGCAGAAGAACTGATAGCACAAGAGCTGAGGTGCACAAAGCTGTTGAACAGAGGACTTAACAGGACTAAAGTCGTCTACCAACCGATATGCGCAAGGACTGATATGCACAAGGCTGCGGAATGGAAGCATTAACAAGACTGAAGAAGTCTGCCACCTGGAATCTGCATGGACCCCCGGGGAGGGAAGAAACAATACGGAGGTATTGTGGTCTTGCCTCGCTAGCAGGGTCCTCCCAAGCAGACATACAAACAGTCCTGGGATTGTGAAACTTGCTAAAAGTCAGCAAAAGCGTTGTTTGCCCAGAGCCCCAGCCGTATAAAAAGAGACTTGGGAGCTAGGAGAGTTTGAGCAGGGATGGGAACGTGACCTGACCATCCTCTCCGGCTGGACCGTGAGTATTCCCCCCCCCTCCCCTTTTCCCGGGACGCTGGGTTAAGGTAACTCCTCGAGGTTGAGAGCCCTCTCACTAGGAGAGTGAACAAGAAAGCTTTCAAGTAGGGATAAGCAGTGCTTCCAATTAATAACGCAGTAATCGACGGTTTCAGGTTATCCTTTCTAAATTAGTAACTGATGGTTTTGTGTTATCCTTTCTAAATTAGTAATCACATTATTTTAATGGATGTTACTAATCCAAGAACTTGTGTGAGGAAATAAACATTTTTTTTTACTATTATTATGCTACTGTCTCAGTCGTTGCTGTGGAACCTTCATAGCATGACAGCATGACACAAGCAAAACAGCTCACACTTACAGAGCTCTTCTGCAAACACCCTTCACCCTGCTGCCAGGCTCACAGGTCGCGGCACAAAGCAAGAGGCAGGGAGCAAAAACAATGGCTAAGGCACGGCATGATTTGTGGGCACAGCCTCTCTCAGAGCCACTCCAAAATGCAGTTTTCACAACAGAAGACACCATTGGGAAGGGCACCTCGCGACGACACCAGCAGCCTGCTCACACTTTGCCCAGCACCTCCCAAACGCACCTCGAAGCAGCACCTGGGGCTGCGCTGGCAGCAGCAGCTCAGGGAAACGCTTTAACAGGGATCCCAGAGCCACCACAGGGCCAAAGCTTCCTGCCCCCAAACCCCACCGAGCCGCCTCGGCCCAGCTGCTCGCGGCAGGCCGCCACGTCTGGCTGCAGGGCAGCTCCCCCCTCTGGCCCACGTCGCTCTGGCCCCTGCTCACGGCCCCACCAGCCCCTGCTGCAGCTCCTGCAGCAAAGCAGCCTCGTCGCCAGCACCGCTGCCCCGCCCCGGCGGGAGGGCACCCGCCGCCATTTGAACGCGCCCACAGCCCCCACCAAACGCTCTCGCCCGCTCGCTTCTCGCCTGCTTTGCTCCCGCTCCTCTTCCACCTCTTTCTTTGACGTCTTTTTTTTTTTCCCCACATGTTGGACTGCAATTGGCTGGCAGAGCCATCAGTGAAATCGATGCCCGCCATCCTCCTCCTGACAGCCAATAGGAGGGCTGCACTGGGGCGATGCCATGGCAACGCTGTTCCCTCCTGCCCTGGCGGCCAGCTCCACCCCCTCCCCCGCGGTCGGGCGCCATGTTGTGGGGGGCAGCGCGGGGCGCGGCTGGGCCTGCGGGCAGCGCGGCGCCGTGTGGTCGGGCAGTGCGGGGTCCCGGGGTGCGGCCGCTGCCCCGGCGGGGCTGGGCTGTGCGGCGGGGGCCCCGCGGGGCTGCTGGCTGCCCTGCGCCCTGGGGGCCGTGCGGGGTGTGGGGGGGTCAGCGTTGGGGCCTGTGCTGGTGGCAGCCCTGGCGCCGGCGTGGGGGCCCTGGGGCTGGCCGTGGCGCCGGAGCCCACAGGCAGCATCCTGCTGCCCCCAGGGCAGGGCAGGGCAGGGCAGTGTCCTCTCCCCCTCCTGCCCTGGCACCCTGCCCACGGCAGCCCCAGGGCTCGGCTAGGGAGCGGTGGTGTGGGGTCGCGAAGGTGCTGGGGGAGATGGCTGTGTTGGTCTCACCCCAGCACTGCCCACCCCAGCTCAGAGAAAAAACCTTGGCGTCAGCCAGGACCTGTTGAATGGGGATTGCACCTCTGCCTGTTTCCAATCTGCTCTCTCCAATGTATGTTCTTTTGGGTGCGGTGTTTTGAGCCTAGTTTGCAGGAGGACAGGGGCTGTGGCCATCTGAAGGTGGCATCTGTGAGCGCAAAACATGCTGCGCCAAGTTGGAAGGATCCAGGGGGAAGGAATAGAGATTTTCCCAAACACCCAGTGGACTTGGTGTTATTACAAGGTGATGGTTTCATTATGGTATATGGACATTTCCAGCAGGGTCTTGAGAGCCCCATGGAGCTGCAGGCCACCTCAGTGTCTGGGATGCAGGACCCCTTTCCTCTCAGAGCCAGACCCCAAAGAGGACCCACTCCCCGGAAAACCTGTCATGGATTCCCATGCTCCCCCTCCACCCTAAGAGGCGATGGAGCTGGCTGCACAGAAGCCTTGGGGCTCAGGACAGCCCCAACCCCAGGACCCAGGAGTCCTGGCTGCCACATTGTCCCCCGAGCCAGAGGGGACCCTCAGGCAGGGCTCTCGCAGCAGCCCCCAGCCCCGTCCAGGCACCCCCACAGCCCGGGATCCACAGCAGTTTTGGCAGTTAACAGTCTCTGTGCGACACCTCAGGAAGGATCTCCCAAAGCCCTTACCCTCGGTGGAGAGCCTCAGGAGTGTTGGGAACAAGGAGCTGTGGTCCTGGCTGATGGTGTCCATCCAGCAGTCCTCCATCTCGCTTGCCCTCTTGCTCTCGTTTCACCTCTCCAGCCAGAGAAACAGGACGCTCTTCCCATCTCATTACCCAAAACTCCTTTCCAACATGCCCCTGCTCCTCCGTCTGTTGGTGAGGGCCCCCAACGTGGTCCCACTGCCTCCTGTCCCCTCTCCTTGCCGTGGAGCCACTACGAAAGGCAGCCGTGGGGAGGGTGTGAGCAGTGCCCAGGAGTGCCTGGGCCTCACAGGGAAGTGAGGGTCCCCACAACGACACCGGGGAGACCTCCCTGTGATGTGGCACGTCCCATTGTGACCTCAGCTCGTGTCATCTGGGGGCTCAGTAGGTCACTGCCATGGAGATGGCACAGCCAGGGAGAGAGCAGAGAGATTTCCCCTCACGTCCTGGAAAGCCATCACTTCCCTTCACTGCAGTTATTTTCCATAATTTTCTGATAAATCCTTCAGGAATGTCTCCAGACAGTGTCAAAGACTGTGAAATATCTCAAACGGGGCACTGGAGAAGTCACTTCTGCGCCCCTGCACTGACAGGTCACTGCACTGGGCAGACCTGTGCAGGAATCTGGGGTTTGGGGGTTGGCGTTTTTACAGGATCCAAGGCATGTGGGATGAACCAGCACAAAGCATGGCCACAGGCTGAGAAATGCTTTGGTGAGCCTCAAAACTGATTTCTGCTGTGGGCCCCTCTTTTTGTGGAAGCAGGATGCAGGACAATGTGGGACAGGACTTAGCTTTCCTCCTTTAGGCACCAAGGCAGGATCTCTGCTTTTAGAAGTGCTCAGCAAGGTTTCTCAGTCAGCAGTGCTTGAGCTAGAGATGCTATGCCAGAGAAGAGCAAACATAGCCTTAACACACATCATCCAGAGGCCCTTATCCAGGACCCTGGAGCCTGCCAGGCTCCAAAGCCATGGGCGAGGCCAGGTAGCAAATGTGGGGAAGTTTTCCCATTTCCCATGAAGTTTGCCCATCTTTCCTTCTGGCTGAGGCTGAGGAAGCCATTTCTCATCCCTGGGCCTCATTTGGTCCATGGGCTTTTCAGTGTCACCTTGGGGCTGTGCTTCTCCCCTGGGTACGCTCCTCAGCCCCCTGCCCTCCTCCTCCCCGCAGGCACCCTTGCTCTCCCGGGTCTGTACAGCCCTGACATCCTGGATCTCCCCCATTTTATGACTCTGGGCTTCTCAGGACATGCTCACACACTGCAGTGCTGCTGTCCAGGCTCCAGTGCAGAGTCTATGAGGCAGTGCGATGCCTCAGGACGTGCATTTTGACTCGCTCCGAAGTTTGTGAGATGACCAGCTCCCAGCTCTGCAGCTGCTGAAGTTTGAGAGCATCCCTACAACCAGCCTTCCTGCTCTTCCTAATCTCTGCACAGTTTTGGGGCAAATCTTGCAGAAGGGAGACTCCATCCCCCTTGAATACTGTGAGAGATGTGGCTTTCCAAGTCACTGCAAAAGGAAGGACTCCTTTACTTCTTTGGTTTGCTTCCTGAGCCTGTGGCACCCGCTCTGTGATGCTGGGAGCCCCAGCTCTGCAGCCTGGTGTCTCTGCCCTTTCTCTCCCGTGTCTCCTGTTTGTCTACCCAAAGTCTTCTCTCCACACCAGGGGCATGGGAAGTGCTGCTTTAGAGAGCTCATTTGAAGCTGTGACATGTTGTGAAGCTGAAGGCCTGAAGGAGGCTAGTCTGGGACATGGCTGTGCCCACAGACCCCCTCCTGTTCCCAGCCTGAGGATCCAGGAAGGTCTCCAGGGAGAGCAGTGGGCTTGGGGGTGGGTGGGATGGGTTTCCCTCAACATCCCTGGGTCCTGCATGGGTTTCTCTGAGTGCTCAGGAAAATCCCTCTTCTCTAGTGCCTTGCATCAAGATTTTCCAGACTTTTGTTCAGAAACACAGCCTGGTCTGGGATCCCCAAGAGCAGCACGGCCCCCAGCATCGCCCGGGACCCCCAGGAGCTGTCTGGCTCTCTCTTCTGTTCCCCCATTCCCCGATTAAATGGACACTTTGTAACCTCACCTTTACAACACTCTATCTGGACACTGCAACACTGTGACTCCTCCCCTAGCTCATTCCCATAGGCAGCTGCTGATTTGTGACCTGCCTATTGGCTGGCAGGAGGAGGGGGGCGGGTCTGGATTTCACTGAAGGCTCTGTCAGCCAATCGGAGTCCACCATGTGGAAGAAAAACAGACGTGAAAGAGAGAGGTGGAAGAGGAGAGGGAGCGAAGCAGGGGAGGCTTTGGGTGGAAAGCAGGACCGGGCTTGGGCAGCTTGTTTCTCACAAGACCGTGAGAAACGCTCTGCCCCCCCTGGCCAGTATAACTGCTCTGCCTGGCACTGAGGCACAGGAGGACTCAGGGTGGAGATTGGGCTCTGCAGATAAGAGCCCCAGGGGCAGAGTTAGGAAACAAGAAAAGACCTCGAATGCGAAAAAACAGCATCTTTAAGTACACCGGAAACCAGCAGGGGCTGGAAAATGCCCCAAGCTGTAGTAAAAGTTTCTGAGCATAAAGAAAAATCAATGGAAAAAAAAGAAACCCTGTTCAAATGTGAATAATAGATGGATGTAACCGAGTAACCTTAAAAGAAATAGCTTCAGCAGTTACAGTTAAAACCAAACTATAACAACCTAATGGCCTTGGTAGGCTTTTCTTTTTGTCTGGGTTCTACAGAGTGACCCTCTGAAGAGCAACAACTTGAAAAGAAGCAGCCAGAAAGAGTGGTAGAATTGTTAGGCTAAGTAATGTGTTTTTTAAAAGTATCTAAATAATAGAATGAATCTAGGAGCCAGGAGAGAAGTAACATCAAAGGAAGATGGCATACCTAAGAATGAGGGGATACTCATACCAGGCTGATAACGAAACTCAACAGCTGTATTCTAGTGTTTGTAAAAATTCATGATCCTAAGTAAGGGGCTAACACCTTCCCTTGATGAAAGGAAAGGAAAGAAAGAGAAAAAGATGGTAAAATCTATGCATAAGTGTAACAGCTGTTGATCTGAAGTTAAAGTTGTCTGTTTCCTATAGAGAAGACAGGGAAATATGGGAAAATAATAAAAAAAAGGTGACCAACTCTATTTGAAGCTCCTCTAAAGGGAACTATTCCAGCTTGGGGAACAAACTGATCTTTCGGTGCAGGAAAGAAATGCCTGCAATTAAAGGAAATAAGATATCAGTGTTAAGATATTGAACTGGAACAACACTCGGATTCACCGAATTTGGGTCAATAGGCCAGACCAATCATGTTGCTATTAGGATTAAGACTGTTATTTTTAACAGTTGTTTACGTGTTACTGCAAATGGGCATGCTTTGCTTTTGGCGTCTATTAATAGCAGTGCGCATTTCCCCAGTACACTGTGCTTACCCAAAAGCCGCCCACTGCACACCAAGGGGAATTAGCTGACTTCTGAAATAAATGCGTGTGTCTGGCGGTGTCAAGGGGTGGAGTGACAGGCGCCACACAGGCAAGCGTGGGACTCCGGATGGTGCAGCCCACAGAAGAGGGGTTTGCTCTGGGGTGATCCCAGGAGTTAAGGAACCTTGGGTGCATCACAGCTGGAGCCACCACACTGTGGGGTTGCTGCAGCCTGGGGGCAACCGTCTAACGACCCCACGACTGACAATTCCAGACAGAGGAGAAGTGACACCACAGACTCACCCCATAAACATCTAGGTGCTGTGGAACCATTCCCCACAGAAAGACCTGTTAGTGGGCAAATTGTTACTAACTGAACAGTGCTGTGGGCTGAGCACTAGGTTACCTGTTGATGTGCATGCTGTTATTGACTGAGGCCATACAGCTTTTGTGTAACTGCGGTCTGGCGTTGTTTTGACTCGCTATAGAAAAGAGTAAGCCACAGAAGTTGGTGTGGACTCTGACCGACCATCAGCTGGCCTGTGGATGTGAATGGCGTGGTGAGGAGAATCGGGGTAAAACTGTACCAGAAGGGTGACCAATAAAGGGCGAGAGCAGTCGCTGTACCGTGCATCCATGATTTAAGTGTAGAGCTCTGATATGTATATATATTTTTTCAGTTCTGTTATATTTCTAGCTTTTTTTGTTATAACCTCTTATCTCTAATAAATTCTCATACTTGACAAATGATGATCTCTTGGAGTTCAGTGCAAATAAACCCTGAATCCGAAAGAATCACAGAGGCCCCTCTATTGGCGTGTCACAGGTAACACTCACAAGGGGCATCAAATCTCTTGAACGGGATGGTTGGTTACTGTCCAGATGGTGGTGGCAGTCTCCTTTGCCAGGGTCCTTCCAACAGTGGCTTCCACTGGATCAGATGAGACTCCCCGAACTGTTCTTCTGGGGAATTTTTATAGTCCAGCTGGCTTGTGGTCCTGTGTGACCTCTCCAGCATATGCATGAGCCATTGCTACTGATTACCTTAAATTGCATATCAAAGCATCTCCTAACTCTCCTAAGAATGCACAAAAGACTGTCCTACATAGCCGCTTCTTCATTTGCAGGAGCAGTTTGTACTGTCGATTTTCAAGGGCCTTAAGTATTTACAGTTTAATCAGTTCTGCAGCAGGAGCTGCTGCAGAGATTCTGAAACAGCCAGATACTCCACCTGAGATGGTACTCACCACATTTAAGCACAGGAATTGGTCCAGGCACAGCAGGATCTGCCTCTAGAAATCTCTAGAACTGTCTGAAATACCCACTTGGAGAGGTTCTGCACCAGTCAGTCCAACACTTAATTTGGAAAGTGGTAGGAGTTCTGTCAGTCTCCTAGTTTCAAGTCCATCCCCTGTTTCAGATGACCAGCCCCAGGGCTCCCACGCTGGCACCAGGGCTGCCACCAGCACAGGCCCCAACGCTGCCCCCCCCACGCCCCGCACGGCCCCCAGGGCGCAGGGCAGCCAGCAGCCCCGCGGGGCCCCTGCCGCACAGCCCAGCCCCGCCGGGGCAGCGGCCGCACCCCGGGACCCCGCACTGCCCGACCACACGGCGCCGCGCTGCCCGCAGGCCCAGCCGCGCCCCGCGCTGCCCCCCACAACATGGCGCCCGACCGCGGGGGAGGGGGTGGAGCTGGCCGCCAGGGCAGGAGGGAACAGCGTTGCCATGGCATCGCCCCAGTGCAGCCCTTCTATTGGCTGTCAGGAGGAGGAGGGCGGGCATCGATTTCACTGATGGCTCTGCCAGCCAATTGCAGTCCAACATGTGGGGAAAAAAAAAGACGTCAAAGAAAGAGGTGGAAGAGGAGCGGGAGCAAAGCAGGCGAGAAGCGAGCGGGCGAGAGCGTTTGGTGGGGGCTGCGGGCGCGTTCAAACGGCGGCGGGTGCCCTCCCGCCGGGGCGGGGCAGCGGTGCTGGCTTTGCCGGGGCTGCTTTGCTGCAGGAGCTGCAGCAGGGGCTGGTGGGGCCGTGAGCAGGGGCCAGAGCGACGTGGGCCAGAGGGGGGAGCTGCCCTGCAGCCAGACGTGGCGGCCTGCCGCGAGCAGCTGGGCCGGGGCGGCTCGGTGGGGTTTGGGGGCAGGAAGCTTTGGCCCTGTGGTGGCTCTGGGATCCCTGTTAAAGCGTTTCCCTGAGCTGCTGCTGCCAGCGCAGCCCCAGGTGCTGCTCGGAGCAGCGTTTGGGAGGTGCTGGGCAAAGTGTGAGCAGGCTGCTGGTGTCGTTGCAAGGTGCCCTTCCCAATGGTGTCTTTTGTTGTGAAAACTGCATTTCCGAGTGGCTCTGAGAGAGGCTGTGCCTGCATGTGATGCCGTGCCTTAGCCATTGTTTTTGCTCCCTGCCTCTTGCTTTGTGCCGCGACCTGTGAGCCTGGCAGCAGGGTGAAGGGTGTTTGCAGAAGAGCTCTGTAAGTGTGAGCTGTTTTGCTTGTGTCATGCTGTCATGCTATGAAGGTTCCACAGCAACGACTGAGACAGTAGCATAATAATAGTAAAAAAAAATGTTTATTTCCTCACACAAGTTCTTGGATTAGTAACATCCATTAAAATAATGTGATTACTAATTTAGAAAGGATAACACAAAACCATCAGTTACTAATTTAGAAAGGATAACCTGAAACCGTCGATTACTGCGTTATTAATTGGAAGCACTGCTTATCCCTACTTGAAAGCTTTCTTGTTCACTCTCCTAGTGAGAGGGCTCTCAACCTCGAGGAGTTACCTTAACCCAGCGTCCCAGGAAAAGGGGAGGGGGGGGGAATACTCACGGTCCAGCCGGAGAGGATGGTCAGGTCACGTTCCCATCCCTGCTCAAACTCTCCTAGCTCCCAAGTCTCTTTTTATACGGCTGGGGCTCTGGGCAAACAACGCTTTTGCTGACTTTTAGCAAGTTTCACAATCCCAGGACTGTTTGTATGTCTGCTTGGGAGGACCCTGCTAGCGAGGCAAGACCACAATACCTCCGTATTGTTTCTTCCCTCCCCGGGGGTCCATGCAGATTCCAGGTGGCAGACTTCTTCAGTCTTGTTAATGCTTCCATTCCGCAGCCTTGTGCATATCAGTCCTTGCGCATATCGGTTGGTAGACGACTTTAGTCCTGTTAAGTCCTCTGTTCAACAGCTTTGTGCACCTCAGCTCTTGTGCTATCAGTTCTTCTGCATATCAATTGACAAACTTCAGTCCTGTTAACTCTTCACTCGCCCATCAGCTTGTCAAGGGCCTTGAAAGTTGATGAATGGCCAGTGCTTGCACTTGCCGTTGTTCTTTCCATGCTCCTAGGTCAGGGTGAAGAGTTGCTGAGTTGAAGAGTTGGTTTCACCAACTGAGATGCCCTGGCCTGAGTCCTTCCACGTGTCTCCAGTTGTCAGGGCCTAAAATAGGAGAATGCTTGTTGTCCTGGATGTGTAGAGGATTTTCTGGTTTTGTTCAGCATTGGGGAAGGAACCAGAGTTCTGAGTTGTGGGAAGGCTTCTGCCTGTGCCTGGGACATGAGGCCCTGCTGTCTTCAGTTTCATGATCGCTGCTCCCATGCAATCCTCCCGTTAGAAAATGTTGCCAAGAATTACTTGCAGGCTGTTCTGCAGTTCTTAAATTTCATAGGCTAGGTGTTGATAATGCATAGCAGAAGCTAATCTTTTGGTGTAGTAACTGGTAGGCAATGGGTGTTTGAGAGCATTGTGAGTATTATGAGGCCATGATGTGAATCTGTGATGTGATGACACCTCTATGTGAGCAGCTGACAGGTCAGGAGAAGACGCATGGCTTGGATGCTGGTGGTGAGGTCACTTCTGGGTTTGTTGCGTGTGCTCAGAGGAGGGATTGACCCCTGCAGAGCTCTACAGCAATACAGAAATGCAACTCATTAATCAAGCAGAAGTCGATGTTCCACATTATCTGACACAAATTTGATTCCACTCCATCATCATGAGTTAGTACTGCTACATTTAAAATGCAGATGATGTTCTGTGGTGAGCATGGCCATGGAGTTTGCCTTTCCGCTTGTTGCTAAGTAGAAGCTTGCAGCGTCCTCCCGGTCAGCTAGGGAGTCCAGCTAGACTTTTGAGGCTGCTAAATGAATGTAGTGCTGGTGTGAGCAGTGGTGTGAGTAATCTCTTATTCCCCGGGGTGTGTGTGCTTTAGAAGTTGCCCCTGTCAAAAGAGCAGGGAGCTTGTGAGATTTTCCTGCAAGGTCTGCATGCTGTCTCTGTCTTTGAGGTGTCCAGCTGCTTTTATGACACATTTGGAACTGTAACACTTTAGGGGTCTCTGATTTTCTGTCCACGTATGCAGTCATTGGAGAATGGGTGCAAAGGCTGTTGGAGGAGACGGAAGGAATGTCACCCCCCAAAAAGGGTATGGGCCACATTTTGAAAGAGATTTCTTGTTCAGAGAAGTTGAGGCACAAGTGAGAGGCAAGAGCTGGCCTGATCAGCCCCTGTGAGAGCACTTCTTGTCTGCTTCCTGGAGGTGGGAAGTGAGCAGGCCCCGGGCTGTGAGTGGCTGTTCAGAGGCAGAGCCTGTTGCAAGGCCTTGGAGGACTAGAAAGGAATGGAAGGTCTGGAGAGTTGGGCTTTGTGTGTTGTGGGGCGCTTGGGGTGCCCTGTGTGCTGCCATGTGTGGTGCTGTGGGCTGTGTGTCGCTGATGCAGAGGCGTGTGTTGGTTGCCAACCCTCTGTGAGGTGTGGAGGTAATGGCGTGTTACAGTGCGAGATGCCCTGTGGTGGAGCCGGGTGGTGGCGCCAGTGTTTTGGTGCTCAGCGTGGGAGGAGGTGTCTGGAGAGAGCAGTGCTCTGCTCCCAAGGCCCAGCGTGCCATCACAGTGTCCTTCTGGGAGACCTGGGTGAGGACTGTTGGTGACCGTGTTGCCTCCTTGGAGCATCGCGGTGCAAGGCAGGGCTGCTCCCAGTTTGGTGGTTTGTGTCAGCTGAGGTTCAGGCTTGCAGTTTCGGAAGGGTTTGATGCTTCCGTGAGTCTTTGGGATTTTACTGACTGCTGGAGAGAGTTCTCTTCTCCCTCCTTAAAGGCTTTCTGCTGAATCTGGACCGTCATTGCATCTTCCCATCTCAGACGCTAATCCATTCCAGTCCTTCAGCGAGATGGGTAGTTAATGAAAGCAGTCAGAAGCATTTCTGCACGTTGTGCCTACGCAGAGCCTTGCAGAGAGGGGAGATGCCCCCTCACAAGAAGTCAGGCCTGTGAGGGCGATGGGTGGCTCTGAGACACCTGTCCTTGTTGAGCGGTGGAGGCGGCATCTGCAAAGCCTCTGGTGCCTTTGGCAAGAGTCTCATAATAGCATATTCCTTGAGGCTGCAATGGGGGAGCCGTGTGGAGGTAGCAGGGCTCCAACGCCCTGCTCCAGGCAGGTGCCAGTAGAGGAGGTATCTTGGGGCCTTTTCCAGTGAAGTTTTGATTACCTCCAAGGATGGAGATCTGGGAACCTCTCTGGATCCCTGTGCCGCAGTTTGGCCACCGTCACGGAGAAAAAGGTTTCTTCTTAATGTCTCGGAAGCATTTCCCATTGTCCGATTTGTCCCTGTTGTCTCCCATGCTACTAGTGTGCACCTCCAAGAAAATCCGGCTCCGTCTTCTCTGTGCCCTCCATAAGGTAGCTGTGCACAGCATGAAGATCCCCATTGGCCTTCTCTTGTCTAGGCTGAACAAAGCCAGCTCTCGCAGCCTCTCCTTTTATGCCCCATGCTGCAGCCCCTGACCGTCTTGGTCTCCCTGTGCTGGACTCCCTGCAGTGTGTTAGCGCCTGTGCAGAACTGGAGAGCCCAAACAGGACCTGGTATACAGACATGGTGTCACCTGTGCCAAAAAGAGGGGTAGAACGTCTTGGTGGCCCTGCTGGCTGTGTTCTCACCAATAGAGCTCAGCACAGAGGGGAGACATTTGCCCCTGCCTGTTGCGACTCTGTAAGGCCAGCAGAACTGCCAGTAACACTCCGATTCTTTCTTTCTTTCTAGGTTGCTCCACTCATGGAGGTTCCCAGTGCAGTGCTAGAGGCGCTGAGGATGGAGGCAGGATGCCAGGCTGTGTCCCTGTACCTGTCAACATCTTGGCCAGCATCGTGAGCCCTCTGTGAAAGCAGCTGCAAGTGACTGAGAAGAGGCTACGTGTGGATGCGAAGGCTTCCATAAATGCGCCTGTCTTCCCTGGGTGACTTGGGTTGTGGGTTCAGCTCCTGGTACCTCTGCTGTGCTGCAAATTCCGCCTCCCACAAGTGCTGTTATTGCCAGCCCGCTCAACAAATGCTACGGTGCCCCCTCCTTTTCCTAGGAGGTTGTGGTGCCATACAGGACGAGTCCAAGACCCTTATAATAGATGCCAGCATGTCCGGAGTGCCTTTGTGTGAGTGCCCCAAAGCGTCCATAGCTTGACCTGAGGAAGTCTCAGAGCTCTTGGGCTCCCGGCTCTGCGAGGGGTGAAGATGTGCCCAGGGCCAGGTTGCCCGTGGCACCCAGCCCTCAGTGCTCTGTGAAGCCAGCTGTGGAGCGCGGACTGGTGCTGCAGAGGCTGTGCAGCCAGGAGAGCTGTCATTTCAGCAGCCATCCAGTGTGGGGCTGTCTCATTCCTTGGGCCTCATTTCAAAGGCTCTGCACCCTTTTTCCCTTCCCCAGGGCTCCTTGTCCAAGTAACTAAAGGAAAGGAAGGGAGGTTCCTTTGGGCTCAGTTTTGAGGTCACCTGTGGCTCATTGCGTGATAGGCCAGTGCTAGTCCCATGGCTGCTCTTTGTGGTTGTGATGTCACTTGTGTCTCAGTGCCTGACAGGCCAGTGCTGGTCACGTGGGTGCAGTTTGTGGTTGTGATGTCACTTGTGGCTCAGGGCCTGATAGGCCAGTGCTGGTCCTGTGGGTGCAGTTTGTGTTTGGGATGTCACTTGTGGCTCAGTCCCTGATAGGCCAGTGCTGGTTATGTGGGTGGAGTTTGTGGTTGTGATGTCACTTGTGGCTCAGTGCATGATAGGCCATGCTGGTCCTGTGGGTGGAGTTTGTGTTTGTGTTGTCACTTGTGGCTCAGTGCCTGATAGGCCAGTACTGGTCACATGGGTGCAGTCTGTGGTTGTGATGTCACTTGTGGCTCAGTGCCTGATAGGCCAGTGCTGGTCATGTGGATAGAGTTTTTGTTTGTGATGTCACTTGTGGCTCAGTGCCTGATAGGCCAGTACTGGTCACATGGGTGCAGTCTGTGGTTGTGATGTCACTTGTGGGTCAGTGAGTGCTAGGCCAGTGCTGGTCAGGTGGGTGGAGTTTGTGTTTGTGATGTCACTTGTGGCTCAGTGCCTGATAGGCCAGTGCTGGTGATGCGGGTGCAGTTTGTGGTTGTGATGTCACTTGTGGCTCAGTGCCTCATAGGCCAGTGCTGGTCCTGTGGGTGCATTTTGTGGTTGTGATGCCACTTGTGGCTCAGTGCCTGATAGGCCAGTGCTGGTCACGTGGGTGCAGTTTGTGTTTGTGATGTCACTTGTGGCTCAGTGCCTGATAGGCCAGTGCTGGTCCTGTGGTTGGAGTTTGTGTTTGTGATGTCACTTGCGGCTCAGTGCCTGATAGGCCAGTGCTGGTCACGTGTCTGCAGTTTGTGTTTGTGATGTCACTTGTGGCTGAGTGCCTGATAGGCCAGTGCTGGTGATGTGGGTGCAGTTTGTGGTTGTGAGGTCACTTGTTGCTCAGTGCCTGATAGGCCAGTGCTGGTCATGTGCCTGCAATTTGTGGTTGTGAGGTCACATATAATCTGTGCGGAGTGAATGTGACGGGATGCTGTATTTCTAGTGCCAGCAGGAGAGATGCCCCTGTCAGCAGAGTGCCCTGGACTCCAGGCATTGTTTTCTGGCTCTGTGCCTCTCCCCATGGGCAGCAGCGAGAGCATTTCAGCTGAAAGTCTAAGATCTTTTGGTCGAGGAAGTCTAAATCAGCTGGAGCATTTATGCTAATATAGCTTCTGTCGGAAGCTGTAGAATACAACAAGCTCTCTCTGGAAAGTAAGAAAAAAAAGGGGGGTTGGGGGGGAAACAACTCTCCTGGCTAGTTACTGTCTGAAGTGGCTTTGTAAGGTATTTGTGAAAGGGAAAATGCATGTTGAAAGTGAATGAGAGCCTTCAGTGTGCCAGTGGCTCTTTTAGGCGTAGTCTGAACGCCCTTCTCCTAGGGGTGACCTTTGTAGTGTCCTGCCATTTGCAGTAACGGTGGAAGATAAATTCCTTGTGCACCCTTAGGAGCCCTTTACTTAAATTAAGGTAGAGTTTAGACAAGACTCTTAAATAATCCCTTTGTAACTCTTTGGTGTGTGTGTATGGTTTTTTGGTTTGTTTTCTTGTTTGTTTGTTTTATGCTGGCAGAGCTTCCAAACCAAGTAAGCAAATCACATCTTTTCTGGACAAGCCCCGTTCCACTGTTTTTATCAAGGTAGTTTCTTTTCTGGACCTTCTCTAGAAAATTGGAGGTATGTAACTTGTGAGGGTGTCCTGAACTGTGCCCTGCAGAGAGGTCAGGTTAAATTGGTTTGCTGACAAACAATTTTCTTCTGTATCCTGCAGTTTGTAAGAATGTCATGTGTATGCATTTACTATTGCCCCAAAGAGTTTTTTTTTTTTTTAACCCTCTTTGTTATTTAAAGAATAGTTCACAAGTACTTCTTTTTACGTGTCTGATGTTATTATGCAGATATATGGGTTTTGTAATTATTTTTGAGTAGGTGCTGGAATTAGGGGCCTAATTTGGTCCAGTGTGGAGTCTCGACATGAAACCCCTAGCAGCTGCCTTGCTTCTGTGCTCATGGACTTTCACAGGATATTTGAAAGGCCTGTTTGTCAGAGTTCGGGCTTCCTGCTCAGCAGTGAGTGTTAGGAAGCTGTCTGCACTGTCCCCCATAAACTGGCAGCCCCGTACATCTAATTGTCCTTGAAAGCTGACTCGTGCTTTTTCCTCTTAACACTTTGCCTTCCTTAAGCACGCTTGCATGCCAACAGCCATCTTGCAGCCAGTCGAACGCACACCATGGTGTTCCGATTGCCTGATTCGTGTTGTCATCTGTTTCCCCTTGTGTTGTCAGCTCAGCTCCCTTTGAAGCTCACCACCTTCAAGACCTTCCAGGCTCCTGTCCTAGGTGCCTTGGTGTGGGCAATGCCTGCTGTGGTTGGCTCCTTCCTCGGAGATATTCAAGCCATCTGGACACAGTCCTGGGCAACATGTGCTAAGTGACCCTTCCTGAGCAGGAGGGTCGGACTAGATGATCTCCAGAGGTCCCTTCCAACCTCAACCATTCAGTGATTCTGTGAACTCTAGGATAAAAAGCAAAGATAAATTCATTTACTTCAGGAATCTCTGTGGATGTCTGGGTTTTTTGTTTTTTTTTTTTTAAAAAAAACTTGTCCTGGGCCATGAATCAACATGTTAACAGAGAGACAAAGTAGGCCATGAACTGAATTTAAAAGTACAGGTTTTCTTCTTGTCTTAAAATATGCATCCATTTTCTCATCTCTCTTAGACTGACAGATATAGGCCTAAACCAGAAGGTGCCTCTTGTGAAAATAGGTAAAACTAGATGGTTGGATTCCAGCAATGCTTCCTTGCTTTCTGCATCGTAGAACTGCATGCTCATCTTTTGTGTCCATGCAGAGCTTTGATAAAGTTACTGTGTAGGCACCAAGTGTGCATATGTCAGATTTTCTGCGTGTTTGTGACTGACCCTTCTTGTTTCTTCTCATTAGGAAAACTTGGATATGTCCTCCCGAGGAGAACTGATGAGGAAATCGCTGACACTCAAGATGGCAGTGCAGGTTAGTTCTGGCTTTCAATTTTCTTTACTGTGTTCTGGCCAAAAGCCTCCTCTGAAACAGCTGAAATGAGTTGAGCTATTGGATATTTTTTTAATCTATTCACATTTCTGTATAGCCTTAGCGCTTACAAGCCATAGTCAGGGACTCCAGGGCCCTGCCGGTAAGCTCTGGACAGAGAGTCAGCAAACAAAACCAGTCCTTTTCCCAAATGCTTATAACCGAGCACAAGAGAAAAGGCAAGAGATGGCTGTCAAGAGGTGGGAATACAAGGAAATGCACAGTCCTACTCTGAATGATGAGCACTGCTCTCACTGCAGCAGTAGCCTGACAGTTTTCATGGGTTTTGAGCAGCCCAGCAAGAATTTTCAGGAGGCAAGGAAGACTGCCAGGTGCATATGAAAACCTTCTCCCAAGCGTGAAGGCGGCAGCTGAGAAGAGAACATGCTTCTGCATTTTTGTATTGAGGGGTTAGTCAGTGAGAGGTGCTGTCAGGGCTAGCTCGGAATTCAGAGCTGTTTTCTGGGCACTCAGTGGGAACTAATGTAGGAAGGAGGGTAATTCATGAAAGGCCTTAGCAACTCTGTTTGCTGTGAGAGAAGACACTTGAAGGGTTTCAGGAGAACGCGCTTTGTGATGAAGGGAATAAGTTCAGAAGACGATCTTTAGAGCAACTTTCTGAATGGATCTGAGTGGGGCAAGGCTGTACTTCAGGACAGAAGAGGATGTTGCAGTAGTTGAGCTGATCATGCCTTGAGGAAGAGGGGTAATTATGCAATACCTCGTGAAGGCAGTACCTCGCCCACGTTGCGCAGCCTGTGCAAGACTTGAACAAGGGGAATAAAAACCTATAAAAAGGTTCAGGCCAGAACTTGTATGCATCATAATTATCATCCTGTATGCATCGTAATTAATTGAAGCTCTCTCAGGAGCTCCCTTCTTGACTTGTCCTGCTGTTTTTGGTAACAGCTGTGAATATGAAGTTCAGGGGAAATCGGGGCAATAGATTCACAAATACAGCTGCTTTGCAAGGCTTTACAGTTACTTTGCAAGGCTCTGGCCTATCATATGCCAAAGTCAAGCTGCATATAAGTACCATGTGCCTTTTTTTTTAAAAAAAAAAAAACTTCCCAACAAAGATGGAATTTTGCTCTCACAAGGAAGAACATGTAATGCAGTTTGAAATCAGATGCACGACAAATACATATAATGGGCTGGAAACTTCCTAGATCTCACAGTACCTTCTGGGGTAGACTGCACTTGATTTTCAACTTAGTGTGACCTAATCTTGTTTTTGTTTTTGCCTTTGAAATGCTTGCAGATGGAAACATGCAGTCTACAGCAGCGATTCCCCATCCTCCGCTGATGATGATGAGCAACATTCTGCCCAGGAATCTATTGAAGAGGAGGAGCAAGTGCCTGACTGTGAAGCATTCTCCTCCCTGCTCTTGTACAGAGTCTAAATGGTGGCAATACTTAATGCGTTGGCATAATATGTAAGTTGTTGGCACCGGTGGCTCTTAACTGGGCTCTCTACCATTGGACTTTTAGAATTGATTCTTTAAGAGCAATTGGATTTCTTTGGAGAGGTTAGACGTAAACTCTAAATGTTTTAATGTAAAATTCTACTGCCCCTCTGCTTTACAGTAGGCTATTCAGAAAGAACCCCCCCAACAGAAAATGTATAAATAGAGGCAAGGATGGGGTTTCTTTGCCTTCCTTTAACCTAGGACATGGGTTCTGTTGAATTTATCTTTAGGTAAACTGAGGCATCAATACCTTTGTGTGCTTGAAAAACTTCTGCCAATACTGAGCTTTTATAGTAGTAGTAAAAAGCCATTTCTTAAGAATTTTTAAAATGCAGACTATATGTAGATTCAAGGTGGAGGGAATTCCTTGCCATAGTTAAAGGCTTAGTGACTTGTGTGATAAAAGAAAAGTATACTCAAAAGGGGTCCTGGTTTAAAGAGGTGGTTTGGGGTTTTGTCGTCTTTGAGTGTTTCCTGTACATGTGACCTTGATTAGTGTATAAGCAGGAGAGGGTTATCTGTTAGAAGTCAATTGTAATCTTTTGCTTGAAAGACCAGGGGTTTCCCTTTGTGGGCACAATATCCGAAGATTTAAGAGTTAGCTGTATATATTCTCTATCATCAGGAAAACTCAATTCACAGCATGATGAAATAGAACTGTAAATTCTTCTCTTTCAATAAGGTTAAAAGTACTGCAAATAAGGAAACCAAAACCTTCAAGTGTTTTGCTGCTTTATTCATTGACATTCTCTTCTAAACAACAGCAGGTTAGCTTTGCTAGTTGGTATTTAAGTATTATCTGGAAATGCAGAATACCTTTTTCTTCCTCCCACCTTTACCCTTTCTCCTCAGCTATTGCCGACCAATTCTGGGAGACAAAAAAATCCAATAACTTGCAACTTTTTAAGAAGGAATGAAAGGCTTTGCTATCAAGTCCTGCTTGTCTATCTGGAGATAGATCAGATCCATGGACTAGTAGACTGAGTTTAGTGAACTGTTAAAGATATGAAGTGGAAATGGGAGGAGGCAGATGGACTGGGGGGAAGGAAGCAGCAAAAGTTTGTGGAGAAGCTGCAAGGCTTTAGATAGCAGGACAGCATGAGTCGTGATATTTGATGATGTCATTTGAAGGAACGGCAAGAAAGGCTTCAGGCAGAGCCTCAAAGATGTCAGTGTCTGAGGTACTGCTACTTGGGCTGAAGGCTTTGAACTCTTTGAGGAGGCCTACATTAATTGTTATATCCTAAATCCATTTTCTTCTCATCCTCTTTGGAAAGATAAGGTGGAACCTTTGCACCTTGGCTCCTGGACGTCAGAGAGCGACATGGCTCCCCCCATCCTGAGGAAATGGAGGACTGTTTCCAGGGCCAGCAGTGACCCCTGACCTGGGGGCTTAGCCCTGAACTACTGGAGCCTTCTGTGAGAAAAGGGACCTGCTTTGCTGCCAGAAACTCTTGACGTGCTGGAATTTCAGTATTCAATTTTAGAAGGAATTTACCAACAGCATCCAAGTTAAGCACTTGCAAAGCCTTTGATGGTAAACGCATCCAGTTAGGGTTTGTGTTTGCGTGTTCAGGAAGACATCATCAGCTGGAGAGTAACCTGTTTCATCTTTTAAACACCTTCCTGTAAGGCCAACTCTCAGAAGCCTGGAAAGTGAAGGCTGTACTCCTCCTGAAGTCTGCTGATGGAAATGGAGGTAGTTGTCTTCCTAAAGTCGCTGAAACACAAGATGGGAATTGAGCTTCGTAATTTTTCAAGCTTTGGCCTTTATGAAGCAAGAGCTGACACTGTAGTTAAGGCGTTGAAGTGCTCAACTGATTTCTCTGCTGAACAATGTAACAACTCTACTTTGCAGTGGCAGACTGTGGGAAGGTATGCTTTTAGTGAGCACATCTTGATTGCCTTTTACATTGCACTCATTGCATACACTGGGCGCAGGATATAAACAGCCATCTCAAAGTCACCGCACTGATTCCCCTAGGCAAACTTCCAGATCTGTCGAGTAAGCCTGTGTGTGAGAATGTGGGGAAGGCTGGGTCCGAGTGAATCTTGACTCCGAAAACACTTCAGAAAAAAGTTTTCAGTATTGTTTTCCGGCTAAGCAAATGTTAATAGGTTCAGGTAGGGTGCCCTCGTGATAACAGTATCCAGTTGCTTGGGAAAGCACAGCATTCAGGTGCTTCATCTTCACTTAAGTGCCCTTGAAACTGGAAAAGGAAACTCAAAACAATACCTATCCATCCATCTGAATCGGCAAGCAACAAAACTTGTGCATATGCTGGACTGTTCTGTAGTAATGTTGTAAATGGAGCTTCCCAGGAGACTCCAAAAGCCTCCACCTTACGTGGACATGTGGAACATAAATGAGAGTTGGTGTTGTCCTCTGGCCTGCCTGTGTGCTGGTGAAAAGGAAGTTTGTATGAGAATATTGAGCCATGTAGAATAGGCTGCTATGTAACTAATAACTCTGTATCTATGCAAACGAACACATGTAAACACATGTAAAGAGGATGTAAAATGTAAACTGATGAAAACTGTATCAACCAGATAGATAGTACATCGAGACAAAGTGTCAGAACACACCTACCAAGACAAACCGATGACTTAATAATAGGGTATAATTTCTGCTCCGCTTAAATTACAGACCTAGCTACACAGACAGAAAAGGACCTTAACCTCTGGCTGACTTCAGAGCTACTGAGATGTAAGTCACTCCTAAGGAGCCTCGCAGCTCGGTTTGTGTGGGGCGTGCTTGAGAAAAGAAGCCGAGCCCTTCAGCAAGGTGGATGAGCCTGGGTGCACTGCTGCACCCCCGGGACTGCTGAGTTTTCAGCTCAGGATGGACACGTGCCCAAGTCAGTCTGGAGCACAAGGCAGGAAAGGTGAGGGCAGGCACTGTCCTGTTTGCCTGGTCATGAATCATAATTTCAAAGGTCATTTTGGAAGAGGTGACCAGCCTTCAAGCTGTCTGAAGAGCTCCCCAGCTCACAGCCTGCTGCCTCATTTCCAGAGGCTCCTTCAGACCAGGTTTCTCGCTCAGGAACATCACAAGCCATTGCCTGTACGTGGTGCCTCAAGCACATTAGCACATGCTGGTGGTACATGTGGGCGCTGACTAGACATTACTGGTAGATGACCAGAGAGGCAACCATCAGATAACCCAAATGGAGATCTTCCTCTTGTGTGACAGATGAGCCCTCAACCATGTAACGTGTGTGCCCATACTGTCACAGCTCTCAAATGTTTCTAGTAAAGGTCCAGCTGCTGTAATACAGTGAATCTTCTGTAAATTCTCTCCCTGCCACCCTGGAGCATGGTTTCTGAAATACTCACGGATAGCTGGTGCCGCTTGCTGGACCAATAGGCTCACTGCCAGCCTTTCATTAACATTTTCCACAGACGTCCCTCCATAGCATAAGAGCATAATTTGCCACAAGCAAATAGTCCAAAAATCGAGTGTTCCTCAGACTTTTGCTAACGATAGTACCTTTTCTGAGATAACACCCATTTGCCCTGCAGTTCGTATAGCTAAAACCAGATTTTGGCATGCCATTTGACACGCTGCCCAATCATTTGTATTATTATAATCCCAATTCAGATCTCCTCGTGGGCAAGGCTGTCGGTTATCATCTCAGTCTGCCAATTCCCTATCCTTTTTTCAATATCCATTCTCTATCCCCTGGCTGAAATATCTGTTGAAACAATACTTGAACATCCCCCTAACAAATGGGATGTCCCTCTACTCTTGTACAAAACAGTCGAGCTGCCTTTTCCGGGTCCTCCCACACCCGGGGCATTTGCTGTGCCCATTGAAGTAGATCTCTGGGAGCCCACGGCCAATAAACGCAGGCACGCAAGACCAGTGCCAGTGCTCACCAGATGAGAACCTCGCTGTGTTCTATCTGGGGTGCCAAACAAATAAGATAATCTGTTCTGTTTTCTTTGCTCTCGGGTACTGGTAATGAGGAGCAGGAGTCATATTTCTAAGTTTTTAAGTATTATTGCTGGCAATAAGGTCCTTCTTATGCTCTCAGCCAGGTAGTGAGAAAAAGGGATTTCCAACTAAGCTGTAAAGCCTTGTACCTGCTACTGGCCTATCAGACGCAAAGGCAGAACTGAAATCAGGTCTGCATCGACACCATGTGCTTCCTGCTGCCCTATAAGGTACAGGCGCACAATGACCTCACAACGACAAAGAGGAGCCATGCGCCTACCATGGCATTATGTGGTGCTGAAGGCAGAAATAACCTGACAGGTAAAAACCAGCAGACATGTGACCAGCACTGGCCTATCAGGCACTGAGCCACAAGTGACCTCACAACCACAAACTGCACACACGTGACCCGCACTGGCCTAGCAGGCACTCAGCCACAAATGACATCACAAACACAAACTGCACACACAGGACCAGCACTGGCCTAGCAGGCACTCAGCCACAAGTGACATCACAAACACAAACTGCAAGCACAGGAGAAGCACTGGCCTATCAGGCACTGAGCCACAAGTGACATCCCAAGCACAGACTGCAGCCATGTTACCAGCACTGGCCTACCAGGCACTGAGCCACAAGTGACATCACAACCACAAAGTGCACCCACATCACCAGCACTGGCCTATCAGGCACTGAGCCACAAGTGACATAACAAACAAAAACTCCACCCACATCACCAGCAATGCCCTATCAGGCACTGAGCCACAAGTGACATCACAACCACAAACTGCAGCCATGTTCCCAGCACTGGCCTATCAGGCACTGAGCCACAAGTGACATCGCAAACAAAAACTCCACCCACATCACCAGCACTGGCCTATCAGGCACTGAGCCACAAGTGACATCACAACCACAAACTCCACCCACAGGACAAGCACTGGCCTATCAGGCACTCAGGAAAAACAGACATCACAACCACAAACTGCATCCACATCACCAGCAATGCCCTATCAGGCACTGAGCCACAGTTGAAATCACAACCACAAACTGCACCCACATCACCAGCACTGGCCTATTAGGCACTGAGCCACAAGTGTCATCACAACTACAAACTGCAGCCATGTGACCAGCACTGGCCTATCAGGCACTCAGCCATAAGTGACATCACAACCACAAACTGCACCCACGTAAACCAGCACTGGCCTATCAGGAACTCAGCCACAAGTGACATCACAACCACAAACTCCACCCACAGAACAAGCACTGGCCTATCAGGCACTGAGCCACAAGTGTCATCACAAACACAAACTGCACCCACGTAAACCAGCACTGGCCTATCAGGCACTCAGCCATAAGTGACATCACAACCACAAACTGCACCCACGTAAACCAGCACTGGCCTATCAGGCACTGAGCCACAAGTGACATCACAACCATAAACTGCACCCACGTGACCAGCACTGGCCTATCAGGCACTGAGCCACAAGTGACATCACAACCACAAACTCCACCCACGTAAACCAGCACTGGCCTATCAGGCACTGAGCCACAAGTGACATCACAACCATAAACTGCACCCACATCACCAGCACTGGCCTATCAGGCACTCAGCCACAAGTGACATCACAACCACAAACTCCACCCAGATAACCACCACTGGCCTATCAGGCACTGAGCCATAAGTGACATCACAAACACAAACTGCACCCACAGCACCAGCACTGGCCTATCAGGCACTGAGCCACAAGTGTCATCACAACCACAAACTGCACCCACGTAAACCAGCACTGGCCTATAAAGCACTCAGCCACAAGTCACATCACAAACACAAACTGCACCCACAGGACCAGCACTGGCCTATCAGGCACTCAGCCACAAGTGACATCACAACCACAAACTGCAGCCACATCACCAGCACTGGCCTACCAGGCACTGAGCCACAAGTGACATCACAAAAAAATTGCACACACATGAAGAGCACTGGACTATCAGGCACTCAGCCACAAGTGTCATCACAACCACAAACTGCAGCCATGTGACCAGCACTGACCTATCAGGCACTGAGCCACAAGTGACCTCACAACCACAAACTCCACCCAGATAACCACCACTGGCCTATCAGGCACTCAGCCACAACTGACATCACAACCACAAACTGCACCCACATCACCAGCACTGGCCTATCAGGCACTGAGCCACAAGTCACATCACAACCACAAACTCCACCCAGATAACCACCACTGGACTATCAGGCACTGAGCCACAAGTGACATCACAACCACAAACTCCACCCAGATAACCACCACTGGCCTATCAGGCACTGAGCCACAAGTGATATCACAAACACAAAATGCACCCACGTGACCAGCACTGGCCTATCAGGCACTGAGCCACAAGTGACATCACAACCACAAACTCCACCCAGATAACCACCACTGGCCTATCAGGCACTGAGCCACAAGTGACATCACAACCACAAACAGCAGCCATGGGACTAGCACTGGCCTATCAGGCACTGAGCCACAAGTGACCTCACAATTGAAAACAGCAGCCATGGGCCTAGCACTGGCCTATCAGGCACTGAGCGACAAGTGACCTCACAATTGAAAGCAGCAGCCATGGGCCTAGCACTGGCCTGTCAGGCACTGAGCCACAAGTGACCTCACAATTGAAAACAGCAGCCATGGGCCTAGCACTGGCCTATCAGGCACTGAGCCACAAGTGACCTCACAACCACAAACAGCAGCCATGCAGCTAGCACTGGCCTATCAGGCACTCAGCCACAAGTGACATCACAACCACAAACTGCAGTCAAGTAAACCAGCACTGGCCTATAAAGCACTCAGCCACAAGTGACATCACAAACAAAAACTGCACCCACATCACCAGCACTGGCCTATCAGGCACTGAGCCACAAGTGACATCACAACCACAAACTCCACCCAGATAACCACCACTGGCCTATCAGGCACTGAGCCACAAGTGACATCACAACCATAAACTGCACCCACGTGACCAGCACTGGCCTATCAGGCACTGAGCCACAAGTGACATCACAACCACAAACTGCACCCACAGGACCAGCACTGGCCTATCAGGCACTGAGCCACAACTGACATCACAACCACAAACTCCACCCACATGACCAGCACTGGCCTATCAGGCACTGAGCCACAAGTGACATCACAACCACAAACTCCACCCAGATAACCACCACTGGCCTATCAGGCACTGAGCCACAAGTGACATCACAACCACAAACTCCACCCACATGACAAGCACTGGCCTATCAGGCACTGAGCCACAGTTGAAATCACAACCACAAACTGCACCCACATCACCAGCACTGCCCTATCAGGCACTCAGCCACAAGTGTCATCACAACCACAAACTGCAGCCATGTGACCAGCACTGACCTATCAGGCACTGAGCCACAAGTGACCTCACAACCACAAACTCCACCCAGATAACCACCACTGGCCTATCAGGCACTCAGCCACAAGTGTCATCACAACCACAAACTGCACCCACATCACCAGCACTGGCCTATCAGGCACTGAGCCACAAGTCACATCACAACCACAAACTCCACCCAGATAACCACCACTGGACTATCAGGCACTGAGCCACAAGTGACATCACAACCACAAACTGCACCCACGTAAACCAGCACTGGCCTATCAGGAACTCAGCCACAAGTGACATCACAACCACAAACAGCAGCCATTGGACTAGCACTGGCCTATCAGGCACTGAGCCACAAGTGACCTCACAATTGAAAGCAGCAGCCATGGGCCTAGCACTGGCCTGTCAGGCACTGAGCCACAAGTGACCTCACAATTGAAAACAGCAGCCATGGGCCTAGCACTGGCCTATCAGGCACTGAGCCACAAGTGACCTCACAACCACAAACAGCAGCCATGCAGCTAGCACTGGCCTATCAGGCACTGAGCCACAAGTGACCTCACAATTGAAAGCAGCAGCCATGGGACTAGCACTGGCCTATCAGGCACTGAGCCACAAGTGACCTCACAATTGAAAACAGCAGCCATGGGCCTAGCACTGGCCTATCAGGCACTGAGCCACAAGTGACCTCACAACCACAAACAGCAGCCATGCAGCTAGCACTGGCCTATCAGGCACTCAGCCACAAGTGACATCACAAACACAAACTGCAACCACATCACCAGCACTGGCCTATCAGGCACTGAGCCACAAGTGACATCTCAACCACAAACTGCACCCACATCACCAGCACTGGCCTATCAGGCACTGAGCCACAAGTGACATCACAACCACAAACTGCAGCCACATCACCAGCACTGGCCTATAAAGCACTCAGCCACAAGTGACATCACAACCACAAACTGCACCCACAGGACCAGCACTGGCCTATCAGGCACTCAGCCACAAGTGACATCACAACCACAAACTGCAGCCACATCACCAGCACTGGCCTACCAGGCACTGAGCCACAAGTGACATCACAAAAAAATTGCACACACATGAAGAGCACTGGACTATCAGGCACTCAGCCACAAGTGTCATCACAACCACAAACTGCAGCCATGTGACCAGCACTGACCTATCAGGCACTGAGCCACAAGTGACCTCACAACCACAAACTCCACCCAGATAACCACCACTGGCCTATCAGGCACTGAGCCACAAGTGACATCACAACCACAAACTCCACCCACGTAAACCAGCACTGGCCTATCAGGCACTGAGCCACAAGTCACATCACAACCACAAACTCCACCCAGATAACCACCACTGGACTATCAGGCACTGAGCCACAAGTGACATCACAACCACAAACTCCACCCAGATAACCACCACTGGCCTATCAGGCACTGAGCCACAAGTGATATCACAAACACAAAATGCACCCACGTGACCAGCACTGGCCTATCAGGCACTGAGCCACAAGTGACATCACAACCACAAACTCCACCCAGATAACCACCACTGGCCTATCAGGCACTGAGCCACAAGTGACATCACAACCACAAACAGCAGCCATGGGACTAGCACTGGCCTATCAGGCACTGAGCCACAAGTGACCTCACAATTGAAAACAGCAGCCATGGGCCTAGCACTGGCCTATCAGGCACTGAGCGACAAGTGACCTCACAATTGAAAGCAGCAGCCATGGGCCTAGCACTGGCCTGTCAGGCACTGAGCCACAAGTGACCTCACAATTGAAAACAGCAGCCATGGGCCTAGCACTGGCCTATCAGGCACTGAGCCACAAGTGACCTCACAACCACAAACACCAGCCATGCAGCTAGCACTGGCCTATCAGGCACTCAGCCACAAGTGACATCACAAAAAAATTGCACACACATGAAGAGCACTGGACTATCAGGCACTCAGCCACAAGTGACATCACAAACAAAAACTGCACCCACATCACCAGCACTGGCCTATCAGGCACTGAGCCACAAGTGACATCACAACCACAAACTCCACCCAGATAACCACCACTGGCCTATCAGGCACTGAGCCACAAGTGACATCACAACCACAAACTGCACCCACATAAACCAGCACTGGCCTATCAGGCACTGAGCCACAAGTGACATCACAACCATAAACTGCACCCACGTGACCAGCACTGGCCTATCAGGCACTGAGCCACAAGTGACATCACAACCACAAACTGCACCCACGTAAACCAGCACTGGCCTATCAGGCACTGAGCCACAAGTGACATCACAACCACAAACTCCACCCACATGACCAGCACTGGCCTATCAGGCACTGAGCCACAAGTGACATCACAACCACAAACTCCACCCAGATAACCACCACTGGCCTATCAGGCACTGAGCCACAAGTGACATCACAACCACAAACTCCACCCACATGACAAGCACTGGCCTATCAGGCACTGAGCCACAGTTGAAATCACAACCACAAACTGCAGCCACATCACCAGCACTGCCCTATCAGGCACTCAGCCACAAGTGACATCACAACCACAAACTGCAGTCAAGTAAACCAGCACTGGCCTATAAAGCACTCAGCCACAAGTGACATCACAAACAAAAACTGCACCCACATCACCAGCACTGGCCTATCAGGCACTGAGCCACAAGTGACATCACAACCACAAACTCCACCCAGATAACCACCACTGGCCTATCAGGCACTGAGCCACAAGTGACATCACAACCACAAACTGCACCCACATAAACCAGCACTGGCCTATCAGGCACTGAGCCACAAGTGACATCACAACCATAAACTGCACCCACGTGACCAGCACTGGCCTATCAGGCACTGAGCCACAAGTGACATCACAACCACAAACTGCACCCACGTAAACCAGCACTGGCCTATCAGGCACTGAGCCACAAGTGACATCACAACCACAAACTCCACCCACATGACCAGCACTGGCCTATCAGGCACTGAGCCACAAGTGACATCACAACCACAAACTCCACCCAGATAACCACCACTGGCCTATCAGGCACTGAGCCACAAGTGACATCACAACCACAAACTCCACCCAGATAACCAGCACTGGCCTATCAGGCACTGAGCCACAAGTGACATCACAACCACAAACAGCAGCCATGGGACTAGCACTGGCCTATCAGGCACTGAGCCACAAGTGACCTCACAATTGAAAGCAGCAGCCATGGGCCTAGCACTGGCCTGTCAGGCACTGAGCCACAAGTGACCTCACAATTGAAAACAGCAGCCATGGGCCTAGCACTGGCCTATCAGGCACTGAGCCACAAGTGACCTCACAACCACAAACAGCAGCCATGCAGCTAGCACTGGCCTATCAGGCACTCAGCCACAAGTGACCTCACAATTGAAAACAGCAGCCATGGGCCTAGCACTGGCCTATCAGGCACTGAGCCACAAGTGACCTCACAACCACAAACAGCAGCCATGCAGCTAGCACTGGCCTATCAGGCACTGAGCCACAAGTGACCTCACAATTGAAAGCAGCAGCCATGGGACTAGCACTGGCCTATCAGGCACTGAGCCACAAGTGACCTCACAATTGAAAACAGCAGCCATGGGCCTAGCACTGGCCTATCAGGCACTGAGCCACAAGTGACCTCACAACCACAAACAGCAGCCATGCAGCTAGCACTGGCCTATCAGGCACTCAGCCACAAGTGACATCACAAACACAAACTGCAACCACATCACCAGCACTGGCCTATCAGGCACTGAGCCACAAGTGACATCTCAACCACAAACTGCACCCACATCACCAGCACTGGCCTATCAGGCACTGAGCCACAAGTGACATCACAACCACAAACTGCACCCACATCACCAGCACTGGCCTATCAGGCACTGAGCCACAAGTGTCATCACAACCACAAACTGCACCCACGTAAACCAGCACTGGCCTATAAAGCACTCAGCCACAAGTGACATCACAACCACAAACTGCACCCACATCACCAGCACTGGCCTATCAGGCACTGAGCCACAAGTGACATCACAAACACAAACTGCAGCCACATCACCAGCACTGGCCTATCAGGCACTCAGCCACAAGTGAACTCACAAACACAAACTGCACCCACAAAAACCAGCACTGGCCTTTCAGGCACTGAGCCACAAGTGACATCACAACCATAAACTGCACCCACGTGACCAGCACTGGCCTATCAGGCCCTGAGCCACAAGTGACATCACAACCACAAACTGCACCCACGTACACCAGCACTGGCCTATCAGGCACTGAGCCACAAGTGACATCACAACCACAAACTCCACCCATGTAAACCAGCACTGGCCTATCAGGCACTGAGCCACAAGTGACATCACAACCACAAACTCCACCCACATGACCAGCACTGGCCTATCAGGCACTGAGCCACAGTTGAAATCACAACCACAAACTGCACCCACATCACCAGCACTGGCCTATCAGGCACTCAGCCACAAGTGTCATCACAACCACAAACTGCAGCCACATCACCAGCACTGGCCTATCAGGCACTGAGCCACAAGTGACATCACAAACACAAACTGCACCCACATCACCAGCACTGGCCTATCAGGCACTCAGCCACAAGTGACATCACAGCCACAAACTGCAGTCACGTAAACCAGCACTGGCCTATCAGGCACTGAGCCACAAGTGACATCACAACCACAAACTCCACCCAGATAACCACCACTGGCCTATCAGGCACTGAGCCACAAGTGACATCACAACCATAAACTGCACCCACGTGACCAGCACTGGCCTATCAGGCACTGAGCCACAAGTGACATCACAACCACAAACTCCACCCACATGACCAGCACTGGCCTATCAGGCACTGAGCCACAAGTGACATCACAACCACAAACTGCACCCACATGACCAGCACTGGCCTATCAGGCACTGAGCCACAAGTGACATCACAACCACAAACTCCACCCAGATAACCACCACTGGCCTATCAGGCACTGAGCCACAAGTGACATCACAACCACAAACTCCACCCACATGACAAGCACTGGCCTATCAGGCACTGAGCCACAGTTGAAATCACAACCACAAACTGCACCCACATCACCAGCACTGCCCTATCAGGCACTCAGCCACAAGTGTCATCACAACCACAAACTGCAGCCATGTGACCAGCACTGACCTATCAGGCACTGAGCCACAAGTGACCTCACAACCACAAACTCCACCCAGATAACCACCACTGGCCTATCAGGCACTCAGCCACAAGTGTCATCACAACCACAAACTGCACCCACATCACCAGCACTGGCCTATCAGGCACTGAGCCACAAGTCACATCACAACCACAAACTCCACCCAGATAACCACCACTGGACTATCAGGCACTGAGCCACAAGTGACATCACAACCACAAACTGCACCCACGTAAACCAGCACTGGCCTATCAGGAACTCAGCCACAAGTGACATCACAACCACAAACAGCAGCCATTGGACTAGCACTGGCCTATCAGGCACTGAGCCACAAGTGACCTCACAATTGAAAGCAGCAGCCATGGGCCTAGCACTGGCCTGTCAGGCACTGAGCCACAAGTGACCTCACAATTGAAAACAGCAGCCATGGGCCTAGCACTGGCCTATCAGGCACTGAGCCACAAGTGACCTCACAACCACAAACAGCAGCCATGCAGCTAGCACTGGCCTATCAGGCACTGAGCCACAAGTGACCTCACAATTGAAAGCAGCAGCCATGGGACTAGCACTGGCCTATCAGGCACTGAGCCACAAGTGACCTCACAATTGAAAACAGCAGCCATGGGCCTAGCACTGGCCTATCAGGCACTGAGCCACAAGTGACCTCACAACCACAAACAGCAGCCATGCAGCTAGCACTGGCCTATCAGGCACTCAGCCACAAGTGACATCACAAACACAAACTGCAACCACATCACCAGCACTGGCCTATCAGGCACTGAGCCACAAGTGACATCACAACCACAAACTCCACCCAGATAACCACCACTGGCCTATCAGGCACTGAGCCACAAGTGACATCACAACCACAAACTGCACCCACATAAACCAGCACTGGCCTATCAGGCACTGAGCCACAAGTGACATCACAACCATAAACTGCACCCACGTGACCAGCACTGGCCTATCAGGCACTGAGCCACAAGTGACATCACAACCACAAACTGCACCCACGTAAACCAGCACTGGCCTATCAGGCACTGAGCCACAAGTGACATCACAACCACAAACTCCACCCACATGACCAGCACTGGCCTATCAGGCACTGAGCCACAAGTGACATCACAACCACAAACTCCACCCAGATAACCACCACTGGCCTATCAGGCACTGAGCCACAAGTGACATCACAACCACAAACTCCACCCACATGACAAGCACTGGCCTATCAGGCACTGAGCCACAGTTGAAATCACAACCACAAACTGCAGCCACATCACCAGCACTGCCCTATCAGGCACTCAGCCACAAGTGACATCACAACCACAAACTGCAGTCAAGTAAACCAGCACTGGCCTATAAAGCACTCAGCCACAAGTGACATCACAAACAAAAACTGCACCCACATCACCAGCACTGGCCTATCAGGCACTGAGCCACAAGTGACATCACAAACACAAACTCCACCCAGATAACCACCACTGGCCTATCAGGCACTGAGCCACAAGTGACATCACAACCACAAACTGCACCCACATAAACCAGCACTGGCCTATCAGGCACTGAGCCACAAGTGACATCACAACCATAAACTGCACCCACGTGACCAGCACTGGCCTATCAGGCACTGAGCCACAAGTGACATCACAACCACAAACTGCACCCACGTAAACCAGCACTGGCCTATCAGGCACTGAGCCACAAGTGACATCACAACCACAAACTCCACCCACATGACCAGCACTGGCCTATCAGGCACTGAGCCACAAGTGTCATCACAACCACAAACTCCACCCAGATAACCACCACTGGCCTATCAGGCACTGAGCCACAAGTGACATCACAACCACAAACTCCACCCAGATAACCAGCACTGGCCTATCAGGCACTGAGCCACAAGTGACATCACAACCACAAACAGCAGCCATGGGACTAGCACTGGCCTATCAGGCACTGAGCCACAAGTGACCTCACAATTGAAAGCAGCAGCCATGGGCCTAGCACTGGCCTGTCAGGCACTGAGCCACAAGTGACCTCACAATTGAAAACAGCAGCCATGGGCCTAGCACTGGCCTATCAGGCACTGAGCCACAAGTGACCTCACAACCACAAACAGCAGCCATGCAGCTAGCACTGGCCTATCAGGCACTGAGCCACAAGTGACCTCACAATTGAAAGCAGCAGCCATGGGACTAGCACTGGCCTATCAGGCACTGAGCCACAAGTGACCTCACAATTGAAAACAGCAGCCATGGGCCTAGCACTGGCCTATCAGGCACTGAGCCACAAGTGACCTCACAACCACAAACAGCAGCCATGCAGCTAGCACTGGCCTATCAGGCACTCAGCCACAAGTGACATCACAAACACAAACTGCAACCACATCACCAGCACTGGCCTATCAGGCACTGAGCCACAAGTGACATCTCAACCACAAACTGCACCCACATCACCAGCACTGGCCTATCAGGCACTGAGCCACAAGTGACATCACAACCACAAACTGCACCCACATCACCAGCACTGGCCTATCAGGCACTGAGCCACAAGTGTCATCACAACCACAAACTGCACCCACGTAAACCAGCACTGGCCTATAAAGCACTCAGCCACAAGTGACATCACAACCACAAACTGCACCCACATCACCAGCACTGGCCTATCAGGCACTGAGCCACAAGTGACATCACAAACACAAACTGCAGCCACATCACCAGCACTGGCCTATCAGGCACTCAGCCACAAGTGAACTCACAAACACAAACTGCACCCACAAAAACCAGCACTGGCCTTTCAGGCACTGAGCCACAAGTGACATCACAACCATAAACTGCACCCACGTGACCAGCACTGGCCTATCAGGCCCTGAGCCACAAGTGACATCACAACCACAAACTGCACCCACGTAAACCAGCACTGGCCTATCAGGCACTGAGCCACAAGTGACATCACAACCACAAACTCCACCCACGTAAACAAGCACTGGCCTATCAGGCACTGAGCCACAAGTGACATCACAACCACAAACTCCACCCACATGACCAGCACTGGCCTATCAGGCACTGAGCCACAGTTGAAATCACAACCACAAACTGCACCCACATCACCAGCACTGGCCTATCAGGCACTCAGCCACAAGTGTCATCACAACCACAAACTGCAGCCACATCACCAGCACTGGCCTATCAGGCACTGAGCCACAAGTGACATCACAAACACAAACTGCACCCACATCACCAGCACTGGCCTATCAGGCACTCAGCCACAAGTGACCTCAAAATAACAAACTGCAGCCACATCACCAGCACTGGCCTATCAGGCACTGAGCCACAAGTGACATCACAGCCACAAACTGCAGTCACGTAAACCAGCACTGGCCTATCAGGCACTGAGCCACAAGTGACATCACAACCACAAACTCCACCCAGATAACCACCACTGGCCTATCAGGCACTCAGCCACAACTGACATCACAACCACAAACTGCAGCCACATCACCAGCACTGGCCCATCAGGCACTGAGCCACAAGTGACATCACAAAAAAATTGCACACACATGAAGAGCACTGGACTATCAGGCACTGAGCCACAAGTGACATCACAACCACAAACTGCACCCACGTAAACCAGCACTGGCCTATCAGGCACTGAGCCACAAGTGACATCACAAGCACAAACTGCACCCACAGGACCAGCACTGGCCTATCAGGCCCTGAGCCACAAGTGACATCACAAACACAAACACCCCCACGTGACTAGCACTGGCCTATCATGCACTCAGACAAAAGTGACATCACAAACACAAACTGCACCCACATCACCAGCACTGGCCTATCAGGCACTGAGACACAAGGGACCTCACAAACACAAACTGCACTCACATAGCCAGCACTGGCCTATCAGGCACTGAGCCACAATTGACATCACAACCACAAACTGCCCCCACGTAAAACAGCACTGGCCTATTAGGCACTGAGCCACAAGTGACATCACAAACAAAAACTGCACCCACGTAAACCAGCACTGGCCTATCAGGCACTGAGCCACAAGTGACATAACAAACAAAAACTCCACCCACATCACCAGCAATGCCCTATCAGGCACTGAGCCACAAGTGACATCACAACCACAAAATGCACCCACGTGACCAGCACTGGCCTATCAGGCACTGAGCCACAAGTTACATCACAAACACAAACTCCACCCAGATAACCACCACTGGCCTATCAGGCACTCAGCCACAACTGACATCACAAACACAAACTGCACTCACATAGCCAGCACTGGCCTATCAGGCACTCAGCCACAAGTCACATCACAAACACAAACTGCACTCACATAGCCAGCACTGGCCTATCAGGCACTCAGCCACAACTGACATCACAACCACAAACTGCAGCCACATCACCAGCACTGGCCCATCAGGCACTGAGCCACAAGTGACATCACAAAAAAATTGCACACACATGAAGAGCACTGGACTATCAGGCACTGAGCCACAAGTGACATCACAACCACAAACTGCACCCACGTAAACCAGCACTGGCCTATCAGGCACTGAGCCACAAGTGACATCACAAGCACAAACTGCACCCACAGGACCAGCACTGGCCTATCAGGCCCTGAGCCACAAGTGACATCACAAACACAAACACCCCCACGTGACTAGCACTGGCCTATCATGCACTCAGACAAAAGTGACATCACAAACACAAACTGCACCCACATCACCAGCACTGGCCTATCAGGCACTGAGACACAAGGGACCTCAAAACCACAAACTGCACTCACAGGATCAGCACTGGCTTGTCAGGCACTCAGCCACAAGTGACCTCACAAACACAAACTGCACTCACACCACCAGCACTGGCCTATCAGGCACTGAGCCACAAGTGACCTCACAAACACAAACTGCACTCACATAGCCAGCACTGGCCTATCAGGCACTGAGCCACAATTGACATCACAACCACAAACTGCCCCCACGTAAAACAGCACTGGCCTATCAGGCACTGAGCCACAAGTGACATCACAAACAAAAACTGCACCCACGTAAACCAGCACTGGCCTATCAGGCACTGAGCCACAAGTGACATAACAAACAAAAACTCCACCCACATCACCAGCAATGCCCTATCAGGCACTGAGCCACAAGTGACATCACAACCACAAAATGCACCCACGTGACCAGCACTGGCCTATCAGGCACTGAGCCACAAGTTACATCACAAACACAAACTCCACCCAGATAACCACCACTGGCCTATCAGGCACTCAGCCACAACTGACATCACAACCACAAACTGCACCCACATCACCAGCACTGGCCTACCAGGCACTGAGCCACAAGTGACATCACAAAAAAATTGCACACACATGAAGAGCACTGGACTATCAGGCACTGAGCTACAAGTGACATCACAACCACAAACTCCACCCACATCACCAGCACTGGCCTATCAGGCACTCAGCCACAAGTGACATCACAAACAAAAACTCTACCCGCATCACCAGCAATGCCCTATCAGGCACTGAGCCACAAGTGACATCACAACCACAAACTCCACCCACGTAAACCAGCACTGGCCTATCAGGCACTGAGCCACAAGTGACATCACAAGCACAAACTGCACCCACAGGACCAGCACTGGCCTATCAGGCACTGAGCCACAAGTGACATCACAACCACAAACTGCAGCCACGTAAACCAGTTCTGCCCTATCAGGCACTGAGCCACAACTGACATCACAACCACAAACTCCACCCACAGGACAAACACTGGCCTTTCAGGCACTGAGCCACAAGTGACATCACAATCACAAACTGCAGCCACATCACCAGCACTGGCCTATCAGGCACTGAGCCACAAGTGACATCACAACCACAAACTCCACCCACAGGACAAACACTGGCCTTTCAGGCACTGAGCCACAAGTGACATCACAACCACAAACTGCAGCCATGTTACCAGCACTGGCCTATCAGGCACTGAGCCACAACTGACATCACAACCACAAACTGCACCCACATCACCAGCACTGGCCTATCAGGCACTGAGCCACAAGTGACATCACAACCATAAAATCCACCCACAGGACCAGCACTGGCCTATCAGGCACTGAGCCACAAGTGACATCACAATCACAAACTGCAGCCACATAACCAGCACTGGCCTATCAGGCACTCAGGCACAAGTGACATCACAAACACAAACTGCACCCACGTGACCAGCACTGGCCTATCAGACATTGAGGCACATGTGACCTCACAAGCACAAAAATAGCAATGTGCTTGATGCTGTCTAATCAGGTGGTGAAGCAAAATTCACCTCACAAATACAAAAAAGGAGCAATGTGGCTGCTGGTGGCCTAGCAGGTACTGAGGCCAAATTACTCCACAAACACTAGCAACAGCAATATCCATCAAGCTGGACTCTCAGGTGCTCATGCTGAAGTGACCTCACAGGCAGCCATGAAGCCAAATAGCTGCTCCTGGCCTCTTTCCAACTGAGGCACAATTGACCTCAACAAGCACAAACAGCAGCAATGTCCATGCTGATCACCAGTCACATACTGATGCACAACTCACCACAAAAGCACCAACAGCAGCAAAGGGTCTGCTCCCCATTTATGAGGCACTGAGACACAAGAGACCTCACCATCATCACCAACGCTACATGCATGCTGTTGGCCTACCAGCTTCAGAGGCACAACTCACCTCACAAGCACAAATGGCATCGACCTGCCTGCTGCTGCCCTATCTTTGACTGAGTCACAAGGGAGCTCAAAAGTGCAAACCTTCACAGAGGAGCTCACCTGGGCCACTCGCATGTCCCTTGATTACGCTGTGATCACTCCACACAGAACAGTCTTCTGCAAATGGCTTTCATCTCCTGGCAAGACTCTCTCCAGATCATGGGACAGCTCCACTCTGGCACCCTGGCAACAAATCACAAAAGGAACAATTGGTCTCGCTTTTCCTTTAGTACCATCAAGTCCGAGCTGGGAGCCTTCGCACTGTAGCACCTACACAATGGCAGCAGCATGCCACTTCCATTTCTAGTGCATTTCTAGGGACAGAGATCAGCTGAGGGAGCAGCTGCACTGCAAAGGCTTTCTGACACTCTCAGATCAACTTGGCACTGCACCAGCCATCAACCTGACGCCAGACCTCTGCTCTGCCACCTACTCTACAAACACACTGCCTCTGCCCCACACAGCTGCCTCTTCTGCTAGATACAACCAAGTGCCAGCAAGAACAGATGCATGCAGGACACTCGCCACTTGCACACTCCCCAGCCACTGCTCTGCTCGCTGCCTTCCCTTGGCTCCTCAACCCAGACACTCAGGCAAGCTCTTGCGGTAACACCACAAGGTGGCCAAGGCACTCTAGGCTCACAAGGCCTGTGCAAATGAGCAGCACAAGATCAGGCACAGAGCTGCCTCCTTGGGTGATGCTGCTCTTTTCAGAGGGAAGGATCCTGCTTGCTTTGGGCACAGCAGGCTGCTGCTTTCCACCCCCATCCCCTCACAAACCTCCTGCTAGGGATGGGGACATGGGGATTTTCTGTAGTAATACAAAAGTTACAGATACAACACAGAAACACTTGAGAGTCCGGAAGGCCTCCTGAGCCCAAAGGAACCTCCCTTCCTTTCCTTTAGTTACTTGGACAAGGAGCTTGGACGGGGAAGGGAAAAAGGGTGCAGAGGCTTTGAAATGAGGCCCAAGCAATGAGACAGACCCACACTGGACGGCTGCTGAAATGACAGCTCTCCTGGCTGCGCAGCCTCTGCAGCACCAGTCCGCGCTCCACAGCTGCCTTCACAGAGCACTGAGGGCTGCGTGCCACGGGCAACCTGGCCCTGGGCACATCTTCACCCCTCGCAGAGCCGGGAGCCCAAGAGCTCTGAGACTATCACAGGTCAACCTACGGACGCTTTGGGGCACTCGCAGAAAGGCACTCAGGACATGCTGGCATCTATTATAAGGGTCTTGGACTCGTCCTGTATGGCACCACAACCTCCTAGGAAAAGGAGGGGGCACCGTAGCATTTGTTGAGCAGGCTGGCAATAACAGCACTTGTGGGAGGTGGAATTTGCAGCACAGCAGAGGTACCAGGAGCTGAACCCACAACCCAAGTCACCCAGGGAAGACAGGCGCATTTATGGAAGCCTTCGCATCCAGACGTAGCCTCTTCTCAGTCACTTGCAGCTGCTTTCACAGAGGGCTCACGACGCTGGCCAAGATGTTGACAGGTACAGGGACACAGCCTGGCATCCTGCCTCCATCCTCAGCGCCTCTAGCACTGCACTGGGAACCTCCATGAGTGGAGCAACCTAGAAAGAAAGAAAGAAAGAATCGGAGTGTTACTGGCAGTTCTGCTGGCCTTACAGAGTCGCAACAGGCAGGGGCAAATGTCTCCCCTCTGTGCTGAGCTCTATTGGTGAGAGCACAGCCAGCAGGGCCACCAAGACGTTCTACCCCTCTTTTTGGCACAGGTGACACCATGTCTGTATACCAGGTCCTGTTTGGGCTCTCCAGGTCTGCACAGGCACTAACACACTGCAGGGAGTCCAGCACAGGGAGACCAAGACGGTCAGGGGCTGCAGCATGGGGCATAAAAGGAGAGGCTGCGAGAGCTGGCTTTGTTCAGCCTAGACAAGAGAAGGCCAACGGGGATCTTCATGCTGTGCACAGCTACCTTATGGAGGGCACAGAGAAGACAGCCGGATTTTCTTGGAGGTGCACACTAGTAGCATGGGAGACAACAGGGACAAATCGGACAATGGGAAATGCTTCCGAGACATTAAGAAGAAACCTTTTTCTCCGTGACGGTGGCCAAACTGCGGCACAGGGATCCAGAGAGGTTCCCAGATCTCCATCCTTGGAGGTAATCAAAACTTCACTGGAAAAGGCCCCAAGATACCTCCTCTACTGGCACCTGCCTGGAGCAGGGCGTTGGAGCCCTGCTACCTCCACATGGCTCCCCCATTGCAGCCTCAAGGAATATGCTATTATGAGACTCTTGCCAAAGGCACCAGAGGCTTTGCAGATGCCGCCTCCACCGCTCAACAAGGACAGGTGTCTCAGAGCCACCCATCGCCCTCACAGGCCTGACTTCTTGTGAGGGGGCATCTCCCCTCTCTGCAAGGCTCTGCGTAGGCACAACGTGCAGAAATGCTTCTGACTGCTTTCATTAACTACCCATCTCGCTGAAGGACTGGAATGGATTAGCGTCTGAGATGGGAAGATGCAATGACGGTCCAGATTCAGCAGAAAGCCTTTAAGGAGGGAGAAGAGAACTCTCTCCAGCAGTCAGTAAAATCCCAAAGACTCACGGAAGCATCAAACCCTTCCGAAACTGCAAGCCTGAACCTCAGCTGACACAAACCACCAAACTGGGAGCAGCCCTACCTCGCGCCACGATGCTCCAAGGAGGCAACACGGTCACCAACAGTCCTCACCCAGGTCTCCCAGAAGGACACTGTGATGGCACGCTGGGCCTTGGGAGCAGAGCACTGCTCTCTCCAGACACCTCCTCCCACGCTGAGCACCAAAACACTGGCGCCACCACCCGGCTCCACCACAGGGCATCTCGCACTGTAACACGCCATTACCTCCACACCTCACAGAGGGTTGGCAACCAACACACGCCTCTGCATCAGCAACACACAGCCCACAGCACCACACATGGCAGCACGCAGGGCACCCCAAGCACCCCACAACACACAAAGCCCAACTCTCCAGACCTTCCATTCCTTTCTAGTCCTCCAAGGCCTTGCAACAGGCTCTGCCTCTGAACAGCCACTCACAGCCCGGGGCCTGCTCACTTCCCACCTTCCCACCAGGAAGCAGAGAAGAAGTGCTCTCACAGGGGCTGATCAGGCCAGCTCTTGCCTCTCACTTGTGCCTCAACTTCTCTGAACAAGAAATCTCTTTCAAAATGTGGCCCATACCCTTTTTGGGGGGTGACATTCCTTCCGTCTCCTCCAACAGCCTTTGCACCCATTCTCCAATGACTGCATACGTGGACAGAAAATCAGAGACCCCTAAAGTGTTACAGTTCCAAATGTGTCATAAAAGCAGCTGGACACCTCAAAGACAGAGACAGCATGCAGACCTTGCAGGAAAATCTCACAAGCTCCCTGCTCTTTTGACAGGGGCAACTTCTAAAGCACACACACCCCGGGGAATAAGAGATTACTCACACCACTGCTCACACCAGCACTACATTCATTTAGCAGCCTCAAAAGTCTAGCTGGACTCCCTAGCTGACCGGGAGGACGCTGCAAGCTTCTACTTAGCAACAAGCGGAAAGGCAAACTCCATGGCCATGCTCACCACAGAACATCATCTGCATTTTAAATGTAGCAGTACTAACTCATGATGATGGAGTGGAATCAAATTTGTGTCAGATAATGTGGAACATCGACTTCTGCTTGATTAATGAGTTGCATTTCTGTATTGCTGTAGAGCTCTGCAGGGGTCAATCCCTCCTCTGAGCACACGCAACAAACCCAGAAGTGACCTCACCACCAGCATCCAAGCCATGCGTCTTCTCCTGACCTGTCAGCTGCTCACATAGAGGTGTCATCACATCACAGATTCACATCATGGCCTCATAATACTCACAATGCTCTCAAACACCCATTGCCTACCAGTTACTACACCAAAAGATTAGCTTCTGCTATGCATTATCAACACCTAGCCTATGAAATTTAAGAATTGCAGAACAGCCTGCAAGTAATTCTTGGCAACATTTTCTAACGGGAGGATTGCATGGGAGCAGCGATCATGAAACTGAAGACAGCAGGGCCTCGTGTCCCAGGCACAGGGAGAAGCCTTCCCGCAACTCAGAACTCTGGTTCCTTCCCCAATGCTGAACAAAACCAGAAAATCCTCTACACATCCAGGACAACAAGCATTCTCCTATTTTAGGCCCTGACAACTGGAGACACGTGGAAGGACTCAGGCCAGGGCATCTCAGTTGGTGAAACCAGCAGAGACACAATTCAGCAACTCTTCACCCTGACCTAGGAGCATGGAAAGAACAATGGCAAGTGCAAGCAATGGCCGTTCATCAACTTTCAAGGCCCTGACAAGCAAAACAGCTCACACTTACAGAGCTCTTCTGCAAACACCCTTCACCCTGCTGCCAGGCTCACAGGTCGCGGCGCAAAGCAAGAGGCAGGGAGCAAAAACAACGGCTAAGGCACGGCATGATTTGCGGGCACAGCCTCTCTCAGAGCCACTCCAAAATGCAGTTTTCACAGCAAAAGACACCATCGGGAAGGGCACCTCGCGACGACACCAGCAGCCTGCTCACACTTTGCCCAGCACCTCCCAAACGCACCTCAAAGCAGCACCTGGGGCTGCGCTGGCAGCAGCAGCTCAGGGAAATGCTTTAACAGGGATCCCAGAGCCACCACAGGGCCAAAGCTTCCTGCCCCCAAACCCCACCGAGCCGCCCCGGCCCAGCTGCTCGCGGCAGGCCGCCACGTCTGGCTGCAGGGCAGCTCCCCCCTCTGGCCCACGTCGCTCTGGCCCCTGCTCACGGCCCCACCAGCCCCTGCTGCAGCTCCTGCAGCAAAGCAGCCTCGTCGCCAGCACCGCTGCCCCAGCCCCGGCGGGAGGGCACCCGCCGCCATTTGAACGCGCCCGCAGCCCCCACCAAACGCTCTCGCCCGCTCGCTTCTCGCCTGCTTTGCTCCCGCTCCTCTTCCACCTCTTTCTTTGACGTCTTTTTTTTTTTCCCCACATGTTGGACTGCAATTGGCTGGCAGAGCCATCAGTGAAATCGATGCCCGCCCTCCTCCTCCTGACAGCCAATAGGAGGGCTGCACTGGGGCGATGCCATGGCAACGCTGTTCCCTCCTGCCCTGGCGGCCAGCTCCACCCCCTCCCCCGCGGTCGGGCGCCATGTTGTGGGGGGCAGCGCGGGGCGCGGCGGGGCCTGCGGGCAGCGCGGCGCCGTGTGGTCGGGCAGTGCGGGGTCCCGGGGTGCGGCCGCTGCCCCGGCGGGGCTGGGCTGTGCGGCGGGGGCCCCGCGGGGCTGCTGGCTGCCCTGCGCCCTGGGGGCCGTGCGGGGCGTGGGGGGGTCAGCGTTGGGGCCTGTGCTGGTGGCAGCCCTGGCGCCGGCGTGGGGGCCCTGGGGCTGGCCGTGGCGCCGGAGCCCACAGGCAGCATCCTGCTGCCCCCAGGGCAGGGCAGGGCAGGGCAGTGTCCTCTCCCCCTCCTGCCCTGGCACCCTGCCCACGGCAGCCCCAGGGCTCGGCTAGGGAGCGGTGGTGTGGGGTCGTGAAGGTGCTGGGGGAGATGGCTGTGTTGGTCTCACCCCAGCACTGCCCACCCCAGCTCAGAGAAAAAACCTTGGCGTCAGCCAGGACCTGTTGAATGGGGATTGCACCTCTGCCTGTTTCCAATCTGCTCTCTCCAATGTATGTTCTTTTGGGTGCGGTGTTTTGAGCCTAGTTTGCAGGAGGACAGGGGCTGTGGCCATCTGAAGGTGGCATCTGTGAGCGCAAAACATGCTGCGCCAAGTTGGAAGGATCCAGGGGGAAGGAATAGAGATTTTCCCAAACACCCAGTGGACTTGGTGTTATTACAAGGTGATGGTTTCATTATGGTATATGGACATTTCCAGCAGGGTCTTGAGAGCCCCATGGAGCTGCAGGCCACCTCAGTGTCTGGGATGCAGGACCCCTTTCCTCTCAGAGCCAGACCCCAAAGAGGACCCACTCCCCGGAAAACCTGTCATGGATTCCCATGCTCCCCCTCCACCCTAAGAGGCGATGGAGCTGGCTGCACAGAAGCCTTGGGGCTCAGGACAGCCCCAACCCCAGGACCCAGGAGTCCTGGCTGCCACATTGTCCCCCGAGCCAGAGGGGACCCTCAGGCAGGGCTCTCGCAGCAGCCCCCAGCCCCGTCCAGGCACCCCCACAGCCCGGGATCCACAGCAGTTTTGGCAGTTAACAGTCTCTGTGCGACACCTCAGGAAGGATCTCCCAAAGCCCTTACCCTCGGTGGAGAGCCTCAGGAGTGTTGGGAACAAGGAGCTGTGGTCCTGGCTGATGGTGTCCATCCAGCAGTCCTCCATCTCGCTTGCCCTCTTGCTCTCGTTTCACCTCTCCAGCCAGAGAAACAGGACGCTCTTCCCATCTCATTACCCAAAACTCCTTTCCAACATGCCCCTGCTCCTCCGTCTGTTGGTGAGGGGCCCCAACGTGGTCCCACTGCCTCCTGTCCCCTCTCCTTGCCGTGGAGCCACTACGAAAGGCAGCCGTGGGGAGGGTGTGAGCAGTGCCCAGGAGTGCCTGGGCCTCACAGGGAAGTGAGGGTCCCCACAACGACACCGGGGAGACCTCCCTGTGATGTGGCACGTCCCATTGTGACCTCAGCTCGTGTCATCTGGGGGCTCAGTAGGTCACTGCCATGGAGATGGCACAGGCAGGGAGAGAGCAGAGAGATTTCCCCTCACGTCCTGGAAAGCCATCACTTCCCTTCACTGCAGTTATTTTCCATAATTTTCTGATAAATCCTTCAGGAATGTCTCCAGACAGTGTCAAAGACTGTGAAATATCTCAAACGGGGCACTGGAGAAGTCACTTCTGCGCCCCTGCACTGACAGGTCACTGCACTGGGCAGACCTGTGCAGGAATCTGGGGTTTGGGGGTTGGCGTTTTTACAGGATCCAAGGCATGTGGGATGAACCAGCACAAAGCATGGCCACAGGCTGAGAAATGCTTTGGTGAGCCTCAAAACTGATTTCTGCTGTGGGCCCCTCTTTTTGTGGAAGCAGGATGCAGGACAATGTGGGACAGGACTTAGCTTTCCTCCTTTAGGCACCAAGGCAGGATCTCTGCTTTTAGAAGTGCTCAGCAAGGTTTCTCAGTCAGCAGTGCTTGAGCTAGAGATGCTATGCCAGAGAAGAGCAAACATAGCCTTAACACACATCATCCAGAGGCCCTTATCCAGGACCCTGGAGCCTGCCAGGCTCCAAAGCCATGGGCGAGGCCAGGTAGCAAATGTGGGGAAGTTTTCCCATTTCCCATGAAGTTTGCCCATCTTTCCTTCTGGCTGAGGCTGAGGAAGCCATTTCTCATCCCTGGGCCTCATTTGGTCCTTGTGCTTTTCAGTGTCACCTTGGGGCTGTGCGAGAATTCTCCCCTGGGTACACTCCTCAGCCCCCTGCCCTCCTCCCCAAAGGCACCCTTGCTCTCCTGAGTCTGTACAGCCCCGACATCCTGGATCTCCCACATTTTATGACTCTGGGCTTCTCAGGACATGCTCACACACTGCAGTGCTGCTGTCCAGGCTCCAGTGCAGAGTCTAGGAGGCAGTGAAATGCCTCAGGACGTGCATTTTGACTCACTCCCAAGTTTGTGAGATGACCAGCTCCCAGCTCTGCAGCTGCTGAAGTTTGAGAACATCCCTACAACCAGCCTTCCTGCTCTTCCTAATCTCTGCACAGTTTTGGGGCAAATCTTGCAGAAGGGAGACTCCATTTGCCTTGAATACTGTGAGAGATGTGGCTTTCCAAGTCACTGCAAAAGGAAGGACTCCTTTACTTCTTTGGGTTGCTTCTTGAGCCTGTGGCACCCACTCTGTGATGCTGGGAGCCCCAGCTCTGCAGCCTGCTGTCTTTGCCCTTTCTCTCCCGTGTCTCCTGTTTGTCTACCCAAAGTCTTCTCTCCACACCAGGGGCATGGGAAGTGCTGCTTTAGAGAGCTCATTTGAAGCTGTGACATGTTGTGAATCTGAAGGCCTGAAGGAGGCTAGTCTGGGATGTGGCCGTGCCCACAGACCCCCTCCTGCTCCCAGCCCGACAATGCAGGAAGGTCTCCAGTGAGAGCAGTGGGTTTGGGAGTGGGTGGGATGGGTTTCCCTCAACATCCCTGGGTCCTGCATGAGTTTCTCTAAGCATCCAGGAAATTCCCTCTTCTCTAGGGGCTTGCATCAAGACTCTTCCAGACTTTTGTACAGAAACACAGCCTGGTCTGGGATCCCCAAGAGCAGCACGGCCCCCAGCATCGCCCGGGACCCCCAGGAGCTGTCTGGCTCTCTCTTCTGTTCCCCCATTCCCCGATTAAATTGACACTTTGTAACCTCACCTTTACAACACACCATCTGGACACTGCAACATTGTGACTCCTCCCCTAGCTCATTCCCATAGGCAGCTGCTGATTTGTGACCTGACTTCCTTCTGTTAGACGTGTTCTTTGGTTTGAAAAAGTAATTAGCTACTAAATAAATTATGAGGTTTGAGGCAGAAGTAGTGAGTTTCATCAGCTTCATTAGAGGTGTCTGTGCGCAGCTGGTTTCTGCACTTGTTTTCCCTTGGTCCCTATTTTGTTAATGGAGGCAAAGAGAGAGCTCTAGAGAGAGGCTGGCTCCTCCCAGACTATAACTGGCACGTGAAAGAAGTGTTACCAGTCTCTTCCAGACACTCTTCTCCCTCTCTGCACTGACAAGATGGGAGGAAGCTAACTTGCTCAAACTGAAGTGCCTGACTTTTAGACATCTAAAACATCACCCTGCTTAGTATTATTTTGTTCCAGATGCTTCCTATGTCAAATAATCAAAAGGACAGCCTTTAAGTTCTTTAAGATGAGAAGATTCCCCCCCTCCCCTAAAGGGAAAGCAAGGCATTTAGGTCAGGACGTTTAATAACAATGTTTCCTCAGTGTTTCTGGAGAAACAGAGAGGGAGAAGATGTAGAAGAAAGCAGGGGATTACAGAAGAGATGCTCAGTACTGGCTTGTTTTGAAAGCAACAGCCTCACAGAAGTTCCAACTCAAAAAAGGCAAGCACTGAAAAGTAGAAGGAATAACTTTCCAAATACTTATCTAAATGGATGGACTGGCATCTGCAGATAATAGTAAGTACTTTTGCTGGGAGATTAGGTTGGCTTTTGAAAGTGGTCCTCTTTCCACAAGGAATAACCCTCCTTGAAATGATTTTGACAGATAGATAGGAAAGGAAAGATAGAAACAGAACTAAGGAGCTGGCTAAAGAGATAATTAGACTCCTGAACGACGAGGCAGGCTTCAGATGCCCTGAAGCTCAGAGCAGCAGCTGGAGAGTTGAGAGGTACCTGATGGATAAAGAGTAAGATATGTCCAGATAGTCTAATGCAAAGATGCCTTTAGATGCCTCAATTTAATCAGGACATGTGAAAATATGTGAGAAATTACTGAGATTACATCCACAGCATAATAGACAGAGCAGTGGTAACAAATTGAGGGGCAGATCAATATTTCTTCTCCTGAGATTCATACCCTGCCTGAAGATTTCCACTATTTTATCATGGGAAAAGTGGACATTAAAATTAGTCATTCATTTTAGCTGATGAAAGTGTGTTCACGTTTTTTACAAGTTGAAAACAGTTCTTCACCTTTTCAGGCAGAGCTCTGTTCTAACCACAAGCACCCAGTGGCACGTGGAGAGGTCCTGGTATGTCTGAGGTATATCCCTAGGCCTGGCAGCTCTCACAGGGGACCTGCGGAAGACCGGAGCCCCTTGAAGCTGCAGATAGAGGGTGGGTAGAGTGGACCAGTACACCTACAATGGCACCAGCCGTCAGTGACCCTGTGACTGCATCCCACCCCAATTCTGGAAATCGCTTTCCTTTTCAAAAAAAAAAAAAGGTATATTAAAAAAAGACAACAAAGCAAAGACAGACAACAAGAACACAAAAAAAATTTAAAAGCTGGAAAGTGTAATAAAACATTTCTTCATTTTAGATCATTTTCTTTCTTTCTTTCTTGTTTCATTTTTTATTGACGTTTTCTAAATATCTCTGGTATTATCAGGCCTGCACCATTAAAAAATATATTTCTGTGTCTCACACAGAGCCCAGTGGCCCAAAACCACTCGCAGCCCAGGGCTGTCCATGCCACTCCTCACTCTCTGCACAGACCAAGTCGCACCCACCAGAGACAGGAGTGACCACTAAACCCACATCCTAGCCCTGTGCCTGTTGGTGGCCTAACAGGTACTCAGGCAGGCAGGACCTCGCAACCTCTTACCCCAGACAGGAGTCAAGTGCTGGCCTATCAGCTTCACCCATAGAAGTCACCTTACAGCCACTTTCCCACTCATGTGTCTGCTCATTGTCCATCACCTGTAGAGGCAGAAGTGACCTCACTTTCATCTTTATGATCATGGGCCTCCTACTCTCCTATGAGCTTCTGAGAAACAACTAATCTCATAAAAATGTCCCCAGCCATCAGCTTCCTGGTGGCCTATCAGACACAACTGACCTCATAATCACCTACCAAGCCAATGGGCCTGCTGCTGGTCTCTTACCTTGCCTTATGGACATCACCTCAGCATGTTTTTGGCTTCTATCCAGTCAGGTATTCATGCAGGCGATGATTTTCAGGGTCCAAAAGCAATGTTGTGATTTTCTTTGTTTTCAGCACAAAAAATAAACTCTGAGCCCTTGAAACATCACTCACTGTTGTATGTGCGTCTGGGAGAACTTGCTGTAAGAGGCCAATTCTTTTCTGAAGAAATACTTTGTCTTTGGAAGTTTTCCTTATGTGCCCATTCTGAAAGGTAATGACTGTGGCACTGCTGCTCAAAAGAGTACCTCTGAGAGCTCTGTCACGGCAAGACCATTTCCTTGTTCACTATGCCAGAGAAAAAAGTCCCACCATGTCAAAACTGCTCTCTGCCGCCTCCTCCTGGAAGTCAGCCCCTGGATGTCTTGTTTCAGGGCCCAGGGCAGTGCATGGTGTGCAGGTTGCAGCAGAGATCCGCAAGGCAGCGAGCCTTTTGGCAGGGAGAGCTCAGAACCCTGCCCCCCTCCCCCCCCATTTCACTGGATTGGGAGGTTACTTGGATGGTTAATTAAGAGCAAAGAGTTTCTAGGATACTGCTATATTAGAGGAAAAGAGAGTCCGCACCAATTATGCTTATTGGTAGTGGCCCCCCCCCCATATGACAAAGTGAATAAAAAAAGCTGTTGTCTGCATGCTATCACTGGCAAATCAGTGAGGCTGTCTTCATCACACTAATGAAACTGAGAAGTGTTTTATGGATTTGAATCCAATGAATCTGAACCCATTGTAATGTCTGAGTTTAATTTTCGTGCTTAGCATCTTCTGTTATTCAGGGAGAGAAGGTGTTTTGAGTTTTTCTCAACAACCCTTGGACATTGTCCCCAGAGCTTTCAGCTAAATTTCCTGAGATGACTTATGAAAACTTCCTTGTGTCAGCAAGCACTGGCAGTCTATGTCGCAGTCCTAAGAAGTGTGTGTGTGTGTGTGTGTGTGTGTGTGTGTGTGTGTTTTCAACATTTTATTAATATTTTTTAGATTTTGTTTATAAGAAACCCCTGTAACCAAGACACACAATTCACATTGCTTCCTTTCACCACTACAATCCAATGAGAAAATAAATCTCCCGAGGCACCTGTGTTTAGTAGCTACATATATATGTGTGTGACATGATATATGATACATAATCAGAATTGCTGTCATGAAAAGCATCATGACTGGGGAAAAAGCCGAACCTTTGCATGGCCAATGGCTTCCTTCAGGGCCACCTTCACAGTCTCGTTTCTGAGACTGTAGATGAAGGGGTTTAAGAATGGGTACAGGACAGTGTTCAGCAAAGCTACAATTCTGTTGTTCTCCAAGGAAACCCCTTCTGAGGGCCGTGCATAGAGAACAATGCAGCATCCATAGACAATGGCTAAGTTGGTGAGATGGGAAGAACATGTAGCAAAAGCTTTCTTCCTCCCAGATGCTGCTGGCATGTGCAGAATACAGTGGAAGATGCACATGGAGGACACTATGATTAGACATAAGGAACCCAGCACTACAAGCGATATGAAAATGGTGTCTACTTTCCAAAGCGGGCTGGCATCAGAGCAGGACCGTTTGAATAAGGGGGAGTTATCACAAAAGAAGTGGTGGATCTTGTTGGGGCCACAGAAAGTCAGCTTTGAGAGCAAGACCAGGCGGTAGCTGAAGAGTGTGAAGCCTAGGACCCATGCAGCAGCAACCAGGTGGGTGCGCAGCTGCCACTTCATGACAGCAGCATAATGCAAAGGTTGGCAGATGGCAACGTAGCGATCAAAGGACATGACAACAAGGAGAGCAAACTCTATAAAACCCAGGGCAAAATAGAAATAGGATTGGGCAAAGCAGCTGCTTAATGAGATTGGTCTCCTTCCAGAGCTCAGAATCACCAACATTGTGATGGTTGTGGAGGATGTGAACCAGATTTCCAGGAATGCCAGATTGCTGATGAAAAAGTACATGGGAGTTTGCAGGCGGTGATCCACACACATGAGGAAGATGATCATTGTGTTCCCCGTCACTGTTGTCAGGTATATGAGTAGAAGGAGCAGGGAGAGAAATTGCTGTAGTCTTTGATCAAGCCCTGAGAAACCCTCCAGGATGAACTCAGCAACTATAGTTTCATTTCCTGGTTCTATGTCTAATTTCAGTACATGCTGCTGAGACAGGAGCATGAAGAAGCAAGCGTGAGAATTTCACAGTCTGGACGGGAGGGTAGATCCTTCCTTCTTTGCTCCCTTGCTTGCTTCCTAGGTAGCACAGACAGAAATTTTCCTCTCAGCCATTCATCGCACCCTGATTTCTCCGCTTCACATTTACAGTCCTCAGAGATTTTACTGTCTTCTTTCTACCTTCTCCAAATGCTCACAAAGGATTCTTTCTCAAGAGCACAGTATTGTAAAGAGGTTGTGAACTAGTTCATGCCATGCCTGGGAAATTCCCTGTTCACGTAGACCTATTGCAAACATCCATCACATCTCTGTTTCAAAAGCCAACCTAATCTCCTGGCAAAAATACTTACTAGTATCTACAGATGCCAGACCATCCATTTAGATCACAGAATCACAGAATCACTGAGGTTGGAAGGGACCTCTGGAGATCATCTAGTCCAACCCACCTGCTCAAGCAGGGTCACCTAGAGCACATTGCACAGGATTGCATCCAGGCGCATTTTGAATATCTCCAGAGAAGGAGACTCCACCACCTCTCGGGGCAACCTGTTCCAGTGCTCTGTCACCCTCACAGTGAAAAAGTTTTTCCTCATGTTAAGATGGAAGTGTCTGTGTTTCAGTTTGTGCCCATTGCCTCGCGTCCTGTCGCTCGGCACCACTGAAAAGAGTCTGGCCCCATCCTCTCGACACCCTCCCTTCAGATACTTGTACACATTGATAAGATCTCCTCTCAGCCTTCTCTTCTCCAAGCTAAACAGGCCCAGCTCTCTCAGCCTTTCCTCATAAGAGAGATGCTCCAGTCCCCTAATCATCTTTGTGGCCCTTCGCTGGACTTGCTCCAGTAGTGCCACATCCCTCTTGTACTGGGGAGCCCAGAACTGGACGCAGTACTCTAGATGTGGCCTCACCAGGGCTGAGTAGAGGGGGAGAATCACCTCCCTCGACCTGCTGGCAACACTCTTTCTGATGCAGCCCAGGATACCATTGGCCTTCTTGGCCACAAGGGCACATTGCTGCCTCATACTTAACTTGGTGTCCACCAGCACTCCCAGGTCCTTCTCAGCAGAGCTGCTTTCCAGCAGGTCAACCCCCAGCCTGTACTGGTGCATGGGGTTATTCCTCCCCAGGTGCAGGACCCTGCACTTCCCTTTGTTGAATTTCATGAGGTTCCTCTCTGCCCACCTCTCCAGCCTGTCCAAGTCTCTTTGAATGGCAGCACAGCCCTCTGGCGTGTCGGCCACTCCTCCCAGTTTTGTATCGTCAGCAAACTTGCTGAGGGTGCACTCTGTGCCTTCATCCAGGTCATTGATGAAGAAGTTGAACAAGACTGGACCCAGGACTGACCCCTGGGGGACACCGCTAGCTACAGGCCTCCAACTAGACTCTGTGCCACTGAGCACAACTCTCTGAGCTCTGCCATTCAGCCAGTTCTCAATCCACCTCACTGTCCACTCATCTAACCCACACTTCCTGAGCTTGTCTATGAGGATGCTATGGGAGACAGTGTCAAAAGCCTTGCTGAAGTCTAGGTAGACAACATCCACTGCTCTCCCCTCACCTACCCAGCCAGTCATTCCATCATAGAAGGCTTTCAGATTGGTTAGGCATGATTTCCCCTTGGTGAAGCCATGCTGACTACTCCTGATCACCTTCTTTTCCTCCACATGCGTGGAGATGGCTTCCAGGATGAGCTGCTCCATCACCTTTCCAGGGATGGAGGTGAGGCTGACTGGCCTGTAGTTCCCTGGGTCCTCCTTCTTGCCCTTTTTAAAGACTGGGGTGACATTGGCTTTCTTCCAGTCCTCGGGCACCTCTCCTGTTCTCCATGACCTTTCAAAGATGATGGAGAGTGGCTTAGCAATAATGTCCGCCAGCTCCCTCAGCACTCGTGGGTGCATCCCATCAGGGCCCATGGATTTGTGGGTGTCAAGTTTGCTTAAATGATCTCTAACCCACTCCTCCTCCACCAAGGGAAAGTCTTCCTCTCTCCAGACTTTCTCTCTTGCCTCCAGGATCTGGGGTTCCTGAGGGCTGGCCTGAGCAGTAAAGACTGAAGCAAAGAAGGCATTCAGTAACTCTGCCTTCTCTGCATCCTTCGTCACCAGGGCACCCACCCCATTCAGCAAAGGGCCCACATTTTCCCTAGTCTTCCTCTTGCTGCTGATGTATTTGAAGAAGCCCTTCTTGCTGTCCTTGACATCTCTAGCCAGATTTAATTCCAAACGGGCCTTAGCCTTCCTCGTCGCATCCCTGCATACTCTGACAACATTCCTATATTCATCCCAAGTGGCCTGTCCCCCTTTCCACTTTCTGTAGACTTCCTTCTTCTGGTTGAGTTTTGCCAGGAGCTCCTTGCTCATCCATGCAGGTCTCCTACCTCCTTTGCTTGACTTCCTACTCATAGGGATGCACCGCTCTTGAGCCTGGAGGAAGTGATGTTTGAATATTAACCAACTCTCTTGAACACTCCTTCCTTCCAGGGCCCTCACCCATGGGATTCCTCCAAGTAGGTCCCTGAAGAGGACAAAGTTTGCTCTCCTCAAGTCCAGGGTTGCGATCCTACTTGGTGCCCTGCTGCCTCCTCGCAGGATCCTGAACTCCACCATCTCATGGTCACTGCAGCCAAGGCAGCCCCCAACCTTCACATCTTCCACCAGTCCTTCTTTGTTTGTTAGTACGAGGTCCAGCAGCACACCTCTCCTTGTTGGCTCCTCCACCACTTGTGTCAAGAAGTTGTCACCAATGCTCTGCAGGAATCTCCAGGACTGTTTGTGCCTAGCTGTGTTGTCTTTCCAGCAGATATCGGGGTGGTTGAAGTCCCCCATGAGAACCAGGGCCTGGGATCGTGAGGCTACTTCCAGCTGTCTGTAGAAGGCCTCATCAACTTCCTCATCCTGATCAGGTGGCCTGTAGTAAACACCCACAACAGTGTCACCTCTATTAGCCTGCCCTTTGATCCTTACCCATAAGCTCTCGACTCGCTCTTCATCCACCCCTAGGCACAGCTCAATACATTCCAGTTGCTCTCTCACATAAAGAGCAACTCCACCACCTTGCTTTCCTGGCCTGTCTTTCCTAAAAAGCACGTAGCCATCCATGACAGCACTCCAGTCATGCGAGCTATCCCACCATGTCTCCGTAATGGCAATGAGATCATGGCCCTGCGACCGCACAGATATCTCTAGTTCTTCCTGTTTGTTCCCCAAGCTGCGTGCATTGGTGTACAGGCATTTCAGGGAGGTGATTGAGCATGCAGGTTTCCCAGGAGGGCTAAAAGAGGGTCCTCCATAGCCACATCCCATGCGCACTTCCCTGGCTGCATTCACCTGCTGGAGGCATCCTGACTTGAGCAGTCTTTTGCCAACTACCCTGGCACTATAACTCTCCCCTTCCCCCATCTTTCCTAGTTTAAAGCCCTCCTTACCAGGTTGGCCAACCTGTTGGCAAAGACCTGTGTGCCCCGCCTCGTGAGGTGGATCCCATCTCTCGCCATCAGTTGTCGATCTTCAAACAGGGTCCCATGGTCGTAGAAACCAAAACCCTGTTGCCAACACCAGCGGCGCAGCCAGTCGTTAACCTGGAAAGTCCGTCTCCTCCTCCTCTCATCCATCCCCCTCACTGGCAGGATTGAGGAGAAGATGACCTGGGCTCCCAGACCCTTGACCACCATCCCCAGAGCTCTGAAATCCTGCTTGATGGTCTCCAGTTTGCCCTTGGTGTCATTGGCGCCCACATGGAAGAGCAGCAGTGGGTAATAGTCCGAAGCGTGGACAAGCCTTGGCAGTCTTTGCATGACATCTCTCACACGAGCCCCCGGCAGGCCACAAACCTCTCTAGACAAGAGGTCAGGTCTGCAGATAGATGCCTCCGTCCCCTGTAGCAGGGAGTCCCCCACAACAATCACCCGCCGCTTTTTCCGGGTGTTCCGGCAGGGCACAGGGTCTGTTGTCCTGGTTACTTCCCTGGCAGCCATGCCCATCTCCTCCTCATCCTGGAGGGCACTAAACCTGTTCTTCAGCTTCAGGTCTTCAGGAGGAGTAGGAGCCTTTCTCCTCCCACGAGCAGTGACCAGTTTCCAGCCTTCTTCTGTGATGTTATGATGTACCGTTTCACACGGCACAGAGCCCTCTGGCAACTCCACTGCTGCAGGGGGTTGGGACTCCTGGAGCTGTACAGTCTCCGAGAATACCCTGTCTATCTCTTGCTCTGCTTCTCGGATGCTGCGCAGCCTACTGACCTCCTCCCGTAACTCCCTTACCTGACGACACAACTCGTCAACAGCAGCACACCTCCTGCAGGAGAGCTGGCTGCCAGCCCAGGCCTCCTGGAGAGGCCCCAAGCACTCCCTGCAGCCTGAGACCTGTAGAGCCGCATCTACTGTCAGAGGGTCAGTCTGGGTCCAAGCCTCTGACGCAGCAACTCCAACAGTCACTGGGGAACGCGCTGTGCGGCGTGTCACGACCATACTTGAGGAAGTGTACACCACAGGGAACAGAAATGAAGGTCCCTTCGCACGTCCCTTCGCGCGCCCTTCTGCGCGAACTGCTGCGCAAACTGCTGCGTCTGTTCGCTGCCTCTGGGAGCTGCGCTCTAGGCCTGGCTCTTATATAGGCCTCTCCCTAGCACTGACTCACAGGGTGCTTGACCGCCCAATCAAGGGCCACTGGGATCAAAGGCCCCAACCCCCTCTGGTCAGGGGCAACCCAGAGAGCTCGTTAGCAGCAGCCACTCCTAGCTGGAGCTTTTCCCACGAGCTTTTCCCAGGAGAAGTCAAGGCCTCCTGCAGTTGTCCTTGCCTAGCTTCCCCTTTCCTGTTCACAGCGATCACCTTCTAGGTCCTCGGGGGTCCTCAGAAAGCCCACAACTTCCACAAGATCCTCAAGTTCTAGTCAGAGCCCAACCACTGCTGCGCAAACTGCTGCGTCTGTTCGCTGCCTCTGTTAGCTGCGCTAGATACGTATTTGGAAAGTTATTCCTTCTATTTTTCGGTGCTTGCCTTTTTTGAGTTGGAACTTCTGTGAGGCTGTTGCTTTCAAAACAAGCCAGTACTGAGCATCTCTTCTGTAATCCCCTGCTTTCTTCTACATCTTCTCCCTCTCTGTTTCTCCAGAAACACTGAGGAAACATTGTTATTAAATGTCCTGACCTAAATGCCTTGCTTTCCCTTTAGGGAAGGGGGGGAATCTTCTCATCTTAAAGAACTTAAAGGCCGTCCTTTTGATTATTTGACATAGGAAGCATCTGGAACAAAATAATACTAAGCAGGGTGATGTTTTAGATGTCTAAAAGTCAGGCACTTCAGTTTGAGCAAGTTAGCTTCCTCCCATCTTGTCATTGCAGAGAGGGAGAAGAGTGTCTGGGAGAGACTGGTAACACTCCTTTCACATGCCAGTTATAGTCTGGGAGGAGCCAGCCTCTCTCTAGAGCTCTCTCTTTGCCTCCATTAACAAAATAGGGACCAAGGGAAAACAAGTGCAGACACCAGCTGCGCACAGGCACCTCTAATGAAGCTGATGAAACTCACTACTTCTGCCTCAAACCTCTTAATTTACTAAGTAGCTAATTTCTTTTTCAAACCAAAGAACACGTCTAACAGAAGGAAGTCCAAGGAAAACATAGGCAATAAATACTGACATTTTTCCCTCCACCTTTGCATTTGGTTTTAGACATATAAAGGAAAGGAGCAGATGACTCCACAAATAGGATGCTTCAAAAATGCAGGGGCAGAGGGGAGAAGGAGATGATGGGTTTCAAGGAGTGAACCAGAGGTTCTGCACAGACTCTGTTGTCCCCCCAGAACCTGTCTCAGAGTGTAATGGGTGACTTACACAGAGAGTAAAACGGGAAGCTCATTAGTGGGCAATACCTCATGTTTGCATTGGTGTTTTAACCTGGAGCTCAGGTTAGTCCTAGATCCCAGATGCTCTCTCTTGCTCTCTGCTTCTAGTCTGGCATAGGGGAATCTCTGGACTGGGTTCATCTGGAAGATATGCTGAAATTGAACCACTGGCTGTAATTATTTGAGCAAAAACTCAAGCCTGGTCACCTACAGCAATATCATTGTAGCCTCAGTGAATCAGAGGTGACAGTCTCAGCTCCCCATTTTCTGGGTAAGTTCCAACGCTCAAAGGGTTGTGTCTTCTTAGTCTTCTGGTTGTCAGCTAAAATCATGCTTCTCCTGAATGTACCTTCTTAGAGGAACCTGCAAAGCTGCTGAGAGCTTACAGCAAAGCAGCTTCTCTGCTCACCATGGAGGTAACCGTCTTGAACCCTTTCATCAGGCTTTGGTTGGTTCAAAGGATTTGCTGTATTCAGGCCCCTCGTAGCCAAAAATGGAGCTACCATATGCAGTAGTGACGATGGCAGTGTCACCGGCTATGCTGGTGAAGAAGGCTTCATATGGCTTTCCCAGAGGGTATTCTCAGGATAGTGCATCTAGTGCAGGCATAAGACACAGGGGTCAATGTGAAGGAGCTCAGCAACACAGCAGAGGAGAGAGCAAAGCTCATGTTTGAAGGTAGCTGGTGCCCATGCAGGCTGCTCTCATCAAAGGGATGAGGCCACAGAAGAAAGAGTCTCTTTACTGGGGACACAGGGTACCTTGGTATATAAGATGGTGGGGCTGAGCAAGGATAGAGATGCCATCAGCCGATGGATAAAGATGAGTGTGGAGTCCAACGAGGGCTTCATAAAGATGGTACAGTGCGATGGATTGCAAATGGCCCCACAGCAATCAAAAGACAGCACAACAAGCAGGCTGAACACAGCGGTGCCCAGGAAGATGGAAAGCACGGTCTGGAACTGGCAAGCAGCTGTGGAATGGTCTTAATCTCCAAGATGAGGCTGACAAACCTTTTAGGGGCAAAGGGAACCAAATATCTAGGAAGGGGAAGCTGCTGGGGAAGAGATACGCTAGGGGTGGAACTGGTGGTTGAGTCAAATGATGGCTATCATGACCATATGCCCCATGGCAGTGAGCAGATAAATCACCCACGGCAGTGTGAAGAAGAGGATTTGCATTTGAGGAGTGACTGAAAAGGCCTTGAGGAAGAATTTTCCCGCTATGGTATGGTTGGGAGGATCCATTTCAGAAGCCAGTCAGTTGAAGGTGGGACAAGAGTAACTAATGTCATGTGTGGTGAAATTCGCCTTGCTGCCTTCATCAACTTTCCCTTCCCTTTTCCTAGTCCTACTTTTCTTTCTTGAGGTGGGAGACCAGAACTGCACAAGGGATTCTCATTTTCTCTTTGTTTATATCCAATGCCATGAAATAAAGGTTGATTCATCCCACCTGTCTTTAGACACAGGAAACAACTCTCCTGCCTCACTTGCTTGCAGAGGTAGGCCAGAGTGCTAGCTAAGAGCCAGTGCTTGTGGCAAAAGCTCTGGAAATCAAGTTCCAGGTATGAAATTCAGGTTTCTCTTACAGTTAGAATTGTGGTGTGGGTAGGCACCAGGCTATCAGGCCTGTGCCTGTGTGCACACTCAGAGCACTCAGGTCATTAATCCCTTGGGTGGCCCAGGAACTCCCCCATCTAGTAATCCACGCAGGTGAGCTGATGGGCAGGTCTGAAACAGGGGATGGACTTGAAACTAGGAGATTGACTGAACTCCTACCACTTTCCAAATTAAGTGTTGGACTGACTGGTGCAGAACCTCTCCAAGTGGGTGTTTCAGACAGTTCTAGAGATTTCTAGAGGCAGATCCTGCTGTGCCTGGACCAATTCCTGTGCTTAAATGTGGTGAGTACCATCTCAGGTGGAGTATCTGGCTGTTTCAGAATCTCTGCAGCAGCTCCTGCTGCAGAACTGATTAAACTGTAAATACTTAAGGCCCTTGAAAATCTACAGTACAAACTGCTTCTGCAAATGAAGAAGCGGCTATGTAGGACAGTCTTCTGTGCATTCTTAGGAGAGTTAGGAGATGCTTTGATATGCAATTTAAGGTAACCAGTAGCAATGGCTCATGCATATGCTGGAGAGGTCACACAGGACCACAAGCCAGCTGGACTATAAAAATTCCCCAGAAGAACAGTTCGGGGAGTCTCATCTGATCCAGTGGAAGCCACTGTTGGAAGGACCCTGGCAAAGGAGACTGCCACCACCATCTGGACAGTAACCAACCATCCCGTTCAAGAGATTTGATGCCCCTTGTGAGTGTTACCTGTGACACGCCAATAGAGGGGCCTCTGGGATTCTTTCAGATTCGGGGTTTATTTGCACTGAACTCCAAGAGATCATCATTTGTCAAGTATGAGAATTTATTAGAGATAAGAGGTTATAACAAAAAAAGCTAGAAATATAACAGAACTGAAAAAATATATATACATATCAGAGCTCTACACTTAAATCATGGATGCACAGTACAGCGACTGCTCTCGCCCTTTATTGGTCACCCTTCTGGTACAGTTTTACCCAGATTCTCCTCACCACGCCATTCACATCCACAGGCCAGCTGATGGTCGGTCAGAGTCCACACCAACTTCTGTGGCTTACTCTCTTTTATAGCCAGTCAAAACAACGCCAGACCGCAGTTACACAAAAGCTGTATGGCCTCAGTCAATAACAGCATGCACATCAACAGGTAACCTAGTGCTCAGCCCACAGCACTGCTCAGTTGGCAACAGCAGCCATGAACAGGTCATTCTGTGGGGAATGGTTCCACAGCACCTAGATGTTTATGGGGTGAGTCTGTGGTGTCGCTTCTCCTCTGTCTGGAATTGTCAGTTGTGGGGTCGTTAGACGGTTGCCCCCAGGCTGCAGCAACCCCACAGTGTGGTGGCTCCAGCCGTGATGCACCCGGGGTTCCTTAACTCCTGGGAGCACCCCAGAGCAAACCCCTCTTCTGTGGGCTGCACCATCCAGAGTCCCACGCTTGCCTGTGTGGCGCCTGTCACTCCACCCCTTGACACCGCCAGACACACGCATTTATTTCAGAAGTCAGCTAATTCCCCTTGGTGTGCAGTGGGCGGCTTTTGGGTAAGCACAGTGTACTGGGGAAATGCGCACTGCTATTAACAGACGCCAAAAGCAAAGCATGCCCATTTGCAGTAACACGTAAACAACTGTTAAAAATAACAGTCTTAATCCTAATAGCAACATGATTGGTCTGGCCTATTGACCCAAATTCGGTGAATCCGAGTGTTGTTCCAGTTCAATATGTTAACACAGAAATCTTATTTCCTTTAATTGCAGGCATTTCTTTCCTGCACCGAAAGATCAGTTTGTTCCCCAAGCTGGAATAGTTCCCTTTAGAGGAGCTTCAAATAGAGTTGGTCACCTTTTTTTTTTATTCTTTTCCCATATTTCCCTGTCTTCTCTATAGGAAACAGACAACTTTAACTTCAGATCAACAGCTGTTACATTTATGCTTAGTTTTACCATCTTTTTCTCTTTCTTTCCTTTCCTTTCATCAAGGGAAGGTGTTAGCCCCTTCCTTAGGATCATCAGTTTTTACAAACACTAGAATATAGCTGTTGAGTTTTGTTATCAGCCTGGTATGTGTATCCCCTCATTCTTAGGTCTGCCATCTTCCTTTGATGTTACTTCTCTCCTGGCTCCCAGATTCATTCTATTATTTAGATACTTTTAAAAACCACGTTACTTAGCCTAACAATTCTACCACTCTTTCTGGCTGCTTCTTTTCAAGTTGTTGCTCTTCAGAGGGTCACTCTGTAAAACCCAAACAAAAAGTAAACCCTACCAAGGCCATTCGGTTGTTATAGTTTGGTTTTAACTGTAACTGCTGAAGCTATTTCTTTTAAGGTTACTCGGTTACATCCATCTATTATTCACATTTGAACAGGGTTTCTTTTTTTTCCATTGATTTTTCTTTATGCTCAGAATCTTTTACTACAGCTTGGGGCATTTTCCAGCCCCTGCTGGTTTCCGGTGTACTTAAAGATGCTGTTTTTTCGCATTCGAGGTCTTTTCTTGTTTCCTAACTCTGCCCCGGGGCTCTTCTCTGCAGAGCCCGATCTCCACCCTGAGTCCTCCTGTGCCTCAGTGCCAGGCAGAGCAGTTATACTGGCCAGGGGGGGCAGAGCGTTTCTCACGGTCTTGTGAGAAACAAGCTGCCCAAGCCCGGTCCTGCTTTCCACCCAAAGCCTCCCCTGCTTCGCTCCCTCTCCTCTTCCACCTCTCTCTTTCACGTCTGTTTTTCTTCCACATGGTGGACTCCGATTGGCTGACAGAGCCTTCAGTGAAATCCAGACCCGCCCCCCTCCTCCTGCCAGCCAATAGGCAGGTCGCAAATCAGCAGCTGCCTATGGGAATGAGCTAGGGGAGGAGTCACAATGTTGCAGTGTCCAGATGGAGTGTTGTAAAGGTGAGGTTACAAAGTGTCCATTTAATCGGGGAATGGGGGAACAGAAGAGAGAGCCAGACAGCTCCTGGGGGTCCCGGGCGATGCTGGGGGCCGTGCTGCTCTTGGGGATCCCAGACCAGGCTGTGTTTCTGTACAAAAGTCTGGAAAAGTCTTGATGCAAGCCCCTAGAGAAGAGGGAATTTCCTGGATGCTTAGAGAAACTCATGCAGGACCCAGGGATGTTGAGGGAAACCCATCCCACCCACTCCCAAACCCACTGCTCTCACTGGAGACCTTCCTGCATTGTCGGGCTGGGAGCAGGAGGGGGTCTGTGGGCACGGCCACATCCCAGACTAGCCTCCTTCAGGCCTTCAGCTTCACAACGTGTCACAGCTTCAAATGAGCTCTCTAGAGCAGCACTTCCCATGCCCCTGGTGTGGAGAGAAGACTTTGGGTAGTCAAGCAGGAGACAAGGGAGAGAAAGAGCAGAGACATCAGAGTGCAGAGCTGGGGCTCCCAGCATCGTAGAGGGGGTGCCACAGGCTCAAGAAGCAACCCAAAGAAGTAAAGGAGTCCTTCCTTTTGCAGTGACTTGGAAAGCCACATCTCTCACAGTATTCAAGGGGGATGGAGTCTCCCTTCTGCAAGATTTGCCCCAAAACTGTGCAGAGATTAGGAAGAGCAGGAAGGCTGGTTGTAGGGATGCTCTCAAACTTCAGCAGCTGCAGAGCTGGGAGCTGGTCATCTCACAAACTTCGGAGTGAGTCAAAATGCACGTCCTGAGGCATCGCACTGCCTCATAGACTCTGCACCAGAGCCTGGACAGCAGCACTGCAGTGTGTGGGCGTGTCCTGAGAAGCCCAGAGTCATAAAATGTGGGAGATCCAGGATGTCAGGGCTGTACAGACCCGGGAGAGCAAGGGTGCCTGCGGGGAGGAGGAGGGCAGGGGGCTGAGGAGCGTACCCAGGGGAGAATTCTCGCACAGCCCCAAGGTGACACTGAAAAGCACAAGGACCAAATGAGGCCCAGGGATGAGAAATGGCTTTCCTCAGGCTCAGCCAGAAGGAAAGATGGGCAAACTTCATGGGAAATGGGAAAACTTCCCCACATTTGCTACCTGGCCTCACCCATGGCTTTGGAGCCTGGCAGGCTCCAGGGTCCTGGATAAGGGCCTCTGGATGATGTGTGTTAAGGCTATGTTTGCTCTTCTCTGGCATAGCATCTCTAGCTCAAGCACTGCCGACTGAGAAACCTTGCTGAGCACTTTTAAAAGCAGAGATCCTGCCTTGGTGCCTAAAGGAGGAAAGCTATGTCCTGTCCCACATTGTCCTGCATCCTGCTTCCACAGAAAGAGGGGCCCACAGCAGAAACCAGTTTTGAGGCTCACCAAAGCATTTCTCAGCCTGTGGCCATGCTTTGTGCTGGTTCATCCCACATGCCTTGGATCCTGTAAAAACGCCAACCCCCAAACCCCAGATTCCTGCACAGGTCTGCCCAGTGCAGTGACCTGTCAGTGCAGGGGCGCAGAAGTGACTTCTCCAGTGCCCCGTTTGAGATATTTCACAGTCTTTGACACTGTCTGGAGACATTCCTGAAGGATTTATCAGAAAATTATGGAAAATAACTGCAGTGAAGGGAAGTGATGGCTTTCCAGGACGTGAGGGGAAATCTCTCTGCTCTCTCCCTGGCTGTGCCATCTCCATGGCAGTGACCTACAGAGCCCCCAGATGACATGAGCTGAGGTCACAATGGGACGTGCCACATCACAGGGAGGTCTCCCCGGTGTCGTGGGTGGGGACCCTCACTTCCCTGTGAGGCCCAGGCACTCCTGGGCACTGCTCACACCCTCCCCACGGCTGCCTTTCATAGTGGCTCCATGGCAAGGAGAGGGGACAGGAGGCAGTGGGACCACGTTGGGGCCCCTCACCAACAGACGGAGGAGCAGGGGCATGTTGGAAAGGAGTTTTGGGTAATGAGATGGGAAGAGCGTCCTGTTTCTCTGGCTGGAGAGGTGAAACGAGAGCAAGAGGGCAAGCGAGATGGAGGACTGCTGGATGGACACCATCAGCCAGGACCACAGCTCCTTGTCCCCTGCGCTCCTGCGGCTCTCCACCGAGGGTAAGGGCTTTGGGAGATCCTTCCCGAGGTGTCGCACAGAGACTGTTAACTGCCAAAACTGCTGTGGATCCCGGGCTGTGGGGGTGCCTGGACGGGGCTGGGGGCTGCTGCGAGAGCCCTGCCTGAGGGTCCCCTCTGGCTCGGGGGACAATGTGGCAGCCAGGACTCCTGGGTCCTGGGGTTGGGGCTGTCCTGAGCCCCAAGGCTTCTGTGCAGCCAGCTCCATCGCCTCTTAGGGTGGGGGGGGGAGCATGGGAATCCATGACAGGTTTTCCTGGGAGTGGGTCCTTGGGGTCTGGCTCTGAGAGGAAAGGGGTCCTGCATCCCAGAGGCTGAGGTGGCCTGCAGCTCCATGGGGCTCTCAAAAGCCTGCTGGAAATGTCCATATATGATAATAAAACCTTCACCTTTTAATAACCCCAAGTCCTCTGGGTGTTTGGGAAAAATCTCTATTCCTTCCCCCTGGATCCTTCCAGCTTGGCGCAGCATGTTTTGCGCTCACAGATGCCACCTTCAGATGGCCACAGCCCCTGTCCTCCTGCAAATTGGGCTCAAACCTCTGCACCCAAAAGAAAATACATTGGAGAGAGCAGATTGGAAACAGGCAGAGGTGCAATCCCCATTCAACAGGTCCTGGCTGACGCCAAGGTTTTTTCTCTGAGCTGGGGTGGGCAGTGCTGGGGTGAGACCAACACAGCCATCTCCCCCAGCACCTTCACGACCCCACACCACCGCTCCCTAGCCGAGCCCTGGGGCTGCCGTAGGCAGGGTGCCAGGGCAGGAGGGGGAGAGGACACTGCCCTGCCCTGCCCTGCCCTGGGGGCAGCAGGATGCTGCCTGTGGGCTCCGGCGCCACGGCCAGCCCCAGGGCCCCCACGCCGGCGCCAGGGCTGCCACCAGCACAGGCCCCAACGCTGACCCCCCCACGCCCCGCACGGCCCCCAGGGCGCAGGGCAGCCAGCAGCCCCGCGGGGCCCCCGCCGCACAGCCCAGCCCCGCCGGGGCAGCGGCCGCACCCCGGGACCCCGCACTGCCCGACCACACGGCGCCGCGCTGCCCGCAGGCCCCGCCGCGCCCCGCGCTGCCGCCCACAACATGGCGCCCGACCGCGGGGGAGGGGGCGGAGCTGGCCGCCAGGGCAGGAGGGCCCAGCGTTGCCATGGCATCGCCCCAGTGCAGCCCTCCTATTGGCTGTCAGGAGGAGGAGGGCGGGCATCGATTTCACTGATGGCTCTGCCAGCCAATTGCAGTCCAACATGTGGGGAAAAAAAAAAAGACGTCAGAGAAAGAGGTGGAAGAGGAGCGGGAGCAAAGCAGGCGAGAAGCGAGCGGGCGAGAGCGTTTGGTGGGGGCTGCGGGCGCGTTCAAATGGCGGCGGGTGCCCTCCCGCCGGGGCGGGGCAGCGGTGCTGGCTTTGCCGGGGCTGCTTTGCTGCAGGAGCTGCAGCAGGGGCTGGTGGGGCCGTGAGCAGGGGCCAGAGCGACGTGGGCCAGAGGGGGGAGCTGCCCTGCAGCCAGACGTGGCGGCCTGCCGCGAGCAGCTGGGCCGGGGCGGCTCGGTGGGGTTTGGGGGCAGGAAGCTTTGGCCCTGTGGTGGCTCTGGGATCCCTGTTAAAGCGTTTCCCTGAGCTGCTGCTGCCAGCGCAGCCCCAGGTGCTGCTTTGAGGTGCGTTTGGGAGGTGCTGGGCAAAGTGTGAGCAGGCTGCTGGTGTCGTCACGAGGTGCCCTTCCCAATGGTGTCTTTTGTTGTGAAAACTGCATTTCCGAGTGGCTCTGAGAGAGGCTATGCCTGCATGTGATGCCGTGCCTTAGCTGTTGTTTTTGCTCCCTGCCTCTTGCTTTGCGCCGCGACCTGTGAGCCTGGCAGCAGGGTGAAGGGTGTTTGCAGAAGAGCTCTGTAAGTGTGAGCTGTTTTGCTTGTGTCATGCTGTCACACTATGAAGGTTCGATAGCAACGACTGGGACAGTAATACAATAATAATAAAAAAGATGTTTATTTCCTCACACAAGTTCTTGGATTAGTAACATCCATTAAAATAATGCGATTACTAATTTAGAAAGGATAACACAAAACCATCAGTTACTAATTTAGAAAGGATAACCTGAAACCGTCGAAAACTGCGTTATTAATTGGAAGGACTGCTTATCCCTACTTGAAAGCTTTCTTGTTCACTCTCCTAGTGAGAGGGCTCTCAACCTCGAGGAGTTCCCTTAACCCAGCGTCCCAGGAAAAGGGGAGGGGGGGGAATACTCACAGTCCAGGCGGAGAGGATGGTCAGGTCACGTTCCTGTCCCTGCTCAAACTCTCCTAGCTCCCAAGTCTCTTTTTATACGGCTGGGGCTCTGGGCAAACAACGCTTTTGCTGACTTTTAGCAAGTTTCACAATCCCAGGACTGTTTGTTTGTCTGCTTGGGAGGACCCTGCTAGCGAGGCAAGACCACAATACCTCCGTATTGTTTCTTCGCTCCCCGGGGGTCCGTGCAGATTCCAGGTGTCAGACTTCTTCAGTCTTGTTAATGCTTCCAATCCGCAGCCTTGCGCATATCAGTCCTTGCGCATATCAGTTGGTAGACGACTTTAGTCCTGTTAAGTCCTCTGTTCAACAGCTTTGTGCACCTCAGCTCTTGTGCTATCAGTTCTTCTGCATATCAATTGACAAACTTCAGTCCTGTTAACTCTTCACTCACCCGTCAGCTTGTCAGGGGCCTTGAAAGTTGATGAACGGCCAGTGCTTGCACTTGCCGTTGTTCTTTCCATGCTCCTAGGTCAGGGTGAAGAGTTGCTGAATTGTGTCTCTGCTGGTTTCACCAACTGAGATGCCCTGGCCTGAGTCCTTCCACGTGTCTCCAGTTGTCAGGGCCTAAAATAGGAGAATGCTTGTTGTCCTGGATGTGTGGAGGATTTTCTGGTTTTGTTCAGCACTGGGGAAGGAACCAGAGTTCTGAGTTGCGGGAAGGCTTCTGCCTGTGCCTGGGACATGAGGCCCTGCTGTCTTCAGTTTCATGATCGCTGCTCCCATGCAATTCTCCCGTTAGAAAATGTTGCCAAGAATTACTTGCAGGCTGTTCTGCAATTCTTAAATTTCATAGGCTAGGTGTTGATAATGCATAGCAGAAGCTAATCTTTTGGTGTAGTAACTGGTAGGCAATGGGTGTTTCAGAGCATTGTGAGTATTATGAGGCCATGATGTGAATCTGTGATGTGATGACACCTCTGTGTGAGCAGCTGACAGGTCAGGAGAAGACGCATGGCTTGGATGCTGGTGGTGAGGTCACTTCTGGGTTTGTTGCGTGTGCTCAGAGGAGGGATTGACCCCTGCAGAGCTCTACAGCAATACAGAAATGCAACTCATTAATCAAGCAGAAGTCGATATTCCACATCATCTGACACAAATTTGATTCCACTCCATCATCATGAGTTAGTACTGCTACATTTCAAATGCAGATGATGTTCTGTGGTGAGCATGGACATGGAGTTGGCCTTTCCACTTGTTGCTAAGTAGAAGCTTGCAGCGTCCTCGCAGTCAGCTAGGGAGTCCAGCTAGACTTTTGAGGCTGCTAAGTGAATGTAGTGCTGGTGTGAGCAGTGGTGTGAATAATCTCTTCTTGCCAGGGTGTGTGTGTGTGCTTTAGAAGTTGCCCCTGTCAAAAGAGCAGGGAGCTTGTGAGATTTTCCTGCAAGGTCTGAATGCTGTCTCTGTCTTTGAGGTGTCCAGCTGCTTTTATGACACATTTGGAACTGTAACACTTTAGGGGTCTCTGATTTTCTGTCCACGTATGCAGTCATTAGAGAATGGGTGCAAAGGCTGTTGGAGGAGACGGAAGGAATGTCACCCCCCAAAAAGGGTATGGGCCACATTTTGAAAGAGATTTCTTGTTCAGAGAAGTTGAGGCACAAGCGAGAGGGAAAAGCTGGCCTGATCAGCCCCTGTGAGAGCACTTCTTCTCTGCTTCCTGGTGGGAAGGTGGGAAGTGAGCAGGCCCCGGGCTGTGAGTGGCTGTTCAGAGGCAGAGCCTGTTGCAAGGCCTTGGAGGACTAGAAAGGAATGGAAGGTCTGGAGAGTTGGGCTTTGTGTGTTGTGGGGCGCTTGGGGTGCCCTGTGTGCTGCCGTGTGTGGTGCTGTGGGCTGTGTGTCGCTGATGCAGAGGCGTGTGTTGGTTGCCAACCCTCTGTGAGGTGTGGAGGTAATGGCGTGTTACAGTGCGAGATGCCCTGTGGTGGAGCCGGGTGGTGGCGCCAGTGTTTTGCTGCTCAGCGTGGGAGGAGGTGTCTGGAGAGAGCAGTGCTCTGCTCCCAAGGCCCAGCCTGCCATCACGGTGTCCTTCTGGGAGACCTGGGTGAGGACTGTTGGTGACTGTGTTGCCTCCTTGGAGCATCGTGGTGCAAGGCAGGGCTGCTCCCAGTTTGGTGGTTTGTGTCAGCTGAGGTTCAGGCTTGCAGTTTCGGAAGGGTTTGATGCTTCCGTGAGTCTTTGGGATTTTACCGACTGCTGGCGAGAGTTCTCTTCTCCCTCCTTAAAGGCTTTCTGCTGAATCTGGACCCTCATTGCATCTTCCCATCTCAGACGCTAATCCATTCCAGTCCCTCAGCGAGATGGGTAGTTAATGAAAGCAGTCAGAGGCATTTCTGCACGTTGTGCCTACGCAGAGCCTTGCAGAGAGGGGAGATGCCCCCTCACAAGAAGTCAGGCCTGTGAGGGCGATGGGTGGCTCTGAGACACCTGTCCTTGTTGAGCGGTGGAGGCGGCATCTCCAAAGCCTCTGGTGCCTTTGGCAAGAGTCTCACAATAGCATATTCCTTGAGGCTGCAATGGGGGAGCCATGTGGAGGTAGCAGGGCTCCAACGCCCTGCTCCAGGCAGGTGCCAGTAGAGGAGGTATCTTGGGGCCTTTTCCAGTGAAGTTTTGATTACCTCCAAGGATGGAGATCTGGGAACCTCTCTGTATCCGTGTGCCGCAGTTTGGCCACCGTCACGGAGAAAAAGGTTTCTTCTTAACGTCTCAGAAGCATTTCCCATTGTTCGATTTGTCCCTGTTGCCTCCCATGCTACTAGTGTGCCCATCCAAGAAAATCCGGCTCCGTCTTCTCTGTGCCCTCCATAAGGTAGCTGTGCACAGCATGAAGATCCCCATTGGCCTTCTCTTGTCTAGGCTGAACAAAGCCAGCTCTCGCAGCCTCTCCTTTTATGCCCCATGCTGCAGCCCCTGACCGTCTTGGTGTCCCTGTGCTGGACTCCCTGCAGTGTGTTAGTGCCTGTGCAGACCTGGAGAGCCCAAACAGGACCTGGTATACAGACATGGTGTCACCTGTGCCAAAAAGAGGGGTAGAACGTCTTGGTGGCCCTGCTGGCTGTGCTCTCACCAATAGAGCTCAGCACAGAGGGGAGACATTTGCCCCTGCCTGTTGCGACTCTGTAAGGCCAGCAGAACTGCCAGTAACACTCCGATTCGTTCTTTCTTTCTAGGTTGCTCCACTCATGGAGGTTCCCAGTGCAGTGCTAGAGCCGCTGAGGATGGAGGCAGGATGCCAGGCTGTGTCCCTGTACCTGTCAACATCTTGGCCAGCGTCGTGAGCCCTCTGTGAAAGCAGCTGCAAGTGACTGAGAAGAGGCTACGTCTGGATGCGAAGGCTTCCATAAATGCGCCTGTCTTCCCTGGGTGACTTGGGTTGTGGGTTCAGCTCCTGGTACCTCTGCTGTGCTGCAAATTCCGCCTCCCACAAGTGCTGTTATTGCCAGCCCGCTCAACAAATGCTACGGTGCCCCCTCCTTTTCCTAGGAGGTTGTGGTGCCATACAGGACGAGTCCAAGACCCTTATAATAGATGCCAGCATGTCTTGAGTGCCTTTGTGTGAGTGCCCCAAAGCGTCCATAGCTTGACCTGTGGAAGTCTCAGAGCTCTTGGGCTGCTGGCTCTGCGAGGGGTGAAGATGTGCCCAGGGCCCGGTTGCCCGTGGCACCCAGCCCTCAGTGCTCTGTGAAGGCAGCTGTGGAGCGCGGACTGGTGCTGCAGAGGCTGCGCAGCCAGGAGAGCTGTCATTTCAGCAGCCGTCCAGTGTGGGTCTGTCTCATTGCTTGGGCCTCATTTCAAAGCCTCTGCACCCTTTTTCCCTTCCTCGTCCAAGCTCCTTGTCCAAGTAACTAAAGGAAAGGAAGGGAGGTCACTTTGGGCTCAGGAGGCCTTCCGGACTCTCAACTGTTTCTGTGTTGTATCTGTAACTTTTGTATTACTACAGAAAATCCCCATGTCCCCATCCCTAGCTGGAGATTCCTGAGGGGATGGGGGTGGAAAGCAGCAGCCTGCTGTGCCCAAAGCAAGCAGGATCCTTCCCTCTGAAAAGAGCAGCATCACCCAAGGAGGCAGCTCTGTGGCTGATCTTGTGCTGCTCATTTGCACAGGCCTTGTGAGCCTAGAGTGCCTTGGCCACCTTGTGGTGTTACCGCAAGAGCTTGCCTGAGTGTCTGGATTGAGAAGCCAAGGGAAGGCAGCGAGCAGAGCAGTGGCTGGGGAGTGTGCAAGTGGCGAGTGTCCTGCATGCATCTGTTCTTGCTGGCACTTGGTTGTATCTAGCAGAAGAGGCAGCTGTGTGGGTCAGAGGCAGTGTGTTTGTAGAGTAGGTGGCAGAGCAGAGGTCTGGCGTCAGGTTGATGCCTGGTGCAGTGCCGAGTTGATCTGAGAGTGTCAGAAAGCCTTTGCAGTGCAGCTGCTCCCTCAGCTGATCTCTGTCCCTAGAAATGCACTAGAAATGGAAGTGGCATGCTGCTGCCATTGTGTAGGTGCTACAGTGCGAAGGCTCCCAGCTCGGACTTGATGGTACTAAAGGAAAAGCGAGACCAATTGTTCCCTTTGTGATTTGTTGCCAGGGTGCCAGAGTGGAGCTGTCGCATGATCTGGAGAGAGTCTTGCCAGGAGATGAAAGCCATTTGCAGAAGACTGTTCTGTATGGAGTGATCACAGCGTAATCAGGGGACGTGCGAGTGGCCCAGGTGAGCTTCTCCTCTGTGAAGGTTTGCACTTTTGAGCTCCCTTGTGACTCAGTCAAAGATAGGGCAGCAGCAGGCAGGTCAATGCCATTTGTGCTTGTGAGGTGAGTTGTGCCTCTGAAGCTGGTAGGCCAACAGCATGCATGTAGCATTGGTGATGATGGTGAGGTCTCTTGTGTCTCCATGCCTCCTAAAGGGGGAGCAGTTCCGTTGCTGCTGTTGGTGCTTTTGTGGTGAGTTGTGCATCAGTATGTGACTGGCGATCAGCATGCACATTGCTGCTGTTTGTGCTTGTTGAGGTCAATTGTGCCTCAGTTGCAAAGAGGCCAGGAGCAGCTATTTGGCTTCATGGCTGCCTGTGAGGTCACTTCAGCATGAGCACCTGACAGTCCAGCTTGCTGCATATTGCTGCTGCTTGTGTTTGTGGAGTAATTTGGCCTCAGTAACTGCCAGGCCACCAGCAGCCACATTGCTCCTTTTTTGTATTTGTGAGGTGACTTTTGCTTCACCACCTGATTAGACAGCATCAAGCACATTGCTATTTTGTGCTTGTGAGGTCACATGTGCCTCAATGTCTGATAGCCCACTGCTAGTGATGTGGCTGCAGTTTGTGTTTGTGATGTCACTTGTGGCTCAGTGCCTGATAGGCCAGTGCTGGTCTTGTGAGTGCAGTTTGTGGTTGTGAGGTCACTTGTGGCTCAGTGCCTGATAGGCCAGTGCTGGTCCTGTGGGTGCAGTTTGTGGTTGTGATGTCACTTGTGGCTGAGTGCCTGATAGGCCAGTGCTGGTGATGTGGCTGCAGTTTATGGTTGTGATGTCACTTGTGGCTCAGTGCCTGATAGGCCAGTGCTGGTGATGTGGCTGCAGTTTGTGGTTGTGATGTCACTTGTGGCTCAGTACCTCATAGGCCAGTGCTGGTCCTGTGGGTGCAGTTTGTGGTTGTGATGTCACTTGTGGCTCAGTGCCTGATAGGCCAGTTCTGGTCATGTGGGTGAACTTTGTGTTTGTGATGTCACTTGTGGCTCAGTGCCTGATAGGCCAGTGCTGGTGGTGTGGCTGCAGTTTGTGTTTGTGATGTCACTTGTGGCTCAGTGCCTGATAGGCCAGTGCTGGTGGTGTGGGTGCATCTTGTGTTTGTGATGTCACTTGTGGTTCAGTGCCTGATAGGCCAGTGCTGGTCCTGTGGGAGCAGTTTGTGTTTGTGATGTCACTTGTGGCTCAGTGCCTGATAGGCCAGTTCTGGTCATGTGGGTGAACTTTGTGTTTGTGATGTCACTTGTGGCTCAGTGCCTGATAGGCCAGTGCTGGTGGTGTGGCTGCAGTTTGTGTTTGTGATGTCACTTGTGGCTGAGTGCCTGATAGGCCAGTGCTGGTGGTGTGGGTGCATCTTGTGTTTGTGATGTCACTTGTGGTTCAGTGCCTGATAGGCCAGTGCTGGTGATGTGAGTACAATTTGTGTTTGTGATGTCACTTGTGGCTCAGTGCCTGATAGGCCAGTGCTGGTGATGTGGCTGCAGTTTGTGTTTGTGATGTCAGTTGTGGCTCAGTGCCTGATGGGCCAGTGCTGGTGATGTGGCTGCAGTTTGTGGTTGTGATGTCACTTGTGGCTCAGTGCCTGATAGGCCAGTGCTGGTGGTGTGGGTGCATCTTGTGTTTGTGATGTCACTTGTGGTTCAGTGCCTGATAGGCCAGTGCTGGTGATGTGGCTGCAGTTTGTGGTTGTGATGTCACTTGTGGCTCAGTGCCTGATAGGCCAGTGCTGGTCACATGGCTGCAGTTTGTGTTTGTGATGTCACTTGTGGCTCAGTGCCTGATAGGCCAGTGCTGGTGATGTGGGTGCAGTTTGTGGTTGTGATGTCTGTTTTTGGTGAGTGCCTGATAGGCCAGTGCTTGTCCTGTGGCTGCAGTTTGTGTTTGTGATGTCAGTTTTTGCTGAGTGCCTGACAGGCCAGTGCTTGTCCCGTGGGTGGAGTTTGTGGTTTTGGTGTCACTTGTGGCTCAGTGACTGACAGGGCAGTGCTGGTCACGTGGGTGCAGTTTCTGTTTGCGAGGTCACTTGTGGCTCAGTGCCTGATAGGCCAGTGCTGGTGATGTGGCTGCAGTTTGTGGTTGTGATGTCACTTGTGGCTCAGTGCCTGATAGGCCAGTGCTGGTCACATGGCTGCAGTTTGTGTTTGTGATGTCACTTGTGGCTCAGTGCCTGATAGGCCAGTGCTGGTGATGTGGGTGCAGTTTGTGGTTGTGATGTCTGTTTTTGGTGAGTGCCTGATAGGCCAGTGCTTGTCCTGTGGCTGCAGTTTGTGTTTGTGATGTCAGTTTTTGCTGAGTGCCTGACAGGCCAGTGCTTGTCCCGTGGGTGGAGTTTGTGGTTTTGGTGTCACTTGTGGCTCAGTGACTGACAGGGCAGTGCTGGTCACGTGGGTGCAGTTTCTGTTTGCGAGGTCACTTGTGGCTCAGTGCCTGATAGGCCAGTGCTGGTGATGTGGCTGCAGTTTGTGGTTGTGATGTCTCTTGTGGCTCAGTGCCTGATAGGCCAGTGCTGGTCACGTGTTTAGTTTGTGGTTGTGAGGTCACCTGTGGCTCAGGATCTGTTAGGCCACTGCTGGTCACGTGGCTGCAGTTTGTGGTTTTGAGGTCACTTGTGGCTGAGTGCCTGATAGGCCAGTGCTGGTCATGTGCCTGCAATTTGTGGTTGTGAGGTCACATATAATCTGTGCGAAGCGAATGTGACGGGATGCTCTATTTCTAGTGCCAGCAGGAGAGATGCCCACGTCAGCAGAGTGCCCTGGACTCCAGGCATTGTTTTCTGGCTCTGTGCCTCTCCCCATGGGCAGCAGCGAGAGCATTTCAGCCGAAAGTCTAAGATCTTTTGGTCGAGGAAGTCTAAATCAGCTGGAGCATTTATGCTAATATAGCTTCTGTCGGAAGCTGTAGAATACAACAAGCTCTCTCTGGAAAGAAAGAAAAAAAAAGGGGGTTGGGGGAGGAACAACTCTCCTGGCTAGTTACTGGCTGAAGTGGCTTTGTAAGGTTTTTGTGAAAGGGAAAATGCATGTTGAAAGTGAATGAGAGCCTTCAGTGTGCCAGTGGCTCTTTTAGGCGTAGTCTGAACGCCCTTCTCCTAGGGGTGACCTTTGTAGTGTCCTGCCGTTTGCAGTAACGGTGGAAGATAAATTCCTTGTGCACCCTTAGGAGCCCTTTACTTAAATTAAGGTAGAGTTTAGACAAGACTCTTAATTAATCCCTTTGTAACTCTTTGGTGTGTGTGTATGGTTTTTTGGTTTTCTTGTTTGTTTGTTTTATGCTGGCAGAGCTTCCAAACCAAGTAAGCAAATCACATCTTTTCTGGACAAGCCCCGTTCCACTGTTTTTATCAAGGTAGTTTCTTTTCTGGACCTTCTCTAGAAAATTGGAGGTATGTAACTTGTGAGGGTGTCCTGAACTGTGCCCTGCAGAGAGGTCAGGTTAAATTGGTTTGCTGACAAACAATTTTCTTCTGTATCCTGCAGTTTGTAAGAATGTCATGTGTATGCATTTACTATTGCCCCAAAGAGTTTTTTTTTTTTTAACCCTCTTTGTTATTTAAAGAATAGTTCACAAGTACTTCTTTTTACGTGTCTGATGTTATTATGCAGATATATGGGTTTTGTAATTATTTTTGAGTAGGTGCTGGAATTAGGGGCCTAATTTGGTCCAGTGTGGAGTCTCGACATGAAACCCCTAGCAGCTGCCTTGCTTCTGTGCTCATGGACTTTCACAGGATATTTGAAAGGCCTGTTTGTCAGAGTTCGGGCTTCCTGCTCAGCAGTGAGTGTTAGGAAGCTGTCTGCACTGTCCCCCATAAACTGGCAGCCCCGTACATCTAATTGTCCTTGAAAGCTGACTCGTGCTTTTTCCTCTTAACACTTTGCCTTCCTTAAGCACGCTTGCATGCCAACAGCCATCTTGCAGCCAGTCGAACGCACACCATGGTGTTCCGATTGCCTGATTCGTGTTGTCATCTGTTTCCCCTTGTGTTGTCAGCTCAGCTCCCTTTGAAGCTCACCACCTTCAAGACCTTCCAGGCTCCTGTCCTAGGTGCCTTGGTGTGGGCAATGCCTGCTGTGGTTGGCTCCTTCCTCGGAGATATTCAAGCCATCTGGACACAGTCCTGGGCAACATGTGCTAAGTGACCCTTCCTGAGCAGGAGGGTCGGACTAGATGATCTCCAGAGGTCCCTTCCAACCTCAACCATTCAGTGATTCTGTGAACTCTAGGATAAAAAGCAAAGATAAATTCATTTACTTCAGGAATCTCTGTGGATGTCTGGGTTTTTTGTTTTTTTTTTTTTAAAAAAAACTTGTCCTGGGCCATGAATCAACATGTTAACAGAGAGACAAAGTAGGCCATGAACTGAATTTAAAAGTACAGGTTTTCTTCTTGTCTTAAAATATGCATCCATTTTCTCATCTCTCTTAGACTGACAGATATAGGCCTAAACCAGAAGGTGCCTCTTGTGAAAATAGGTAAAACTAGATGGTTGGATTCCAGCAATGCTTCCTTGCTTTCTGCATCGTAGAACTGCATGCTCATCTTTTGTGTCCATGCAGAGCTTTGATAAAGTTACTGTGTAGGCACCAAGTGTGCATATGTCAGATTTTCTGCGTGTTTGTGACTGACCCTTCTTGTTTCTTCTCATTAGGAAAACTTGGATATGTCCTCCCGAGGAGAACTGATGAGGAAATCGCTGACACTCAAGATGGCAGTGCAGGTTAGTTCTGGCTTTCAATTTTCTTTACTGTGTTCTGGCCAAAAGCCTCCTCTGAAACAGCTGAAATGAGTTGAGCTATTGGATATTTTTTTAATCTATTCACATTTCTGTATAGCCTTAGCGCTTACAAGCCATAGTCAGGGACTCCAGGGCCCTGCCGGTAAGCTCTGGACAGAGAGTCAGCAAACAAAACCAGTCCTTTTCCCAAATGCTTATAACCGAGCACAAGAGAAAAGGCAAGAGATGGCTGTCAAGAGGTGGGAATACAAGGAAATGCACAGTCCTACTCTGAATGATGAGCACTGCTCTCACTGCAGCAGTAGCCTGACAGTTTTCATGGGTTTTGAGCAGCCCAGCAAGAATTTTCAGGAGGCAAGGAAGACTGCCAGGTGCATATGAAAACCTTCTCCCAAGCGTGAAGGCGGCAGCTGAGAAGAGAACATGCTTCTGCATTTTTGTATTGAGGGGTTAGTCAGTGAGAGGTGCTGTCAGGGCTAGCTCGGAATTCAGAGCTGTTTTCTGGGCACTCAGTGGGAACTAATGTAGGAAGGAGGGTAATTCATGAAAGGCCTTAGCAACTCTGTTTGCTGTGAGAGAAGACACTTGAAGGGTTTCAGGAGAACGCGCTTTGTGATGAAGGGAATAAGTTCAGAAGACGATCTTTAGAGCAACTTTCTGAATGGATCTGAGTGGGGCAAGGCTGTACTTCAGGACAGAAGAGGATGTTGCAGTAGTTGAGCTGATCATGCCTTGAGGAAGAGGGGTAATTATGCAATACCTCGTGAAGGCAGTACCTCGCCCACGTTGCGCAGCCTGTGCAAGACTTGAACAAGGGGAATAAAAACCTATAAAAAGGTTCAGGCCAGAACTTGTATGCATCATAATTATCATCCTGTATGCATCGTAATTAATTGAAGCTCTCTCAGGAGCTCCCTTCTTGACTTGTCCTGCTGTTTTTGGTAACAGCTGTGAATATGAAGTTCAGGGGAAATCGGGGCAATAGATTCACAAATACAGCTGCTTTGCAAGGCTTTACAGTTACTTTGCAAGGCTCTGGCCTATCATATGCCAAAGTCAAGCTGCATATAAGTACCATGTGCCTTTTTTTTTAAAAAAAAAAAAACTTCCCAACAAAGATGGAATTTTGCTCTCACAAGGAAGAACATGTAATGCAGTTTGAAATCAGATGCACGACAAATACATATAATGGGCTGGAAACTTCCTAGATCTCACAGTACCTTCTGGGGTAGACTGCACTTGATTTTCAACTTAGTGTGACCTAATCTTGTTTTTGTTTTTGCCTTTGAAATGCTTGCAGATGGAAACATGCAGTCTACAGCAGCGATTCCCCATCCTCCGCTGATGATGATGAGCAACATTCTGCCCAGGAATCTATTGAAGAGGAGGAGCAAGTGCCTGACTGTGAAGCATTCTCCTCCCTGCTCTTGTACAGAGTCTAAATGGTGGCAATACTTAATGCGTTGGCATAATATGTAAGTTGTTGGCACCGGTGGCTCTTAACTGGGCTCTCTACCATTGGACTTTTAGAATTGATTCTTTAAGAGCAATTGGATTTCTTTGGAGAGGTTAGACGTAAACTCTAAATGTTTTAATGTAAAATTCTACTGCCCCTCTGCTTTACAGTAGGCTATTCAGAAAGAACCCCCCCAACAGAAAATGTATAAATAGAGGCAAGGATGGGGTTTCTTTGCCTTCCTTTAACCTAGGACATGGGTTCTGTTGAATTTATCTTTAGGTAAACTGAGGCATCAATACCTTTGTGTGCTTGAAAAACTTCTGCCAATACTGAGCTTTTATAGTAGTAGTAAAAAGCCATTTCTTAAGAATTTTTAAAATGCAGACTATATGTAGATTCAAGGTGGAGGGAATTCCTTGCCATAGTTAAAGGCTTAGTGACTTGTGTGATAAAAGAAAAGTATACTCAAAAGGGGTCCTGGTTTAAAGAGGTGGTTTGGGGTTTTGTCGTCTTTGAGTGTTTCCTGTACATGTGACCTTGATTAGTGTATAAGCAGGAGAGGGTTATCTGTTAGAAGTCAATTGTAATCTTTTGCTTGAAAGACCAGGGGTTTCCCTTTGTGGGCACAATATCCGAAGATTTAAGAGTTAGCTGTATATATTCTCTATCATCAGGAAAACTCAATTCACAGCATGATGAAATAGAACTGTAAATTCTTCTCTTTCAATAAGGTTAAAAGTACTGCAAATAAGGAAACCAAAACCTTCAAGTGTTTTGCTGCTTTATTCATTGACATTCTCTTCTAAACAACAGCAGGTTAGCTTTGCTAGTTGGTATTTAAGTATTATCTGGAAATGCAGAATACCTTTTTCTTCCTCCCACCTTTACCCTTTCTTCTCAGCTATTGCCGACCAATTCTGGGAGACAAAAAAATCCAATAACTTGCAACTTTTTAAGAAGGAATGAAAGGCTTTGCTATCAAGTCCTGCTTGTCTATCTGGAGATAGATCAGATCCATGGACTAGTAGACTGAGTTTAGTGAACTGTTAAAGATATGAAGTGGAAATGGGAGGAGGCAGATGGACTGGGGGGAAGGAAGCAGCAAAAGTTTGTGGAGAAGCTGCAAGGCTTTAGATAGCAGGACAGCATGAGTCGTGATATTTGATGATGTCATTTGAAGGAACGGCAAGAAAGGCTTCAGGCAGAGCCTCAAAGATGTCAGTGTCTGAGGTACTGCTACTTGGGCTGAAGGCTTTGAACTCTTTGAGGAGGCCTACATTAATTGTTATATCCTAAATCCATTTTCTTCTCATCCTCTTTGGAAAGATAAGGTGGAACCTTTGCACCTTGGCTCCTGGACGTCAGAGAGCGACATGGCTCCCCCCATCCTGAGGAAATGGAGGACTGTTTCCAGGGCCAGCAGTGACCCCTGACCTGGGGGCTTAGCCCTGAACTACTGGAGCCTTCTGTGAGAAAAGGGACCTGCTTTGCTGCCAGAAACTCTTGACGTGCTGGAATTTCAGTATTCAATTTTAGAAGGAATTTACCAACAGCATCCAAGTTAAGCACTTGCAAAGCCTTTGATGGTAAACGCATCCAGTTAGGGTTTGTGTTTGCGTGTTCAGGAAGACATCATCAGCTGGAGAGTAACCTGTTTCATCTTTTAAACACCTTCCTGTAAGGCCAACTCTCAGAAGCCTGGAAAGTGAAGGCTGTACTCCTCCTGAAGTCTGCTGATGGAAATGGAGGTAGTTGTCTTCCTAAAGTCGCTGAAACACAAGATGGGAATTGAGCTTCGTAATTTTTCAAGCTTTGGCCTTTATGAAGCAAGAGCTGACACTGTAGTTAAGGCGTTGAAGTGCTCAACTGATTTCTCTGCTGAACAATGTAACAACTCTACTTTGCAGTGGCAGACTGTGGGAAGGTATGCTTTTAGTGAGCACATCTTGATTGCCTTTTACATTGCACTCATTGCATACACTGGGCGCAGGATATAAACAGCCATCTCAAAGTCACCGCACTGATTCCCCTAGGCAAACTTCCAGATCTGTCGAGTAAGCCTGTGTGTGAGAATGTGGGGAAGGCTGGGTCCGAGTGAATCTTGACTCCGAAAACACTTCAGAAAAAAGTTTTCAGTATTGTTTTCCGGCTAAGCAAATGTTAATAGGTTCAGGTAGGGTGCCCTCGTGATAACAGTATCCAGTTGCTTGGGAAAGCACAGCATTCAGGTGCTTCATCTTCACTTAAGTGCCCTTGAAACTGGAAAAGGAAACTCAAAACAATACCTATCCATCCATCTGAATCGGCAAGCAACAAAACTTGTGCATATGCTGGACTGTTCTGTAGTAATGTTGTAAATGGAGCTTCCCAGGAGACTCCAAAAGCCTCCACCTTACGTGGACATGTGGAACATAAATGAGAGTTGGTGTTGTCCTCTGGCCTGCCTGTGTGCTGGTGAAAAGGAAGTTTGTATGAGAATATTGAGCCATGTAGAATAGGCTGCTATGTAACTAATAACTCTGTATCTATGCAAACGAACACATGTAAACACATGTAAAGAGGATGTAAAATGTAAACTGATGAAAACTGTATCAACCAGATAGATAGTACATCGAGACAAAGTGTCAGAACACACCTACCAAGACAAACCGATGACTTAATAATAGGGTATAATTTCTGCTCCGCTTAAATTACAGACCTAGCTACACAGACAGAAAAGGACCTTAACCTCTGCCTGACTTCAGAGCTACTGAGATGTAAGTCACTCCTAAGGAGCCTCGCAGCTCGGTTTGTGTGGGGCGTGCTTGAGAAAAGAAGCCGAGCCCTTCAGCAAGGTGGATGAGCCTGGGTGCACTGCTGCACCCCCGGGACTGCTGAGTTTTCAGCTCAGGATGGACACGTGCCCAAGTCAGTCTGGAGCACAAGGCAGGAAAGGTGAGGGCAGGCACTGTCCTGTTTGCCTGGTCATGAATCATAATTTCAAAGGTCATTTTGGAAGAGGTGACCAGCCTTCAAGCTGTCTGAAGAGCTCCCCAGCTCACAGCCTGCTGCCTCATTTCCAGAGGCTCCTTCAGACCAGGTTTCTCGCTCAGGAACATCACAAGCCATTGCCTGTACGTGGTGCCTCAAGCACATTAGCACATGCTGGTGGTACATGTGGGCGCTGACTAGACATTACTGGTAGATGACCAGAGAGGCAACCATCAGATAACCCAAATGGAGATCTTCCTCTTGTGTGACAGATGAGCCCTCAACCATGTAACATGTGTGCCCATACTGTCACAGCTCTCAAATGTTTCTAGTAAAGGTCCAGCTGCTGTAATACAGTGAATCTTCTGTAAATTCTCTCCCTGCCACCCTGGAGCATGGTTTCTGAAATACTCACGGATAGCTGGTGCCGCTTGCTGGACCAATAGGCTCACTGCCAGCCTTTCATTAACATTTTCCACAGACGTCCCTCCATAGCATAAGAGCCTAATTTGCCACAAGCAAATAGTCCAAAAATCGAGTGTTCCTCAGACTTTTGCTAACGATAGTACCTTTTCTGAGATAACACCCATTTGCCCTGCAGTTCGTATAGCTAAAACCAGATTTTGGCATGCCATTTGACACGCTGCCCAATCATTTGTATTATTATAATCCCAATTCAGATCTCCTCGTGGGCAAGGCTGTCGGTTATCATCTCAGTCTGCCAATTCCCTATCCTTTTTTCAATATCCATTCTCTATCCCCTGGCTGAAATATCTGTTGAAACAATACTTGAACATCCCCCTAACAAATGGGATGTCCCTCTACTCTTGTACAAAACAGTCGAGCTGCCTTTTCCGGGTCCTCCCACACCCGGGGCATTTGCTGTGCCCATTGAAGTAGATCTCTGGGAGCCCACGGCCAATAAACGCAGGCACGCAAGACCAGTGCCAGTGCTCACCAGATGAGAACCTCGCTGTGTTCTATCTGGGGTGCCAAACAAATAAGATAATCTGTTCTGTTTTCTTTGCTCTCGGGTACTGGTAATGAGGAGCAGGAGTCATATTTCTAAGTTTTTAAGTATTATTGCTGGCAATAAGGTCCTTCTTATGCTCTCAGCCAGGTAGTGAGAAAAAGGGATTTCCAACTAAGCTGTAAAGCCTTGTACCTGCTACTGGCCTATCAGACGCAAAGGCAGAACTGAAATCAGGTCTGCATCGACACCATGTGCTTCCTGCTGCCCTATAAGGTACAGGCGCACAATGACCTCACAACGACAAAGAGGAGCCATGCGCCTACCATGGCATTATGTGGTGCTGAAGGCAGAAATAACCTGACAGGTAAAAACCAGCAGACATGTGACCAGCACTGGCCTATCAGGCACTGAGCCACAAGTGACCTCACAACCACAAACTGCACACACGTGACCCGCACTGGCCTAGCAGGCACTCAGCCACAAATGACATCACAACCACAAACTGCACCCACAGGACCAACACTGGCCTATAAGGCACTCAGCAACAAGTGACATCACAAAGACAAACTGCACCCACATGACCAGCACTGGCCTATCAGGCACTGAGCCACAAGTGACATCACAAACACAAACTCCACCCACAGGACCAGCACTGGCCTATCAGGCACTGAGCCACAAGTGGCATCACAACCACAAACTGCACCCACAGGACCAGCACTGGCCTATCAGGCACTGAGCCACAAGTGACATCACAACCACTAACTGCAGCCATGTGACCTGCACTGGCCTATCAGGCACTGAGCCACAAGTGACATCACAAAGACAAACTGCAGCCACATGACCAGCACTGGCCTATCAGGCCCTGAGCCACAAGTGACATCACAACCACAAACTGCACCCACGTGACCAGCACTGGCCTATCAGGCACTGAGCCACAAGTGACATCACAAACACAAACTGCACACACAGCACCAGCACTGGCCTATCAGGCACTGAGCCACAAGTGACATCACAAACACAAACTGCAGCCACATCACCCGCATTGCCCTATCAGGCACTGAGCCACAAGTGACATCACAACCACAAACTACACCCACATCACCAGCACTGGCCTATCAGGCACTGAGCCACAACTGACATCACAAACAAAAACTGCACGCAAAGGACTAGCACTGGCCTATCAGGCACTGAGCCACAAGTGACCTCACAACCACAAACTGCACCCACATGTCTAGCACTGGCCTATCAGGCACTGAGCCACAAGTGACCTCACAACCACAAACTGCACCCACAGGAACAGCACTGGCCTATCAGGCACTGAGCCACAAGTGACATCACAAACAAAAACTGCACACACGACAAGCACTGGCCTATCAGGCCCTGAGCCACAAGTGACATCCCAACCACAAAATGCAGCCACATGACCAGCACTGGCCTATCAGGCACTGAGCCACAAGTGACATCACAAACACAAACTGCAGCCACAGGACCAGCACTGGCCTATCAGGCACTGAGCCACAAGTGACTTCACAAACACAAACTGCAGCCATGTGACCAGCACTGGCCTATCAGGCACTGAGCCACAAGTGGCATCACAAGCACAAACTGCACCGACATCACCAGCACTGGCCTATCAGGCACTGAACCACAAGTGACATCACAAACACAAATTGCACCCACATCACCAGCACTGGCCTATCAGGCACTCAGCCACAAGTGACATCACAAACAAAAACTGCACACACATGACAAGCACTGGCCTATCAGGCACTGAGCCACAAGTGACATCACAAACACAAACTGCAGCCACATCACCAGCACTGGCCTATCAGGCACTGAGCCACAAGTGATATCACAACCACAAACTGCACCCACATCACCAGCACTGGCCTATCAGGCACTGAGCCACAAGTGACATCACAACCACAAACTGCAGTCACATCACCAGCATTGGCCTATAAGGCACTGAGCCACAAGTGACATCACAGCCACAAACTCCACGCACAGGACCAGCACTGGTCTATCAGGCACTGAGCCACAAGTGACATCACAAAGACAAACTGCACCCACAGGACAAGCAGTGGCCTATCAGGCACTGAGCCACAAGTTACATCACAAACACAAACTCCACCCACATAACCAGCACTGGCCTATCAGGCACTGAGCCCCAAGTGACCTCACAAAGACAAACTGCACCCACATGACCAGCACTGGCCTATCAGGCACTGAGCCACAAGTGACATCACAACCACAAACTGCGCCCACAGGACCAGCACTGGCCTATCAGGAACTGAGCCACAAGTGACATCACAACCACAAACTGCAGCCACATGAAAATCACTGGTCTACCAGGCACTCAGCCACAAGTGACATCACAACCACAAACTGCAGCCACATGACCAGTACTGGCCTATCAGGCACTGATCCACAAATGACATCACAAACACAAACTGCAGCCATGTGACCAGCACTGGCCTATCAGGCACTGAGCCACAAGTGACATCACAAACACAAACTGCAGCCATGTGACAAGCACTGGCCTATCAGGCACTCAGCCACAAGTGACATCACAACCACAAACTCCACCCACATGACCAGCACTGGCCTATCAGGCACTCAGCCACAACAGACATCACAAACACAAACTGCACTCAGATAGCCAGCACTGGCCTATCAGGCACTGAGCCACAAGTGACATCACAAACACAAACTGCACACACATTAAGAGCACTGGCCTATCAGGCACTGAGCCACAAGAGACATTACAAAGAAAAACTGCAGGCATGTGACCAGCACTGACCTGTCAGACACTGAGCCACAAGTGACATCACAACCTCAAACTGAACCCACATGACCAGCATGGCCTATCAGGCACTGAGCCACAAGTGACATCACAAACACAAACTGCACCCACATGAACAGCACTACCCTACCCGGCACTGAGCCTCAAGTGACCTCACAACCATAAACTGCAGCCATGTGACAAGCACTGGCCTATCAGGCACTCAGCCACAAGTGACATCACAAACACAAAGTGCAGCCACATCACCAGCACTGGCCTATCAGGCACTGAGCCACAAGTGACTTCACAACCACAAAATGCAGCCACATCACCAGCATTGGCCTATCAGGCACTGAGCCACAAGTGACATCACAACCACAAACTGCACACACGTCACCAGCACTGGCCTAGCCCTCACTGTGCCAAAAGTGATATCACAACCACAAACTCAACCCACATGACCACCACTGGCCCATCAGGCACTCAGGCACAAGTGACATCACAAACACAAACTCCACCCACGTGACCAGCACTGGCCTATCAGGCACTGAGCCACAAGTGACATCACAAACACAAACTGCACACACATGAAGAGCACTGGCCTATCAGGCACTGAGCCACAAGTGACATCACAAACAAAAACTGCAGGCAAGTGACCAGCACTGACCTGTCAGACACTGAGCCACAAGTGACATCACAACCTCAAACTCAACCCACATGACCAGCACTGGCCTATCAGGCACTGAGCCACAAGTGACCTCACAACCACAAACTTCACCCACATCACCAGCACTAGCCTACCCGGCACTGAGCCTCAAGTGACCTCACAACCATAAACTGCAGCCATGTGACAAGCACTGGCCTATCAGGCACTCAGCCACAAGTGACATCACAAACAAACTGCCCCCACAAGACAATCCGTGGCCTATCAGGCACTGAGCCAAAAGTGACATCACAAACACAAACTGCAGCCACATCACCAGCACTGGCCTATCAGGCACTGAGCCACAAGTGACATCACAACCACAAACTGCAGCCACATCACCAGCACTGGCCTATCAGGCACTGAGCCACAAGTGACATCACAAACAAAAACTGCACACACATGACTAGCACTGCCCTATCAGGCACTGAGCCACAAGTGATATCACAAACACAAACTGCACCCACATCACCAGCACTGGCCTATCAGGCACTGAGCCACAAGTGACATCACAACCACAAACTGCAGTCACATCACCAGCATTGGCCTATAAGGCACTGAGCCACAAGTGACCTCACAACCACAAACTTCACCCACATCACCAGCACTAGCCTACCCGGCACTGAGCCTCAAGTGACCTCACAACCATAAACTGCAGCCATGTGACAAGCACTGGCCTATCAGGCACTCAGCCACAAGTGACATCACAAACAAACTGCCCCCACAAGACAATCCGTGGCCTATCAGGCACTGAGCCAAAAGTGACATCACAAACACAAACTGCAGCCACATCACCAGCACTGGCCTATCAGGCACTGAGCCACAAGTGACATCACAACCACAAACTGCAGCCACAGGACCACCACTGGCCTATCAGGCACTCAGCCACAAGTGACATCACAAACACAAACTGCACCCACATCACCAGCACTGGCCTATCAGGCACTGAGCCACAAGTGACATCACAACCACAAACTGCAGACATGTGACCAGCACTGGCTTATCAGGCACTGAGACACAAGTGACATCACAAACACAAACTGCATCCACAAGACCAGCACTGCCCTATCAGGCACTGAGACACAAGTGACATCACAACCACAAACTGCTCCCACACCACCAGCACTGGCCTATCAGGCACTGAGCCACAAGTGACATCACAAACACAAACTGCACCCACATCACCAGCATTGGCCTATCAGGCACTGAGCCACAAGTGACCTCAAAACGACAAACTGCAGCCATGTGACCAGCACTGGCCTGTCAGGCACTGAGCCACAAGTGACCTCACAACCACAAACCGCATCCACGTGACCAGCACTGGCCTATCAGGCACTGAGCCACAAGTTACCCCAGAACCACAGACTGCAGCCACATCACTAGCACTGGCCTATCAGACATTGAGGCACATGTGACCTCACAAGCACAAAAGCAGCAATGTGCTTGATGCTGTCTAATCAGGTGGTGAAGCAAAAGTCACCTCACAAATACAAAAAAGGAGCAATGTGGCTGCTGGTGGCCTGGCAGATACTGAGGCCAAATTACTCCACAAACACAAGCAGCAGCAATATGCAGCAAGCTGGACTGTCAGGTGCTCATGCTGAAGTGACCTCACAGGCAGCCATGAAGCCAAATAGCTGCTCCTGGCCTCTTTGCAACTGAGGCACAATTGACCTCAACAAGCACAAACAGCAGCAATGTCCATGCTGATCGCCAGTCACATACTGATGCACAACTCACCACAAAAGCACCAACAGCAGCAACGGAACTGCTCCCCCTTTAGGAGGCATGGAGACACAAGAGACCTCACCATCATCACCAATGCTACATGCATGCTGTTGGCCTACCAGCTTCAGAGGCACAACCCACCTCACAAGCACAAATGGCATCGACCTGCCTGCTGCTGCCCTATCTTTGGCTGAGTCACAAGGGAGCTGAAAAGTGCAAACCTTCACAGAGGAGAAGCTCACCTGGGCCACTCGCATGTCCCTTGATTACGCTGTGATCACTCCATACAGAACAGTCTTCTGCAAATGGCTTTCATCTCCTGGCAAGACTCTCTCCAGATCATGCGACAGCTCCACTCTGCCACCCTGGTGACAAATCACAAAAGGAACAATTGGTCTCGCTTTTCCTTTAGTACCATCAAGTCCGAGCTGGGAGCCTTCGCACTGCAGCACCTACACAATGGCAGCAGCATGCCACTTCCATTTCTAGTGCATTTCTAGGGACAGAGATCAGCTGAGGGAGCAGCTGCACTGCAAAGGCTTTCTGACACTCTCAGATCAACTCGGCACTGCACCAGGCATCAACCTGACGCCAGACCTCTGCTCTGCCACCTACTCTACAAACACACTGCCTCTGCCCCACACAGCTGCCTCTTCTGCTAGATACAACCAAGTGCCAGCAAGAACAGATGCATGCAGGACACTCGCCACTTGCACACTCCCCAGCCACTGCTCTGCTCGCTGCCTTCCCTTGGCTCCTCAACCCAGACACTCAGGCAAGCTCTTGCGGTAACACCACAAGGTGGCCAAGGCACTCTAGGCTCACAAGGCCTGTGCAAATGAGCAGCACAAGATCAGGCACGGAGCTGCCTCCTTGGGTGACGCTGCTCTTTTCAGAGGGAAGGATCCTGCCTTCTTTGGGCACAGCAGGCTGCTGCTTTCCACCCCCATCCCCTCACGAACCTCCTGCTAGGGATGGGGACATGGGGATTTTCTGTAGTAATACAAAAGTTACAGATACAACACAGAAACACTTGAGAGTCCGGAAGGCCTCCTGAGCCCAAAGTGACCTCCCTTCCTTTCCTTTAGTTACTTGGACAAGGAGCTTGGACAGGGAAGGGAAAAAGGGTGCAGAGGCTTTGAAATGAGGCCCAAGCAATGAGACAGACCCACACTGGACGGCTGCTGAAATGACAGCTCTCCTGGCTGCGCAGCCTCTGCAGCACCAGTCCGCGCTCCACAGCTGCCTTCACAGAGCACTGAGGGCTGGGTGCCACGGGCAACCGGGCCCTGGGCACATCTTCACCCCTCGCAGAGCCAGCAGCCCAAGAGCTCTGAGACTTCCACAGGTCAAGCTATGGACGCTTTGGGGCACTCACACAAAGGCACTCAAGACATGCTGGCATCTATTATAAGGGTCTTGGACTCGTCCTGTATGGCACCACAACCTCCTAGGAAAAGGAGGGGGCACCGTAGCATTTGTTGAGCGGGCTGGCAATAACAGCACTTGTGGGAGGCGGAATTTGCAGCACAGCAGAGGTACCAGGAGCTGAACCCACAACCCAAGTCACCCAGGGAAGACAGGCGCATTTATGGAAGCCTTCGCATCCAGACGTAGCCTCTTCTCAGTCACTTGCAGCTGCTTTCACAGAGGGCTCACGACGCTGGCCAAGATGTTCACAGGTACAGGGACACAGCCTGGCATCCTGCCTCCATCCTCAGCGCCTCTAGCACTGCACTGGGAACCTCCATGAGTGGAGCAACCTAGAAAGAAAGAACGAATCGGAGTGTTACTGGCAGTTCTGCTGGCCTTACAGAGTCGCAACAGGCAGGGGCAAATGTCTCCCCTCTGTGCTGAGCTCTATTGGTGAGAGCACAGCCAGCAGGGCCACCAAGACGTTCTACCCCTCTTTTTGGCACAGGTGACACCATGTCTGTATACCAGGTCCTGTTTGGGCTCTCCAGGTCTGCACAGGCACTAACACACTGCAGGGAGTCCAGCACAGGGACACCAAGATGGTCAGGGGCTGCAGCGTGGCGCATAAAAGGAGAGGCTGCGAGAGCTGGCTTTGTTCAGCCTAGACAAGAGAAGGCCAGCGGGGATCTTCATGCTGTGCACAGCTACCTTATGGAGGGCACAGAGAAGACGGAGCCGGATTTTCTTGGAGGTGCACACTAGTAGCATGGGAGGCAACAGGGACAAATCGGACAATGGGAAATGCTTCTGAGACGTTAAGAAGAAACCTTTTTCTCCGTGACGGTGGCCAAACTGCGGCACACGGATACAGAGAGGTTCCCAGATCTCCATCCTTGGAGGTAATCAAAACTTCACTGGAAAAGGCCCCAAGATACCTCCTCTACTGGCACCTGCCTGGAGCAGGGCGTTGGAGCCCTGCTACCTCCACATGGCTCCCCCATTGCAGCCTCAAGGAATATGCTATTGTGAGACTCTTGCCAAAGGCACCAGAGGCTTTGGAGATGCCGCCTCCACCGCTCAACAAGGACAGGTGTCTCAGAGCCACCCATCGCCCTCACAGGCCTGACTTCTTGTGAGGGGGCATCTCCCCTCTCTGCAAGGCTCTGCGTAGGCACAACGTGCAGAAATGCCTCTGACTGCTTTCATTAACTACCCATCTCGCTGAGGGACTGGAATGGATTAGCGTCTGAGATGGGAAGATGCAATGACGGTCCAGATTCAGCAGAAAGCCTTTAAGGAGGGAGAAGAGAACTCTCTCCAGCAGAGTCAGTACAATCCCATTGACTCACGAAAGCATCAAGACCTTCAGAAATTGCAAGCCTGAACCTCAGCTGATACAAACCACCAAACTTCGAGCATCCCTGGCTTGCACCACGATGCTCCAAGGACACAGCACGGTCACCAACAGTCCTCACCCACGTCTCCCAGAAGGACACTGTGATGGCAGGCTGGGCTCTGGGAGCAGGGCACTGCTCTCTCCAGACACCTCCTCCCACGCTGAGCAGCAAAACACTGGCGCCACCACCCGGCTCCACCACAGGGCACGCCACACTGTGACACGCCGCTACCCCCACACTTCACAGAGCGTTGCCAGCCAACATGCGCCTCTGCATCAGTGACACACAGCCCACAGCACCACACATGGCAGCACACAGGGCACCCCCAAGCACCCCACAACACACAAAGCCCAACTCTCCAGACCTTCCATCCCCTTCTAGTCCTCCAAAGGCCTTGCAACAGGCTCTGCCTCTGAACAGCCACTCACAGCCCGGGGCCTGCTCACTTCCCACCTTCCCACCAGGAAGCAGAGAAGAAGTGCTCTCACAGGGGCTGATCAGGCCAGCTTTTCCCTCTCGCTTGTGCCTCAACTTCTCTGAACAAGAAATCTCTTTCAAAATGTGGCCCATACCCTTTTTGGGGGGTGACATTCCTTCTGTCTCCTCCAACAGCCTTTGCACCCATTCTCCAATGACTGCATACGTGGACAGAAAATCAGAGACCCCTAAAGTGTTACAGTTCCAAATGTGTCATAAAAGCAGCTGGACACCTCAAAGACAGAGACAGCATTCAGACCTTGCAGGAAAATCTCACAAGCTCCCTGCTCTTTTGACAGGGGCAACTTCTAAAGCACACACACACACCCTGGCAAGAAGAGATTATTCACACCACTGCTCACACCAGCACTACATTCACTTAGCAGCCTCAAAAGTCTAGCTGGACTCCCTAGCTGACTGCGAGGACGCTGCAAGCTTCTACTTAGCAACAAGTGGAAAGGCCAACTCCATGTCCATGCTCACCACAGAACATCATCTGCATTTGAAATGTAGCAGTACTAACTCATGATGATGGAGTGGAATCAAATTTGTGTCAGATGATGTGGAATATCGACTTCTGCTTGATTAATGAGTTGCATTTCTGTATTGCTGTAGAGCTCTGCAGGGGTCAATCCCTCCTCTGAGCACACGCAACAAACCCAGAAGTGACCTCACCACCAGCATCCAAGCCATGCGTCTTCTCCTGACCTGTCAGCTGCTCACATAGAGGTGTCATCACATCACAGATTCACATCATGGCCTCATAATACTCACAATGCTCTCAAACACCCATTGCCTACCAGTTACTACACCAAAAGATTAGCTTCTGCTATGCATTATCAACACCTAGCCTATGAAATTTAAGAATTGCAGAACAGCCTGCAAGTAATTCTTGGCAACATTTTCTAACGGGAGGATTGCATGGGAGCAGCGATCATGAAACTGAAGACAGCAGGGCCTCATGTCCCAGGCACAGGCAGAAGCCTTCCCACAACTCAGAACTCTGGTTCCTTCCCCAATGCTGAACAAAACCAGAAAATCCTCTACACATCCAGGACAACAAGCATTCTCCTATTTTAGGCCCTGACAACTGGAGACACGTGGAAGGACTCAGGCCAGGGCATCTCAGTTGGTGAAACCAACTCTTCAACTCAGCAACTCTTCACCCTGACCTAGGAGCATGGAAAGAACAACGGCAAGTGCAAGCACTGGCCGTTCATCAACTTTCAGGGCCCTGACAAGCAAAACAGCTCACACTTACAGAGCTCTTCTGCAAACACCCTCCATGCTGCTGCCAGGCTCACAGGTCTCGGTGCAAAGCAAGAGGCAGGGAGCAAAAACGACGACTAAGGCACGGCATCACATGCGGGCACAGCCTCTCTCAGAGCCACTCGGAAATGCAGTTTTCACAACAGAAGACACCATTGGGAAGGGCACCTCGCGACGACACCAGCAGCCTGCTCACGCTTTGCCCAGCACCTCCCAAACGCACCTCAAAGCAGCACCTGGGGCTGCGCTGGCAGCAGCAGCTCAGGGAAACGCTTTAACAGGGATCCCAGAGCCACCACAGGGCCAAAGGTTCCTGCCCCCAAACCCCACGGAGCCGCCCCGGCCCAGCTGCTCGCGGCAGGCCGCCACGTCTGGCTGCAGGGCAGCTCCCCCCTCTGGCCCACGTCGCTCTGGCCCCTGCTCACGGCCCCACCAGCCCCTGCTGCAGCTCCTGCAGCAAAGCAGCCCCGGCAAAGCCAGCACCGCTGCCCCGCCCCGGCGGGAGGGCACCCGCCGCCATTTGAACGCGCCCGCAGCCCCCACCAAACGCTCTCGCCCGCTCGCTTCTCGCCTGCTTTGCTCCCGCTCCTCTTCCACCTCTTTCTCTGACGTCTTTTTTTTCCCCACATGTTGGACTGCAATTGGCTGGCAGAGCCATCAGTGAAATCGATGCCCGCCCTCCTCCTCCTGACAGCCAATAGGAGGGCTGCACTGGGGCGATGCCATGGCAACGCTGGGCCCTCCTGCCCTGGCGGCCAGCTCCGCCCCCTCCCCCGCGGTCAGGCGCCATGTTGTGGGCGGCAGCGCGGGGCGCGGCGGGGCCTGGGTGCAGCGCGGTGCTGTGTGGGCGGGCAGTGCGGGGCCCCAGGGTGCGGCCACTGCCCCGGCGGGGCTGGGCTGTGCGGCGGGGGCCCCGCGGGGCTGCTGGCTGCCCTGCGCCCTGGGGGCCGTGCGGGGTGTGGGGGGGCAGCACTGGGGCCTGTGCTGGTGGCATCCGTGGTGCCGGTGTGGGGGCCCTGGGGCTGGCCGTGGCGCCGGAGCCCACAGGCAGCATCCTGCTGCCCCCAGGGCAGGGCAGGGCAGGGCAGGGCAGGGCAGTGTCCTCTCCCCCTCCTGCCCTGGCACCCTGCCCACGGCAGCCCCAGGGCTCGGCTAGGGAGCGGTGGTGTGGGGTCGTGAGGGTGCTGGGGGAGATGGCTGTGTTGGGCTCACCCCAGCACTGCCCACCCCAGCTCAGAGAAAAAACCTTGGCGTCAGCCAGGACCTGTTGAATGGGGATTGCACCTCTGCCTGTTTCCAATCTGCTCTCTCCAATGTATTTTCTTTTGGGTGCAGAGGTTTGAGCCCAATTTGCAGGAGGACAGGGGCTGTGGCCATCTGAAGGTGGCATCTGTGAGCGCAAAACATGCTGCGCCAAGCTGGAAGGATCCAGGGGGAAGGAATAGAGATTTTTCCCAAACACCCAGAGGACTTGGGGTTATTAAAAGGTGATGGTTTCATTATGGTATATGGACATTTCCAGCAGGGTCTTGAGAGCCTCATGGAGCTGCAGGCCATCTCAGCGTCTGGGATGCAGGACCCCTTTCCTCTCAGAGCCAGACCCCAAAGAGGACCCACTCCCAGGGAAACCTGTCATGGGTTCCCATGCCCCCCCCCCCCCCCAAGAGGCAATGGAGCTGGCCGCAGAGAAGCCTTGGGGCTCAGGACAGCCCCATCCCCAGGACCCAGCAGTCCTGGCTGCCACATTGTCCCCCGAGCCAGAGGGGACCCTCAGGCAGGGCTCTCGCAGCAGCCCCCAGCCCCGTCCAGGCACCCCCACAGCCCGGGATCCACAGCAGTTTTGGCAGTTAACAGTCTCTGTGCGACACCTCGGGAAGGATCTCCCAAAGCCCTTACCCTCGGTGGAGAGCCGCAGGAGCGCAGGGGACAAGGAGCTGTGGTCCTGGCTGATGGTGTCCATCCAGCAGTCCTCCATCTCGCTTGCCCTCTTGCTCTCGTTTCACCTCTCCAGCCAGAGAAACAGGACGCTCTTCCCATCTCATTACCCAAAACTCCTTTCCAACATGCCCCTGCTCCTCCGTCTGTTGGTGAGGGGCCCCAACGTGGTCCCACTGCCTCCTGTCCCCTCTCCTTGCCATGGAGCCACTATGAAAGGCAGCCGTGGGGAGGGTGTGAGCAGTGCCCAGGAGTGCCTGGGCCTCACAGGGAAGTGAGGGTCCCCACCCACGACACCGGGGAGACCTCCCTGTGATGTGGCACGTCCCATTGTGACCTCAGCTCATGTCATCTGGGGGCTCTGTAGGTCACTGCCATGGAGATGGCACAGCCAGGGAGAGAGCAGAGAGATTTCCCCTCACGTCCTGGAAAGCCATCACTTCCCTTCACTGCAGTTATTTTCCATAATTTTCTGATAAATCCTTCAGGAATGTCTCCAGACAGTGTCAAAGACTGTGAAATATCTCAAACGGGGCACTGGAGAAGTCACTTCTGCGCCCCTGCACTGACAGGTCACTGCACTGGGCAGACCTGTGCAGGAATCTGGGGTTTGGGGGTTGGCGTTTTTACAGGATCCAAGGCATGTGGGATGAACCAGCACAAAGCATGGCCACAGGCTGAGAAGTGCTTTGGTGAGCCTCAAAACTGGTTTCTGCTGTGGGCCCCTCTTTTTGTGGAAGCAGGATGTAGGACAAGACGTAGCTTTCCTCCTTTAGGCACCAAGGCAGGATCTCTGCTTTTAAAAGTGCTCGGCAAGGTTTCTCAGTCGGCAGTGCTTGAGCTAGAGATGCTATGCCAGAGAAGAGCAAACATAGCCTTAACGCACATCATCCAGAGGCCCTTATCCAGGACCCTGGAGCCTGCCAGGCTCCAAAGCCATGGGCGAGGCCAGGTAGCAAATGTGGGGAAGTTTTCCCATTTCCCATGAAATTTGCCCATCTTTCCTTCTGGCTGAGCCTGAGGAAAGCCATTTCTCATCCCTGGGCCTCATTTGGTCCTTGTGCTTTTCAGTGTCACCTTGGGGCTGTGCTTCTCCCCTGGGTACGCTCCTCAGCCCCCTGCCCTCCTCCTCCCCGCAGGCACCCTTGCTCTCCCGGGTCTGTACAGCCCCGACATCCTGGATCTCCCACATTTTATGACTCTGGGCTTCTGAGGACACGCCCACACACTGCAGTGCTGCTGTCCAGGCTCCGGTGCAGAGTCTAGGAGGCAGTGAAATGCCTCAGGACGTGCATTTTGACTCACTCCCAAGTTTGTGAGATGACCAGCTCCCAGCTCTGCAGCTGCTGAAGTTTGAGAACATCCCTACAACCAGCCTTCCTGCTCTTCCTAATCTCTGCACAGTTTTGGGGCAAATCTTGCAGAAGGGAGACTCCATCCCCCTAGAATACTGTGAGAGATGTGGCTTTCCAAGTCACTGCAAAAGCAAGGACTCCTTTACTTCTTTGAGTTGCTTCTTGAGCCTGTGGCACCCCCTCTGTGATGCTGGGAGCCCCAGCTCTGCACTCTGATTTCTCTGCTCTTTCTCTCCCTTGTCTCCTGCTTGACTACCCAAAGTCTTCTCTCCACACCAGGGGCATGGGAAGTGCTGCTTTAGAGAGCTCATTTGAAGCTGTGACACGTTGTGAAGCTGAAGGCCTGAAGGAGGCTAGTCTGGGATGTGGCCGTGCCCACAGACCCCCTCCTGCTCCCAGCCCGAGGATGCAGGAAGGTCTCCAGTGAGAGCAGTGGGTCTGGGGGTGGGTGAGATGGGTTTCCCTCAACATCCCTGGGTCCTGCATGGGTTTCTCTAAGCGCCCAGGAAAATCCCTCTTCTCTAGGGGCTTGCATCAAGGCTTTTCCAGACTTTTGTACAGAAACACAGCCTGGTCTGGGATCCCCAAGAGCAGCACGGCCCCCAGCATCGCCCGGGACCCCCAGGAGCTGTCTGGCTCTCTCTTCTGTTCCCCCATTCCCCGATTAAATGGACACTTTGTAACCTCACCTTTACAACACACCACCTGGACACTGCAACATTGTGACTCCTCCCCTAGCTCATTCCCATAGGCAGCTGCTGATTTGCGACCTGCCTATTGGCTGGCAGGAGGAGGGGGGCGGGTCTGGATTTCACTGAAGGCTCTGTCAGCCAATCGGAGTCCACCATGTGGAAGAAAAACAGACGTGAAAGAGAGAGGTGGAAGAGGAGAGCGAGCGAAGCAGGGGAGGCTTTGGGTGGAAAGCAGGACCGGGCTTGGGCAGCTTGTTTCTCACAAGACCGTGAGAAACGCTCTGCCCCCCCTGGCCAGTATAACTGCTCTGCCTGGCACTGAGGCGCAGGAGGACTCAGGGTGGAGATCGGGCTCTGCAGATAAGAGCCCCAGGGGCAGAGTTAGGAAACAAGAAAAGACCTCGAATGCGAAAAAACAGCATCTTTAAGTACACCGGAAACCAGCAGGGGCTGGAAAATGCCCCAAGCTGTAGTAAAAGTTTCTGAGCATAAAGAAAAATCAATGGAAAAAAAAGAAACCCTGTTCAAATGTGAATAATAGATGGATGTAACCGAGTAACCTTAAAAGAAATAGCTTCAGCAGTTACAGTTAAAACCAAACTATAACAACCGAATGGCCTTGGTAGGGTTTACTTTTTGTTTGGGTTTTACAGAGTGACCCTCTGAAGAGCAACAACTTGAAAAGAAGCAGCCAGAAAGAGTGGTAGAATTGTTAGGCTAAGTAATGTGGTTTTTAAAAGTATCTAAATAATAGAATGAATCTGGGAGCCAGGAGAGAAGTAACATCAAAGGAAGATGGCAGACCTAAGAATGAGAGGATACTCATACCAGGCTGATAACGAAACTCAACAGCTGTATTCTAGTGTTTGTAAAAATTGATGATCCTAAGGAAGGGGCTAACACCTTCCCTTGATGAAAGGAAAGGAAAGAAAGAGAAAAAGATGGTAAAATCTATGCATAAGTGTAACAGCTGTTGATCTGAAGTTAAAGTTGTCTGTTTCCTATAGAGAAGACAGGGAAATACGGAAAAAGAATAAAAAAAAAAGGTGACCAACTCTATTTGAAGCTCCTCTAAAGGGAACTATTCCAGCTTGGGGAACAAACTGATCTTTCGGTGCAGGAAAGAAATGCCTGCAATTAAAGGAAATAAGATTTCTGTGTTAACATATTGAACTGGAACAACACTCGGATTCACCGAATTTGGGTCAATAGGCCAGACCAATCATGTTGCTATTAGGATTAAGACTGTTATTTTTAACAGTTGTTTACGTGTTACTGCAAATGGGCATGCTTTGCTTTTGGCGTCTATTAATAGCAGTGCACATTTCCCCAGTATACTGTGCTTACCCAAAAGCTGCCCACTGCACACCAAGGGGAATTTGCTGACTTCTGAAATAAATGCGTGTGTCTGGCGGTGTCAAGGGGTGGAGTGACAGGCGCCACACAGGCAAGCGTGGGACTCTGGATGGTGCAGCCCACAGAAGAGGGTTTGCTCTGGGGTGATCCCAGGAGTTAAGGAACCCCGGGTGCATCATGGCTGGAGCCACCACACTGTGGGGTTGCTGCAGCCTGGGGGCAACCGTCTAACGACTCCATGCCTGACAATTCCAGACAGAGGAGAAGTGACACCACAGACTCACCCCATAAACATCTAGGTGCTGTGGAACCATTCCCCACAGAACGACCTGTTCATGGCTGCTGTTGCCAACTGAGCAGTGCTGTGGGCTGAGCACTAGGTTACCTGTTGATGTGCATGCTGTTATTGACTGAGGCCATACAGCTTTTGTGTAACTGCGGTCTGGCGTTGTTTTGGCTGGCTATAAAAGAGAGTAAGCCACAGAAGTTGGTGTGGACTCTGACCGACCATCAGCTGGCCTGTGGATGTGAATGGCGTGGTGAGGAGAATCGGGGTAAAACTGTACCAGAAGCGTGACCAATAAAGGGTGAGAGCAGTCGCTGTACTGTGCATCCATGATTTAAGTGTAGAGCTCTGATATGTATATATATTTTTTCAGTTCTGTTATATTTCTAGCTTTTTTTGTTATAACCTCTTATCTCTAATAAATTCTCATACTTGACAAATGATGATCTCTTGGAGTTCAGTGCAAATAAACCCCGAATCTGAAAGAATCCCAGAGGCCCCTCTATTGGCGTGTCACAGGTAACACTCACAAGGGGCATCAAATCTCTTGAACGGGATGGTTGGTTACTGTCCAGATGGTGGTGGCAGTCTCCTTTGCCAGGGTCCTTCCAACAGTGGCTTCCACTGGATCAGATGAGACTCCCCGAACTGTTCTTCTGGGGAATTTTTATAGTCCAGCTGGCTTGTGGTCCTGTGTGACCTCTCCAGCATATGCATGAGCCATTGCTACTGATTACCTTAAATTGCATATCAAAGCATCTCCTAACTCTCCTAAGAATGCACAGAAGACTGTCCTACATAGCCGCTTCTTCATTTGCAGGAGCAGTTTGTACTGTCGATTTTCAAGGGCCTTAAGTATTTACAGTTTAATCAGTTCTGCAGCAGGAGCTGCTGCAGAGATTCTGAAACAGCCAGATACTCCACCTGAGATGGTACTCACCACATTTAAGCACAGGAATCGGTCCAGGCACAGCAGGATCTGCCTCTAGAAATCTCTAGAACTGTCTGAAATACCCACTTGGAGAGGTTCTGCACCAGTCAGTCCAACACTTAATTTGGAAAGTGGTAGTTCAGTCAATCTCCTAGTTTCAAGTCCATCCCCTGTTTCAGACCTGCCCATCAGCTCACCTGTGTGGATTACTAGATGGGGAAGTTCCTGGACCACCCAGGGGATTAATGACTTGAGTGCTCTGAGTGTGCACACAGGCACAGGCCTGATAGCCTGGTGCCTACCCACACCACAATTCTAACTGTAAGAGAAACCTGAATTTCATACCTGGAACTTGATTTCCAAAGCTTTTGCCACAAGTACTGGCTCTTAGCTAGCACTCTGGCCTACCTCTGCAAGCAAGTGAGGCAGGAGAGTTGTTTCCTGTGTCTAAAGACAGGTGGGATGAATCAACCTTTATTTCATGGCATTGGATATAAACAAAGAGAAAATGAGAATCCCTTGTGCAGTTCTGGTCTCCCACCTCAAGAAAGAAAAGTAGGACTAGGAAAAGGGAAGGGAAAGTTGATGAAGGCAGCAAGGCGAATTTCACCACACATGACATTAGTTACTCTTGTCCCACCTTCAACTGACTGGCTTCTGAAATGGATCCTCCCAACCATACCATAGCGGGAAAATTCTTCCTCAAGGCCTTTTCAGTCACTCCTCAAATGCAAATCCTCTTCTTCACACTGCTGTGGGTGATTTATCTGCTCACTGCCATGGGGCATATGGTCATGATAGCCATCATTTGACTCAACCACCAGTTCCACCCCTAGCGTATCTCTTCCCCAGCAGCTTCCCCTTCCTAGATATTTGGTTCCCTTTGCCCCTAAAAGGTTTGTCAGCCTCATCTTGGAGATTAAGACCATTCCACAGCTGCTTGCCAGTTCCAGACCGTGCTTTCCATCTTCCTGGGCACCGCTGTGTTCAGCCTGCTTGTTGTGCTGTCTTTTGATTGCTGTGGGGCCATTTGCAATCCATCGCACTGTACCATCTTTATGAAGCCCTCGTTGGACTCCACACTCATCTTTATCCATCGGCTGATGGCATCTCTATCCTTGCTCAGCCCCACCATCTTATATACCAAGGTACCCTGTGTCCCCAGTAAAGAGACTCTTTCTTCTGTGGCCTCATCCCTTTGATGAGAGCAGCCTGCATGGGCACCAGCTACCTTCAAACATGAGCTTTGCTCTCTCCTCTGCTGTGTTGCTGAGCTCCTTCACATTGACCCCTGTGTCTTATGCCTGCACTAGATGCACTATCCTGAGAATACCCTCTGGGAAAGCCATATGAAGCCTTCTTCACCAGCATAGCCGGTGACACTGCCATCGTCACTACTGCATATGGTAGCTCCATTTTTGGCTACGAGGGGCCTGAATACAGCAAATCCTTTGAACCAACCAAAGCCTGATGAAAGGGTTCAAGACGGTTACCTCCATGGTGAGCAGAGAAGCTGCTTTGCTGTAAGCTCTCAGCAGCTTTGCAGGCTCCTCTAATAAAGTACATTGAGGAGAAGCATGATTTTAGCTGACATCCAGCAGACTAAGAACACAGTCTGTGGAGACCTCTGGTTCACTCCTTGAAATCCATCATCTCCTTCTCCCCTCTGCCCCTGCATTTTTGAAGCATCCTATTTGTGGAGTCATCTGCTCCTTTCCTTTATATGTCTAAAACCAAATGCAAAGGTGGAGGGAAAAATGTCAGTATTTATTGCCTATGTTTTCCTTGGACTTCCTTCTGTTAGACGTGTTCTTTGGTTTGAAAAAGAAATTAGCTACTTAGTAAATTAAGAGGTTTGAGGCAGAAGTAGTGAGTTTCATCAGCTTCATTAGAGGTGCCTGTGCGCAGCTGGTGTCTGCACTTGTTTTCCCTTGGTCCCTATTTTGTTAATGGAGGCAAAGAGAGAGCTCTAGAGAGAGGCTGGCTCCTCCCAGACTATAACTGGCGTGTGAAAGAAGTGTTACCAGTCTCTTCCAGACACTCTTCTCCCTCTCTGCACTGACAAGATGGGAGGAAGCTAACTTGCTCAAACTGAAGTGCCTGACTTTTAGACATCTAAAACATCACCCTGCTTAGTATATTTTGTTCCAGATGCTTCCTATGTCAAATAATCAAAAGGACGGCCTTTAAGTTCTTTAAGATGAGAAGATTCCCCCCCTCCCCTAAAGGGAAAGCAAGGCATTTAGGTCAGGACATTTAATAACAATGTTTCCTCAATGTTTCTGGAGAAACAGAGAGGGAGAAGATGTAGAAGAAAGCAGGGGATTACAGAAGAGATGCTCAGTACTGGCTTGTTTTGAAAGCAACAGCCTCACAGAAGTTCCAAGTCAAAAAAGGCAAGCACCGAAAAGTAGAAGGAATAACTTTCCAAATACTTATCTAAATGGATGGACTGGCATCTGCAGATAATAGTAAGTACTTTTGCTGGGAGATTAGGTTGGCTTTTGAAAGTGGCCCGCTTTCCACAAGGAATAACCCTCCTTGAAATGATTTTGACAGATAGATAGGAAAGGATAGATAGAAACAGAACTAAGGAGCTGGCTAAAGAGATAATTAGACTCCTGAACAACGAGGCAGGCTTCAGACGCCCTGAAGCTCAGAGCAGCAGCTGGAGAGTTGAGAGGTACCTGCTGGATAAAGAGTAAGATATGTCCAGATAGTCTGATGCAAAGATGCCTTTAGATGCCTCAATTTAATCAGGACATGTGAAAATATGTGAGAAATTACTGAGATTACATCCACAGCATAATAGACAGAGCAGTGGTAACAAATTGAGGGGCAGATCAATATTTCTTCTCCTGAGATTCATACCCTGCCTGAAGATTTCCACTATTTTATCATGGGAAAAATGGACATTAAAATTAGTCATTCATTTTAGCTGATGAAAGTGTGTTCATATTTTTTACAAGTTGAAAACAGTTCTTCACCTTTTCAGGCAGAGCTCTGTTCTAACCACAAGCACCCAGTGGCATGTGGAGAGTCCCTGGTGTATCAGAGGTACTTGCCTGGGCCTGGCAGCTCTCACAGGGGACCTGCGGGAGACCGGAGCCCCTTGAAGCTGCAGATAGAGGGTGAGTAGAGTGGACCAGTACACCTACAATGGCACCAGACATCAGTGACCCTGTGACTGCATCCCACCCCAATTCTGGAAATCGCTTTCCTTTTCAAAAAAAAAAAAAAAGACCAGTCTATTAAAAAAAAAAAAGACAATAAAGCAAAGACAGACAACAAGAACACAAAAAAAATTTAAAAGCTGGAAAGTGTAATAAAACATTTCTTCATTTTAGATCATTTTCTTTCTTTCTTTCTTGTTTCATTTTTTATTGACGTTTTCTAAATATCTCTGGTATTATCAGGCCTGCACCATCAAAAAATATATTTCTGTGTCTCACACAGAGCCCAGTGGCCCAAAACCACTCGCAGCCCAGGGCTGTCCATGCCACTCCTCACTCTCTGCACAGACCAAGTCGCACCCACCAGAGACAGGAGTGACCACTAAACCCACATCCTAGCCCTGTGCCTGTTGGTGGCCTAGCAGGTACTCAGGCAGGCAGGACCTCGCAACCTCTTACCCCAGACAGGAGTCAAGTGCTGGCCTATCAGCTTCACCCATAGAAGTCACCTCACAGCCACTTTCCCACTCATGTGTCTGCTCATTGTCCATCACCTGTAGAGGCAGAAGTGACCTCACTTTCATCTTTATGATCATGGGCCTCCTACTCTCCTATGAGCTTCTGAGAAACAACTAATCTCATAAAAATGTCCCCAGCCATCAGCTTCCTGGTGGCCTATCAGACACAACTGACCTCATGATCACCCACCAAGCCAATGGGCCTGCTGCTGGTCTTTTACCTTGCCTTATGGACATCACCTCAGCATGTTTTTGGCTTCTATCCAGTCAGGTATTCATGCAGGCGATGATTTTCAGGGTACAAAAGCAATGTTGTGATTTTCTTTGTTTTCAGCACAAAAAATAAGCTCTGAGCCCTTGAAACATCACTCACTGTTGTATGTGCATCTGGGAGAACTTGCTGTAAGAGGCCAATTCTTTTCTGAAGAAATACTTTGTCTTTGGAAGTTTTCCTTATGTGCCCATTCTGAAAGGTAATGACTGTGGCACTGCTGCTCAAAAGAGTACCTCTGAGAGCTCTGTCATGGCAAGACCATTTCCTTGTTCACTATGCCAGAGAAAAAAGTCCCACCATGTCAAAACTGCTCTCTGCCGCCTCCTCCTGGAAGTCAGCCCCTGGATGTCTTGTTTCAGGGCCCAGGGCAGTGCATGGTTTGCAGGTTGCAGCAGAGATCCGCAAGGCAGCGAGCCTTTTGGCAGGGAGAGCTCAGAACCCTGCCCCCCTCCCCCCCATTTCACTGGATTGGGAGGTTACTTGGATGGTTAATTAAGAGCAAAGAGTTTCTAGGATACTGCTATATTAGAAGAAAAGAGAGTCCGCACCAATTATGCTTGTTGGTAGTGGCCCCCCCCCCCCATAAGACAAAGTGAATAAAAAAAGCTGTTGTCTGCGTGCTATCACTGGCAAATCAGTGAGGCTGTCTTCATCACACTAATGAAACTGAGAAGTATTTTATGGATTTGAATCCAATGAATCTGAACCCATTGTAATGTCTGAGCTTAATTTTCGTGCTTAGCATCTTCTGTTATTCAGGGAGAGAAGGTGTTTTGAGCTTTTCTCAACAACCCTTGGACATTGTCCCCAGAGTTTTCAGCTAAATTTCCTGAGATGACTTATGAAAACTTCCTTGTGTCAGCATGCACTGGCAGTCTATGCCCCAGTCCTAAGAAGTGTGTGTGTGTGTGTGTGTGTGTGTGTGTGTGTGTGTGTTTTCAACATTTTATTAATATTTTTTAGATTTTGTTTATAAGAAACCCCTGTAACCAAGACACACAATTCACATTGCTTCCTTTCACCACCACAATCCAATGAGAAAATAAATCTCCCGAGGCACCTGTATTTAGTAGCTACATATATATGTGTGTGACATGATATATGATACATAATCAGAATTGCTGTCATGAAAAGCATCATGACTGGGGAAAAAGCCGAACCTTTGCACGACCAATGGCTTCCTTCAGGGCCACCTTCACAGTCTCGTTTCTGAGACTGTAGATGAAGGGGTTTAAGAATGGGTACAGGACAGTGTTCAGCAAAGCTACAATTCTGTTGTTCTCCAAGGAAACCCCTTCTGAGGGCCGTGCATAGAGAACAATGCAGCATCCATAGACAATGGCTAAGTTGGTGAGATGGGAAGAACATGTAGCAAAAGCTTTCTTCCTCCCAGATGCTGCTGGCATGTGCAGAATACAGTGGAAGATGCACATGGAGGACACTATGATTAGACATAAGGAACCCAGCACTACAAGCGATATGAAAATGGTGTCTACTTTCCAAAGCGGGCTGGCATCAGAGCAGGACCGTTTGAATAAGGGGGAGTTATCACAAAAGAAGTGGTGGATCTTGTTGGGGCCACAGAAAGTCAGCTTTGAGAGCAAGACCAGGCGGTAGCTGAAGAGTGTGAAGCCTAGGACCCACGCAGCAGCAACCAGGTGGGTGCACAGCTGCCACTTCATGACAGCAGCATAATGCAAAGGTTGGCAGATGGCAATGTAGCGATCAAAGGACATGACAACAAGGAGAGCAAACTCTCTAAAACCCAGGGCAAAATAGAAATAGGATTGGGCAAAGCAGCTGCTTAATGAGATTGGTCTCCTTCCAGAGCTCAGAATCACCAACATTGTGATGGTTGTGGAGGATGTGAACCAGATTTCCAGGAATGCCAGATTGCTGATGAAAAAGTACATGGGAGTTTCCAGGCGGTGATCTACATACACGAGGAAAATGATCATTGTGTTCCCCGTCACTGTTGTCAGGTATATGAGTAGAAGGAGCAGGGAGAGAAATTGCTGTAGTCTTTGATCAAGCCCTGAGAAACCCTCCAGGATGAACTCAGCAACTATAGTCTCATTTCCTGGTCCCATGTCTAATTTCAGTACATCCTGCTGAGACAGGAGTACGAAGAAACAAGTGTGAGAATTTCACAGTCTCAACGGGAAGGTAGATCCTTCCTTCTTTGCTCCCTTGCTTGCTTCCTAGGTAGCACAGACAGAAATATTCCTCTCAGCCATTCATCGCACCCTGATTTCTCCACTTCACATTTACAGTCCTCAGAGATTTTACTGTCTTTCTACCTTTTCCAGCCACTCACAAAGGATTCTTTCTCACAAGCACAGTATTGTAAAGAAGTTGTGAACTAGTTCATGCCATGCCTGGGAAATTCCCTGTTCACTTAGACCTATTGCAAACATCCATCACATCTGTGCTTCAAAATCCAACCTAATCTCCTGGCAAAAATACTTACTAGTATCTACAAGTATCTACAACTCTCCTGCCTCACTTGCTTGCAGAGGTAGGCCAGAGTGCTAGCTAAGAGCCAGTACTTGTGGCAAAAGCTCTGGAAATCAAGTTCCAGGTATGAAATTCAGGTTTCTCTTACAGTTAGAATTGTGGTGTGGGTAGGCACCAGGCTATCAGGCCTGTGCCTGTGTGCACACTCAGAGCACTCAAGTCATTAATCCCCTGGGTGGTCCAGGAACTTCCCCATCTAGTAATCCACACAGGTGAGCTGATGGGCAGGTCTGAAACAGGGGATGGACTTGAAACTAGGAGATTGACTGAACTACCACTTTCCAAATTAAGTGTTGGACTGACTGGTGCAGAACCTCTCCAAGTGGGTATTTCAGACAGTTCTAGAGATTTCTAGAGGCAGATCCTGCTGTGCCTGGACCGATTCCTGTGCTTAAATGTGGTGAGTACCATCTCAGGTGGAGTATCTGGCTGTTTCAGAATCTCTGCAGCAGCTCCTGCTGCAGAACTGATTAAACTGTAAATACTTAAGGCCCTTGAAAATCGACAGTACAAACTGCTCCTGCAAATGAAGAAGCGGCTATGTAGGACAGTCTTCTGTGCATTCTTAGGAGAGTTAGGAGATGCTTTGATATGCAATTTAAGGTAATCAGTAGCAATGGCTCATGCATATGCTGGAGAGGTCACACAGGACCACAAGCCAGCTGGACTATAAAAATTCCCCAGAAGAACAGTTCGGGGAGTCTCATCTGATCCAGTGGAAGCCACTGTTGGAAGGACCCTGGCAAAGGAGACTGCCACCACCATCTGGACAGTAACCAACCATCCCGTTCAAGAGATTTGATGCCCCTTGTGAGTGTTACCTGTGACACGCCAATAGAGGGGCCTCTGGGATTCTTTCAGATTCGGGGTTTATTTGCACTGAACTCCAAGAGATCATCATTTGTCAAGTATGAGAATTTATTAGAGATAAGAGGTTATAACAAAAAAAGCTAGAAATATAACAGAACTGAAAAAATATATATACATATCAGAGCTCTACACTTAAATCATGGATGCACAGTACAGCGACTGCTCTCACCCTTTATTGGTCACGCTTCTGGTACAGTTTTACCCCGATTCTCCTCACCACGCCATTCACATCCACAGGCCAGCTGATGGTCGGTCAGAGTCCACACCAACTTCTGTGGCTTACTCTCTTTTATAGCCAGCCAAAACAACGCCAGACCGCAGTTACACAAAAGCTGTATGGCCTCAGTCAATAACAGCATGCACATCAACAGGTAACCTAGTGCTCAGCCCACAGCACTGCTCAGTTGGCAACAGCAGCCATGAACAGGTCGTTCTGTGGGGAATGGTTCCACAGCACCTAGATGTTTATGGGGTGAGTCTGTGGTGTCACTTCTCCTCTGTCTGGAATTGTCAGGCATGGAGTCGTTAGACGGTTGCCCCCAGGCTGCAGCAACCCCACAGTGTGGTGGCTCCAGCCATGATGCACCCGGGGTTCCTTAACTCCTGGGATCACCCCAGAGCAAACCCTCTTCTGTGGGCTGCACCATCCAGAGTCCCACGCTTGCCTGTGTGGCGCCTGTCACTCCACCCCTTGACACCGCCAGACACACGCATTTATTTCAGAAGTCAGCAAATTCCCCTTGGTGTGCAGTGGGCAGCTTTTGGGTAAGCACAGTATACTGGGGAAATGTGCACTGCTATTAATAGACGCCAAAAGCAAAGCATGCCCATTTGCAGTAACACGTAAACAACTGTTAAAAATAACAGTCTTAATCCTAATAGCAACATGATTGGTCTGGCCTATTGACCCAAATTCGGTGAATCCGAGTGTTGTTCCAGTTCAATATGTTAACACAGAAATCTTATTTCCTTTAATTGCAGGCATTTCTTTCCTGCACCGAAAGATCAGTTTGTTCCCCAAGCTGGAATAGTTCCCTTTAGAGGAGCTTCAAATAGAGTTGGTCACCTTTTTTTTTTATTCTTTTTCCGTATTTCCCTGTCTTCTCTATAGGAAACAGACAACTTTAACTTCAGATCAACAGCTGTTACACTTATGCATAGATTTTACCATCTTTTTCTCTTTCTTTCCTTTCCTTTCATCAAGGGAAGGTGTTAGCCCCTTCCTTAGGATCATCAATTTTTACAAACACTAGAATACAGCTGTTGAGTTTCGTTATCAGCCTGGTATGAGTATCCTCTCATTCTTAGGTCTGCCATCTTCCTTTGATGTTACTTCTCTCCTGGCTCCCAGATTCATTCTATTATTTAGATACTTTTAAAAACCACATTACTTAGCCTAACAATTCTACCACTCTTTCTGGCTGCTTCTTTTCAAGTTGTTGCTCTTCAGAGGGTCACTCTGTAAAACCCAAACAAAAAGTAAACCCTACCAAGGCCATTCGGTTGTTATAGTTTGGTTTTAACTGTAACTGCTGAAGCTATTTCTTTTAAGGTTACTCGGTTACATCCATCTATTATTCACATTTGAACAGGGTTTCTTTTTTTTCCATTGATTTTTCTTTATGCTCAGAAACTTTTACTACAGCTTGGGGCATTTTCCAGCCCCTGCTGGTTTCCGGTGTACTTAAAGATGCTGTTTTTTCGCATTCGAGGTCTTTTCTTGTTTCCTAACTCTGCCCCTGGGGCTCTTATCTGCAGAGCCCGATCTCCACCCTGAGTCCTCCTGCGCCTCAGTGCCAGGCAGAGCAGTTATACTGGCCAGGGGGGGCAGAGCGTTTCTCACGGTCTTGTGAGAAACAAGCTGCCCAAGCCCGGTCCTGCTTTCCACCCAAAGCCTCCCCTGCTTCGCTCGCTCTCCTCTTCCACCTCTCTCTTTCACGTCTGTTTTTCTTCCACATGGTGGACTCCGATTGGCTGACAGAGCCTTCAGTGAAATCCAGACCCGCCCCCCTCCTCCTGCCAGCCAATAGGCAGGTCGCAAATCAGCAGCTGCCTATGGGAATGAGCTAGGGGAGGAGTCACAATGTTGCAGTGTCCAGGTGGTGTGTTGTAAAGGTGAGGTTACAAAGTGTCCATTTAATCGGGGAATGGGGGAACAGAAGAGAGAGCCAGACAGCTCCTGGGGGTCCCGGGCGATGCTGGGGGCCGTGCTGCTCTTGGGGATCCCAGACCAGGCTGTGTTTCTGTACAAAAGTCTGGAAAAGCCTTGATGCAAGCCCCTAGAGAAGAGGGATTTTCCTGGGCGCTTAGAGAAACCCATGCAGGACCCAGGGATGTTGAGGGAAACCCATCTCACCCACCCCCAGACCCACTGCTCTCACTGGAGACCTTCCTGCATCCTCGGGCTGGGAGCAGGAGGGGGTCTGTGGGCACGGCCACATCCCAGACTAGCCTCCTTCAGGCCTTCAGCTTCACAACGTGTCACAGCTTCAAATGAGCTCTCTAAAGCAGCACTTCCCATGCCCCTGGTGTGGAGAGAAGACTTTGGGTAGTCAAGCAGGAGACAAGGGAGAGAAAGAGCAGAGAAATCAGAGTGCAGAGCTGGGGCTCCCAGCATCACAGAGGGGGTGCCACAGGCTCAAGAAGCAACTCAAAGAAGTAAAGGAGTCCTTGCTTTTGCAGTGACTTGGAAAGCCACATCTCTCACAGTATTCTAGGGGGATGGAGTCTCCCTTCTGCAAGATTTGCCCCAAAACTGTGCAGAGATTAGGAAGAGCAGGAAGGCTGGTTGTAGGGATGTTCTCAAACTTCAGCAGCTGCAGAGCTGGGAGCTGGTCATCTCACAAACTTGGGAGTGAGTCAAAATGCACGTCCTGAGGCATTTCACTGCCTCCTAGACTCTGCACCGGAGCCTGGACAGCAGCACTGCAGTGTGTGGGCGTGTCCTCAGAAGCCCAGAGTCATAAAATGTGGGAGATCCAGGATGTCGGGGCTGTACAGACCCGGGAGAGCAAGGGTGCCTGCGGGGAGGAGGAGGGCAGGGGGCTGAGGAGCGTACCCAGGGGAGAAGCACAGCCCCAAGGTGACACTGAAAAGCACAAGGACCAAATGAGGCCCAGGGATGAGAAATGGCTTTCCTCAGGCTCAGCCAGAAGGAAAGATGGGCAAATTTCATGGGAAATGGGAAAACTTCCCCACATTTGCTACCTGGCCTCGCCCATGGCTTTGGAGCCTGGCAGGCTCCAGGGTCCTGGATAAGGGCCTCTGGATGATGTGCGTTAAGGCTATGTTTGCTCTTCTCTGGCATAGCATCTCTAGCTCAAGCACTGCCGACTGAGAAACCTTGCCGAGCACTTTTAAAAGCAGAGATCCTGCCTTGGTGCCTAAAGGAGGAAAGCTACGTCTTGTCCTACATCCTGCTTCCACAAAAAGAGGGGCCCACAGCAGAAACCAGTTTTGAGGCTCACCAAAGCACTTCTCAGCCTGTGGCCATGCTTTGTGCTGGTTCATCCCACATGCCTTGGATCCTGTAAAAACGCCAACCCCCAAACCCCAGATTCCTGCACAGGTCTGCCCAGTGCAGTGACCTGTCAGTGCAGGGGCGCAGAAGTGACTTCTCCAGTGCCCCGTTTGAGATATTTCACAGTCTTTGACACTGTCTGGAGACATTCCTGAAGGATTTATCAGAAAATTATGGAAAATAACTGCAGTGAAGGGAAGTGATGGCTTTCCAGGACGTGAGGGGAAATCTCTCTGCTCTCTCCCTGGCTGTGCCATCTCCATGGCAGTGACCTACAGAGCCCCCAGATGACATGAGCTGAGGTCACAATGGGACGTGCCACATCACAGGGAGGTCTCCCCGGTGTCGTGGGTGGGGACCCTCACTTCCCTGTGAGGCCCAGGCACTCCTGGGCACTGCTCACACCCTCCCCACGGCTGCCTTTCATAGTGGCTCCATGGCAAGGAGAGGGGACAGGAGGCAGTGGGACCACGTTGGGGCCCCTCACCAACAGACGGAGGAGCAGGGGCATGTTGGAAAGGAGTTTTGGGTAATGAGATGGGAAGAGCGTCCTGTTTCTCTGGCTGGAGAGGTGAAACGAGAGCAAGAGGGCAAGCGAGATGGAGGACTGCTGGATGGACACCATCAGCCAGGACCACAGCTCCTTGTCCCCTGCGCTCCTGCGGCTCTCCACCGAGGGTAAGGGCTTTGGGAGATCCTTCCCGAGGTGTCGCACAGAGACTGTTAACTGCCAAAACTGCTGTGGATCCCGGGCTGTGGGGGTGCCTGGACGGGGCTGGGGGCTGCTGCGAGAGCCCTGCCTGAGGGTCCCCTCTGGCTCGGGGGACAATGTGGCAGCCAGGACTGCTGGGTCCTGGGGATGGGGCTGTCCTGAGCCCCAAGGCTTCTCTGCGGCCAGCTCCATTGCCTCTTGGGGGGGGGGGGGGCATGGGAACCCATGACAGGTTTCCCTGGGAGTGGGTCCTCTTTGGGGTCTGGCTCTGAGAGGAAAGGGGTCCTGCATCCCAGACGCTGAGATGGCCTGCAGCTCCATGAGGCTCTCAAGACCCTGCTGGAAATGTCCATATACCATAATGAAACCATCACCTTTTAATAACCCCAAGTCCTCTGGGTGTTTGGGAAAAATCTCTATTCCTTCCCCCTGGATCCTTCCAGCTTGGCGCAGCATGTTTTGCGCTCACAGATGCCACCTTCAGATGGCCACAGCCCCTGTCCTCCTGCAAATTGGGCTCAAACCTCTGCACCCAAAAGAAAATACATTGGAGAGAGCAGATTGGAAACAGGCAGAGGTGCAATCCCCATTCAACAGGTCCTGGCTGACGCCAAGGTTTTTTCTCTGAGCTGGGGTGGGCAGTGCTGGGGTGAGCCCAACACAGCCATCTCCCCCAGCACCCTCACGACCCCACACCACCGCTCCCTAGCCGAGCCCTGGGGCCGCCGTGGGCAGGGACCCGGGGCAGGAGGGGCGAGAGGACACTGCCCTGCCCTGCCCTGCCCTGCCCTGCCCTGGGGGCAGCAGGATGCTGCCTGTGGGCTCCGGCGCCACGGCCAGCCCCAGGGCCCCCACACCGGCACCACGGATGCCACCAGCACAGGCCCCAGTGCTGCCCCCCCACACCCCGCACGGCCCCCAGGGCGCAGGGCAGCCAGCAGCCCCGCGGGGCCCCCGCCGCACAGCCCAGCCCCGCCGGGGCAGTGGCCGCACCCTGGGGCCCCGCACTGCCCGCCCACACAGCACCGCGCTGCACCCAGGCCCCGCCGCGCCCCGCGCTGCCGCCCACAACATGGCGCCTGACCGCGGGGGAGGGGGCGGAGCTGGCCGCCAGGGCAGGAGGGCCCAGCGTTGCCATGGCATCGCCCCAGTGCAGCCCTCCTATTGGCTGTCAGGAGGAGGAGGGCGGGCATCGATTTCACTGATGGCTCTGCCAGCCAATTGCAGTCCAACATGTGGGGAAAAAAAAGACGTCAGAGAAAGAGGTGGAAGAGGAGCGGGAGCAAAGCAGGCGAGAAGCGAGCGGGCGAGAGCGTTTGGTGGGGGCTGCGGGCGCGTTCAAATGGCGGCGGGTGCCCTCCCGCCGGGGCGGGGCAGCGGTGCTGGCTTTGCCGGGGCTGCTTTGCTGCAGGAGCTGCAGCAGGGGCTGGTGGGGCCGTGAGCAGGGGCCAGAGCGACGTGGGCCAGAGGGGGGAGCTGCCCTGCAGCCAGACGTGGCGGCCTGCCGCGAGCAGCTGGGCCGGGGCGGCTCGGTGGGGTTTGGGGGCAGGAAGCTTTGGCCCTGTGGTGGCTCTGGGATCCCTGTTAAAGCGTTTCCCTAAGCTGCTGCTGCCAGCGCAGCCCCAGGTGCTGCTTTGAGGTGCGTTTGGGAGGTGCTGGGCAAAGCGTGAGCAGGCTGCTGGTGTCGTCGCGAGGTGCCCTTCCCAATGGTGTCTTCTGTTGTGAAAACTGCATTTTGGAGTGGCTCTGAGAGAGGCTGTGCCCGCATGTGATGCCGTGCCTTAGTCGTCGTTTTTGCTCCCTGCCTCTTGCTTTGCACCGAGACCTGTGAGCCTGGCAGCAGCATGGAGGGTGTTTGCAGAAGAGCTCTGTAAGTGTGAGCTGTTTTGCTTGTCAGGGCCCTGAAAGTTGATGAACGGCCAGTGCTTGCACTTGCCGTTGTTCTTTCCATGCTCCTAGGTCAGGGTGAAGAGTTGCTGAGTTGAAGAGTTGGTTTCACCAACTGAGATGCCCTGGCCTGAGTCCTTCCACGTGTCTCCAGTTGTCAGGGCCTAAAATAGGAGAATGCTTGTTGTCCTGGATGTGTAGAGGATTTTCTGGTTTTGTTCAGCATTGGGGAAGGAACCAGAGTTCTGAGTTGTGGGAAGGCTTCTGCCTGTGCCTGGGACATGAGGCCCTGCTGTCTTCAGTTTCATGATCGCTGCTCCCATGCAATCCTCCCGTTAGAAAATGTTGCCAAGAATTACTTGCAGGCTGTTCTGCAATTCTTAAATTTCATAGGCTAGGTGTTGATAATGCATAGCAGAAGCTAATCTTTTGGTGTAGTAACTGGTAGGCAATGGGTGTTTGAGAGCATTGTGAGTATTATGAGGCCATGATGTGAATCTGTGATGTGATGACACCTCTATGTGAGCAGCTGACAGGTCAGGAGAAGATGCATGGCTTGGATGCTGGTGGTGGGGTCACTTCTGGGTTTGTTGCGTGTGCTCAGAGGAGGGATTGACCCCTGCAGAGCTCTACAGCAATACAGAAATGCAACTCATTAATCAAGCAGAAGTCGATATTCCACATCATCTGACACAAATTTGATTCCACTCCATCATCATGAGTTAGTACTGCTACATTTAAAATGCAGATGATGTTCTGTGGTGAGCATGGACATGGAGTTGGCCTTTCCACTTGTTGCTAAGTAGAAGCTTGCAGCGTCCTCGCAGTCAGCTAGGGAGTCCAGCTAGACTTTTGAGGCTGCTAAGTGAATGTAGTGCTGGTGTGAGCAGTGGTGTGAATAATCTCTTCTTGCCAGGGTGTGTGTGTGTGCTTTAGAAGTTGCCCCTGTCAAAAGAGCAGGGAGCTTGTGAGATTTTCCTGCAAGGTCTGAATGCTGTCTCTGTCTTTGAGGTGTCCAGCTGCTTTTATGACACGTTTGGAACTGTAACACTTTAGGGGTCTCTGATTTTCTGTCCACGTATGCAGTCATTGGAGAATGGGTGCAAAGGCTGTTGGAGGAGACAGAAGGAATGTCACCCCCCAAAAAGGGTATGGGCCACATTTTGAAAGAGATTTCTTGTTCAGAGAAGTTGAGGCACAAGCGAGAGGGAAAAGCTGGCCTGATCAGCCCCTGTGAGAGCACTTCTTCTCTGCTTCCTGGTGGGAAGGTGGGAAGTGAGCAGGCCCCGGGCTGTGAGTGGCTGTTCAGAGGCAGAGCCTGTTGCAAGGCCTTGGAGGACTAGAAAGGAATGGAAGGTCTGGAGAGTTGGGCTTTGTGTGTTGTGGGGTGCTTGGGGGTGCCCTGTGTGCTGCCATGTGTGGTGCTGTGGGCTGTGTGTCACTGATGCAGAGGCGCATGTTGGCTGGCAACGCTCTGTGAAGTGTGGGGGTAGCGGCGTGTCACAGTGTGGCGTGCCCTGTGGTGGAGCCGGGTGGTGGCGCCAGTGTTTTGCTGCTCAGCGTGGGAGGAGGTGTCTGGAGAGAGCAGTGCCCTGCTCCCAGAGCCCAGCCTGCCATCACAGTGTCCTTCTGGGAGATGTGGGTGAGGACTGTTGGTGACCGTGCTGTGTCCTTGGAGCATCGTGGTGCAAGCCAGGGATGCTCGAAGTTTGGTGGTTTGTATCAGCTGAGGTTCAGGCTTGCAATTTCTGAAGGTCTTGATGCTTTCGTGAGTCAATGGGATTGTACTGACTCTGCTGGAGAGAGTTCTCTTCTCCCTCCTTAAAGGCTTTCTGCTGAATCTGGACCGTCATTGCATCTTCCCATCTCAGACGCTAATCCATTCCAGTCCCTCAGCGAGATGGGTAGTTAATGAAAGCAGTCAGAGGCATTTCTGCACGTTGTGCCTACGCAGAGCCTTGCAGAGAGGGGAGATGCCCCCTCACAAGAAGTCAGGCCTGTGAGGGCGATGGGTGGCTCTGAGACACCTGTCCTTGTTGAGCGGTGGAGGCGGCATCTCCAAAGCCTCTGGTGCCTTTGGCAAGAGTCTCACAATAGCATATTCCTTGAGGCTGCAATGGGGGAGCCATGTGGAGGTAGCAGGGCTCCAACGCCCTGCTCCAGGCAGGTGCCAGTAGAGGAGGTATCTTGGGGCCTTTTCCAGTGAAGTTTTGATTACCTCCAAGGATGGAGATCTGGGAACCTCTCTGTATCCGTGTGCCGCAGTTTGGCCACCGTCACAGAGAAAAAGGTTTCTTCTTAACGTCTCAGAAGCATTTCCCATTGTCCGATTTGTCCCTGTTGCCTCCCATGCTACTAGTGTGCACCTCCAAGAAAATCCGGCTCCGTCTTCTCTGTGCCCTCCATAAGGTAGCTGTGCACAGCATGAAGATCCCCGCTGGCCTTCTCTTGTCTAGGCTGAACAAAGCCAGCTCTCGCAGCCTCTCCTTTTATGCGCCACGCTGCAGCCCCTGACCATCTTGGTGTCCCTGTGCTGGACTCCCTGCAGTGTGTTAGTGCCTGTGCAGACCTGGAGAGCCCAAACAGGACCTGGTATACAGACATGGTGTCACCTGTGCCAAAAAGAGGGGTAGAATGTCTTGGTGGCCCTGCTGGCTGTGCTCTCACCAATAGAGCTCAGCACAGAGGGGAGACATTTGCCCCTGCCTGTTGCGACTCTGTAAGGCCAGCAGAACTGCCAGTAACACTCCGATTCGTTCTTTCTTTCTAGGTTGCTCCACTCATGGAGGTTCCCAGTGCAGTGCTAGAGGCGCTGAGGATGGAGGCAGGATGCCAGGCTGTGTCCCTGTACCTGTGAACATCTTGGCCAGCGTCGTGAGCCCTCTGTGAAAGCAGCTGCAAGTGACTGAGAAGAGGCTACGTCTGGATGCGAAGGCTTCCATAAATGCGCCTGTCTTCCCTGGGTGACTTGGGTTGTGGGTTCAGCTCCTGGTACCTCTGCTGTGCTGCAAATTCCGCCTCCCACAAGTGCTGTTATTGCCAGCCCGCTCAACAAATGCTACGGTGCCCCCTCCTTTTCCTAGGAGGTTGTGGTGCCATATAGGACGAGTCCAAGACCCTTATAATAGATGCCAGCATGTCTTGAATGCCTTTGTGTGAGTGCCCCAAAGCGTCCATAGCTTGACCTGTGGAAGTCTCAGAGCTCTTGGGCTGCTGGCTCTGCGAGGGGTGAAGATGTGCCCAGGGCCCGGTTGCCCGTGGCACCCAGCCCTCAGTGCTCTGTGAAGGCAGCTGTGGAGCGCGGACTGGTGCTGCAGAGGCTGCGCAGCCAGGAGAGCTGTCATTTCAGCAGCCGTCCAGTGTGGGTCTGTCTCATTGCTTGGGCCTCATTTCAAAGCCTCTGCACCCTTTTTCCCTTCCCTGTCCAAGCTCCTTGTCCAAGTAACTAAAGGAAAGGAAGGGAGGTCACTTTGGGCTCAGGAGGCCTTCCGGACTCTCAAGTGTTTCTGTGTTGTATCTGTAACTTTTGTATTACTACAGAAAATCCCCATGTCCCCATCCCTAGCAGGAGGTTCGTGAGGGGATGGGGGTGGAAAGCAGCAGCCTGCTGTGCCCAAAGAAGGCAGGATCCTTCCCTCTGAAAAGAGCAGCGTCACCCAAGGAGGCAGCTCCGTGCCTGATCTTGTGCTGCTCATTTGCACAGGCCTTGTGAGCCTAGAGTGCCTTGGCCACCTTGTGGTGTTACCGCAAGAGCTTGCCTGAGTGTCTGGGTTGAGGAGCCAAGGGAAGGCAGCGAGCAGAGCAGTGGCTGGGGAGTGTGCAAGTGGCGAGTGTCCTGCATGCATCTGTTCTTGCTGGCACTTGGTTGTATCTAGCAGAAGAGGCAGCTGTGTGGGGCAGAGGCAGTGTGTTTGTAGAGTAGGTGGCAGAGCAGAGGTCTGGCGTCAGGTTGATGCCTGGTGCAGTGCCGAGTTGATCTGAGAGTGTCAGAAAGCCTTTGCAGTGCAGCTGCTCCCTCAGCTGATCTCTGTCCCTAGAAATGCACTAGAAATGGAAGTGGCATGCTGCTGCCATTGTGTAGGTGCTGCAGTGCGAAGGCTCCCAGCTCGGACTTGATGGTACTAAAGGAAAAGCGAGACCAATTGTTCCTTTTGTGATTTGTCACCAGGGTGGCAGAGTGGAGCTGTCGCATGATCTGGAGAGAGTCTGGCCAGGAGATGAAAGCCATTTGCAGAAGACTGTTCTGTATGGAGTGATCACAGCGTAATCAAGGGACATGCGAGTGGCCCAGGTGAGCTTCTCCTCTGTGAAGGTTTGCACTTTTCAGCTCCCTTGTGACTCAGCCAAAGATAGGGCAGCAGCAGGCAGGTCGATGCCATTTGTGCTTGTGAGGTGGGTTGTGCCTCTGAAGCTGGTAGGCCAACAGCATGCATGTAGCATTGGTGATGATGGTGAGGTCTCTTGTGTCTCCATGCCTCCTAAAGGGGGAGCAGTTCCGTTGCTGCTGTTGGTGCTTTTGTGGTGAGTTGTGCATCAGTATGTGACTGGCGATCAGCATGCACATTGCTGCTGTTTGTGCTTGTTGAGGTCAATTGTGCCTCAGTTGCAAAGAGGCCAGGAGCAGCTATTTGGCTTCATGGCTGCCTGTGAGGTCTCTCAAGCCTGAGCACCTGACAGTCCAGCTTGATGGATATTGCTGCTGCTTGTGTTTGTGGAATCATATGCACAGGATCTGCTAGGCCACCAGCAGCCACGTTGCTACTTCTTTGTATCTGTGAGGCCACTTCTGTTCAGTGGCTGATAGGCAACTGCTAGGCCCATGGCTGCAGTTTGTGTTTGTGAGGTCACTTGTGGCTCAGTGCCTGATAGGCCTGTGCTGGTGATGTGGCTGCAGTTTGTGGTTGTGATGTCACTTGTGGCTCAGTGCCTGATGGGCCAGTGCTGGTGGTGTGGGTGCAGTTTGTGGTTGTGATGTCACTTGTGGTTCAGTGCCTGATAGGCCAGTGCTGGTGATGTGGGTGCAGTTTGTGGTTGTGATGTCACTTGTGGCTGAGTGCCTGCTAGGCCAGTGCTGGTCCTGTTTGTGCAGTTTGTGTTTGTGATGTCACTTGTGGCTCAGTGCCTGATAGGCCAGTGCTGGTGATGTGGGTGCATTTTGTGATTGTGATGTCACTTGTGGCTCAGTGCCTGATAGGCCAGTGCTGGTGATGTGGGTGCAGTTTGTGGTTGTGATGTCACTTGTGGCTCAGTGCCTGATAGGCCAGTGCTGGTGATGTGGGTGGAGTTTGTGTTTGTGATGTCACTTGTGGCTCCGTGCCTGATAGGCCAGTGCTGGTCACATGTCTGCAGTTTGTGTTTGTGATGTCACTTTTGGCTCAGTGCCTGATAGGCCAGTGCTGGTCACATGGCTGCAGTTTGTGGTTGTGAGGTTGTTTTAGGCAAACACGACCACTCTAATTGGTTTGCATAAAATCCAATTTAATAGAATAATTGAGCAAGTTACAAGTAAGCAAAACAGCGCTGGGCGGCCGGGGAGTCTCCTGCTCCACCAGCGGCACGCAAAATTCCCCCGCTCACAGTCTCCTTATATGCGGTTCTAGTTCCGGGTATACGTGGCACTTCCTGTAACTTCTGTGGTTGCGCTGACTGTTGCTAGGAGGTCTTCTGTAGCCCTCTGGTGGTCGCGGGGATGAAGGCCGTAGTCTTCCTCTGCGTTGCGAGTGGTGACCTTTAGGTCGTGCGCACACATTTCACAATGCAGTTTTACAATATTACCATACTAGGCAATCCAAGCTAACATTGCCGTTTCGCTAGCTCAGCGGATCAGTTTGGGTGGGGGACATGTTCTCGTTACAGGATGTTGTAGTTTAGCCCGTACTTAGCGCCTAGTTTCATCGTACAATCACTTCCCGAGTTGATGAAACAAATTAGCACATATCACAATCCCCCCTTTCTTTTTTGGTCCCTTTTAATTTGTTCATCAAATCGGACAACAGTCTCTTGTGCTAGGGAGAGCATAGGGTTATGCTTACCCTTGTCTTCACCTAGTTGTTCATATTGGCTTCTTATCAATAGCAGGTGTGCGGCTTCAAGTCTGCCCTTTGTTAAGTTAATTATTTTATTTACTATACATGGTCCAAAGGTCAACACAAGTACTAACAAAGCCAATGGACCCGCGATTGTAGACAATAGGGTTGTTAGCCAGGGAGAATGACCGAACCATGATTCACACCACCCTTGCTGGGCTTCTCTTTCCTTTTTACGTCTTTCAAGGCCTTCTCTCAGTTTCACCATAGTATCCCTGACAACTCCTGTATGATCCACGTAAAAACAACATTCTTCTCCTAGGGCTGCACACAATCCTCCCTGTTGCAAGAATAAGAGGTCCATCCCTCTTCTGTTCTGTAACACCACTTCTGATAGCGATGTCAACGACTTTTCTAAGGCTGTAATGGATTTTTCTGTTCATTCCAAGTCCTCATCTACAGCCGCCTGTAGGGTGCTAAGGCTTTGCTGTTGCTTCACTAGGGAGGAAATTCCAGTTCCCGCTCCCACTGCCCCAAGACATAGTAAGGTGACTATAGTAACTGCGGTAAATGGTTCTCTTTTTACTCGAACCGGGTGAGGGGTGTCCCAATGGTCATACATCACATTTTCTGGATGGTACAAGATTTTTGGAACTATTTCTACTTGTATGCAATACTCTCGGGACTCATTAAGTACCCTTAAGGAGACACAAGGAGTTAGGCCTGTTTTTGAGCATATCCATCTAGTTCCTTTGGTGGGAATAACCCATCCATTTTCAGGGGTGTGGTTTTGCAATGATATAGACCCACACAGCTTTTTCTTTGATTTTGGCACTTTGCCAATACACATTCCTATTCCTGTAACTTGTTCCATAGTCAATCCCTTCTTCTTATCTTCCCATTGGCAAGGTGAGGTGGAATCATCGCTTAAGGTATATGTCATATTTATTCCTATTGCTTCATAAAAAGGGGTCTTATGTCATAGCATAGCCAGCAATGGGCAGTTATATTAGGTTTTGTGGCATTTAGTACTTTGTAGGTTGCTTGCACAACCTTCCACAGGGGATTATCTACATTATCTGTAGTTTCACTTTCTGGGATTATAACAGTGCTATTCAGGGCAGAGTAATTCATGGGAATACTTGTTGAATTGATGATTGTGCCCGTTGGTTTGATTCTTGATTTTACTCCCTTAATAATTAGATTCAGCCCTATTGCTTGAGGAGTAGGTCGCACACTTTCTTTCTTTATGAAAATTAATCCACCTCTATCGGTCCCGGTCTCCCAGTACCGGACTCCCCAGGTCTTTCCCAAAAACCATCCCGGATCTTCCGGACGGGTGATATTTATCATTAAATGTTTACAAGTTCCCGGGGGGGTATAGTGGGGACTTCCCCGATACCCCAGCTGGAAATCCTCTTTAGGGGGGGGTATACCCAGAAGGCCCCCATTTTACTGATAAAAACTTATCTGATCCTGCTCCTGGAGTCCAATCAGAGGCTATAGTTTCACATCCCCAATAAGCACAATAATAAGAGTTTGGGTAGTTACAGTATCCTTGCCCAGGATTAGAACTAGGGCAAAAGTAAAACCCTTTTCCGTGCTCCTTTTGACTCAAACATGGCTCAATGGGTACCAATTCACACAAGGTAGGTGTGAATGTAGGGCTCCCGGGTACACTTCGTACTTGGATCACTTTTTGATCTTCCCATCTTATTAATGACCATTTAAAGGGTTGGTGTACATTATGTTCCCCTTTGATTCGTCTTCCTAATAAGCCTAGCACAGTCATCTTCCAGAGGAGTAGTAGACCCATGGTTTGGTTAACGGATATTTTACGAACTCTTAATGCCTTGGAGGGGCGACCCGTGATGCCAAGTGTCTCTGGGACTTTAAAGAGTCTGGGTCTTATAACTTTAGGTATTCCTGCTTAGGAGGTGGCTTGTCGGCCTCGATCCCCACAGTTTCTATACGTCTCTGTCTCCTCTGCCTACTCTTTTGCTCAGAGCAGCAGGGTGTACCGTCTTCTCGACAGCAGCCGTATTCTTCAGGGGAACCTCCTTTATGAGCCTTTCTGATTTTAAAGGCTTCCCAGTTCTCAAGAGTGACACTCAACATACGGCACGGTCCGCCTACAATTGGTGTTTTCAATTTTAGCCTTATGTGATCGGGGTGGTTGGCGTGGGTACCACCTTTCTCTGGTTGTACTCCCTTAGCAAAAGCTTGCCACCATTCTACCGATCTTTTCTTAAGATCTTTTAATGTCCAATAAGTCAATTTGTCGTAACAAGGGCGGCAAATGCCGCTAGGGAAATACCCGTACTAACAATGAGTCCACTACTTCCCTTTACAAACCCTACATGCATAACACACAAAGGGATAACAAATACAATGTGGGGTTTTACAAAATGTGGTCTCACTTATTGAGGTTTCTAGGTTTCTTCTTAAAGGTTACTTTTAAATTGTCCGGATTTCCAAAGGCTTCCCACAATGATTCTGAGATCGGTCCTTTAATTCTGCTGGCATGTGTCCATCCTCGCTCTGCTGTACGAACAGCAGTGTCTGTGGTAAGTAAGACAAGAAAAAGTCCCTCCCAGTGGGGAGTCAAGGACGTGTCTTTCCAGGTTTTAATTAAAACCTTGTCTCCAGGGTTAACTCGGTGAATGGCTACATCTAGTGGAGGTCTCTGTACTATTAGTCCTTTCTTTATCAATTCTTGTCTTCTCTTCATAAGCTCTGTAATATATTTCTGTAATAATCTCTCTTCTACTTTAGGATGTTCTTTCGGTATTTCTAAATCGTATGGCATCCCATATAACATTTCAAAAGGGGAGACTCCTGTGTCAGTTCTGGGCTGAGTTCGTATATTCAGCAAAGCTAAGGGTAGACACTTGATCCAATTCATCTGGGTTTCCATCATTAGCTTCATTAACTGTTTTTTTATTTCCCCATTCATCCTCTCTACCTTTCCTGAACTTTGAAGATGCCAAGGAGTGTGATACTCCCACTTGATTCCTAAAGGATCTAATGTTTCTTTAATGACTTTGGATGTGAAATGTGGTCCCCTGTCTGAGTCTATGACCAATACATTCCCATACCGGGGTATAATATTTTCTAACAATATCTTGGCTACCGATTTCACAGTTGCTCGGGCTACGGGAAAAGCTTCTACAAAGTAAGTTAAATGATCTACTATAACTAATAGGTATTTATACCTGCCCACTTTTGGGAGTTCTGTAAAGTCAACCTGTATTTTCTCAAACGGCCTCTTGGCTATTGATCGTCCCCCTGGGACTTTTTCTCTGAGGTGCTGCTTGTTAACCTTCTGACAGGTCAAACATTCTCCCACTAGTCTTTTTGCTATGTCATATATTCCAATGCACATATACTTGGTCCCAAACTGGTCTACTAATGCTTGCACTCCCCAATGAGTCTGTTGGTGGAATTCTTTCATGATTCTCCAAGCCACGCCTTTGGATACAATTTCTCTGTCATTGGGCAGCACCTATTTACCTTCTTTTTCTATGGCTCCTATTTGTCGTAACTTATCTATTTCCTGTTTAGTAAAACTCATCCTGGTATCTAGCTTATCTTGGCCCTCTTTCCTTTCAGACAATAGGTGTAAAGCTGCCTTTTTTGCTTCTTTATCTGCTAGATTATTTCCCCTTATGTGGTAAGATGTGCCTTTTTGATGGACTACTGCAATTCTCCGGGGTCCCCGCAAAGCTTCTAAAGTTTTTTTTTTTTTTAATTTCTCTTAAATCTTGTACCAATCTATAAGTACTGTCTGATTTCTTTACCGGTAGTATGGGGGTATTATGCGGAGACATACAAGGCTCCAGTAACTTTTGATTTATTAGCCTCTGGATTACTGGTCAGAGTCCTTGCCTCCCTTCCTGTGACATTGGATATTGCTTGACTCTAACAGGGATTTCTGGATTCTGTATATTCACTTCAAAAGGAGCAATATCTAGTTTCCCTACTGATTCTGGGGTATACCAAACTTCAGGGTTGATTTTGGCCTCATCTTCAATAGTAAGGGTGCATAATTTTATAACTAATTCTTGATTCTCTACTTCTAAATTGACTCCTAATTCAACCATCATATCTTGGCCCAGTATATTATATTCAGCTTCGGGAACTAATAAAAAGGATCCAACACTTAATCGAGAGTCTGATTCTATTTTCACATTTTTAATTACTGGGACCTTAAAGGGTTCTCCCTTAGCTCCTATCACTTGTAATTTCTCTGGGGATGGTTTACACCTCCAGGGTACCGTTTGGACAGTAGATCTTTCTGCCCCAGAATCCACAAGGAATTCTACTTCTTGTCGCTGGGGACCCAATTTCAATTTTATCAAGGGCTCGGTTCCTTTATGAGTCCCCAGCAGATAGAGCCCCTGACCCCCCTAATCTTCTTGGAACATTTGCTCATCCTGCATTCGTTTCCTGCAATTTCTCTTCAGATGCCCTTTCTTCTGGCAATAAAAACACTCAACCTGCCTCAAGTCCCTCGTCACAACTTCTCTGGGTTGTCCTTGGTGAAGTGGCTTTCTTTTAGGTCTATTATACGACCTAGGGGGTTGCGCCTGAATTCCTCTCTGTCCTTCTCGGACTGCTGCCACCAGAATCTTTGCCTGCCGCCGATGGGTTTCCTCTTCCCTTCGCACATGCACCTTCTGAGCTTCCCTCAGCAATTCATCCAGTCCTCTGTCTTGCCAACCATCTAACTTTTCTAGACAAACTGTGTTTTCAATAGAGCCTGTCCCACAGGGGTACTGGGGTCTACCCCAGAATAAAGTTGCAGATTTTTCCTAAGTCTTTTGAGCCATTCTGTTGGTGTCTCGTCCTTCTTCTGTTGTTCCATGAAGGCCTTATTAATATTTTGCCCCCTGGGAACAGATTCCCTGATTCCCTGAACTATTATGGTTCTTAGATCAGACATATGTGTCCAATGTTTGGCATTCTGATTGTCCCAGTCCGACCGTTGGGTGGGCCATTTGATATCTGCTGCGGGACCTTGTTGGTGTTGTTGATCCCAAATCCGCATCCCGGCCCTACGGATCATTTCCCTTTCTTCCACTGTAAATAATATGCTCAGGATGGATTGTAATTCCTCCCATGTATAAAGGCTAGGACCTAAGAACTGATCTAATTTTTCAGCCACCCCTAAAGGGTCTTCTAATAAATTCCCCATCTCTTTCTTAAAATCCCGTACGTCCCCTGAACTCAGGGGCATGGACACAAATCCCATCCCTGGTTGTGGTCCTCCCATGGGGAGTTCTTGCAAGGGGTACAGCTGATCAGGTTGCCCACCTCCCCTCGTTTGACTCCTCGTGACCCTTCGGGTTTCTTCTGGGGAACTAGGAGGGTCTAGATCCCAGTCTGGGGTCGTTGGGGAGGGGCTACGAGAAGGGGCTGGTGTTGGGTTTTGAGCCGGAGCTGAGGGAATATAGGGGGGAGGAGAAACGGGAAGTTCCTCCAGTATTTTGCTTTTCTTCCTCGAACCCTTCTCTTTCAGGGTAAATATCATGGTCCGAGTATCTGGTCTTATCCATAAACTAGCATACTCACTTTCTTCTAAACTAAAGGGCTCCTTTGAATTCACATATATATTTAGGGCCTGACATATCCAATTTTCAAAAGACCCGTATACTGGCCAATAAAGGTGGTCTCTTCTAATCTGCTTCCCACCCCATACTTGCATGCAGTAATGTACCATTTTCTCTCGACTTTTGCCTTTTCTGGAGGGCCAATCGTTCCAATACTTAATCATTAGTCCTAAAGGGCTATCGGGCAGTACATCTGGTAACCATACTGTAAAGCCCTCTATGGGATCAGAAGACTTGCTCTTTTTCTGTCCCATCTTCCGGAGCACACACGCACACACGCTCAACCGCTCCCCTAGGTCGCGGCCCACGCCCTCGCGGGCAATGGGAACCGCACTACTGTAGGGTCCGCACTCGCTTCATCCCCTGGGGACGTCTCACGCAGACGTGCTCCAGGTATCCCACCCCAACCGAACGGAACCACTTACCAATACTTACTCAATCCTGAGTCTTCGTTCGGATCTTCGTGCACAAAGTTTACGGGGTACTGCAGTTCTTTTGCTTACTTGTCCGATTTAGGGTTCGGAAGTACAGGTTGTGGTAGGGGAACTACCCACTCAAGGGCCATCCGAAGATGGGGCGCCTCCCCTGAGTCAGAGTCCCGAAACCAGGGAAACCTGCATCCAAGTCACGGCACCAAAATTGTTATAGGCAAACATGACCACTCTAATTGGTTTGCATAAATTCCAATTTAATAGAATAATTGAGCAAGTTACAATTAAGCAAAACAGCGCTGGGCGGCCGGGGAGTCTCCTGCTCCACCAGCGGCACGCAAAATTCCCCCGCTCACAGTCTCCTTATATGCGGTTCTAGTTCCGGGTATACGTGGCACTTCCTGTAACTTCTGTGGTTGCGCTGACTGTTGCTAGGAGGTCTTCTGTAGCCCTCTGGTGGTCGCGGGGATGAAGGCCGTAGTCTTCCTCTGCGTTGCGAGTGGTGACCTTTAGGTCGTACGCACACATTTCACAATGCAGTTTTACAATATTACCATACTAGGCAATCCAAGCTAACATTGCCGTTTCGCTAGCTCAGCGGATCAGTTTGGGTGGGGGACATGTTCTCGTTACAGGATGTTGTAGTTTAGCCCGTACTTAGCGCCTAGTTTCATCGTACAATCACTTCCCGAGTTGATGAAACAAATTAGCACATATCACATGTGCATGCATGTGTGCACTGGGGGTGTGTGGGATGCAAGCAGGCATGTCTATATGTGCACAGGGGTGTGCATGTGTGCACTGGCATGCATGTGTGCACATGCATGTGTGCACGGAGGGGGCCGTGCGCATGCCTGTGCGCGCTGGAGTGTGCATGTGCGCACATAAGCATGTGCATGGGGGTGGGCGCATGCGTGAGCAGGCACATGGATGTGTGTGCACTGGGGTGCAGGACTACGTGCGAACTGGTGTTTGTGCACGTGCATTGGTGTGGGGGGGGGGGGCCTGGGCACATGCGTGGGGGGCGGTGCACGGACACACGCGTTGCGCGTGGGGCCGCCAGGGCAGCATGCGGGTCTCAGCGTGCTCCCTGGGTGCACTGGGGGCCCCTGCCTCCCTCCGCTCTTGTGGAGGGGGAGGACGATGTAATCGGGGGTTCTGACATCATCATAGCTGCTCCTGACGGGCGAGTGAAGAATTAACAGGACTGAAGTTTGGCAACTGATATGCAAAAGAACTGATATGCACAAGAACTGATGCGTGCAAAGCTGTTGAACAGAGGAGTTAACAGGACTAAAGAAGTCTACCAACCGATATGCACAAGGATTGATATGCGCAAGGCTGCGGATTGGAAGCATTAACAAGACAGACTGAAGAAGTCTGACACCTGGAATCTGCACAGACCCCCGCAGGGAGGGAAGAAACAATACAGAGGTCCTGTGGTCTTGCCTCGCTAGCAGGGTCCTCCCAAGCAGACAAACAAACAGTCCTGGGATTGTGCAACTCGCAGAGGTCAGCAAAAGCGTTGTTTGCCCAGAGCCCCAGCCGTATAAAAAGAGACTTGGGAGCGAGGAGAGTCTGAGCAGGGACGGGAACGTGACCTGACCATCCTCTCCGGCTGGACCGTGAGTATTCCCCCCCCTCCCCTTTTCCTGGGACACTGGGTTAAGGGAACTCCTCGAGGCTGAGAGTCCTCTCACTGAGAGAGTGAACAAGAAAGCTTTCAAGCAGGGATAAGCAGTCCTTCCAATGAAGAGCACAGTAATCGACGGTTTTGGGTTATCCTTTCTAAATTAGTAACAGATGGGTTTGTGTTATCCTTTCTAAATTAGTAATCGCATTATTTTAATGGATGTTACTAATCCAATAACTTGTGTGAGGAAATAAACATTTTTTTACTATTATTATGCTACTGTCTCAGTCGTTGCTGTGGAACCTTCATAGCGTGACAGTGTAACAGCTCCTTCTGCCATCACCCCAGTTCTGCTCCCGGCTTCCACGCCGGGGTGCACCGCAGGGCGCAGCAGCACCTCGAGGTGCCGGCTGCCAAGCGCTGCCCAGAGCCCCCGGGCTTCCCAGCACGGGCTGGGAGCCCGAAACGCCCGCTGGCACCCGCGACACACCCCGGGGCCAGCCCCCGCAGCTGCCCCAGCCCTCCTGCCACCAGGTACCGGCGCCTGTATATGTACCAAAAGTCCGAGAAGACTCTTCTTCAGAGCCAGGAAAGCACTTCTCAAGATTGTAAACCCCACTGAAGCATGGCTGTAATAGGCATCACATGTCTAGGGCCCATTTGCCACCATGGTTCAGATGGCATTTTCTTTACAACAGAAGCCTCTACAGGGATTTCAGTGAGACACTGAACCCTTGCAACATCAAGAAGTAGCATAACTGTGGTCAAGGACTGATGCCTGTCACTGGTGCATCTCCTTAGGAGGTCCATATGCGCTACTTGTTCCTGTGCAAATTCACTTGGAGCTGACTGTCAGCAAGCCAAGCTGTGATATCATTTGTTGCAGCATTAAAGTGTTGTCTGTACATTGCCACTTTGTAACAAACATAGAGCAGGGAATTTAGTGCCTGAACAGCCTGTAATTGCCTTTACAGGTGACAAGTGGAGAGAAGAAAAAACAAGTGGCTTTCTTTCAAATTCTCCATGCCACTGGATACCATATCTTTGTGATGTCCACCTCCTGGCTGCCAACAGTATCTGACTATAAGAGGCTAACGATATCACAGGAGGAATATAGCAGTGAAAGAAGCCAGATCTGGCATGCCTTATGTGTATAATGTACACTAGATGTGTAAACATTTCTCTCTAAGAAAAGAGATGCAAACCAGTATTTAGGCAGTGAAGATGAAAAGGCAACGATGGCCTAAAAACAGGCATGACGTGAATCAACAACCTGACATGACAGTTGCACCTGCAGGGCCAACCCTAAACAAATGCCTCATCAAACTGGAGTTAAAACAAATTTTTTATCTCTAGCATAAGGGAAATGGCCTTAAAAGGACTGGCATAGCAACTATGCCAGAATTGCCAAATTCACACTGGAGGCTAATACCCGCTCCTCCCACCTCCCCACGAGATATGAAGATTTATTTTTGCTAATGGAGGAGAAGGGAGCCACCCATTATAGCCTGAATCCATAGACTGGACCTACTCAAAGTTCAGTGATGCCCATGAGAAAAGGCCTGGTTTGGATTTACCACTAATCAGAACAGAAACTTTTTTTTTTTTTTGAGTTGCAAATCTAGCGCTACAGCCCAAGACCAGTCTCTCTGTTAGTGTAAACTGGTGTAGTTTTGCTTATAACTACAGAGCTATCCCAAACTACAGCTGGACACCAGCACAGAGTGGGTTTGTACCAAGGATCTGCACCACGTCAGCCGGCCTTGGGTGACGCTGAGTGTCAGGCTTCCCCGGGGATGCTGCATCCTGCTGAGTGCCTTCAACCAACCAGAAATTATCCTGGACTCACATGTGCTTTGTAGCTGACATCATGTCAGATGAGAGACTCTCGCTGATGTGGAAACATAAGGGTTGCTGCATGGCTGCAACTACTATGACACTTTTTTACCAAAAAAGTAGCGTGTTTCATGTTGCTGCTTCTGTCCAGTGGCAAGGGAAGACTTTGGGTGTCTATTTCACTGCAGTATCCTTGACAAATTAGGAACTGGAGGCAGTGTCATTAATTTTGTTTTCAAGGAGGTTAAATTTCTCCTCAGGTCCAGGAGATACCTTTGATAAGTTTGCATAACTAAAACATATATATAAAAAAATTGTTAACTGTGTACAATATTTGCTTTACATTAAACCTATCCAGAATAAGTATAGCACTATGTGTAATTTATTAAGAAGCAAGGCCATTCTGGCAGATCAAACAAAGGGTATCTGTGTCGAGTAAAAGTATTCCTAACAAAAATCTGGCCTATACATCTCTTAAAAGAACTAATAAGAGAATATTTTTACCATCCAGTGCTTTCTGGGAACTTGACAGTAGTAAGAACATTTGCTTAGCTATGTTACAGTCAATAACTTGTCCATGTTGCCTCTCTCTCTCACGCACAATGCATGTGTATGCATGTGCGTGTACGCACACACTTCTACCTTGGTGTACATCTGTGTAAAGCCCCCCGCACCCATTTGTCGCTTTGCTGGTGAATACCAGGGTGAAAGGAGTAAAACCGTTCTCAGTTTCGCTACCATTCCCAACAGAGAGGGCTACCACAAAAGTAGGAAATTGTGTTAACTGCAGGCTGCTCCTGCTGGAGAGAGATGCAAGGGTCAGGGAATGACACAGGGAAGAGGAGGCGCTGTCCTGTCTTCTTACGAGGCTTTGCGGGGAAGAAGATAGAGAAAGTCTGTATCTGTCCAGCCGCTAGAAGGGGGTGTAGTAGCCTTCAGCCTGTCACTTCCTTCCTCTGACTGACAGGCGTAAATAAACGTTAAACCTCAAAACAGCAACTAGAGACAGTACCCAGTATTTCATCAAGCCTATCACCTCCAAGCTACTTTGGGCAGGTTTTGTAACACGGGACCTCCTTTTGCCACATCCAAGCTCCCCTCTTCTCTGATTTATCTCCCTGCCCACATCCCTTGATTTCACATACACATGTGGTATTAACTATACTGCTCTGACAAGAAGGTGTCTGGTTAGTTTTCAAGCTCTGCTGAAGTGGTAAATAAAATGGTCATAGGTCTTTTTCTTTCTTTCTTTCTTTCTTTCTTCCTCTCATTCTTTATTGATTATGTTACAAAGGTTTTATGAGAGCTATGGAGGCTTTTCAAGAAGCAGCATTGTGATCATCCGAAAAGTTGCCTGTTGCTAAGTCTGCAGCATTTCCTTGAGCCATGAGTTGACACAGCTTCATCACACATTCCACAAGCTGGCCAATGAATTGCTCATTTACTTGAGCTATACCATTGAACTGATCCATGGATGAATGTGTCTGGCCAGACAAAACTTGTTTCTGGGACTCACTTGCATTGCCGTACTTGTTAGAGCTCGGATGTGTTTCACTGGAGCTATCATCCATATTGGAGCCTGCCTCACATAAGATCTCCTGTATGAGGCTTAAGAGTTTATTTCTTATGTCTCCCTTTACAATAGTCAGTTGTTCTTGGAGATCATTTTTTGTTCCTGAATATGTTGAAAGGGATTTTGAACTTTGGCATGTCCCAGCATTCTCTAAGTGAGAATCTCAATGAACAAACGCAAAGGAAGCGCTGCCAAACTCAGAAGAGTTTTTGTTACCATTTGTCTGCTGCAGTAAATGTTGTTTTATCAGCATTGATGCAGTCATGATGAGGTCTTTCGCATATTTATCAATTGAGTGATTTTTTTCTGAATACTTGTTTGATGATGAGTGAGACGTACTGGCTCCTCTGTCCTTATCCTTACCTAGGTTATGCATTTCACCCTTCATTGCTGCAATTCGCATGCCTTGAGATTTGAAGTCTGATTGGGATCTAGCTTTAAGTGCTGTAAATGCTAGGCTTTGACCTCTGGCATGCCCTTTATCATCTGATAAATCCTTAAGCAGGTGTTTCACCATTGCTTCCAAAATTTCAGTAGCCTTCTGGCTTCCTACATTGAACAGATTCTTCTTCCGTGTGGAAACAAAGTCAGAGTCTGTCATGAGCACTCCAGTGACACTGTGTAGATTTTTCATGGTCGAGTCTATCAGATCTGATATGACTTCCTTGGTGTGTTCCAGAAGAACTTTCTTCAGAAATACACAGGCTGGCATTTTTTTATCTCCTTTCTTTTGTACTTGCATGGTTTCAAGCAAAGAGAATACCATGTCTGAACCAGTGCAGTTTGCAGACACCATTAGAGCCTTGCTTCCAGAAGTACCATCATCTGATTTTTTTCCTTGATGATTCATTTGTTTTTCTCCTCGCTTGCCGCTATTTTGATTAGCCATCTTACCTCAGAAGGGTGAAGTTTCCTTGGAATATGGGTTGTCTTTGCTCTTATTAGCCTTCTCTAGCTATGACTTGGGGATGGTTGCTTAGTATTTGGGTTGTGTTCTTGCTTCAGCAGCTTCACTCACCTTCGGCAATGCGATTTTGCTCACAGAAACTTGATGAATCTTCCCACCGTTAATTGGTGTATGCGCTTGCTGGCTCTACTTGCAGATTTATCTCTGACTTTGCCTGCCACTTGCACAGCCAAAGGATGGACTTTATTTATGCAGTATGAGACTTTATATTGCTGTTATTTCCTGCTTGGCCACTGGAGCACGTTAGTGAAGTCTCTCTGGCATGGCTTAGGGACTGGTCACTACCTTTGTGCTTCCAGTGACCATGTGAACAGGCCAGAACAGGCTGGAAACAACTGCCTGTTTCGGAAGGTCCTTCTTGAACTGGCACACAACGTGAAGTTCACCAGCTGAACCTTGTTTGAAAGGACAGACCACTCCTTCAGCCCTTGAATTACCTCGCCGCCTTTAGTATGGTTATATGTCTGTATCTTATCTTGCCTCCTTTATGGCAATTACCTCTTTGCTCTGCCAGATTCTCCAGGTGAAGTTTGTTTCAAGGTTCAGAGATGCTCCTGCACTGGCTAGCAGCTTTTTTTTTGCTGGTGAATGTTTGGCTTCTTTGCTCAAGCTGGTGACACTAGCAGAACATCACTTCACGTTCCTCATCCTTCGGCCCAGCTGGGTGGCGGATGTCCCCTTCGCACACGCCTGCCAGGCTGGGACCACCCAGCTGCCTCAGACTCCTTCTCAGACTCAAAGCAGAGTCTTTAACAGGACCATGAAGAATCAGTTTCCTTCTGCTGGTTGAGCTGCTGCCAGCGCCGATGTTGCTTCTTCTCTCATCTGTCCATGCTCCCTGAGTGGCAGGTGTTGCTCCCCTGCGTTGGTTGGCAGTTCCTATAGCAGCGGTGACATCACAGAGCTATAGCCAGCAATGTCACCTATAGTCAGCGATGCATCACAAAGCCTTAACCCGGCTCAGCTCCCTATATGCTGATAAATGTGTCCCGAGGTTTCAATCAGCTGGTCCTGGCGAAAGAGGAATGTCTTTGTCTCCCGCATAAGCAAACGTGAGCATGGGGGCAATGCCGTGTGCTCTGCCCCCCTCACTGGGACCAGCCTGTCAGGGAGGCCCCTGTCTGGTGGCCTCACTGCCACACAGCAGCAGCCCTGCCTGCGCCCTTATACGTAGCTGCAGTGGAAACTGGTGGTATTTCCATCCAGCTGAGCTTCATGCCACCTGCTATTCATTTGGTTGAATGGTGCTCCAGTTACAGGTCCTGAGAAATTTCATCTCCTGTAGCTATTATATTCCTGGTGCGGCTAAAACTGGTCTAACAGGACAAGTCAGAATATTGTATAGAGCATAATTTTCTGTCAGCCATGTCATGCTTTGGAGCCGCTCATTGTGCAGCTCTTCAATAAAACTGTCAATTTTCTGAATGGTCTCCAAGTAACTCATTCCCAGCACAAATTTCTGTTCTTGTCTTTCCCACTTCCTTTCCCAGCTTAACCTAAGTTTGTCCATGAATTGTTCATTCAGCTCTGAGTGTAATTCTTGTAATTCTTCTGTGTCAACATGCTAAGGGAGTTTATTTTCCTTTTTCATTTGTATCATCTAAGTATACTGATATTTCAAAAATACTGCTTAATTGCTGTACTGTTGTTATATTCTCTTCCTCTCTCCATGTATAACAGTACCTGAAGTTGCACTGTGAAGCTGAGAATAAACAGAATAAAAATAAACTAACTGGACATATTTTTTTTTTAAATAGAATTCAAAGTGTCAAAAATCTACTGAGTTAAATTTTGCTGATATGCACATATTATATATGTTTTGCACAAACTATTTTTTTCTAGCTAAAATACCTAATTTTGACCCTTTTTCCTAAAGACAACTTATTAGTATTAACACTGCATCCCAAATTAATAGTAATTCTTGAGATGTACACCAGTCATGAAAGCAAATTCTTTTAAGTCATTTGAAATTACAAGGGACAGAGGGGAAGAAAAGTTTGGGTTCTTGAAATGGAAAAAATCATTTCCCTTAGTGTACAGGTTAATGAAATGAGGTTAAGGTCAAAAGGTGTGCCACATTCTTACTGTCTAAGTGTAAAATATTGTTGATATCCCCTTGTATTCCAAACAGGAATATTTTACAAAAGTGAGAGAAAGCTAACAAGCAATTTTTAGGAAAATAACCAGTGCTAGCGTTAGTGTTTGATTCCTATATTTTGAATTTAATCTTTCAAGCTGAAAACTTGAAAAGCTAGAACATCTAAAATTTTATGACTGTCCCCCTTTTTGAAACATTTCTCTTGCCCACGTCAGTCGTTGCTTACTTAAATCCTTTAAGCAGCCCATACTTGCAGTAGATAAAAGAAGAGATATCACAGAGTCATCTTCCTTCACCAGTTTATTTTAAGACTGAGATGCTTCCCACCTATTTGGGAAGAACTCAAGGGTACTGGAAGAGATGGCTGTAGAGGAAACTGAGGTGACTTAGTTACTGGTTCCATGAGGAAGAAATTTGTGTTTTTAATTTTGAACAAAACCCAATCCTTTATAAATAACATGCTTTCTCACTGAAAGCTTTCTCTATATTCCATGCCATTTGCCGTCATACAATGTCTGTCTTCTTACTTTTTAACTCTGCAAACTGTGGTGCTAGAAACATAACTTCTGTAATTAAAAAGTATCCCACACATTTTGGGTGCTAATTTAGAATATGAACATTTTAAGTTGTATTGCGTAGCTTCATCCATATTATCAATTACAAAAACATTCAGAAAGGCTTGCGGTCACTTTCTTAGAAAAGATAGAAGCAAAATGTATTTACCAGCCTTATCCAACTGGATTCTTATTGAATGATCGCCATAGCATAAGGGGTTTTTTTAATCTCATCCTAAGAAAATGTTAACATGATATAGAGAAAAACAAATGGGATTTCCACAAGCAATCATCAGTTAGACTATTGCTATAGGACTAGTTCTTAGAAACTAGATAAGAACTGTATTTAGATTACCAGTCAGAAGAACTAAAAAAACATACATATACTACATGTAGAAATTATACAGTGTTTTAAAGGTAATGTCTCATCATTAAGTCTCTGAAGACTTATATTAAGCATTTTGCCGTATGCTATCATATCTCCCTTTCTTCCAAGACTCTTAGGGATACTGAAACTCAATTTTAATGATGTTTACAATGTGCACTTTTAACTGAAGCAAAGCTCTCTAAAATTTCCCAGTGTGATCAGGAAGCTTACTCTGAATGTATCTATTTAACTTAATTTCCCCAGGATGTATGCTTTCTTTTTTCAAATAATTAACTTCTAACTCTCCCTCTCTCTCAGGAAAAAGACCTAAAACAGATGAGTGATATTTAGGGGTACTTACTAGTAATTCCAAATATTTTGAAATGATCGTGTTAGTTTTAATTATATCAAAAACTCCCAATAAAACAACTGGTTTGTCTTCCAACTGCACATACAAACGTAATTTGACTTATGGTGCTCTTATGAAAGCAACGCACAGCTGTCATTCTGGGCCCAAAGAGTAGAAGCAAAAGAAAAACTAAACACTCAGAAAAGGCTTTTTTGATCTAATGATATGGGGAGCTAATGGTCACTGGAAGCTGGGGCAGATCAAGAGGTCTCCTTTGTCTTTCCTATCCACTCGCAGCCAAATGCACTTGGCCCTGCTTGTGTCCAGCTAAACTCTGAAGAAGCGGGTTACATGCTGCCTCCCCGAGACGGGTGTGCACGACGATGGCATAGCTGTCCTGGGTGGCGGTGTGCTCTGCAACACCAGCCCCTGGTGCACACCATGCTCCCAGGCCACCCGTCCAGTGCCTGCCTCAGGATCACACCAGCGCACGCTAGAGAAGGTGCCAAGTGCAGTGCACACCATTAGGCATGCATTTACAGCTCCTGCTTAGTCACTACTGCTGCCACTGAGAGTGAGATCAGGACCCCAGAGGACCCCAGAGACAAATTAAGTTTGATGCTATCTCCAAGCTTCAGTCAGGCTGTATAGAGACAGAATCACAGAATCAGAGAATGGTTGAGGTTGGAAGGGGCCTCTGCAGATCATCTAGTCCAACCCCCTTGCTCAAGCAGGGTCACCTAGAGCATGTTGCCCAGGATTGTGTCCAGACAGCTTCTGAACATCTCTAAGGAAGGAGACTCCACAGCCTCTCTGGGCAACCTGTGCCAGTGCTCTGTCACCCTCACAGTAAAGAAGTTTTTTCTCATGTTCAGATGGAACTGTCTATGTTTCATTTTGTGCCTGTTGCCTCTTGTCCTATTGCTGGGCACCACTGAGAAGAACCTGGCCTCATCCTCTTCATACCGCTCCTTTATTTATAAACATAGGTAAGATCCCCTCTCAGTCTTCTCTTCTCCAGGCTGAAAAGTCGCAGCTCTACTCAGCCTTTCCTCATAAGAGAGATGCTCCAGTCCCTTCATCATCTTAGTAGCCCATTGCTGGACTTGTTACAGTAGCTCCACGTCTCTCTTGTACTGGGGAGCCCAGAACTGGACACAGTGCTCCAGATGTGGCCTCACCAGGGCTGAGTAGAGGGGGAGGATCACCTCCCTCCACCTGCTGGCAATGCTCTGCCTAATGCATCTCAGGATACCATTGGCCTTCTTGGCCACAAGGGCTCATTGCTGGCTCATGCTTAACTTGTTGTCCACCAGCACTCCCAGGTCCTTCTCCGCAGAGCTGCTTTCCAGCAGGTCAGCCCTCAACCTGTACTGGTGCATGGGGTTATTCCTCCCTAGGTGCAGGACCCTGCACTTGCCTTTGTTGAACTTCAGGAGGTTTCTCTCCGCCCACCTCTCCAGCCTGTCCAGGTCTCTCTGAATGGCAGCACAGCCCTCTGGTGTATCAGCCACTCCTCCCAGTTTTGTATCATCTGTGAACTTGCTGAGGGTGCACTCTGTCCCTTCATCCAGGTCATTGATGAAGAAGTTGAACAAGACTGGACCCAGTCCTGACCCCTGGGGGACACCGCTAGCTACAGGCCTCCAACTAGACTTTGTATCACTGATCACAATGTTCTGAGCACTGCCGTCCAGCCAGTTTTCAGTCCAACTCACTGTCCACTCATCTAGCCCACACTTCCTGAGCTTACCTATGAGGATGTTATGGGACACAAGTCTTTTCTACATCTCATATATAAATTGCATTTGTTAGCTATACATGCCATGTATGTTCTTGTATAAACTATACTTGCAAAACTGTTTTGTTACAGACATCAAAACAAATTTTCTTCCCACAGAGAGAATCACATGAATATTTTGCACTTGTGTTACTACAGGAAAAAGCTGGAAAATCCTTAGAACCCAAAGGAAATTCTACATACAAAAGGTCAGTCCCTGCAAAAGAAGATTCCAGATGGAGATCCTATAGCTCCTACCAGACTAGCTGACCTTGATAGGGAAATAAAGAGAAAAAAGAACATGTCAACTTCAGACACTGGACAAAATATGAGAAATACCTATAGGTGCATGGAGCACAGCTAGGAAACAGGAGAAACAGCAGAATACATATAGGACACATATAGGACATCACCCCAGGAAAATGCTTCAAGGAAGGTGTGATGAATTTGGACTTTGGAGGCTTCTTTGAGGTTTCTATGCCTGTGAGACTGAGTATTTGAATGAATGAATACAAAAACAGTTGTGAAATTCTTGGCTATGTTATCATTTATGTTAACATAATGACCCAAGATGTGATCATACTGTGTCTTACAGTGACCAATACAGAGTCCCTGATCTCAGCTGGGTCACCAGGCAGCAAATATGATAAGTTTCTAAGATTCCTTTCCATCACAGTTACTAAACTTTCTCCACCACACACAGAGACATTTTTATTTGACCTTACACTGGAGGCCAACCTGTCTCTGAGTATTTTGGCCTGTTGAACAGCCAGCATCTGTAGTCTTCTGGCCTTGCTTAACCTCGAAGACCGCGGATGTTTTTAGCTGGACTGGGCCCAAATTTTCACCTTCCAGTTTTTAAGGTTTTCTGCCAAAACGTCTACTTTGTTCATGCACCAGTATCATCAGTGAGATTGGCATGGCCCTAGGAATGTGTTACTTAACTAACACAGAAGATTTAATAGAAGGGAGATAAAACATACCTTGTATGCTTCTGCAGAACCTAGATATTAAGAGTTTGATTTTACTTCTGTTTACGTGGTTGAAAATTGGGAACAAGTCCACTAAAGTCAACAGTTATAGAGGATACAGGTGGTGTTAAGTGAGATCAGAAACAGGCTCTTAATTTCCTCTGGTCTTTCATAGTCTCATTATACCTTTAACATACAGCTTTAGGGTTATAAAGCCATGCGGGTTCTATTAGAGCTAAGTGTTGTCCTGTCAGCATCACATCTGGCAGAACATTTCTGAAATCTGCTGGGGTTACAAGCACTACCAAAGTTCCTTATTACTTAGAGAAGCCTACTTCTAATTACTGTTTTTTTTTAACTCTCTCTGTTCACTTTGAGAGTCTGTGAGCACTCTAGATAGAATCAGTTTTATTATTTAACTGTGTAGCTACTCCTCTTCCTTCTATTCTGCCTATCCCAGTAACTGTTAAAAGAAATATCTTTAAAACAGGCCTTATTAGAAAAACAGAAAAGCTGGCAGGGAATTTGAGAATAGTTCATATCCCTAGCATTATTTTACCTGTTTTTTAAAGTCTAAACTTCAAATTGTTCGTGTCCTACTGGCAACTTGATTTTGAATGAGAAAATTGAAGAATATGAGATGACACAGTCATCTAGCCCTGGTGGAAGTTAATGAGAAGACTGGCACTGGTTTTGAAGGCAACTGATCAGATCTTTATGATAAATGGTTCATTTGAGGAGGTCTAGAATTTAAACAAGGAACTTCACCATGAAATTATCTTACTTACATGTGCTGAGAAATGTCTTGGCCTGTCAAAGTTGATAGATACACTCCACAGAATCTACATTCTGGCTATGTCCTATCACTGAAAGCCCCAAGACTTGTTTCAGAGGGGTATCACAGTATGAGCCAACCAAAGTTTGTGGGTAAAGTATGCACCTGCCTCTGTTGGTGTCTGCCTCTTTATATGGCCTATTTGCATTCTTCACTGGCACTCCCCCAGTATGCCAATCCGTATCTCTCAGCCCTTTTGCATATCTGACAATAGCTATAACTCCTTGTTTAGTGTTTTTTTCTCTTTAGTTAGTCCTTACTCTGTCAGCCTCATGGTCCTGAAATGAAGCTATCTATCTGTTTAAAAAAACATACTGTCTTTAGTCAAACAATGGAGTCAATACTGGCTGTAGCAGGAGTGCAGTTTAAAGCCATCGTACTTAACTGAGAAGAGGACAGGATAGAACTGCAGTACAGCAATAGAACAAATGCCTCAAACAAAAAATACAAGCCAGAAGTCTGGAAACATCTCTCACTACTTGGCCCCACTATACAGAAATCACAATAGTACTTCAGGTCCCAATCCCATTCCCTCCTTCTTCAGAAGCACTGGGCAAAAAGAGGTAAAGGAAAGCCATACCTTACTGATCTCTATTTAGAACAAGTAAGAGAGTGAGAGCTTATCCCATCCCTAAGCTTATGCCATCCTTACGTTTATCCCATCCTTCTCACTGCCCTCAGCTGGCTTTTGGGGAGGATCAACTTGCAGCAAATTCAAGAGCTTTTTTTCCTGATATTCTTTCAGGAGTTTAATAAAAACTGTGTTTTTTAAAAATAGTTGTTATTTTCCATTTACATTCAATTATTAGTAAGGAAATGGGAAGCTGCAGCTATGTCAAAAGGTTTTATTTAAATATTAAGAAAAGCCAGCAAGCAAGCTACATCAGGCAATAAAATAGCACCCCTTGCAAGCACTCTAGCATGTACTGAAACTTACAGTTAAATAGATATTTAATTCAAAAAGTAAATCAACCTTATCCAATGCAATTCATAACATTAATCAGGCTCTAAATACCTCATATAGATTAGCATTCTTCTTAAATCAGAACTAAAACAAATAGCAGCCATGAGCAAAGCAGGCATTTTAAATCTCTAGTACCTATCAGTGCAAGGTGTTCCATGGCAGTTCACCGTCTGCAAAACAGCAGTTAAGCATGCAAGCTATACCATTAAAGGCCCAATGTGGCAAGGCTATAAGCACATGTGCTATTCTTAATCTGCTTTTTGTATTCTGTAATATTATCTTGCAGTGGCTTTACACACCCCAGGGATATATATTATAGCGTTCAGGGTCATACAGCCGAACCACTGCACTGTTTCAGGGAAACGAAATGAGCAGCGTACACTGATCAGTGGTATATATTCATTTTCCAAAGTAAGTCCAAAACTCTGCTGGGAGCAGGATTATCAGGGTCCAGGCCCCTTTGGAAAAGCTGCATTCCTTGGAATGGATCTATTCCGTGTTAAGATATTAATATGTAGATTTTATAGCTTGCCCAGATGCAGCTCCAATTTCTTGTCTTACCTCCAGTATAAACACTTTGATGCGGTAAAAACCCAGGACCCATAACCATCACCCCCAGTCATGCCATCTCCTTAGTGAAAGGCGGAGGGGGAGGGGTAGAGGACGGAATCGTATTTTTTTATGAACAAATTTATATTGTGTGTCAGGAAGGTATTATAACCAAGTGATGAATAATTGGCATAATTTGTAACTTTTATAACAAGGGAACTTCTGGACACTACCGTAAATGAGATAATTTGTCATTGCAGTAAGTCTGTCCCATATAAACATTACTGTTAATAATGCTGACACTGGTCGGCTGAAGGGAATAAACTTTTCGATAAGTTCAGAAATAAATTTTATTGATGAAAACTGCAATACAAAAATCATGATTTTGTCCTTTTATATTAGAATTTTTTAAAGATGTTTCTAGCTCTTTATAACTCTGCTGGGCCTTGTCTTATACTAAAACATGAAAAAGACTACTTTTCCATCTAGACAGGTGCAGAACTCAGATTAACATTACTGGAATTTTTGTACTTGCATTGCTTATCCCTACTTGAAAGCTTTCTTGTTCACTCTCCTAGTGAGAGGGCTCTCAACCTCGAGGAGTTCCCTTAACCCAGCGTCCCAGGAAAAGGGGAGGGGGGGGAATACTCACGGTCCAGCCGGAGAGGATGGTCAGGTCACGTTCCCGTCCCTGCTCAAACTCTCCTCGCTCCCAAGTCTCTTTTTATACGGCTGGGGCTCTGGGCAAACAACGCTTTTGCTGACTTTTAGCAAGTTTCACAATCCCAGGACTGTTTGTTTGTCTGCTTGGGAGGACCCTGCTAGCGAGGCAAGACCACAGGACCTCCGTATTGTTTCTTCCCTCCCCGGGGGTCCGTGCAGATTCCAGGTGGCAAACTTCTTCAGTCTTGTTAATGCTTCCAATCCTCAGCCTTGCGCATATCAATCCTCGCGCATATCGGTTGGTAGACGACTTTAGTCCTGTTAAGTCCTCTGTTCAACAGCTTTGTGCACCTCAGCTCTTGTGCTATCAGTTCTTCTGCATATCAATTGACAAACTTCAGTCCTGTTAACTCTTCACTCGCCCGTCAAATCCTATCACAGTAAATGGAGAGAAAAAACTGTATTTGGAAACATTTAAATGTTTGAAATGTACCTTTCTTTCAGTGGTACTGCCTATGAAAAATTCCTTTAGCCATGCTTTTCATTACTGCAAATAAACTAAAACTGAGGATAAGCAGAACTAAATTCTGCTTTCAGAGACAGCAGTGTAAATTCAGAGCAAATCTGGTGAGAATGTCATTTTTCTCGATTTATTTCTACTCACTGCGAGTAGAATATAGCTATCTGTTATGGTCAAATCCTGTTTCAGCTTTGATAGTGGGAAAGCTCCTTTGACATCAGCTGAAATAGGTTGTGCTTTTAAATGCATGGGTAGTACTATATGGCTGCTTCTGTTTAGTCCCCTGTGCTAATACAACATCAGACCCATTTATATGGTGAAAAGACAAGCTTACTAGAGAATTGGTGCCAAACAAAGACAAATGACACCCTGACATAATCTGAAAATGCATGAACCTCTCAATAGTTTTTAAATTGGTATGGAGAGTATGAAAACTCTGTTATCTCACTTCCATTTACTTTATTTCCTGGACTTCTTGAGCCACTGAGTGAAAGGCATGGATAAGAGGTATATTATTATTCTGTGGGGTACTTCTCAAACCAGCTTTCCTAAGGTATCATGAAATTAGACTCGTTAGTAACTCAGTAGTCTGTAGTGCTTGTTTAGGTTCTTAAACCACATGCTCGATGTATCTGTGTACTGAATTAATCAGCAGAACTAACATCTGTCTTGTGTTTGCCCTCTTGTCTTCCCTTTTGGGGAAACGAGCAGCGTGGCGTGGTTTGGCTTGAAGGATGCACAGAGGAACAATAGGTTTGGGCGAGTGCAGGCGAGGAAGCAGAGCACAGCTTGCATTTCGAAGGGAAGGTTGTGCAGTATTTGATGGTCCTTAATTTCCTGGGAGACCATTCTGCAATATTAGGCCAAGCTCACAGATGTCTGCACTGATATACTTTTTAATACAGAAGATTTCTTAGCACCAAAGGAACAGGGTGATTATGTGTTGTCTTTCTCACAGTGCTTTAATCTGTGCTTTGGTCCCCTGGGTACGGGCAACTGAGATCTTGAGGGTGAGGGTTGTGGCACTGCATTTGTTTCTTTGGGTGGGCAGGGGCAGGACCTGTGGTTTGTTCACAGTGCCTGTGTCTGGGAAGATGCACTGCTGATTTTGCACTGATGGGAATCTGTGAAGTGCTGAAGACCATAAGCCCAGGTATACAGCTCTGCTCTAGCTCAACCAAAAGGTGATAAAACTTGAGCAACAAACAGAAGGTCACTGCTTGCTGGTGTGAGGAATAGAGAGTGTAGAAAAAATGCTCAGGGATGGTGGTCTCAGGGACTTTATCATCAATAAGAAACTGAGGAACAATTCTAGAGTATAGACTGACCTGACAATTTTAAGATGTGTACTTTTCACTGAAAAAGATTCTAAGCATGGCTGCAGATTCTCAGGCCGTTTTCTGTCATCAACATAATTCAAATCTTGCTTGTGTTCAGGTTCAACTGGTATTCTTCATCAGGAGCTGATCCTCTCCGAGTGTTTTGCTGATAGCGACAGAGTCATTTGTGGTGAAAGTTAGGTGGAACATGTCTGTCCTATCTCTGTGTTGTTCTTTTACAATAGAAAACCTCAAGAAAAGCTAACCTCAGTAAAATCAGCTCCATGACCTAGGTTTTGAAGAATGAAAAACTATTTAATGTTCAATATTTTAGTTTGGTAGAACAGCAAATATGACAGTTAATAACACTGAGAATGTACTGAGATGTTCTTCTGTCTGTTACTTGGAGACTAAACTATCCTTTTTGCTGTATTGTGGCAGGATTAATTACACTGATTTCACTCTTTCATTGCAGTTTATTTTTATCAAGAGGTCATCAAAATACTTGACTATCTGAACAGTCATATCTAACCAGGTGCCTGATTCCACAAACTACATTTAAACACATATGAACTTCCATTTAAATGTAATGAGATAACTTGCCTCCTGAGGATATGTACGTGCTTAAACACCTTGCTGAAGCAGAGCACAAATCAACACAACTTGCAAATACCAACTATTGATATGGAATATCAAATACTTATGGAGAACTTTAGGGAATACCTTAGATTAGTCCCAAAATAATTATATCAAATGATACATTTTCAGTAATCATGATTGCTCTCATATTCCCTAAGCACAAGAAGCTAAATCTGTCAGATTCATAATTAGTTGTGAATATATTCACTAAGCTTTTTTTTTTTTTTTTTAATCAAACCTAGTTAGTTTCCTAGTAAGAAATACCAAGTCATATGAATAATGTACACTAGACAGCCCACGGTCTAGAGGCTACTTCCCTCTCTACAAATAGCACCTGGAAGAAAGGGTCAGGAACGAGATAATCATGGGTCTTCTAGTGATACCAGTGCCTTGGGGCACAGCCTGGGCAATGAATAGACACCTTACATATGTGGAACAGTGTAAGAAACCAAGATGCAGTGCAAGCAAATAGCACGCCTTTCCCAAGGTCAAGTCAGGGCCAAAAGAGAGCACCTCCTGAGCTGAAGTGAGTAGAGTGAGGAGGACAAAAAGCAATCTGGTGAGCAAGCTTGGACCCTGTGGTTCCCAGCAGTGACAGCCAGAGGCACTACTCCCACCGTAGTTGTGGTCTGAAGGAGCACTTTGGTTTTAGATTTCTTTTTTGTACAGATAAGCCACAATTTCCTTTTTTCTTTTCATTTTTTCCCTAACATCACAATAGTGAGCATGAACTGGGTGGGTATATAACTCATAGCCACACACACAGAAGTGTGTGTATTTTAGGAGAGCTGCCACTGGTAAGAAAACCCACAGAGCATTTCTGTTGGAGTGAGGGAGGGGACCCCGGAGTAACGATGAGTCTCAATATGAGTATGGTCGTTCTCCCTTTATTAGAGCTTACACAAAGTATATATATCAACAAGCAATACGCATGCGCTAGCAATAGTTACATGATTGGTTACAGTCTCTGTCCATACGTATAAAGCGGATACATGATTGGTGCAAAGTTGCTGACTATGCTCCATCGACATTTATGGAACCGAGTTCCGTCCAGACTTGTTTACCAGTTTTGTGAATACCTTCTTTTGTAGTGCTCAAGGCCGCTATATGGCCACGTTCAGCAGGCCTCAGCAGGTTCGCTTGCCTTGGCCTACATAAGGCCGCTTTCAGCAGGCTCGCTGGCCTTGGCCTAGATGCCTTCCTCTACCCCGAAGACGGGATTGCTCATCCCAAGCAGAGCATGTCCGCTCTCAATTAACCATTCCTCCACAATTCCCCCTTCTTGTTTGTGAGCAATCCAGGCTTGGTTCACTACTTTCAGCAGAGCGTTCTTAAAGCAGCTCAGGACTACGCATAAGCACAAACCGACAACTACAAGGATTAGTAAAATGCGTAAGCCTTCAGTAAGTAAGCTCGTTAGCCATTGTGGTAGAGTGCCAAACAGGTTAGTTAGCCAGTCATCGAATAGCCCATGGTGCTGACGGATCTTGCCGGTATGTTCCTTCAACCACTGCAATTGTTTGTGAATTGATTCACCATGATTAGACAAATTCATGCAACACATACCTTCAAAATCCTCACAACCGTGGCCTTGAGCTAATAGCAAAAAATCAATTGCAGCTCTATTTTGTAGAATAGCATGTCGCAAACTACCTTGATCCTCTAAGAGGTTCTCTATTATCTCAGTGGTGACGTTAGCTTGCTTCTCAGCCCAGCACGCTAACCGGCCGATCTGATTCAGGGCGTTGCCTGCCGCTGCTCCAGGTACGAAGAAGGACAAAAACACTCTTTCAGTGGGACTACGTAGGGAAACTTGATCATTACAATTAGGTGAGAGCCCTATGGCTGCTCGTTTACTGCGGACGGCGGTCCCATTCCCCGTAATATGTTTCCACCAATTTTGATCCGGTGCCAGTAATGTCAGCTTACCAAGATAACAGGGACCACCCATTACCCTTTTCGGAATTCCCTGCCAGGCCCTGTCACCACATATCAAAAAGACGTCTGGTGGCAAGGCCTTTGGGGTACCATTGTTCCAAATTAAGTGCCCTTTTTTGGCCTCAGCCCCAAGGGCTCCCAGCCCCTGACGGCTGGTGCCATTGGTGCCACAGAAGGAATCACGGTCTTGATAATCATAATAGACTGCTGCTGGGGTGACGTTCGTCCACCCTGTCCAGTTAAATAACCGGTAAGGCTGTACGCGTTCCCCAAAATAGATACAGGTTTGAGTCCAATTGCCTGATGTGTTCCCAATTCTCATGGACCCCAGCAGGTTTAGCTCCTGTGGGTCCCATGGCAGTGTTCTGTTTAGGCCTGCAATGAGGGTGGCACTGCAGTTAGCAGTTGACAGACTGCCACTGCAGCTTGCCGTGCTGTATTCCTGGAAGCTGTTGACATTATAGCTGGGGATCCCTATTAGACAGGTTCGAAAAGGTTGGGTAGCAGAAGCTAGAGACAAACAGAAAGCGTGTTGCCCTGTCTTATTCGCCCAGGTAACCCACATGTTGTGTCTGGGCTCAATCTTGTAGAGCGCCATTACCACTGGGAACAGTATCCCCAGAATCAGGATTTTCGCCCTCTTGTTCAGTTGATGAGTCATGGCGAGTCAAGACAGGCTTCACGTTCTTGCTGGGTACCCACACTGGACCACGATCTGTGGAAACACACATATAACCTCGACCATTAAAAATAACAGGGGTGGGCCCAGTCCATACGCCGGAGGCTGGGTCCCTATACATTACTTTAAACTGGGGTAACGTTGTTGTACTATTGAATTTAAGCTGTTGATGGTGAATGATCACCGGGGGCTCCTCACGGTCGCCCATGAGACAGAGATAATTCAGGGTGAAGAGTGCGCGGTGCAGCCTCTGCTGTGCGTCCGTCTCCTCACCTTTTTGTTTTCTGAGATAGTCTTTTAATACTTGGTGGGTACGTTCTATTAACCCTTGCCCGGTCGGTGAATGTGGAATTCCGGTGACATGCTCAACCCCCCATCGAGAGAGAAACGTCCTAAGCTTTTGACTGACATAGGCAGGTCCATTATCCGTTTTTATGCGCTCAGGCACGCCCAATATGGCAAAGCAGGCCAACAGATGCTTGCACACATGCTGTGCCTTTTCTCCGGGTAATGCAGTTGCCCATATCATTTTTGAAAAGGTATCAATGGTTACATGCACATACCTTAATCGGCCGAACTCGGGAATATGTGTGACGTCCATCTGCCATAATTCTAGGGCTTTTAACCCTCTTGGATTTACCCCAAGCCCAATACCCGGGCCGTGGTTCCCGCACCTTGGGCAAGCCTGCACAATACCTCGGGCCTCACTCTCTGTTAGGCCAAATTGCCTTTTTAAGCCCTTGGCATTGTGATGAAACATGTCGTGACTTTGTCTAGCCTGTTGAAACTTGTCCATAGGGGGTAGATGACACGCTGAGCTAACCAGGCTGTCAGCGAGCTGATTGCCTTGGCCTAGCCCCACGTCTAGCTGGTGACTACGAATGTGGATAACACAACAAGCTGCTGTTCGTTGACCCAGCACAGAGCGCAAGGTAATGAACAGACTTCCCAACCGCGGGTTGGATGTTTCCCTTATTAAGGCATTCTCCAGTCGTGGTACTACCCCTGCTACATACATGGAGTCAGTCACTACGTTCAGAGGGGTATTTAACCAATGAGTTAGAGCCCACACTACCGCAGTTAACTCCAAAGTCTGAAGGGAATCCTGAGGCTGTCCCTCTATAACGTGCTGTTTCCATTGTTCACCTTCTTTTATAGCGTCCTTGATAAAACCACTCCAGCGGGACTCCCTTGGAAGTCCGGCGAGGGGATTTATTAAGCAGGGAGGTACTCCTCCCTCTTTCTCTTGCGCCTGCAGCTCCACTTTTTTCAGGCGTTCCGATAGCTCCTGTAGCACTCTTACGGTTTCTTCTGGTGACGGTGGTACTTTATTTCTGGTGCCAGGCGTGTTGTCCCCCGAAGACTCGCTGGACGAAAGCAGCGGGGGGTGCTCTGATGGAGTCTGGCGTGAGCGGGTGGTCTCGTTGAAGGAGGGTAGAGGCGGCGGCCGCTGAGGTGGCGTAGACGGCGGCAACGGTGGATGCAGGGGACTGTTGCTAGGCAGCGGCAGGGGAGGAGCACTAGGAGGGGGTCGGCATTCCTTTCCACCCAAGTCTCTGAGGTCAGCAAGGGGCGCGGCCGCCGCCCCTCTTTGAGCCTCCTCCGGGTGCACTTCCGCGTTTGCCTCAGAGCTCGGACCAGCCGGCTCTGGGGAAACCTCCGCTTTCTGGGACGCAGCGGGTGACGGCGCTGACGATGCCCCCCCCTCGGAGTTCTCCCGCGCCCTTTGCAGTGCCTCCCTGACAGACCGGCTCATTGCCGTTGAAGTCTCTAGTACGGTGTTGCAAAGTGCGCGAACAACTTTCCCGTCCCTCAGTTCCAGCTTTTCCAGTTTTACTGACAGCTGCTCAAACATTTTTAATAGTTGAGCCGTGAACGGCTTTGTCCCCATGGGGGTGGTAGGCGAGGCTGTGCCTGACGACTCCGGAGATAACAACGTCAGGGGCTCCCGCCATGGCCTCGGCGGGGCTGTGCTGCCCTCCCCCGGTACGGGCGGCGACGAGGGCCCTGGGCACAGCGCACTGCCGGCTCCCTCAGGAGCGGACGGAGGCAAGGGCTGCGGGGGGGGCGGTGGCGGAGGGACCGACGGTTGAGCTCGCACCACCTTAACCTCCTTCTTGTCCTTGTCTCCACCCTCGATGGTCTTATGCCACATTGTTTCTCCGAAATCTCGCCATTCCGATACGGAAAATAACAAGTGTGTATCCGAAAAAGGTTCCCATTGCTGCCCCAGTTTAATCAACCTCTGTAACTGCTTCACCGGTGCGTCAATTCCTCTCTTGGAGAGTATACCGGCTAGCAAGGTGGCCGCGGCATCTGCTTCCATGCCGCTGTCTGGGAGACGGGGCGCGACCCCGGACCGTGTCTGGCGGCAGCCTTTTTAGCCAGCACTTCTCCCAGCCCCTTCTTATTATCCCCCACTCCCGTCCTCTCGCTGCTTACCGCAGTCACGGACCATCAGCCGAGGTCAAGCCTCTTGGTAGACGCGGCAAACCATCCTCTGCTACCAGATGTTGGAGTGAGGGAGGGGACCCCGGAGTAACGATGAGTCTCAATATGAGTATGGTCGTTCTCCCTTTATTAGAGCTTACACAAAGTATATATATCAACAAGCAATACGCATGCGCTAGCAATAGTTACATGATTGGTTACAGTCTCTGTCCATACGTATAAAGCGGATACATGATTGGTGCAAAGTTGCTGACTATGCTCCATCGACATTTATGGAACCGAGTTCCGTCCAGACTTGTTTACCAGTTTTGTGAATACCTTCTTTTGTAGTGCTCAAGGCCGCTATATGGCCACGTTCAGCAGGCCTCAGCAGGTTCGCTTGCCTTGGCCTACATAAGGCCGCTTTCAGCAGGCTCGCTGGCCTTGGCCTAGATGCCTTCCTCTACCCCGAAGACGGGATTGCTCATCCCAAGCAGAGCATGTCCGCTCTCAATTAACCATTCCTCCACACATTTCAATTCTTAAAGGTCACACATATGATGGCTGTTAGATACCTTGAGGCATCTAAGTGATTGGAATTGGTTTTGGTCACTTGGGGTCAAAGTTACATTTTTCTATTTATTAGGCTCCTGTGAATATGTCTGAGAGGTGGAATAAAATTACAGAAAGGTTAATCGAGATGTGATCACTGTTTTTTAATGTATAAGAAAGGGGGAAAGTAATATGCAGTAGTTTTACAAGTACAAAATCAACTTTTCTGATAAGACTCAGTATTCAGTTGCTGAACTACTGTTAGCAAATTAAAGAATTTTTGCTTCTCAGTGTTAAATACAGCTCTATATTATATCACACAGAGGGCAAGGCAAGTTTTAAATAATTTCTACTTTGTAATGAAAGTCAGCTCTTTAAAATATTAAAGTAACCTCTCCCATTTAATGAAGCATATTCCTTTAAGTAAAGTAGAAATTGAATTATGTTTCTTTCAATACAAAAGTAAATAAAACTAGCTGGAACAATTTTCTGTATTATTTAAAAAGTATATTCAAAGAATATAGCTTTTCCACTTAATATAATCAGGGCAGAATCAACTGCATAGATGGCAAATGAAGGTAGTAGAAACGGATGTAATTCAAACTACTTTATCTGTGTATAATAACTAGATATTGACTTGTTAGGAGACCAACATAGAGATTTATTTGTTGAAAGTAAGAAATTATTATTGAGGGAGCCAAAGCCTTTGTAAATATTAGACCATTATGGTCAATAAATCTCAGTAACAGTGGCCAATACTTCAAATTATGTATTAGTTCAGCACACTACTTCTGGAATGAATAATATTAAAACTGTAAAGCAAACTGGTTGAGAGACTGTTGAATGTTCACCCTTTCAGTCCAGTCCTGTGCAGTTCGTATGAAGTGAGAACCTGAGCATCTCTTTTTTTTTTTTTTTTCCCCTCCCATGCATAAAGTCCTTCTCATACCATAGTTTCTGGATGCACTAACTTTAGGGAAAGCAGAATCTTACTCTTGAACAAGAGCCTAAGGGAACTTCAGGAGCTGAAGAACTCCAGTGTTGGTTGGCCAAGAACATAAGGATATCTGCTCAAAAAGCTTCACTAAACCATTTCTGATCTAAACTAATACTAGAATGAATGGAATGGATGAACAGATACCTAAGATCACCTTAAATCACATCTGAATTTGTTTACTTACTGTTTCCCATTAATTCCATCCAGGTTTTCAGAGATGTTAACCAGACGAGTTACCAATGTTTGACTTAGATTAACCTCGGTGGAATTTAGGCCACCTGTTCATGGCTTCTGAGTCCCAATTTCAGTGTATGATGTAAGTTGAATTCTCTCAAAGGTATTTCTGTCAGCTACAATAGTTTGTCTTCTAAAACATTGATGTGTTTTAGTTTCAAATATTCCATATATCTAGGGCAAATTGAAAACGCTGAACATTTATTCAGCAGGAAAATTTTGCAATTTTTTTTTTCCTCAACAGTATTCCCCCCACCCCCACCCCCCAGACAAACTTCCCATGTTTCCATTATAGATCTGAGTGACTTAACTGCATTTTGTTTATGAGAAATATTATCTGGGCAAGATCTGCACCCATACAGTCATGAAGGAACTGGAAATGCATTTAATTGGGAAAAACATCGTGTCAGAAATTAAAGGTAACTTGAAATGAGATTTTTCATTTCAGGCCCACAACATAAAAGTCAGTCTTTCTATTTTGGGAATACTACAAGTTTTATGTTAGTATTTTCTAAAAATTTTGTTTTGTTTCTTTGCAGAAAATTTCAATATTTTTACTTCTTTTTAGCGTGAAATAAAGGAAAATGTGATAGATAACGGAAGAAAAGTAAAATGCGACTTTGTCAGATAGAGAAGTCTATTTTTCAGTCTGCTATAGGTATTTGTAACATTATTTGCTTTCTATGGCTCTGTTTATTTATGCCCTTCTACTTATCTATGACATCTCAGACAACATATGCATAACAAAATCAGGGAACATTAGATTTCCAATGCATGAGTTAAAATAGTAAACTTCCGGGGCTATTTGGAACAGAAGGGGTCCAAATCAGCTTTTCTCCACCAGAAAGATCAATAATTGATAGTAACTGAAGAGTAGATAAATTTGCATCCATTACATATTATTTGCAAGTGTTTAATAATCACATTAAAGGATTTTTTGAGGAATTAAAAATGTTGCTGGTTTCTATGAATTTGTAAAAAAAAATTTATGTTCCCATTCAAACCACACTGGTTTGAGATGGGAATGTGTTTGGAACCTTGGTTTGAATTACGTAAGTTTTACTGAGCTTCAGCTTTTCTGCAAGGATGTTTCAACCATTGAGAGCACTGTTTTTTTTAAATGCTGAAAAAATGAACTGACAGCACAGCACTTTTTAAAAACTTGTATATGTATGAATAAACTTAGCTTACAAAGTAACTGCAGACAATTTATTTATATGGACAGCCTTACACAGTGTCATGGTATTTATGGGGCAAGTATCATATCATTACAGAGTGAACACTGCAAATTATTGGTTTGGCCTTCTAACCCAGAGTTCAAGATAAATAATAATTTATTTTCTTCTCTGCAGTTGATTTTTTTTTTTTCTGAAGAAAAACTCATCTTAGGTGCAGAAGCTGATTTTCAGCGAGGTGATGTTTTCACCCAATTTTCCAGCTGGCTTGACTGATTTGCAGGAAGGTCAAGTGATTAGCCCAAGGTCACAGACTGAGTCACTGACTCAGGCAGATTAGAAACAAGGATTCTGCCTACTGGAGAACTTTATTCAGGGAGATAAAGATTGTAATAAGACAGAGACATGTTTCAGCACAGAATGGGATTTTTTTTTTTCTCCTGGTTAATATAAGTTTCACTGTCTACTGCAAAACATTTTTATAAATCCAGAATCTTCAAGCCTCTGGGCATCCTACTCTTGCTGTGGCTACTGACACCTTCCAAAAGTTCTGGTGGCTTCTGCTGAGCAATAATTAAATACATTTGGATGGCTCTGTGCTCTGATTCAGATTACAGTTGGCTTCATTTCCTGGGCCCCCATTTGCTCCAGCAAACAGGATTTTTGGTACCTTATCTTCATTAGGGCCAGTTGCAGAGCTAGATTAATTACGCTGCCCAAAGGCAGGGGGTGGTGCCCCAGAAGATACCCCACACCTGCAATGTTCACATCTGTGACACTTCTGTGGGGTGTTTTTCTTTTTTAATAAGGGATGGAAGTGCCCCACCAGATAATACTAAACCTAACTGAAATAAAGGACAAAGAGGCTGGAGTGTCTCTGGGTTTTGACTGGCAAGAGCAGACCAAAGCTTGCTTTAGATAAGCATGTTAGCTGCAGCCTTTTGGTGTTAAAGCTTACGGAAAACAAGATCCTCATCGTTTTTACAAGCCCTTTTTGCAGTGGTCCATAGTACAATTCAACCTTTCTTTAAAGTTGCAGATGTGTAGTTAAACAGCATACTGCATGCTTCTGAGAGGAGTCTTTTCATAGATATAAGAAGAAATTCTCTGATGTATGAAAGAAAAAAATTACACTTACCTTGATATATGTGATTGCGCAAAACCAGACATGTATACAAGCTCTGGGCAAGACTAGCTCAGGCACGAAACAGTGCTGGGTATTTGGTTTCAGCATACTGATAAGAATTTGTGTATCTAAAATGCAATATAAATGCCTGTGCTGTTAGTGCATGTGTTAACTTAAAAGAGGGAAATTTTAATGAGAATTTTGCTCCTGAATGGTGTGGATACAGGATATATTAAAAAATATATATTTGTGATATAGGAGATTAAGCTTTTAAAAAGATACTCATTCTTTTATAACAGTTGAAAGATTAGAGACATGGAATAAATAATCCTTTTTTTCTATTACCTCTCTAAATACATGTGAGCCATAGCTAATGTCTGAAAAGTCTTGCTGTAATTTAAATAATATTGAATATGCATGTTTTGCGTACGGAATTCAGATGTCATGAATATTTTCCGGTATTATGTAAATGCTGTAGTATGCAGTAATATCTATATGTAATATGTGCAGGGTAGTATCTATTGTGCTTTTGATGCATTCAGTAAACAGATATTTTGCAAGTGTAAATTTTAAAATGCCTGAAGATACCTGACCACTTTTGCCTTGAACAGTTTTTAAACAATAATGGACAAGCTGTATGGGACCTGCACTATAGGTCAACGTATTAACTTGGCTGCAGACATGAAATAGCAGACTTTGTAAGCATGGGTTCTATTTTGCACATTAAATGCTGTTGATCACAGAAATTAAGGCTTGCTGAATAGAAGAGAATTTTAGGGTTTAATTTTTGATATATGTTTGGATATTTAAATGCTGAATAGATATTTAGAAAGTACATTTAGGGTTGGCGTGTTAGTTGACTTGCCGTTTTTACCGGAGAACTGATAATGTTTTTTCGGTTTTGGTCATTTTATCTAAATTACATGCAATAGTAATCTACTTCACTACATTTTCTACTGTTGCACATTGCATAACTTTACCTGCATGGTAGGTGTATTTTGAGGTACACTGGATGTAGGAATTACCTTCTGGTTAATTCAGTAGACTAGGGGATATTAATTAGCTACTTTGCCACAGACTTGCTTTGCAACCATAAGATAATTATTTAAAATCTGTGCTTCAATTGATCTCTAAATTAAGGATAACCCTCTTTTTCTACCTTCATGTTTTGTCCACTTAGATTGCAAATTCTTTGCACATGAAGTGAAATTGTATCACTTATCATATATTCTTTGCTTTCCTAACAAATATACCTGAGTATATATCTTAATATATATCCAAGGACACCAGATGGTTGTGTTACCATTTAGAGGAACCTTGACAGGCTGGAGAATGGGCTGACATGAAGTTCAGCAAAAGGAAATGCAAAGTCCTGCATCGAGATGAATGCACCATGCACCAATACAGGCTAGGGGCCGATCAGCTGGAAAGCAGCTTTGCAGAGAAGGCCCTGGGGGTCCTGGTGGTCAACAGGTTGACCATGAGCAACCAGTGTGGCTCAGCATCCTGGGATGCATTGGGAAGAGTGTCGCCAGTGGGTCGAGGGATGTGTTTCTTCCCTCCTACTCAGCACTGGTGAGGCCAAACCTGGAGTGCTATATGCAGTACAAGACAGACATGGACATACTGGAGCGAGTCCAGCAAAGGGCCACAAGGATGATGAAGGGACTGGAGCATCTCTCATATGAGGAGAGGCTGAGAGATCTGGGATTTTTCATCCTGGAGAGGAGAAGGCCCTGGGGGGATCTCATCAACGCTTATAAATAACTGATGGGGGGATGTTTCTCAGTGGTATCCAGTAACAGGACAAGAGACAATGGGCACGAATGGAAATACAGGAAATTCCACTTAAGCAGAAGAAAAAACCTTTTTTTCCAGGGAGGGTGGTCAGTCATTGGAACGGGTTTCCCAGAGAGCTTGTGGAATCTCCATCCTTGGAGATATTCAAAACCTGATTGGACATAGTCCTGGGCAACCCGCTGTAGTGGACCCTACTTTGAGCAGTGGATTGGACTAGAGGATATCCAGAGGTCCCTTCCAACCTAAGCAATTCTGTGATTCTGTGATTTATATTCTGATAATAGCAAGGCTGTCTATGCATAACTGTAATATCACCCACAGAAGAAGAATCAGGATAAAAACCCATGCTGCATATCAGTAGTAGGCAGTATAGACATTGGTTGTATGGTACACTTCAGTATTTTCATTTGTCAACATTGCTGTTTCAGATACTTCAGATACACAATCTTGCCATATTTTTTTAAGGTCTAGGGTTAAAAGCTTTGACAGGACCGCGTGAATCTGGTCATTATAGCATGGAGCTGACTTCAAAAATAAGGCCTGGCCAAACCTCCTGCAGCAGAACAGGGCTGACCTCTCAGCGATGCCTGGTTTGGCCTGGACCCACCAATGAGCTGTAGAAATGAGTGGGTTTCTTGTTCTGGTGGCTTTAGTTGGGAGGAAGCTTCCTTATTCTTAATATTTTTGCTTAACACAGCACTTTAATTATTCCAGTGCATTTGAAGCCTTAAGCAGAACTCTTAGCTCAAAATACAGTGTCAGCAAAGCCAGGTAGCTTTGCACTGCATTTTTATTAACACATATAAGTGATTGCCTCTCTTCTAAGACAGTGGTAATGAAAATAGGCTGCAAAGAATAAGTATTTCCAGCTCATTTTTTTTCAAAGGACTGCACACATGGGCTCAAACTATATGTGCTGACTTCAGTGGAAGCACCATTTCATCCACTTTTCCAATAATTTCTTGCATGAGGTCAGGATTTCAGTTCACTCTATTGCTTCAAAATGCCAACATAAAATCATGCAACAATGGTTACACTTAGTGTTTCAGCAAAATCCAATGTTCCCCAGCATGCTTATTTGGGTGATTTGTCTAAGATTAAGTTCTGTCAAACCTGCTTTTATTTCAACCAAGTCAGTAAGTCAGTTAATTTTGATGGCTGAAGTAATTTCCTAGTGGGGAAAAGCAAAGTCCCAGGTAAGAGTGTTAGGTACCAATTGCTCACAGGGCTTCTACTCCGAGATTCTACATTTTCACCCCAAATTCAATTGCTGCTTGTGAATACTTCCTCACCGTGCAAGTCCCCTGAAAGGTCACTTTCCTTGCAGGTATCATGTATTGGTACTTAGGACAGGTTGACTAAAATTCAGGCCAGTGAGGATAAAGCAGCTCACATTGGCGGCCTCCTGTTACTAAGGACTAGAAACTCTACCCAAAGCAAGAAGGCTGAGTTCTGCTAGGTGTGGGGGCAGCATGCTGCACTTTGGGATTCCACCCATTTGTTATAATCAAAATGAGGATGAAAACAAAGAATGTAAAAATTGAGCTTATGATACGAAATCCCTGGTCATTCTGAGTCTGCTCCCAGTCTCCTCAGATGAGGGAAGGTTTGCATTGCAGAGCTCTGCGTGCCACCTTGGTGGCAAAAAAAAAACAAAACCAAAAACCTCTTACACTCACACTGTGAGGGATCTTGGGAAACTGAGTAGGCAAAGATATTTGCATGAGAAGCGGTAGAGTAGGCGTAGCGGAAGATCATGCGGTGTGACGCGCAGACTAGGGGTGGGGGCGAAATGCAACCGTATAAAAGCTTGAGCGCAGCTCACAATAAACGCCATTTTAGCATCTCTCACATTGAGGTCTGTGCTTTGTGGCCCTGCGGCGGGAAGCTGCAGTGCACTCCCGGTGGCACCATGAGACCGAGCTAGAGCGTGGCGACACTCACACCATGTTTACCTTGCTGTGGTGGAAGAACCTAACATGTGGACACATCTTTGCTGGCAGATGCGAACATATGTCAGCTTAGGTAATGTCATTCAGGTTTGTGCTATAATTATGGCAGCAGGAGAACCTTCTGTAGGCATCTGAGTAGCTGAGGAATCCTGCTTCTGGGACTCGAACACATTGAGCAAAATTAAAGTATAAGTGGTAATATAAAAAAGAACACATTGCTTACAAATAGTTCTCAAAATATTTAGTCTTCCAGAAAATCCAAAATATTGAACCCAAGTATAGACTTTTGACCAGTATGTCATTTTTCATGAAAATGTTGCTTTTTTTTTCCTGAAAAGCAAAGTTGTTTAAGAAGTAACAGCTTTTCCTCACCATCTCCTCAAAAATCCAGCTGAATTCTATTTCTGAACAATAATACTTAATTATACTGAAAATTTGTCTTTAATACAGAAATCAACAGGCCTGCATAAGGAGTAAGTTTTTCTTCTTCTGCAGCTGAATGCCCTGGAAGACTATTCCTTAACTACTTTTCTACTGGTTACAATTTCAGATACTATGAAGAAAATCATATTTTGAAATCTTTTTTTTTTTTAATAATTCTTCTTCAGTTTCTCCGTAGGTGTTGCTGTTACTTGATAGATAAACTAATTGCACACATGACATGACATAGGTAGCAATTTGGGTTTCTAGTCCACCTTTGTGTCATTCTTGTATGTGGGCTGTTTAATTTTGAATAACATGCATCTTCGCAAACATAGGAAGGTACAAAACTGCATCCTAGTTACATAAATAACATGATACAGTGGTAAATTGATTATGAATGATCTAGCCTGGGCTGGGTTTGATGTGGTTTGTCTGGGAGTTACTGCAATGTTTCAAAACTTGTCGGACAATTCAGTTTTTTTAATATAGCCAGTCATTTTCCATAGTGATTTCTTTTCTTTTTTTCCAGATTTGTTTCCTCAAGATTTAATCCTTCAGCTGAAACTGTTGCAGTTAACTTTGCTTTTCAAGGAACTGAAAATTTGGCTGCAAATGTTAAAGAAAATGGGTCAATTTTTGCCTGGAATGTTTTTTCGCCTTTCATTAATGTGAAACCTTTCGTGTGTTTTACCTGCTCCTTAATTAAAATTGTTTTCAAAATCATTACTAAAGGTTTTGCTTTACTAAAATGTATAGTCTTTTCCTGAAAATCATGCCTATTACACATGAAAAATGCAAAATGTAGTTTTTATAGCAGCTTTGATCAACATTTCAATAATATGAAGTGATGTGTTACACAGAAAGAAAGAATGTTTTTTAACTAGTGTTGGCATTTTAAACAGGATGTTGCCCTTCAGGTGAAAAAAAAACATTTATTGGGGATAATATACTTTTTTCAGAAGCATTTCAATTATCTTCCAGATGGTGTTTTGGAAATTACTTCTCAACATTTTTTTTTAAATGGCCTCTATATATCATTATTCAAAAGCTCACTTCTATTTACCTATTTGTGGTATTGCTTTTGTCCTGGCCAATGAAAATAATTATGTACTTACAGTATTCTGTGTATTTGCAAATGGCTAAAAGAAGTCTCAGAGTCTAAAGGAAACTAATAAACTATTTTTGTTGATTGTGGCATTAACAAGACATATAATTTGATGTATAGCATTTGAGAAATACACCTTCATGCAGAAGTGTCTTCAATTAAATTCATCCAGAGTGAAGCTTTTATGTTCATTTAGATTATTGCAACTCATATTTTCACCTTTGACTACTGAGGTGTCCATCACTAGAATACTGTTTGCATGTTTCACTGCTTGCTCACTTATAATATCAAGGCTTTAAACATTACTGAAGTTTTAAATTCAACCAGTATTTGTAGTAATTGTTTTATTTTAGATTTATTCTGAACTTTTCACCAAAAAAATTGTTCCAATAGACTAGAAGCCACAACTCCTTTGTGCAAGAAACTTGGACAAAAGAGCTCAAAGATTGTAAAATGAGCTAAATTGATGTTCTGTTTGTTTTTACCTTCCAAAATCGAAAACATACTGCAATAATGACCTTTCCGACAGGAGAGGTCATTCTTCACTGCACTGCATCTGTGTTAATTTAAGGTAATCGTCACCAAGCATAACCACCCTAGGGGAAAAAAAAAGAAACACCAAACTAAAATACCAACCAGCCAACCAAACCTGGCACAGGGAAGGCTCCTGGAGCAAGGAGAGCATCCTAGAGGCAATGTTAGGGCAGTTTCTGTGCTTAAGCCAGAAACTTTACCTCTAAGTCAGGTCAAGCAGCTGGTGCTGTATTACTTGCAGTTCTGGTCTTACACTGGAGAGTTTTTCCCTGATCTCCATTACATGTAAAGATAACTGTGAACAACATGAATAGATGTGTTTTAGTACATCAGAGTGAAAGACACTTTGTCTGCATTATAAGCTGTGCAAGAAGGTTTGAGAATTTTGCATGCAAAATGAGCTTTTTCAGAAGTGTTCAGTATCTGGCTCCTCTTATGGAATCAGATTTTAAAACCAGTCAGGGGTATACCAAAAAATATATTATGCACACTTGAATATCTGAACTTGTTGGGCTCTCCTGAATTACATACCAAAACAGCCTACCAAGATAGAGTATTTCACATTTCCTGATAGTAGTAGAAGTGCAAAATGAAACAATAGCTATTTACGTGGCACATCTAAAAGACCAGCTGAGTATTGTTTACTTGGAGGTGTTGTAGGTGATATGCTATGGGGCAGAGAGGTTTGTGGTCTTAGAGCTGAGTGAACACAAACACAATTTCAGCAAAAGGAAATTAAACTTTTTTTTTTTTTTGAACGATAGAATTAACAGTGACAGAAGCGCCAGTAAAGACTTTACAGATTTTGCACACATAGCACAAGCACTAAACCTGATTCAAATAAAATGCCAAGGCAGTTTACTCAAGAAGATGTTTCTGCTTTAGAGAAGTTCATTTTTTACCTGTTTGTAAATTAATAATGATGGAGTGTCATAAATGCTTTGAAATTGGTGACTGCAAACCTAGAGAATATTAAGGGGCATTTGCAGCCCCTCAAACTCAGCAGTGTGAACCAAAAAAGGGTAGGAAAAGGAAGAAACAAAGAGATCTTCTTATTGTCAGAGAAAAGAATGCAAAGGAGGATAATGTAAATATCAGATTTGGTCTGGAGAAAAGTGGAACCTTGCAAGTAGTAATATAAGGTCAAAATGAGTGCAGAGCAGGGCCTTTGGTGGCTGTGATCAATGACTGTAACTACCAGCAGTGCAAAGTCCCTAATGAATGCAAGAGTGACCCTGTTTACAGAGGCTGTGGCTCAGTTTTCTAGATTAGTTATCCCTTTCTACATAGGAGGTTTTGCAGGGTTGTGTGAGATGGTTGTGAAACCTGTAGTAAGCTAAAGGTGTGTTAACCACTGAGCCTGGAGCAGGAATTCAAGAAATTTGCCACTTATGCCAGCTCAGTATATTGCCATATGGGATACTGTCAGTGCTAGCAAATTTTCAGAGGTCCATGAAATTTGTTGAAAGGTATCCTCATGCTGTAGGAAGGACTGACAATGTTCTCAGCACAAGCAGAGGTTATGCTGAGTGTCTGTCAACACTAAGGAAGGTATTTCAAAAAATGGAAGCAAAAGAGCCTTGGGGGAAACAAAACCTTTTTTTTTTTTTTCCCCAAATGAGACAAAGAATTGTGTAGCTGGACTACAGAGTAAGTCAGGAGAATATTTACCCTATGGCAAAAGTGTCAGTTCTCTGGATTGAATACACCTGAGTAAAAAGAATTCCCTCCTGTGTTGAATTATTATAACATATTCTTCTTAAATTTGTCAGTATCTTTAGAGCTTGAACATCACCTCCTGAGGAAGCAGAGCCTCTGGTATTTCAAAAGAGATGAGACAGAGATTTCTATAGGTCTGAAGAGCTACTCAAACCCTTCGACTCTTTATTTTGAACAAACAATTATATCTGTCATGTAACACTGCTTCTATAAAGAAGTTTACAGACTGATAACGTGCTAGATGTCACCTAAGAAAAGCTGAATATGCTATGTTCCCAAGTAATGATAAAAGCATTCCATAAAAAATATTATTTCCCAAATCAATTTGGGAAGTTGTAGCAGGATAAGGTTTGCTGCTGCTGTAAACTGGCTTTCTAGCACATAGATAAAGCCTTAAATATTACTAAAACCAGAATGTCTAACCTTCTGGACAACAGATACAGGCTCCACCTTGGCCTGGGAATCTCCAGTTACCCTGTTTGTGTGTAGTGGCACAGCTTCTGCGAGAGGCTGGAGAGTGGTGCTTTTCCTGTATCAAAGTAGTCATAGGGGTGGGGGGTAGAAGGTCCTTTCTTAAGCTGAAGAATGCCTCAAACACTGGTTTCCCTCTGCTAGAAAGTGTGGTCTTATCAGCAGGCTTCAAGGTGAAAGGAGGGTGCGTTGCCCCTTCCTCACATTTTGTTTTTGTATGACTGTCATCCTTTTTCTTCTGATGTTCCTCAAGGAATGGGGTCGGGGTTGGAGCTAATAGGGACATGGCTGCCAGGAAACTCGAGTTCTTGCCCAGGCTGGGGGCCTGTTGGTTTAGGCACAAAGGTGTAAGGATAATGTGTTAATTCCCTGGGCTGCTGTGTACTTCAGGAATTGAAATCTTGCTTGCTTCCATGTAGAAAATGGGTCATCAAAGAACAGTACAAATGGGAACTCAGCAAGTAAGAGGATACCTTTCACAGGCCTGTAGGCAGAAAAATTCTGCATGGGTCGATATGCTTAAAATACATGTCTTAAAGTATTTTCTGTTCCCCAGATGAAATGTGCTATGTGAGTTCAAGATATTATTGTTATGTTACATTAGAGCTCTATATAATGTACCTGATGGTAACTGTGTGCTTTACACAGACTTTTGGCAGAGGATGTTGGGGATTATTGAAGCCTTTCATCCTCTTTGAAAGCCTTAGTCTAAATGCTGAATGTCTAGCTGTGTTATGGAGAGCTTGACAAAGCACTATCATATAATAGTATTCTCTCTGTTTTAAATAATGTCATAGTTGTTGTATCTCTGCCTTGAATTTCTATATACTGTAGAATGGATTTATGGGATTCAGAGGGGTAACTGAATGATAATAACAGACTGTCTAACGTAGAAAACAGCTTTACCTGTGTCCTTCTTTCTGGTTTGATTTCAGATGTTTAGGTATTGGCCTGCCTTTTTGCAGTCGATTATAGACTTATTACATGATTTTGATAGACTATCAGACCCTGTGGCAGGGAAAAAGCTCTAAGGTTCTAGGGTGAAAAGTTCCTCTGCTAAGAGGCTGTTACATGTGCTCTGGCTTTGAGCCACAGTTTTTCTTCAAAACCAGTAGTCAGGTGTTCAGTTCAGGATGACTGACCTTGTAGGATGGCACACAGTTTCTGAAGTCTAACTTTTCTGCCAGAAATTGTATGCCTTCTTAGTGGATTGTTGTTTTTAACAGAATAGTGGAGAGAACTTAATGAGGTGCCATATGTCAGGTCTGGAGTCAGATTAAAAACAAATAATTAAACTATATCCCTTCCCTATCAAAACAGATTGTGATATGTTTATGGAAGGAAACTAAATCTGACATATCATGTTTTGACAGTTTTTCAGGACAATCAGTCATACTTCAGCAGTATCATATTTAAAAGTTGCAGTTCTATTCATATGAAATACAAGTTTCAAACCATAACTAATTCATTTTTCCATAACTATATTCTATACTGGCAATAAAATCAGAGCCACGTACTTCTGGGCACATGACAGGGTTTGAAATACTTTTGTTTGTATATTGGTTTCACGTATGAAATATGATCACTCTGCTTTTGCAGGTAGCTTACAATCCACTGAATCCAGGTGAGAATGTTCTACAAAATATTTCTTGCCAAAAAATAATCACTTCCAAGTGTCCTATGTCAGTGAACGACATGCAAAGCCATCGGAAAATATAGTTTTTAATAATGAATTTTTTGACGATGTACCATATGTTGATTAACTAGCAGCTATGCTTTTAACACAATATATCAGGAAATACCTGTTCAGGTAGTAAATAATGAGTTTCTGCCTATTCCCAGGTGATGACAATGGAAATTTACCTTTGTGTATCATCTCTGTTTACCTCTCCTGATGCTAGAATAGTTGTCACTTGAGGGCAGGATCATATTACTTCACCAAAATAGAAAGGGTACATACAAATGACTCAATAGATAGTTTGGTAAGCATAGATACCATCAGGAAAAACAGGGAAGTCTTTAACTAACAGACTTTGTGACCACAACACTTAAAAAAAATCTAAAAATCTCAACCAAACAACAAGAACAAACCCCAGAACAAGTACAGCCTAGTTCCTGCAAATGTGTAAACATGCCTTAGGTCTGTTTGGATGGCAGCTTGAATAACAGAACTTTTACAAGATTATCATTTCAACAGGCACATTCTTTCATTCAGATGGAACCCAGTTTATCTAAAACATTACCAATTTTTTGAGCGCTGTTATTAATCATTGGTTTGAATGTGCACGCAATTCAGTGTGAATTTTCTGAGTTTTTCAAGATATGAGCTGGCAATTGCTAAATTTAACTCCTGTACCTCTCACATCTCCCTCTAGCCAATAACTTTCTATCACTTAAAAAAATCAATTTTAACTGGCACTTCTTGTCTTCATGATCTTAGGCAGCTTGTTTTTTTGTAACAAATTATTCTTGTTTGTTTATTAAAAGTTATTCTTGGTTGTTTTATGGTTTTTTTCTTCTCATTTTTTGTCCTGTTACTTCATACAGAACTGAGGTTAGATTGTTTCCTGTTGTTATCTCCAGTCAGGACTTCCAATAGGAGCCATTCAGATTCTAAAGAAATGAGACTATACCATCTGATAAAGCAGAAGTTTTTCTAACAGAGCACATGAAATATCTGGGCCACCAATATGATAATTCCCCAAATGATTGCCATACCATAAAGTGTCTCCCTAGGTCGGATGTCTGATCTAGTCCTGGGCAGCAGGATCCTTCCATTTGCAATTAGGGCAAATACATCTTTTTATATTGTCTTAATTTATATCCACTGTTCAATAAGGATTTTGTGGTGTACATGCTGGTCCCCTTTAGCTACTTAATGGTTTACCTAGTGGTTAAGTATGAGACTAAACATAAGTTTTAGCAGCCAACATAATCCGAACAATACCAAAGAAAAAATCTGAATTCAATACCTTATTACCTTCAATACCTCATTTTACATTCTAATAGACAAAATCTATGAAATCATGTACACCACATGTACCTGTCTAATTTTTTTACATTGGACATTGCATGCCATAAGACCATGGTTTGGGTCTGTGATGAAGTGAATTCACTGAATAAGTTCTCCAGAAGTCAAATCTTCCAGCTTCACAAGCAGAGCTACCTTGAGGGAACCACAGGCTGTGAGTGCAAATGTGGATAGATGTAACAAATTGAGATGGCTTTAGGGAACACTTCTACTGGACATACAGAAGTCAGTGGGCCCTGACGGGATGCTCCTGCGAGTTCTGAGGGAGCTGGCCAGTGTCATTGTGAAGCCACTCTCAATTATCTTTGAAAGGTCATGGCAATTAGGATAATTTCCTGAGGACTAGAAGAAAGCAAATGCCACCCCTCTCTTTAAAAAGGGCAAGGAGGAGGATCTGGGGAACTACAGGCCACTCAACCTTACCTCGATCCCTGGGAAGGTGATGGAGCAACTAATCTGGGATACTATTTCCAGAAACTTGAAGGACAAGAAAGTGATCGGGAGTAGTCAGCAAGGATTTATGAAGGGGAAATCATGCTTAGCCAACCAGATAACATGGTAGGATGAGATGACTGGCTTGGTGGTTGAGGAAAGAGCAGTGGCTGTTGTTTATCTTGACTTTAGCAAGTCTTGACACTCTTCCATAACATCTTCATAGATGAGCTGATGAAGTACGAGCTAGAGAAGTGGTCCATGAGGTGGATTGAAAACTTGCTTAACTGCCAGGCTCAGAGGGTTGTGATCAAAGTCCAGCTGGAGGCCAGTCACTAGTGGTGTTCCCCAAGGGTTCACAGTGGGGCCAATACTGTTTAAAATCTTCATTAATGACCTAGATGAAGGGACAGAGTGCACCCTCAGCAAGTTTGCTGACGATACAAAACTGGGAGGAGTGGCTGACACACCACAGGGCTGTGCTGCCATTCAGAGGGACCTCGACAGGCTGGAGAGATGGGAAGAGAGGAACCTCATGAAGTTCAATAAAGGGATGTGCAGAATGCACCTAGGGAAAAATAAGCCCAGGCACCAGTACACGCTGGGGGCTGACCTGCCGGAAAGCAGCTCTGCAGAGAAGGACCTGGGAGTCCTGGTGGACAACAAACTGACTGTAAGCCAGCACTGTGCCCTTGTGGCAGAGAAGGATAATAGTATCCTGGGCTGCATTAGGAAGGGTGTTGCCAGCACACTGAGGCAGGTGGTTCTTCCCCTCTCCTCAGCCCGCGCGAGGCCACACTTGGAGTACTGTGTCCAGCTCTGGGCTCCCCAGTATAAGAGAGAGATGGAGCTACTGGAGCGAGTCCAGCGAAGGGCCACTAAGACGATGAAGGGCCTGGAGCAGCTCTCATATGAGCAAAGGCTGAGAGAGCTGTGCCTGCTGAGCCGGGAGAAGACAAGACTGATGGGGCCTTCTATCAACATGCACAAATAGCTGAAGGGAGGGTGCAAAGAGGATGGGGCCAGACTCTCTTCAGTGGTGCCCAGCGATAGGACGAGAGGCAACGGGCACAAACCGAAACACAACAAGTTCTGCCTGGACATAAGGAAAAACCTTTTTTTTTACTGTGAGGGTGACTGAGCACTGGAACAGGTTGCCCAGAGAGGCTGCGGAGTCTCCAAAAAGCCGTCTGGATAGGCTCCTGGGCAATGTGCTCTAGGTGACCCTGCTTGAGTAGGGGCGTTGCGCTAGATAATCTTTAATGGTCCTTTCCAAACTCAACTGTTCTGTGATTCTGTGATGTGGCGGTTGTTGGGGGCTTTGGGGCAGGATTTCTGGGTGCTTTAGGGGTTTTGGGGGGCTGGCTGGGGGAAGGGGGGCATCTGCAGGGCCCTCAGTGCGGGAGTGGGTTTGCAGGGTGGATGGGGTGCGGGGGGGGGGGTCCCATTCCAGGACTGAGTGCTGCACATGGCTATCGGTGTTGCAGGAGGTGCCACAGAGGAGGAGGAGAAGGTGTCAAGGAACTTGTAGGGAACCCCACAGAAGACATCACAGAACTCCCCAAGGGCCCCGTGTCTCACAAGACCTGCGAGCGATGCCACGTCTCAAAGAAGGAGAAGACATCAGATTGCTGGGCCAATGCTAGAGACATCCAGACCTCCGTGTGGTGCATGGGGGACCCAGGGAGATGTCAAAGGCCATGTAGGACCCACTAACACAGAAAGGATTGGCGAGCCCCATGGCTTTGAGGCAGTTGTACGCGGGGAACAGCACTTGGGGAGGACTGGTGTGGCTTTGAATCAGGTGGTACCCAGCTTGGCTGACACCCACAATCTCTGCCTGGGAGTGGAGGAAGCCTCAGGGTGCCCAGCTGTGCCTTACTGCTATCCCTCTTCTTCTTTCCCTCAGTACAATTCTCAAGTAACTTGCCATTACACTAACTGGGCCTTACTCCCAGTGACCTTAAATCACTGCTCGGTCCAGTGGTTTTAAACTTCCTTGTGAGTAACTAGCACTCTGGGGCACACCTGCCACAACAGGAACCGCCCTTGTGGGATGCCCTGCCACAGCCCTGCTCCAGGGCCGGCCTGCCTCCGCGCTCCTCCAGGCTGCGGCCACAGGGGCGAGCGCACCCTGGGGAGGAACCGGGGCCTAAAGGCAACACACAGAAAAGGGAAGCTCAGCTCCGCGCCCCAGCACACCCTGCCCCGCACAGACCCTGTCCCGCCTCCCCACCCCTCGCCCCGCACCGCCGCCTCCACGCAGCGACGGCCCCAGCGCACACGACACAGCTTCATGCCTGCGGCCACCCCAAGGGAAGCGCTTGCCTCACCGGCGCCCCGCCTCCTCGGCGCCAGGCAGCCCCGGCCCTCACCCGCCACAGCCCAGGGGAACCCACACCCCAAGCTGCCGCCATGCTGCTCCACGCAGCGCGCATGCGCCGATCGCCAAGGCAACGGAACGGCGGCGCCGGCAGCTGCTGCCGAGCACCACGCATGCGCCCGCCACGACCTGAGCGGGAGGGGCCAGGGGAGCGGGGCGGTGGAGGAAGGGCAGGAAATGGCGCCCTCGAGTGCTCACAGCGCGCTACTGCAGCCGGGGCTTGCTGCTGCCGACGGCTGCTCTCAGAGCACTACCGCAGCCCACAACACGACATGAAGCCAGCTCATCAGCTTTGCCAGGAGAGGATGGGGAAGAGTTCTTCGGGCGAGAAGCGGCACCCTAAAAGCTGCATCTTCCCACAAGGCACTGCAGAGAGTGGCAGTTCCTCGCTGGCCTGAGACAGAGGCAAGTGAGGAAAAACAGGGCCGAGAGCTGGGGCCTTAAACCCCTGTCAGAGGGGCTGTCCCCCAAAGTCAGCATCCTTCCTGCTCCCCGAGCTGAGGAGGGCAACCACCTTGTCACCACTCAGGCGTTGCCTTTCGTTACGGTCGTTATGCCATCTTGGCGTACAGAAATGAGAGACCACAGAAACAATCTGACAGGGCGATTTACACACGCCTTAGAACAAGCTGCTTACAAGCCAGCTATAGCACAAGCTTTCCTCTGCTGTGGCAAATGGGGAACTTGAAGACCTGAAGGCCTGCTCCAACTCTGGAGTCTAACGTAAAGGCAGAAGCTGTCAAAGAAAGGCAGAGCACCGTGTTTACGCTACTGTGGCTCAATGAGGCTCGAACAGGCTATGGAGAATTCACACAAGCACTTCATTTGGCACATGTAAGGATGCAGTGCCTGCAGCAGAGGGGCAATAGGCGACGTGGGGACGTCCTGCCGCGCGCTCGCTCGCCGGCTGTCTCGCTCGCTGACGCAGGCGGAGCTGCTGGGAATGAGCCAGGCTCTCCGGCACTCTCAAGGGCCCCAGTGGGCAGAGCACCCTGGGATGGGAAGTGCTGCTCTTGCTCTGCTCAGAGAGCACTGTCTCGCGGAGGCGGGTGCCACCTCCTCCATGCTCTCCGGAGCCGGTAGCACAGCGTTCGAAGGGTGAATCCCGACGGTGCCTTTTCCCGTGGCGCTCTCAGGATCAGGATGGTCTGAACTGCCAGAGACCAGACGTAGGGGCTGGTGTCACTCACCACGCTTTGAAGGGCTGACATAGAAAGGAAGAGAGAAGAGATAAAACCCCTGTGTCTGCAGAGACCCCAGGCATGCCCCCTGGGCAGGGCCAAGCCCAAGCAGCCCTTGCCCTTGCCAGCAGGCAGAAGGGAGGACTAATGGGTCAGCTGGAGAAAGAGGCAGTTCACAAATGCCCCAAATGCCCCGGAAATAGTCTCCCTCTCCCGGTGCAGGGCAGCAGATTGGAGCTCGCTACCCAGGCTCTGCCCTCCTCCATGCTGGAGCTAACACCACACTGGCCCCACTCACCCTTGCAGATGTCCTGCAGCTTCTCCTCACCCTGCTCGCTCATGTGCCGTCCGACGAGCCCTAGGTGCACACAGCCCGTCGCAACCCCCGCTGTGGGCACGCAGCCCCCGGGGCAGCCAGGCCCTGCATGAGGCAGCCGGGGCTCCGGCAGCCCCGCAGCTGCTTCTCGCTGCCAGCGCAGCAGCCAGGGCTGGGGCCAAGCTGCCCTGCGACAGAGAGGGAGCCCAGCAGGGGCTGTAGCTCACCGAGGAACCTCACGGCCACCTCCCGCAAGCACTCCTGTGGGCTCTCCAAGTAGGGCAGGCTCTGCCGCAGGTATTCCTCTGCTCTGCTCCTGTCCCTCACCAGCTGCACAGAGCACAGGGGCCAGGGCTTGGTACACACCTTCACCACCCAGCCAGGCCAGTCCCTCCTGCCAGGGCCACCTGCCCTTACTTGCCGTGCCAGGACATTCGTGGCTCCTGGCCAGGAGCCATGTGGCACCAAGGTTCGGAGGGAGCAGAGGGCAGAGCGCTCCCCAGGCAGGCTGAGGTGCCATCCTGCTAGCAAGGCCCAGCTGGGCCAGGGGCTCTTTCCGCATCCTGGGGGCAGTGAGGGGACAGGGCCCTGGAGAAGAGCCTGCCGGGGCAGTGTGCTGGAGGAAGGGCAGTGCACGTGCAGCTCCAGAGCCTGCAGCAATGGGTTGGCAGGGGGGCAAGGGTGGCAGGCCTTGTGTGGGCCAGGTCTTGGGGACTTTGGGGCTGTCCTTACCAGGCACTCGCCAATCTGCCATGTCTGTGCTGTCTCGAGCAGGTGCCTGAGCTGCTCCCACTTCAGGAGCTTAGCAGCGCTGAGGAGGGCTTCCCGAGAGGCCTGCAGAGCAGCAGAGACTGGGAGATGCCACTGCAGCCCAGGCGGGAGATCCCGCATCCCCCGCACCTTGGCAAGGCTCAGAGCCTTTGCCAGCCTGTTATGGGAAGCTGCATCTGAGCAGCGAGTTGGGCTCTGACACCCTGGGCAGAGGCGTGGGGCAACCACCATCTCAGGGCAGCAGAAGCCAGCTCGCCAAGGCCCTGGCCTAGCATGCCTGCAAGGACAGCTGGGAAGCCCCTAGGGACGCCAGTGTTGGGGCCTTGCTGGGCATACCTGGCCAACAGAAAAAACAATCCGGGCCCCACACAACCAACCAATGTGGCCACACACCTGCGCCACGCTTGGGATCTCCTCATGCGCATGGATGAGCAGTGGGAGCAGGCTGCTGTGCACGTGCTTCCTCATCTGCTCTTGCTGGCTGCCCACCACAATCGCCATCACATGCTGGAAGAGCTGGATGGAGAGCTCTCGCACACGAGCAGCCTCCTGTGGGGAAGGAAGATGGGAGGACCTCAGCAACGGCTGCTCCAAGCCCATGGTGAGCAAGGGGGGGGGTCAGCGTGGCTGCTGTGCAGATGCCTGCTTCTGCCTCTGCCTCTGCCTCTGCCCCGAGGAGCTGCGGGCCAGATCGGCCACCAGCACAAAATGGCCCCCGCCCCAAGACGTGCAACACGGCGGGTTTCTCTAACAACTTGCAGCCAGAGAGAGCCCAGCCGTGGAGGTGCCTGTGCCCAGAAGGGCTGCTCTGGCCCTGGCCGCACTCCCACCAGACACCTCCTGGCCGACTTGCAGAGGAGCTCCCCTGGCAGACGTGTGGAAGAGGAGATGGGGGCCAGCCCTCGGCATCGGCTCCTGGGCTCATCCTACCTGCTCAAGGTCCCAGAAATGGGCTGCTGCAGCGTGAGGCCCCATCCCTGGGCCACGCGCCTATGCCCCCAGAGCCACACCAACAGAGCCCCTGCCTTTCCCGCCAGCCTTACGTCATCAAAGAGTGGCCGGAGCTCCTCAGCAAGCTGCAGGCCGATGGCGCTGGCCCTCTTCCTGTCCACGAGATGGAGCACGTGGCTGAGGATGGTGAGGGCCTTGGTGCAGAAGTTGCTGTCAGCACCCTGCAGTCGCTCCATGAGTGCGGGCAGCAGGTCTTGCAGACTTCTTGCCTACATGAAACACAGAAGGCCCCTTCTGTGAAGCAAGGGATGACTGCATTGGCACGAATGCTCTGGCTGTAACACTCTGCAGCTACGGGCCGGCAGGGCAGGTGGAAGCAGCTCCCCCAGCTCTCAATTCCTGCCGCTGCCTTTCCCTCCCACTGCCTTTCCCTCCACCTCCAGCCCCAGGCCGCTGGCCTGACTTTGCCCGGCTGCCCCCTGCTCACTGTTTGCCGTCTCTCAGAGAGCGTGACAAGGCCTGCGATCACCATCTCACGCATCGCCAAGCTCTGGTTGCACAGATGCAATTGCAGGAAGCCCAGGACATCCTCGTCAATCTCCTGCTCAAAGTCCGTGCAGTTCAGCAGCTGAAAGACACGCAGCTGCAGAGTGAGCGAGCAGCAGAGCCAGCAGCACTGCCCGTGTCCTCTGAACCATCTGCAGCCTCTCGCTGTTGGGCCTTTGTGAAGCGGTTGAATGTAGAGAGCTGGCGCAAAGGGTGCATGGCCTGCAAGTGGTTATGAGCGTTACACCAGCAGAAATGGCCTCTTGGCGGGAATGAGCCCAGGCTGGGGTGGCTGAGGGGAGCCCAGCTGCCGCGGGAGAGCTGCCCAGCTCCACTGACCAGCAACCTGCCCCCTGGCCCATGGGGCAGGGAGCCCAGTGTTTGCAGGCACCGCCCAGAGGCACCGCTTGCCACCAGGCCCACCTCGGTGAAGACAGCCATGGCGGCGATCTCCCGCTGTTTGTCTCTGCAGCTGAGTACCGCGACCACGTGGTCAAACACCCAGGCACACTCGTCGGCCGCGTTCATCCACAGCTCCCTGGCCGGGGAAGGGAGAAGGCGCTGTGGGCATGGAGCTGGGCAGGCAAACCTCTTTGGGCCTGCGCTGCCAACTCGAGCCGTCGTCCCGCAGGCCAGGCCCCGCGGGGCAAGGCCGCCTTTGTGCTCAGCTCCAGCAGCCGGTGGCGTTGGCTCGAGCAGCGGCGGCCTTTCCCCACCACACCTTGTGCTCAGAAACCTGCTGTCTCACCCAGTCACCCTTGTTTCGGTGAGAGAGCGGAAAAGCACCCTTGCTACACCAAAGTCGTGGCCTTCCGGCACTCTGTCTCCAGGGCAGAAACGCTGGGGCAGACGAGGATGAAGGCGGCTCTCACCTAGTCAGCAAAGTGACTCCTGTGTGGTAGGTCTCCATGCTCATAAGCATGTCCCAGCCCCCCTGCCTCTCGACGGAGTCGGCCAGATGGGCATAGTCAGCACGGCAGAGCAGAGCTTTCATGGCCTGCACTGCGCTCCTGCATGTAGAGCAAAGGCGGGTCGCACACAGAAGCCAAGCCCGGGCTCTGCGCCCACGGCAGAGACTGGGGGAGAGGGACGGAGCACCTGACGGGGCTGACTGGAGGACACTCGTCTTCCTGGCCGCACATCTGGCTGTAGTCTTGGAGGTCCTGCAGCGTGTATTCCATGCTGAAGAAGATCTGGAAGAGCACCGCTAGGTAGAGCTGGGGGAAAATTAACTGCACCGGCACTTTGCTGGAGGGCAGCCGGAGAATCTCGTTCAGGGCCCTGATTGCCTGCAGAAAACACCCAGAGACAGCTCTTGCTGCAGAGAGATCACCTAAGCCAAGGCAAGCCACGCCAAGGCAAGCCAAGGCTCCCGTTTGTAACGCCAGCAAACGAGCCTTCCCGGGCCGGAAGGAAGGCCCCCCGGCAGGCCTCGTGGACCCTGCAGGTGGTCCTGGGCTCCCGGCCCCAGGCCGGGCAGCCTGCTCTGGCCAGGCTGTGCAGCCCTGCGCAAGGCTGAGTGAGGCCTCGCCTGGAAACTCACAGTCAGCGGAAGGATGTAGCTGTCGTTCGGCATGAAGCTGGCCCGCCTGAGCAGTGGCTGGTCCCACAGCCAAAAGAGCAGCTCCTTCAGCACCTCCTCTGCAGGGCAGTGCTCGCAGACCAGCGTCCTCCACATGGCCCCGGCAACCCTGCAGGCCCAGAGCACGCTGTCAGGGGGGCTGCCTCGACCTGCAAGAGCCCCGGAGCTCCGGAGCTGTCCTCCAGGCTGGCAGGCCCCGTACCCGTCACACAGCAGGGAGGTGTTCAGCAGGCCCTCAACCACCTGATCAGGGTCCAAGCAGGCCATCTGGAAAAGGGTCCTGTTCAAGATGGCCTGGAGCGACGCCTCACTGATGCCCCTCAGCTTCTTGTGGATGCTGCTCACCACCTGTGGCACCTGGAGGGGGCACGGGTGAGAGCGGGACCGCCACGGGAGTGTAGCAATTACCCCAGGTGCCACTGAGAACTGCTTCCTTCCCATCGCTCTTTGCAGGCCTCAAAGGCTGTCGGGTGCCTGAGAGCCCTGGCCTTCACTCAGGGGGCTCAGAGCCCAGAGGGCACGAGCACAGGACAATGCGGCTGCAAGCTGCTTACCCTGTCCAGCTCAGAGTCGGGGTCTCTCAAGACCACCTCCATCATGCGGGCAACCACCTCGGTGTCCGAGACCCTTGGGTCTGTCATGCCCTCGATGGTTGTCAGGAGGAAGTGTGTCCTCTCGGAGGGGAAGAGAAAGCTCCCAAACACCTGTGGGAGGAAAGACCCGTGGCACTGAGCACACACGCTGAGGAGCTGAGAGAGTGGCTTGCGAGAGAGCGAGCGGAGCAGCACTGGCACAGTGCCCCCGGGAGAGCCGGGTGCGGGGCCTGTGCTAGGATGCGCTGACTGCAGCCTGGGGGCAGTGGGCAGCGAGCTGCTGGGGTGCAGGTGGATGGCTGGGGTCAGGGTGACGGTGTGCTGGCCCTACAGGGAAGCAGAGCATGCTGGTGGCCAGGACAGCTGGAGCTGCTGCTCTGCCACTGGCACAGCGCCTTTGGCTATGCCAGGCTCAGGGAGAGTGGGACACCCCTGCGCCCAAGGCCTGGGAGGCTGCCATGCCAGCCCCACTGATCAGGGATCCATTTGTTCCTGCAGGCCTCCTGCCAGCCCTGTGGCCAAGAATGCCAGCAAGGGAGGAGCTTCTCACCGTGCTCTTGTCAGTGGCGTTGCTGGGCCAGAAGGTGTTTGGGACTTCCCACTGCCACTTCATCTCTGGAGGCACTGGATTGTCAGCCGCCATCTTTCTACCTGCGCAGGAGGGGAAACAGAGCAGTCAGGAGGAATGATGGCGAGTTGGAGATGGCAGACCGAAGGCATCCAAGAGAGCTCTGTGGCTTGCAGAGAGGGGCTCTCACTACTGTGTGGGCAGCAGAGAGCCTCCTAGGGAGGACGTGGGCTTATTTCCAGGTGGCAAAGGGGAAATTGCCTATTAGGATGCAGAAAGGCAGAAGAGTTTGCTCTCTCTTCCTGCTCTGAAGCAGGACAGCAGCCCTGGGAGGCTGCTGCCACAGGCTCTCCAGTCTGCTGGTTTTCAGCACAGTTCCTAAACCACTGCTGCAAGGGACATAACAGCTCTGGGTCCCGTCAGCGAGGTGCCTGCCGTTTTTGTTTTTCACATGGCCGAGGCAACGTGGCGCGCCTTGCCTAGCCTTGCTTGGGCTGCGGTGTCTGGAAGGCGCCAGCCCGCCCCAGCTTCTCTTACTCCATCGCAGCAGAATGACCCTGTAGAAATCGTGAAGTGCCTCTGCCGCCCCATGGCTGATCTCCTGGTCTTCCTCGGCGCAGCACAGCGTGAGGTGCCCCATCAGCTGCCCCAGGAAGTCCAAAGGCCTCTTTTGGGAGAGGAAAGGGCTGGCACTGCTTCCTCCACAGCTGGGCGAGTCCTGGGGGGAGGCAGGAAGGCCTGGTAGCAAGGCTAAGCTGCGGCAGCGGGCACCAAAGGCCTGTGCCCTACACAAGAGCGGGCCCAGGCCTGAGTGCCACATGAGCCAAAGCTTTGGAGGCCTCTGGCCAGCCCTGCTCCCAACAGTGACCAGTGGGGTGCAGAGCTGTGTGTCCCAGCCTGCCCGCCCCGGCACGCTGCCAGGTCTGTTGCCCAGCCAAGGGCAACCTGCCCTCCCTTTGGGCAGCCCCCAGAGCTGGCATGTGGCAGCCATGACAAGGCGAGGAGCACGCTGCCTCCCTGCCTTGCCTTGCAAGGCTTTTGACTGCCGTCCCTGCGAGCCCATGCCACTGAGGGGCCTAAAGAACGAGTCAGAGCTTGGGTCTTCCCCCAGCCCGCGGCTCCTGCACATGCACACTCATCCTTCCCACGGCTGACGGAGTGCCTCCTTCTGCTCCCGCTGGCCTCCCCGTCCCCAAGAGCACATCAAGCCAGGTGCCCTCTCCTCCTGCCTGAGCCTGCCTGAGCCTGCCTGAGAGGAGGGTCGCCCACGGCCTGGAGCCACCCGCTTACCTCCAGCAGAGAAGAGCTGCCCAGGAGCCGACTCAGCCGCACAATCCTCCCCACAGCCCTCTGGCGCTCAGCCACTTTCTGGGACGCCGTGAAGGGCAGCAGCACCTGAGGAGACCAAAGCCGCCGGTCAGCGCTGGTGCCTGACGGCCACTCCGGGAGCGACAGCTCTGCTGAGCGCCCAGCAGGGTCGACACCTCTGCTGCCTTCCAAGCACTCCTCCAGAAAGGGCCCTGCGTCCCCTCCTTGCGCCAAGCTCCTTCCACTGCTTTGGTGCAAGGGAAGGCTTTTGGGGGCGAGGATCTGAGGGGCAGAGGGCAAGGCTTTCCCGTGATGCTGGCAGAGGAAAGGACTCTGACTGCTGCCAGCAGAGACAGCCGGCTCAGCCGAGAGCACGGTGGGGCCCCTCCCTGCCTCCCCCCCACAGAGGTGGGCCCCTCCCCACAGCATGCTCTCTGTGCCTGCTCCCAGGCAGGGCTGGCCCCTCGACTCGAGAGGGTTGCTTCCCCTTGGGGTGAGGAAGAAGCCCTGCCACTGCCCCTCTAACTCTTTGCAAACAGCAGACCTGCACGATGTTCTGCAGCTGCCGGAGACCGGAGGCCTGCGACTCGAACACCAGCACCTTCAGCATCTCATCCAGAGCATTCAGGGTCTGCAAGGGGGGCAGAGGGTGGGCACCCCTTTGCCGGCCCCTCTTGCTTACAGGAGGCTGGCTCAAACCCCTTCTGCCCACGGCAGGCACCTACCTGAGGGTAGAGTGAAGCATCCAGGCTTTGCATCTGCTCTTGGGGAGGAAGAGAGAAGATGCTGGCAATGCAGGTGCAGAGCAGCCTGTTGTCCTGGGTGTCCTTCAGGAATGGCCACTCTTTGCTGACAGGAGAGAGAGGTGCCTGGCTGTGGAGTGCTGGGGCAGGGAGCAGTGCCCAGATGCCCCGGGAAGGTGGACGCAGCCACGGAGGGTGGCAGTGCCCGGGCTGGTAGCCATAGGAGGTGGGGAAGCCCTGCAGGGAGGCACCTCCTCCCTCTCCCATGACGCAGGCCCAGGTGCCGAGGCCAGTGCTGGCAGGTGGGGCGCCACACCCGCTCCATCTCCTGCCTCTCCCCTCAGGGGAAAAGCCCAGAGACACCCCTCTGCTCTCCCGCCTGCCCCACTGAGGGTGAGCGCAGCGGCCCGACAGACTGCACCGTCCAACGGGGCTCAGATGGCGTCATCAGGGCCATGCCTGCTACGGCTACACCGGTGGCTGGGGCAGGTACCTCATTGCGGCGATGGCCAGCATGGCTTGCTGCCGCACCACAGAGTCCAGGCGGTCAGGGCACTCTTCTTCCAGCAGCCCCTGGGGAGCACAGGCAGCATGGGGCACGGGAGCTGCCAGCCCCCAGCGAGCAGTTGGCAGCACCCAGCAGGCACCCCCACCCCACAACTGGCACCCTGGCTCCGCAGCCCCCCAGCAAGGAGGGCTGTGCCCACGGGGGCCTGCTCACCCCTCCCTGTGTCTGGCTGCCCGAGTCCTGTGCTCGCTCGGCTGGCTTTCCCCCTCCCACAGCCCCTCTGTCTGCCCCCTCACCTCCATCTTCTCCACCAGCATGCAGAAACCAGCCAGGTACCTGCCCATCACCTTGGCTCTGCAGAGGGTGCGGATGGAGGCCAGAAACCTCAGCTTCTGGGCCTTGTCCTGACAGCCGGGCACAAGAGAGACAAACAGGGCAGGTGAGACGGCAGAGGCACTGCCAGCAGCACCGCAGCATCGAGGGGGACGCAGTGACGGCATAGGACGCCCAGAGGCAGCAGCTGGGCACAGCCAAGAGCCCTCCCAGAGCCTCGCAGCAGGCAGCGGACACGGAGGCAGCCAGCTGGCAGCTGCAGGCACCGCCGGGCTGACAAGGTCTCTAGTCACCTGTTCAGGGCCTGTGGGAAAGGCCTGGAGATACTCCAGGGCTTCCTGCTCCTCTCCCTCCAACTCCAGGCAGGAGACAGAAGAGTCTGAATCTGAAGAAGGAAGAGAGCGGGGAGAGCTGTAGGCGCTGGCAGGAGGCAGAGGAATGAGCTGTGGCCTCTCTTCAGCAGCAGGCCTGCTCCCGTGGACACAGCAAGCCCCGGCTCGGGGCGCTGATGCCCCGTCTCACCCAGCGACACCCGGCAGAGGGGCAGCGAAGGTCCCAGCCCTGCAGCACACCGCTGCCTGCTGCCCGCTGCACTGCCTCTCCTGGCCTGTGCCACGGCGCAAGAGCCGGCAACCCCCTCTGCTGCTCTCGCTGCCTGGGGGTTGCCGGCTCCCAAGCCCGGAGCAGGCCCAGGCATTCAGGCAGCGCCACCTCAGGCCCTCCGACACCAGCGTGCAGGGGCAATGGGAGCTGGGGGCGGAGCAGAGCCGGCTCCTGACTCCCGACTCCTTGCTCCTGGCTCCTGGCTCCCGGCCCCTGGCTGCCAGCCCCGCGCTGCCGCTCACTCACCTGCCTGGAAGGTGTGCACCTTGCACAGCTCGCGCATTTCGCCTTGGCACCTGCTGTCGGTGAAGCCACCATCATCGTCATCGTCATCGTCGTCCCAGGCCAAGAAGGGAGAGCTGGGGCGCCCGTCCTCCTCCAGCACCAGCACGGGCTTGCTGGGGTCTGTGTCATCCAGGCGCAGGAGGAGGTTGCTGGTGGCTCCCGACTGCTCCCAAGCCGCAATGAGCGCCCTGAACTTCTCATCCTCCTCTGCCCAGGGGATGGGGTTGCTGCTGGGGCCTGCCTTCGCCATGCTGCAGAGCTGAGGAGAGGCGCAAGGCTGGGCAGGGGGTGCCCGCAGCCCGGGCTGGCCCTAGCTCTCCTCGAAGACTTCGGGCAAACGCCTCGGCACCGCAAGACCGCCCAGGGGAGGTGCGGGGAAAGACGTGGCAGCGCTCAGGGGGCTCCTCGGCCAGCCCAGCGTGCTCCTGCCCTGTCCCGTCACTGTCCTCCCGGACACTGCAGGAGCGAGGCCATGCCGGTGCCTGGCAGCACTGTGGGGGTGTCACAAAGGGAGGTCACAAAGGGCCGCGCTGTCACCCACTGTCCTGGGGAGGGGCAGGGCACTTCCCCCCGGGTGGCCCAGGGCCTACATTTGTTTGCCCTCTGCTTCCCTCTGAACCCATCCATTTCCCTTCCCGAGCACCCCAGGGCCCCCCCCCCCGGGGTGACTTTCCATGTCCCCCAGAGCCCTCCGAGTGCCTCCGGGTGCTTTCCAGCCACTGGACAAATCATGGCTGAAACGCAGAAAGCCTGCATGAGAAAACACTGCCAAAGTTCTAGTTTGGGTCGAAGGGCAGTTCCGGCTGCTGGGCACAAGGCTGCGGTAGCTCCTGGGCTTGCTGCACACGGCCACCCCCAGCCCAGAGAGACCATCGCGCCTCGGAGGAAATGAGCCTCATTGCACAGCCCCAAACTCTCCTACAGGACAGGCCGGGCTCCGGGACACTCAACAGCAGGCTCTCAAGCAGCTCCTGTCTGTAGGAGAGCTCAAAGCTTTGGAAGTCACCCGCTGCCTGGATGTCACAGCTGACCTCAGCAGTGCTTTGGATCAGGGGGAGCTTGAGCTCCAAGTGCTGAGTCCCAAGAGAGCAAAACACAGCAGAATCGATGAGGAACTGTTCAGAGGGCCAAGAGGGCTGGGAGGGGAGGATCTAACCTCAAAGCACATCACAAGGAGGCTGCAGTCTCCAGCAGCCCACCTTACCTCACCTCGGCATCTGTTTCAGAGCAAAGAAATCTCTTCTCCCCTCCTTAGGGTCAGAAGAGTTTCAAGAGAAAAAAACAAAAAACAAAAAACAACCCCCCCAAAACAGAAAACACCAGCGATGACAACGACAAGTCCCCAGGGCTATGCAGAAGGGATACAGGCACGGGTTTGGAAATGGAGATTCAAAACCAACCGTTCCTCAGGGGATCTTGAGAAAGAGGCAAGGCTTGTCGGGAAGCTCTAACTCTGAGCAGGCTGTGGAGCTGCTGGTACACGGCCATCTCTGACCTTTTGCACCCAGAACCGCCCCCTGGCAGCTGGTTTTGTAGTGCAACAGCATGCTCCTCACAAAGTCCCCCTCCCCGTGGACAAGCAGCTACTCCTCAGGGGCACAGAGCACAGTCTTGCTGTAGGGTAGTGTGTGTCCTCCATGTTTTTCCTGGCTCGTATTCCTGCATCATTTGAGGAGTCGTGAGATGCCTGTCCAACATTCCCAGTGTGCCCCTGAACTCCAGTTTGCTGCAGAGGAAGGAGCTGCAGCTGCACCAGCACCAGCTTCTCGTGTCACCCCAGCATCTCTCAGCAGTTCCCCAAGCCATGCCTTAAGCGCTCTGTGAGGTCTGGAGCTGCGAGCGGTTGTCCATCCCACAGGCTGGGCCTCTCAGGCAGGGAAGGGCTCAAAGGCAAAGCCTCCCTCACTAACCTTGCTGCCACTCTTACCACTGATTCAAGGGCTTAGGGATGAGGGCCGATGAGGAGCTAGAAAGGACGGTGCAGGGCCATGGAAAGAGATCTGAAGCGGCCCTTCATGGTCCTTCTCAGGGACTATTTGCTCGTCAGCTGTGTAGCCTAGCTTGCTCGCCTTCCCAGGTCAGGCTGCTGCCTTCTCTCTGCAGGCCCCTGTCCTGGGCCACAAAGGCTTCTCTGCGTCCCTGAAGGAAGTGCAACAGCCAAGAAGGTTGCACCAGTTTCCTGCCCTTCTCTCTAGAACCCCTCTAGGGAAGGGGGTAGTCCCTCACACACTGCCCGTCTCCTCGTTGCTAGCTCCCTACTGAATTTAGCTAATGGGCAACATGGCTGCCACGCAAACAGCCACCCTAGCTGCCCCGGTTGGGGAGCTCTGACCTGTGAAACATTAACACCCAGTCCTTCCTGAGAAAGCCTTAAGAGCCCAAACTCCAGCATGTCCCCTTTGAAGTGCAGGTCTCGGGAAGTTCTCATAAGAGGTCCCCAGTGCCTGCTTTCACCTCTTGTAGACTTCCTGTTTATGCTGGACTTTTGCCTGGAGCTCCTCGTTCCTCCCTGCAGGCCACCTTGGCTTGACTGCCTGCTTTTGGGGGTGGACCACTACTGAACGTGGAGGAGGGGAATCCTTGAACATCAGCCAACTCTCTGGAGCCCTCTTCCCTCCAGGGCCGTACCTCATGGGAGTCTCCCAAGCAGTTGCTGGCACAGGCACAAGGCTGCTCTCCTGAAGCCCGGCCTTGGGATTCAGCTTTTTGCTTTTTCCTCGCAGCATCTCTGTGTAGACCCACAACGTTAGCAAAGGCTGCGTTGGCAGGAGACTTCACCAGAGGCTTTCCTGAAGGCACGTGAAGGGCTGCGGCTGTGTTGCATAGTTTTCAAGATATTCTAAGCCAGCTCTCAGATCTGCCACCTTTCAAGAAGGACGCACGGTGGTGTTTCCCCAGTCCCGATTTCACAGCCTGCTCAAGTGCAGGCTTGCTGCCCGTGCCTGATCTACACCAGCGCAACAACCCTTGCTAAGATACTGCAGCCTCCCTCCTCATCTTACAAGACTTGCTTTGTGGAGCAATCTCAAATGCCTTAAGAAGGCATTCTTCTGACTAGAGAAAGGCTTTTCTGTGCCACCTTCCCTCTAAAACCAAGCCCGCAGCACCAATAGCGAGCTGACAAAACCAATGGTTTTTACATGAGACTGTCAATTTGCAGGGAAGTCCCAGGCCTCTGGCAGCCACTCCCTAACAGTGGGATTGCTTGCAAAACTTCATCATCTTCTTCCTCTCCCCCTCCCACTACCTGCCCACTGTCCTTCCATCCGCCTCCCCATCCTTCTGCCGCTCTCGTCTGTCTCTCTGGACCTCTCTTTGCCTTTCCAGCCCTCTGCCCTCCTCTCCAGCCTTCTCTTTCTATTTCCGTCCCTCTGTTCAGCTCCCCATCCATCCATTTGCCTCCCTATCGCTCTTTTCCGCTGTTCTATCCCATCTCTCTGCCTGACTTTCCCTCCCTCTTTTTCTCTCTCCACCTTTCTGGCCGGCTCTTCAACCTTCTCATTCCCTTCCCATCACTCTGACTGGCTCCCTGTCCCTCTCTTCCAGTCCCCGTTCCTCTCTCTGGTTCTCCCCCCTTCTCTTTTGCTGCCTGTCCCTCTGTCTGCCTCCCCGTCCCTCCTTTCCTCTCTTTATTCTTCTGTCCACCTCTGTATCCCTCTTTTTCCCTCTTCTGCTCCCCCGTCCTTTGTGCAGCCCTCCATCCATCTGTCTGGCCCTCTGTCCCTCTCTGCCTAGTCCTTTGTCCAGCACCCCTAAACCTGGGGCCAGGTCTCTAGTCTTCTCTTTCTTTCTCCATCCATCTGCCAAGTTCTCTATCCCTCTTTTCTTCTGTTCTGCTCCCTGTCCCTGTGCCCAGCTGAAGGTCTGTCATTCCTTTGTGTTTTGTCTGGTGTGGCAAGTGCCAAGAGGCTGTTGGCGCTCAGCGGAGATGATCGGCAGCGCCCAGAGGGTCCCATCGATCTGTCTGGCTCGGGTCACGTGAGACACCTCTGCAGGGACTCTGTGTGCAGAGGGCTGTGGATGTGCAGTGGGGGACATAGTAGGCAGTGAAGAGGCTCCTGGGGAAGGAAGGTGTCACAGCGGCAGAGAGCAGCAGAGGCTCTGAGTACTTGGCTGTTAGGACAGGTGCTCGTGGTAGGGCGGTCTGGAGCTGCTGTCGTCGTCTGTCCTACTCGTCAGCGCGGCCTGCAGTTACTGCCTCTTGTCTGCCTGTGCGCAGACAGGGCTGCCGCGCGGTGCAGCTCGAGTCGCGGTTGCGGCGCTGTCATCGAGCCCACTTTTCTGTCAGGTCTGCCTTTATGCAAGCTGGTGTCTTCCCTACATCAGCCTTGCTCTGCTCCTCTTCCAGGAGCCTGCGCTCGACTCTGCTTTCTGGCACGCTGTCGTGTCATAGGGCTTTCCAGCAGGGTCTGTCTGACTTGGGCCACTTGTGTTGTCCGCTAGGCAGCCTGAGCGAGTGAAGCAAAATCCTCCTCCTGTCACTGTCCCGGCCAGAGTCAGTTTCCCATCAGCTCAGTCTCTCCAGAGTTTGGAGTTTTTGGAGGCTTTAGTTTTTATCCTGCCTTGGCTGGACAGTGCTTTCTGAGAGCGTCTGTCAGCGGCATAGTTTCCCTGAGGAGGATGATCTACTGAAGGCTGGAGGTGGCCAGGTGCCTGAGCGAGCCTGACTGTACGTGAGGGTTGCTGTGACATCCCTGCGATGAAATGGAGCCAGAGAGGGTGAGTGAAGCAGCACAGAGGGTCAGTCATAATTGCGGAAACAATTCCGGGCCTTGGACTAGTGAGTAGTTCTAGGAGGGCTGTGCAGTTGCCAGGCCTCTCAGTAAGCGTTCTGGCCGCTTTGCAGGTGGCTGAAGCACAGTCTGGCAGGCGAAGGAGCATTGTCACAGCTGGGAGCTCTGTGGAGATCTGCGGCTGGCCATGGAGGATGAGCTCTGACTTGCAGCATGGACACAGCTAAGTCCTGCGGCTGCACTGCGTGTGAGCAGGGCTGGGAGGTGGAAGGTGGTTTTGCCCTAGGTGGTTACTGGTGTCATTGGCTGTGGATGTTTGCCCATGGAGCTGAGCAGACCAAAAATATTAATTGTCTGTAGTGGTGATGAATTCGTGCTTGCGGTGTTTCAGGTAGGTTCAGTGGAAGCGCAGCTTAGTGCAATCCAGTGGCATGATTCTTGCACATGCCCGTGTTTGAATGGTGGCTAAAACCAAGCCTATAAACAGCAGCTGTAACGTGACTCTGATGCGTGTCTTTCTGTTCTGCTGCCCTTCTAAAGGAAGGGGAAACTTCTTAAGCTGTGGGCAAAACCCCATGGCTTCTCTGTACTGTTCTCATGCTCATGGGTGCTTTGGTGTTTCTTGCTTAAAGCTGAGGGTTTGAAGTTTTTCACTTAAGGTTTATTGTTTAGTTTGTTATTGAGGGTCTGTCACTCAGCGGTTATGGTGTATGACTTCATTTTGTGGGGCTCGGTCTTTATCAGTCAGAGTTTACAGTTTGCTCATTTAGCGATCAGGGCGCAGAATTTAAAATCCAACCTCATTCATAAATTTGAAAGACTTGGCAACCATTTGCATTCCAAGATTTGCAGTTTGTCACTTAGGGTGCGGGGTTTACAGCTTACTGATCAACGAAAAGGGCTAAATCCTTGGATAATAAACTGGAAGCCCTGAAGCCTAAGCAGCAGGCTGTGAACCCTCCTTTGGGGTTTGTAACCTTCCCCTGTACCCAGCGTTCAGCTCTGTGCGCTGACCTGAGGTCTGGGTTTCATGTGGCGCAGGCCCATCACACCGAGACTGGCGATGCGATGGGTGAGCTGAGCACTGTGAGTGTGTCCTGCAGGGCTCTAGTCTGAGGCAGGGCAGAAGCGCAGGCAGGTGAGATCAGGCCTTTTGCTCTCAACTCTCAGAGCTGGATCCTATCCCTGAAGGAAAAAGCAGAGGGGGTAGGCTGTCGGCTACGCAGACACCTGCCACGTCAAGGGCAGCAGCAGGAGCTGACCCTTCCCCGACGGATGGATGAACCCTGGTGTGGTCATGACTCTTCAGGTGTCACAGGGTAAGGGGAAGCATGCTGGCACCAAGCCCCATGGCAGACTCATGCCCAGGTGTTGTTTCTGTGCAGTAAAACAAGAAACAGTTGCTTTATTCTTTGCACTCATGTCTGTGGTTCCTGCCGTCGCTTTGCCTGAAGATGATGCCCAGGGGAGGAGGTTACACATTGTGTGTGGTGCTGGGAGCTGGTCCCCAAGTCCCTCGTGCTTTGGCATCCCTGCGGTTCCCAGGGAACCCAGTACCGTTCGCAGGGCTGTGGGGAATTTCCCTTGCATTGCCTGAAGCTTGGGGTGGTGTCGGTGGCATTTCCAATCATCCTGGGGGCAGCCAGGGCCCCTCCAGGGCTGCCTGAGGTCCCCAGACTGCTGCTGGATTTGCTTTCAGCACTTCACAATGTCCCTCGTGTGTCTGGGGATGGGGCCTGCGTGCCTGGAGCTGGGAGATAGTTTCCATGGGGATTGGAGGGGAGCTTGCAGGCACCGTCCCGTCAGCCGCATCGAGCCCTGTGATGTGCCTTATGGCCCCTTTGGTGTGCACCAAGGCCATTCATTTGTAGTTTGGTTTGCCCTCTGATGCCCTCAGGACTCCCCAGTTCACATTTTGGGTTGCCCCCAGGGCCCTTCCTTTGCCTTTTGGTGCCCCCAGAGTCACACTGTTTGCTCTGTCATTGCCTTTTCTGTACTTTTATTGCACCCACAGCTCTGGATTTGTTCTCTTGTCCCCTGAATGCTGCCTTTTCCTCTCTGTACACCCCAGGGGTCTCCCTTCAGCTCTCAGCAAGCTACTCTCAAGAGTGGGAGTTCCTCTGCTGGCCTGGCAGCCCCAGCTGTCTGTGATGGGGCTGATGGCCTTTCCCCTTCCCTGGTTCCTGATGGGCTGCAGCTGTGGGCCCTAGGGCTGGGACCAGCCCCAGGTGGGGCTGGGGGTGGCTGGGACAAGCCACAGGAGGAGGCAGGATGAGCCCCAGGTGGGGCTGATGGCAACAGTGGGCACACACCAGGGTTGGGGCTAGCCTGCACTGAGGCCGGTCCAGAACAATGGAGCTGCCGCCGAGCAGCGCCCGCTAGGACCGGCACGGCAGCTGCACCGCGGAGGAGGTGAGCAGGGCGAGGGTGTCCGCGCTCGGGGCTGCGGGTCCCCCACGTACCGGGGGTCCCGGCAGACGGGAGCGTCCCGGGCAACGCAGCACAACCAGGGTGCACCAGGCCGGGAGAAACTGCACCGGGGCCGGGGCCAGCGGTGCACTGGGGCAGTGGGGGCCGGGCGAGGACGTGGTGGAGAAGAGCAGTGCGCTGGGGCCATGGAGAGTGGGGAGGAAGGGGCAGCGCCGGTGCTGTGGTGGTGCGGGGCGGGGAAAGGGGTGTGTTTGCGTTGGGGGGAGAGGAAGGGTGTGAGCCGGCGCTGCTGCTGTGCAGCGGGGCTGTGGTGGGATTTATTGCGCGGTCGGAGTAGAGCGGGGGGGGGCCTGGGTCAGATTGGGTGCGTGTCGGGGAAGGGGAGGAGGGGTCCCAAGGGAATCCCTGGGGAGGATCGCGGGTTGGAGCAGGCGCAGTGTCGGAGCTGACCCAGGCCTGGTCGCGGCGGTGTCGTGGGAGTCCGGGGCCGGTGCTGGGGATCGCGGGGCCGCGCTCCCGGCTTTGCGGCGGTATCCGGGTCCCGAGGGGGGGGAATAGGGGCGCGACGGAACGGAATCGCCAGAGGGTCAAACCTCACGAAGCGCTGCACAACCCCCCTCCATGGCATGCCGGGAGCAGTAGTCTTCCGACACTGGACTTCCGGGCGGCCATGTTGCTTTGCGCGGCATGCCGGGAGCAATAGTCTTCCGGCACGGGGCTTCCGGGAGGCCATTTTAGCCTGCACGGCATTCTGGGAGGTATAGTCTTTTGGCAATGGTTTTCCCGGTGGCCATTTTGCTCTGCAGGGCTTGCCGGGAGGTGTAGTCTTCCTATATTGGCCTTCTGGGAGACCATGTTGCGCCTCTTGAGGTGGCAGGAGGTGCAGGTCTCCGTCAGCGGGATTCCCAGCAGCCGTTTGCGTTGTGCTCTGTGGCAGGCCTGGAGCTGTAGTTCCAGGTGCCTGTGCCTTTTCTGCCCTGCAGCAGTGGCCTGCTGTGTCTGGTCCTTACTGGACATGTGCCACTCATGCAAGAGTCCCCATAGGTCATCGGGGACAGTGGAATTTCCCAGTTTTTCCCTCGTACAGGTCAGGAAGTGTTTTGCATCTCTGGTGTGACCAGGCAGGGTTGTCCCCAGGGGCTGGGGCTGTTCCTCTCAGCAACGGGGAGGGCAAGGAGAGTGTGAGGGGCTGTGTGGACTGGTAGTCATAGCTTTGCTCGGGACTGGGGCTAGTTAGGCATCAGCTATGAGGAGCAGCGGTGCTGGGAGGGCTTGGTGCAGAGCTGTCCTGTTATGCAGCACAAGGGAAAGTCCTCAAGGAAACGTGATCAGCACTGTTTCTGTCCAAGGACCCTAGAACAGCCTGAGAGACCCTGGAACAGCCACAGGTACCTCACAGCAGCCCCAGGGACACTGTGTCACTGCCTCCCAAGGTCATTGCATTCAGGTACCTTTAACTGTGTGGAAAGAGCCTGTAGGAGGCCTGGGCATGCATACAGAGAATCCCCAGTTGCCTCTAAGGACCTGGAACTATAAGTATTTTCTTTACAAAGATGCGATCTCTTTGATGCCTTGCTGCTGCTTCTGTGTTGCTTGGTACCCAGGTCTACTGTGTTCAGAGCCACCCTTCTTGCTGCCCTCTGCTCTGTCTCAGCTGCTGGCCAGAGCAAAAGGGGTGTGCGGCTAAACACGAGGCCAGGGTGTCTCAGCTGCCTGCTATAGGACAAACAGGAAGGGGAATCGGTGACAGGAAATGAAAGTACATGTGGATGAGAAACAGCTGCTTTAGAGGACTAAGATGCAACTGAGATGCAACAGGGGCAACTGAGAGGAGTAGAAGTAATGGGGGAAAATGGTGATGAGGAAGGTGTGTTGTTAGACGCAGTACAGTGGAGAAGAGAGGGAAAAATTGCTCCTATGATGAAATAAAAACTGTTCTCAAGAGATATTTGCTGTTTGCCCTTCAGGTTATGAATCTGCATGACTTCCTGAGAGCTTTTCTGAGCATGTGGTGTTGTGGGTCACGACTGCCTGGGCAGTGGTCCCTAACTTGTCTGCCAAGACTATGCAACAGCTGACAGCTGCCTGTGGAATGAAAGCAAAGGCCAACTTCTCAGAGGTAAGAGATAGGGTCCAAGCAGGAAGATTATGGCGGGTGAGTTAATGCCCCAGAATCTTCAGTTTTCCCCCTTGTCTTCCCAGGACTCACACATTTGCTCCCTAGTTCCCTCAGGACCTATCTATTTGCCTTTAGGTGTGCTCCAAGGCACTACATTTGTTCTCCTGTCCGTTAAGAAGTCTTTGTTTCTCTCTAGATCCTGAAAGATTACAAGGATCATTCTGGAGCCCTTCTTCATGCGCTGGAGCCCTCTGTCGGCCCTCCAGTCCCTTTAGCAGCCGTCCGTTCTGCTTTGGCCCCCTCCTTTGGCCTTTTAGTTTCCACCCGCAGACCTCTGTTGGCCCTCTAGACCCCTTAGCGCCCCCTCTAGTGCACTCTGGACTACTCTTTCAGCCTTCTTTTGTGCCCCAGAGCCATCTTCTGGCCTTCCAGCCCCTTTCACACCCCTCAAGTCCCTTCTGAACCCCTCTGGAGGCCTTTGTTGTGCCCTGGAGCCCTGCTTTGGTCACCCGGCCCTCTCAGCAACCCTCTAGTCTGCCCTGGACCCGTCTTTTGGCCAAAATTGTGCTCCAGAGCTGTCTTCTGGCCCCCCAGCCCTCTGTGGAACCCTGTAGTCTCCTCAGAGTCCTTCCGGAGCCCTCCGTTGGCCCTCCAGCCCCTTTAGCAGCCCTCTATTCTGCTTTGGCCCCCTCCTTTGGCCTTTTGGTTTCCACCCACAGACCTCTGTTGGCCCTCTAGACCCCTTAGCACCACTCTAGTCCCCTCGGAACCCTTCCAAAGGCCTTTGTCATGCCCCAAAGCTGTCTTGTGACCCTAGAGTCCCCTTAGGACCCGTCTAGTCCACTCAGAACCCTTCCCAACATCTTTGTTGTGCCCCAGAGCCCTCTTTTGGCCCTCCGCTTCCCATAGGACATCTCCTGTCCCCTCAGAGCACCTCCAGAGATCTTTCTTGTTGCCCTGTTTTTATGTCTTGGCCATGTAGTCTCCTTAGGAGCCCTCTGGTCTGCTCAGAACCCCCCGTGCGGTGCTTGTTGTGCCCCAGAGCTGTCTGCTGGCCCCCCCCCCCCAGCCCCCTTTGGAACCCTCTAGTCTCCTCAGAAGCCTTCCAGGTTTCTTCCTTGTTCCCCAGAGTCATGTTTTGGCCGTGTAGAGCGCTTAGCACCCTTCCAGTGCATTCTGGACTACTCTTCCAGCTTCCTTCTGCCCTAGAGCTGTATCTTGGCCCTCTAGACCCCTTAGGACCCCTCTCGTTCCCCCAGAACACCTCCAGAGACCTTGGTTGTGCCCCAGAGCTGTCTTCTGGCCCTCCACACCCTGCAGAACCTCTCTTGTCCCCTCAGACCACCTCTGGAGGTCTTCCTTGCTCCCCAGTTTTTACTTCTTTGGCCATCTAGTCCCCCTAGGACCCCTCTAGGGTGTTCCGGACTACTCTTTTTGCCTTTCTTGTTCCCTAGAGTTGTCTTTTGGTTTCTAGCTCCTTTAGGACTTCTGTAGTGTTCTCAGAATTGTTCCTGAGGCCTTTTTTATGCCCTAGAGTGCTCTTTTCATCATTCAGTTGCCTGAGCACCCCTGTTTTCCTCTGGGCCCCTTGGGAGGCCTTGGTTGTCTTCTTCTGGCTTCTTTTAGTTGCTCTCTAGTCTCCGTAAGAGATGTCTGATCTGTTCTGGATTCCTCTTTAGAGCTTTGTTGTTCTGCACAGATCTCTGTTTGTCCTGTAGAGCCCTGAGGAGCCCCTTTATTTTACTTTGGACTATTCTTTCAGCCTTCCTTTTGTTCCCAAGCTCTGTTTTGGCCCTTTAGACCTTGTAGGACCCCTCTAGTGCCTTCAGAACCTCTTTTGGAAGCCTTTTTTGTGCCCTAGAGCCCCGTGTTGGTTCTCCAGTCCTCTTAGCACCCCTCTTGTCTCCTTGTGTGTCTCATTCATCTAGAGAAACAGAGCTCGTGTTCCCCTGGAGATCTACCCATTCTGCCCACTGATCCTTTTTTCTAATTACTCTAGGTACTATATAGGAAACATCTCTCTTTGGAAGTACTCACATTACAGAAGCATACATGTTCCAGGAGTTTATTTTGATATCTTGCTTTACCCTACAGGAAATGCCGCCCTGCTAGAACAGCTGTACTACATGCAGGCCTGAACCAATCACAGGACTGTGGTATAGTGTGCCCTTTATAGGTTATGTGGACTGTTGTAGCTTTCTTCCTAAGCATAAGCAGAAGTGATTTCTAGTTTTTAATGCAAAGGCTAGTGCTAGTTAGGGTAAAAAATAACATACCTCCTGATATTATGGATACAGTATATGAAGTCTCAGTAACCAAGCAGATGGTCTGCTTCATCAAAGAGGTCTGTTTATCCTTTCTATGCTCTCCATTCTAGATACCGAGCGGAAGAAAAAGCCTTGCTTCTGCCTAGCCCTGTGTATTTATGGGTGCCATTGGTCTTCCCCTCCCCTTCCAAGGGCTTGTGGGTGGGTCAGTGGGTGGGGTTAGGGTTACATAAAGCCAGGGTCTGGGGCCAGGGAGTTCATTCTGCTTTTGTTCTGCTGTGGGAGCAGTGCTCTGGAATTGCCTTGGCAAAGAATGGAATTTGAGGAAGTGAAGCTACCCAGGAAGATTTATTGCTGCCTTTGGAGAAGCAAAGACCTATCTTTAGTGTAAGAGGAAGGGGGTGACTCAAGCTGGAGTTGTGAGCATGCCAAAAAACTGCTTGTAGCAGGCAGTTTTTTTTCTTGGGTCAGTATCTCAGTGTGGGGTGTGCAGGGGTGGAAGAGGGCTTGTGAATGTCCAGTTGTATCTTCTGTTACTTGTCAGTATTGTTATCTGGTGTTTTTGTGTTTACTGCAGAAGGGACACAGCTTCATCACTGGACTCTTTGAAGATGATCAGACTTGAAGAATTGTTTGTCCCTGTCGCAGACTGCAGACAAGAGGACGCAGCAGAGGTTCTGGGAAGACATTTCCTCCTACATTTATACCCTTGTGGGGTATGTGTGTGTGTGTGTGGTGTCTTTTTTTTAAGTATCTCCAGTAATTGGGATGTGTGTGAGGTATCGCTCTCATCAGCTAGTCTGATTTCTGGCTCACTTGGTAGATGTTTTGCTGCTCCTCAGAAATATTGTCAGCCCTGTTCAGGGAGAAACTGTGTGGGATTTTTGTGGTATGTAGACTTGCAGAAGAGTCCTGACTTTGTCTGAAGAGGGAAGGAAGCACCCTTCCACCCTGCAAGTGCAGTATGATGAGAAAAGAAGTCATGTCATTGGACTCCAAACGCAACTGTGAGTAAGAGCATGTGCCCCAAGGGCTCAGAAACTAACCTACAAACAAGTAACAAGCTCACCTCTTTTCCTGGCCAAGCCTCAGCACTGAGAGGGAATAAACTGCTGGACTTCTCTGGACCGTGAGGAACCATGGGCAGTCTTGCCTGCCAGCTCCTTTGTTATGTCCATGCCCCTGAACCCACTGCCGCATGGTCTTTGGTGGCTCTGCTTCTGACCTCTACCCTGGCTTTTGGGGCTGTATGCTTTGCTTTTTCAGGTAGTGTGTGGGCCTTTTGCAGGAATGGTTGAGGATTTCAGGTGAGGTAGAATGGGTGATGAGAATGGTGTTTCAGTTGTTCTAGGGCTGGTCAGTGCTGCCTGGCAGCACAGAAACTTTGTTTTGGTTTTCCAGGTGCCATGGGCATCCCCCCAGGCACAATGTTGGAGTTTGGAATTGGCACAGCACAGGTGAGCAGAGTGCCCATGGGGCTTTGATGTAGGGTGCTCTTGCAGACGAGGCTGGAGCTGACTGGCCTGGGGGGTGACTGCTTGCGTTCTGGTTTGGCAGGTGATGACGGCAAATGAGGTGACCAGAGGAAGATCAGAGAGGATGCAGCTGCCATTGAGGATGCCTCTTGAGGATGGATGTTGACCCAGAGCACTGCAGAAGCTAAGTTGAGGGGCCATGGGTATTGATGTGTCTCGGCTGTGTGTGTGCTGACAGTGTAGTATGGGCTCTTCTGGATGAGTGCTGTGTGTGAGGCAGAGGCAGTGGGTGTGCGTGGCAGAAGGTGAGGGTGTGCTAGGCAGGGCAGCTCCAACCTGCATCTGTGTTGTGTAGTCTATGTGGTGTGTGTTGTAGCTGGGGTATCTTTTGCTCAGGTCTTGTTCCTCGTGCTCAAGGAGCACAGCCCACACTGTGCAGCACTAGCGCGGTAGGCATCCGTTGACTTTTGCTTGGTCTGACTCATCAGCTTTATGCCAATGGATTGTGTCCCTTTCTGTGTGGTCAGCTAAAAGCAGCGGTCTGTCCCACTGGCTTTGCATTGTAGCTATTTGTTGCCAGTCATCTTTGCAGCCATCTTTGAGATCCTCTTGGCCATTCTTCTTCCGTGTGTTTCTGGTGTTCTTTCAGGGTTTTCTTCCCTGTGTTGTCATGAACTCAGGTCTTTCTTGCTGGCCTCTTGTGCATCAATATTCCTGGCTTTGCCAGGCCCTTTCCATCATGGGTGGTGGCGTTTGACTCTCTTCTGGGCTTGCCCAGAGCATCAGAGCCATGTGGTTGTGGCATTGTAGGGCTTTCTGGCTGGCAGCGTCTTATGTGTAGGAATAGTAGTTTTTGTGTAGGGTTTTCCTTTGTGTCTGTGTCTGATATTCGTGTGTGTGTGTGTCTGTCTGGGGCTGGAGCTGCCTTGCTTGTGGGTGTTAGCTATGGTAGTGTGCAGGGGAGAGTAGTGATGGAATGGTGATTAGTCAGCATCTGTGCGCTCCACTTTATGGTGTGTGTTTTATTTTATTTTTTGTACATGTGGCGCAGCAGTTGGAGTGCCTGAGGGAGATGGAGGAAGAAAGGGTCATGCCCTAGGAAGGTGAGCTAGAGAGTTGTTGCTGGAAGCAGAGTATTGTGGTCAGGGGTTCTCTGGTTAATTTTTGCTTTGTGCTTGTAGGTGTGGAGAGTGGGTCGTTCGCCTGCGGGAGGAGCACAGCAAGGTGAGTGTCAGTCTGAGAGTGGTGGCAGAGCCTAGCACAGGGCTGTTGTCTCATTGGTGCTGTCCCCATTGCCCACTGCTGTTCTGGTTTTACAGGTGCATGACAGGCCTCGGCGTGGCAGCCGGTTGCATGGTAGTTGGGATGGGCAAGCAGAGCAGGTTAAGGTGTGGGAGCAAATGCTTGATGTGGGTGGGCTGTGGTTTTGCAGGTGTGACCCGAGCGCTTGCTTTCTGTTTGTGTTTGCAGGTTTTGCAGGAAGTTGTGGAGTGGCAAAGTTGAGCGTTGACAAGAGCCTGAGCAGGTGAGAGGGGGCACTTGTTGGGTCAGGGGTTTCTTGTGCGGTGGGTAGTGCTGGGCTGCCTGTCGGCGATGTCTCTTGCTCTGCTTTTTCAGGTCCTGTGTGGGCCTTTCCCAGGCATGGTTGAGGATGTCAGGTGAGCAGACTGGTGTTGGGCATTGTAGGGCTGGTAAGCGCTGCCTAGCAGAAGAGTCACTTTGTTTTGTTTTTTGCAGGTGCTGCAGGCTCCCTCCAGGCACAATGTTGGAGTTTGGAATTGGCACGGCACAGGTGAGCGGAGCGCCCATGGCTCTTTGGTGGAGGGCGCTCTTGCAGATGAGGCTGGAGCTGACTGGCCTGGGGGTGACCGCTTGTGCTCTGTTTTGGCAGGTGATGAAGGTGAATGTGGTGACCGGAGGAAGATCAGAGAGGATGCGGCTGCCATTGAGGATGCCTCTTGAAGACATATGGTGACCCAGAGCACTGCAGAAGCTAAGTTGAGGGGCCACGGGTGTTGGTGTGTCTTGACTCTGTGTGTGTGTGTGTGTGTGTGTGTGTGTGTGTGTGCGCACATGTGTGCTGACAGTGAGTGTAGAGTGGAGGGATCTTCTGGATGAGTGCTGTGTGTGAGGCAGAGGCAGTGGGTGTGCATGGCAGAAGGTGAGGGTGTGCTAGGCAGGGCAGCTGCAGCATGTGTCTGTGTTGTTGTGTAGTCTATGTGGTGCGCGTTGTAGCTGTGCTATCTTTTGCTCAGGTCTTGATGTTGCTCTTGTTCCTTGTGCTCAAGGAGTACAGCCCACACTGTACAGCACTAGTGCGGTAGGCATCTGTTGTCTTTTGCTTGACCTGACTCATCAGCTTTGTGCCAATGGATGGCGTCTTGTTCTGTGCAGCCTGCTAAAAGGGGTGGTCTGTCACTTTGGCTTTGCATTGTGGCTGTTTGTGGCCGGTCATCTCCGTGGCCCTCATCGAGGCCTCGTCGGCCGCTCTTCTTCTGAGGCCGCCCTCGTTTTGCGTCTTCCTGGCCTCCTTTCAGGGTTTTCTTCCCTGTGTTGTCACGTCGTTAGGTCTTTCTTGCCAGCCTCTTCTGCATCGATCTGCCTGGCTTTGCCGGGCCCTTTCCATCACAGGTGGTGGCGTTTGACTCTCTTCTGGGCTTGCCCAGAGCATCAGAGCCATGTGGTTGTGGCCTCATAGGGCTTTCTGGCTGGCAGCATCTTATGCGTAGGAATAGTTCTTTTCGTGTAGGGCTTTCCTTTCATGTCTGTGTCTGATGTTTGTGTGTGTCTGTCTGTTTGGGGCTGGAGCTGCCTTGCTTGTGGGTGTTAGCTATGGTAGTGTGCAGGGGAGAGTAGTGCTGGCCTGGAATGTTGACTGGTGTTGGGTGTTGTGGGGTTGGTGAGTGTTGACTGGCAGAGGAGAAATGTTGTTTTGTTTTTGCAAGTGCCGTGGGTGTCCCGCCAGCCACAATGTTGGAGTTTAGGATTGGCGCGGTGCAGGTGAGTGCAGTGCTGGTGGGGCTTTGGTGTGGAGGGTGCTCTTGCGGATGAGGCTGGAGCTGACTGGCGTGGGGTTGACCGCTTGCGTTCTGTTTTGGCAGGTGATGAAGGTGAATGTGGTGACTGGAGGAAGATCAGAGAGGATGCGGCTGCCATTGAGAATGTGTCTTGAAGACAGATGTTGACCCAGAGCACTGCAGAAGCTAATCTGAGAGGCCACAGGTGTTGGTGTGTCTTGACTCTGTGTGTGTGTGTGTGTGTGTGTGTGCGTGCTGACAGTGAGTGTAGTGTGGAGGGCTCTGTGACAGTGTGCTCCTTTTCCCCCCCCCCCACTGATGTGCTCTGTCCCCCTCAACCTGATTTCCCTGTAAACAGCACATGTGTAGGGGCTAATTGAGCATGTGCCAACTAAGGCCGGTCTAGTATGCAAATATGACTATGAGTCAATCTTTTCCCCGCCCCCCCCCCCATAAATAGGGGGCAGGGTTAGGGTTATTTGGGGTTAGGGGGTTAGGGTTGTGTTAGGGTTGGGGTTTGGGGGGCGGTGTGCTGGGCTACGTGTGTGCAAGTGCATGTGTGTGCTGGGGTGTGCATGTGCATGCATGTGTGTGCTGGGGTGTGCATGTGTGTGCTTGTGCATGAAGGGGTGTGCACTGGGGTCTGCATGCTTGTGCATGACGGGGTGTGCATGTGTGTGCATATGTGCAGTGGAGGTGTGTGTGCGTGTGCATGGTGGGGTGTGCATGTGTGTGCATGTACATGTGTGCACTGGGAGTGTGTGTGCATCTGCATGTTGGAGTGTGCATGTGTGCACATGTGCACGTGTGTGCTGGTGTGTGTGTTCATGTGCATGAAGGGGCGTGTGTGTGTGCTGTGTTCTATGGAGGCATGTGCATGTGTGCACTAGAGTGTGTGCAAGTGCATGATGGGGTGTGTGTGTGTGTGTGCACTGGGGTGTCTGTGCATGCCTGCATGTGTATATGTGTGCTGGGGGGGAACATGTGTGTTTCTTATGTGCCTGTGTCCGCTGGGATGTGCAAGTTCATGTGTGTGTGCGCACTGGCATGTGTGTTTGCTGCATGTGTGTGCTGGGCTGTGTATGTGCTTGTTCATAGTGGGTGCCCTTCATGTGCGTGTGCATGTGTGTGCTAGGGTGCACATGTGCTTGTACATGTGTGCATTGCAGCGTATGCTTTCATGTGCACGTGTGTGTCACCAAAATCGGGAGAAAATGCTACACCAATGTAGCATTAAGAAGCAGACATTCTCTTTATTACGGCGCCAGGTGCACGGGGGATAGCTCCAACCCACGTGCACCCCGTGTGCCTCATCATCTAAAGTTTCTATTGCTCTATCATATACATATGCATTAAATTTCCAGGAATTATTATACATATTCATTCTATTTCCTAGAACTAATTATTATATTTACATAATCCTTATGCATGTGGTCTGACTCTCTGGGGGTCTTCTGTGGGGGTTTCTGGTGGTCCCTAGTGGTGTCAGAAGAGGTGTCACTCAGCATCTTGCCATGAACTTTGCTCTACTTTTCCATACATGGTCTCAACTTGGCCTGCTTGCTTGTCTGAGAAAAGCTGTCTTGGTCCTAATTTTGGCTCCAACTGGCTTCTGCTGCTTTATCTGTACTTTCTCAGGATGTATCAGTCCCAGCTGCACCTGTGTCCTTGGGTATGTTTGTCTGAGGCTTCTGCTGAGACTCCTCCTTGTCCGAGCTGGTAACAGTTCCCCAATTTCCTCCCCCCCCTTCCCTTTGAGACTCTTTCTGGTCTGGGCCTTTTGGTAGCATGTGCTGGGGTGCACATGTGCACAGGGGTGGGCACGTGCATATGTATGTGGGTGTGTGCACCGGGGTGTACGTATGTGGCACCTGCGACGCACCCCGGGGCCAGCCCCCACAGCTGCCCCAGCCCTCCTGCCACCAGGTACCGGCGCCTGACGCCCCACCGCTGCCCGCAGCCGCTTGGTATTTTACCGGGCTCTGTTCTCCCCTTTCAGACCCCACGGGGTGGAAACCTGCCCCCTGGGGCACCACCACGCAGCCGCCGCCAGTGCCTGTCCCGCCGCCAGGGATCCTGCGGGAAGGCGCCGGAAAGGAGGCGTGGGTGACGAGGTGCGGAGCCGCCGGCGGGCTCTTTCTCCAGCTAGCAGGGGGCTAAGCCGGCCCGTCTCCCCCTGGCCGGGCCCAGGCCCGCATCTGGTGGGGCGACCCCAGTGCCAGCCCCCCACGTGTCACGCCTGGCCGAGGACCTGAAGGGTGGTTTAAAGCGGGGGGGGGTCCTCGGTCAGGTGCGATGCCTTCGCCGCCCCCTCACCTGGCCAGGACCCCAAGTCCCTGGCGGCGAATTTGTGCCTCGCAGGAGCTTGCCGAGGGCCTGGCTTCACCGGCGCAGCAGGCGCAGGTCTGCGCGGTGCAGGCGAGGGGGCGGCGGAGCATCGTGGGGGGGTGGCGAGGCCCCTGGTTGCGCTGCCCTGCTTTGTGGCTGGGACAGGGAGGAGGGAAGGGCTTCGCCTGCTGCCACCCCAGCCGGGCACCCCGGCCCGGGCTTTCTTCTTTGCACCGGCCCCACGGCCCCCCCCAGCCCCGCTCCGACCCCCCTCTTGCCGGCTCTGCCCCCCAGGCCCTCGGCTGCCTTGGGAGTACGGAGGAGCCCGTCCTGGCCACTCTACTGAACACGTACGTAGTGCTGGCGGCAGCACCTGTCCCTGATGTGCTTTTGGGGGGTTTCTGCCTGCGTGGTGCCGGTGGAGACCCTGGGGTGTGGGATCAGCCCACAGCTGGGTTACGGGGAGAAGGGGGTGGTGCAGAGGGTGGTGGCAGAGCCGCCGGGTGCTGGGGGCTTGGGTGCTGCCGGGCTCTGCTGGTTGTTTTTTGTTCCAGCTGTGTGGATGCAGCAGAGCGCCGGTGCAGTGTGAAGTCACCCGGAACCTCATCCACCTGGGTGAGCCCGTCCCGTCCTGTCCCATCCTGTCCTGTCCCATCCCATGTGGTCCCCACGCCAGGGGGCTCTGCCAGCCAAGGCGCATTATCCCTCACGGTGCCCCCGGCCCCGGCGCAGGCTGCCTGGCGGCGGCGGTGGTGGAGGAGGTGCTTGGGCGCCTGCGGGACGGAGGCCCCGCGCAGAGCGCGGACTTGCTGCTGGCGGTCGGCAGCGCCCTGCATGCCCGCGCTGACGCTGCCAACCTGCTGCGGCTGCTGGGCTGTGAGCCCCTCCGCCGGGAGTGCCTGGAGGACGAGGCACAGGCGGCGCTGCTGGAGCAGCTGCACGCCGAGCCGCTGCTGGTAAAGCCAGGGCCGCGCCACCGCTCGCCCCGCCGAGCCCTGCCCCGCATCTCCCTGCAGTCCGTCCAGCAGAGCGTGGCCGCGGCTGTGGAGGCTCTGCAGATGGAGGTGCAGATCTGGGGCGTTTTGGAGAAGTAGGTGGCGCGGGAGCCCCCAGGGAGGGAGCCGTTGCCTCCTGCCTCTCTGCTGCTGGGCACCTGCTGGAGATGCGCGATACGTGCCCTCCCGCTGGGCTCGTTTGCCGCTCTTTTGTTTGTGCCGAGTCCTATCTCTCCTGGCGGGATGGGGTTTGGCTGCAAGGCAGGAGGCCAGGAGAGATGGAAACAACTCCAGTGGGATGACACCACCATCCTGGGGGACCTTTCCGTGCCTCCACAGATGAAGGGAGAGATCTCCAGGCTCTCCGGGAGCCAGGGAAATGCTGAGCTGCCTTTGGTGTTCGGCTTTAATCCTCCCTCACACCATGCTGCAGGGGACCCTGGGGGGGAAGCTGGGATGGCAGGATTGTGCCCTGTGCCTCTGGGAGAGGGGGATGCAAGTCTCCTGCTTGCCTTGCTCCTTGCTGATTTTCTCCCCTTCTTGACAGGCAATTGCAAGCGAAGCGTCACCTGGTCCAAAAGCAGGCTGTGGTTTCGCTGGTAAGTCACTTTTCCCCCTCTAAATGCCCAGAAATCGCAGCGCTGAGTTCCCCCAGCTGCACGCAGGTGGTGGCACAGGCTCTCTGGCCTCCAGAGCACCCGCTCCCGCGGGGTGAGCGTGAGCCGAGCTCCTGCCATCCCTCTGCTTCCCAAAGTAGATCACCAAGATGCTGTCCAAGCTCAGAGCCAGTGGGAGGCACTGCTGGAGGACCCACGGCTACCGCGTCCGGCGGATGAGGCTCTCGGCAGGTAGGATGCTCCGCGGCACTCGGAGCCGGATGGCTTCGTCCCCGTGCAGCCGCTCACCGCTCCCGTTTATCCTCCTGCCTGCAGGGAGCGTGCGAAAGCCTGGCCAAGCCTCGAGAAACCCCCTGGAGCTGCGAGGCGATGGGGACCCCTGGCCTCTGGGATCCCCCCGGCAGCTCAGGGGGGCTCTCGGCAGCAGAGGAATTAAAAGATTTTCTGCTATGGATTTTGCTTTTTCTCCTGGAAGAGTATTAAATGCAGCATGTGGCACGCTGGGGAGAGCTGTATGGGCTGTGCATGTGTTTCCATGAATAAGGAAGGGGAGGCCTCGCGGGGGCAGATTGGGGGTTCTGGCTCCTCGGGCTGATGGACATTGTGAAGGAGGAGACGCAGGCCAGAGCGAGCAGGGGAAGGCGCAGCACAAACTCCAGCCTTTTGCCCCCCAAATCTGCCCTCAGGTGGGATGCAGATTGAGTTTTCCACTTCTTTGCAGCACAGAACTTCATTGCTTTAGATCAGAGGGAAACAGAGCCTGGGGGGGGGGGGGGTCTTCGAACCCAGGAGAAATCGGGGACTGTCTGAACCGGGCTGTCCAGGCTCTACTGTTCACAGTGGGATCGAGCCAAGGGTTTTGCAGCAGCAGGGTCAGTGCAAAAGCATTTTGCCTCCCATTGCCCCAGCTCTGCCGCTGCAGAAGGGTGGGAGGGGTACACGTGTCCACGCTGCCAGCAGTGCTTTGACTGGAGAGCCAGGAGAGAGAAAAGAAATTAAAGAAGATGAAGAAAAGCCTCTATTGCATAATTTAAATAATTTAAAATGAGCTCTGCATGCATCTGGGCTGGGGGGACGGAGGGGAGGGCTGCCCCGCGCTGCCCGGCAGGGCTCATGCCTGGGGCAGTGGCCGGCCGTGGAGCCAGGGGGACCACTGCGCGCTGACGTAGCCTGACTTTGACGCTGCTGGAGGAAGGGTCTTTTCGGGTGCCCGAGGGTCAGTGCAAAGTTTGCTGCCGCCTCAGAGTCATGGGGCTGATAGTGAAAACAACCCTAGTGGCAAAAAACACCTGCAAGAAAGTGTGGTGAGGGGAGCGGATTCTGCGTAAAACCGTCCGGCTGCTAAGTTGTCTTTAAAAAAGAGAAAAGAAAAAGAGAAAAAGTAGAACCACCCCATTCGGGTTTCTGCTGTATGAAAATCTGATGAGATTCAGATCCTCTTTGGGGATGCCCATGTGGAAAGATCTGGGCAGCCTCATGGAGGGAGCCCTGCGCCCCATCGCCGGCCCTGCAGCAACGCACCCCGAGATGCCCAGCGGGGCTGCGGCAGCCTGCGGTGGCACGGTATGGAAACCGCCACACTAGTGCGCATGGTTGGTTTTAGCTGCCACCAAGCTGGTCCTCTAGGCGCAGCCTCTTTTTTTGCACGTCCGCTCTGCTGTCTCCGCGGTATCACTGCCTCCAGGGCTAAGTCACAGCAAAGTGGAGGCACCTGGCAGGTAGCATGAGGTTTCGGTTCATCCTCCGTTCATATGCTGCCTCCTGCGAGCCTGTCGTCGTAATAACTGTCAAGTTTAGACATTAAAAAAAAAAAAAAAAGCAACTGGGAACAACACGAGCTTAGGTGCTTCAAGAGCTGCAGCGTGCCTGGGGTTCCTGGATGCGGCGCGGGAACAGGCCGCTTCTGCTCTGTGCTGCAGTAAAGTCCTGCTGAGCGGCCGTGGAGCGCCGCAGCCCACAGTGCCCTCCTCAGACGCTGCCGCCGGAGAATCACCTTCGTGGAGAAAAGAGGAAGTGGCGCCCCAGGGCGATGGGAGCCGGGGCGCCTGATGGCATCGCATTAGCCACCATGGCAGATTTTGCCGCCAGTGCGGCACGAACGCTGTTGCCTCTGCCGCCTAGAGCGCTTTAAGGAGGGGGGAGGGGTCTCGGCCCCACAGGAGGGTCTCTCCAGGGGTACGGGAGGGCTTTCTGCAGCTCCTCTCCCATGGGAAGGCTTCGATCCTGCCAGATGCCTCAAAGCACGGAGGTCTCCGTGTGGCTTTGCCCTGTGCTGCCAGGTGGAGTCGCTCCCCCAGCAGCTGGGGGCTTTGCAGAAAGCAATTGCCTGGGTCCCCCGGGTGCAAGCTTGGTGCTCCCTGCTCCAACATCTTGGCCCGGGCGCCTGCCCCAGCGCTGGCCGCGGGGCAGGGGGAACGAGGCCAGCCATGTCCTGGGCACACGTATGCTTCCTGGTGGGCAGGAGGGAAGAGCTGCAAGGAAAGACGCAGGCGCTCCCCAAATCTTGCGCTGGTCTCCGGGGAAGGTCTAGTTTGCAGCAGAGGGTGGTAAAACACATGCTTTTACCCACCAGCCGCCCCAGACAATTCCCCTCCCCTGTATCATAACTCTTTCCTGCTTTTTAGTTGACACGCACATTCTCCCTGGATCAGCACTAAGAATGCTAATGAACTTAGTTACTTAATTTGGCTATTGCACAGCTTTCCTGGAAAATCCCAAGGGAGCAATGAGCACACGTCACCCAGCATGGGCTCCTCCACCTGCACGAAACTCTGCCCCTCTCCCCCCTAGTTTAACTTCGCAGCTTAAACTAAGCCTAGAGCAAGTGAAAACCCCATCAGCCGATGAAAAGGAGCTGCCTCCCACCAAGGGGCCTTTAGGCTGCCTGAACACTCCCTCCTTGCTAGAAATCCCACTGTGCCCCTCGCAAAGGGGGAGCAGCTCCCCAGCTGCTTCTGTCTTCCCAGCTGTTCACTGCTTCTTAAATGCTCCGGAGAGCTCATTGGGGCAGCAGGCTACAGCAGCTCAGCAGACATCTTCCTTGCACTCGAAAAAGTTAGGGTTAGGGTTAGAGGGTTAGGGTTAGGGTTAGGGTTAGGTTAGGGTTAGGGTTAGGCGTTAGGGTTAGGGTTAGGGTTAGTGGTTAGGGTTAGGGTTAGGGTTTAGGGTTAGGGCTATGGTTAGGGTTAGGCTCTTATAGCCCCGGTGGGGACGTGGCCGTCGCGGGCTGGGCCCCTGCCAGCGCCCGCAGGAACACGTGTGCTGCGGGAATGCCGGCCTGGGCTGCCACCTCCAGGGTCCCTTGGGGGCCCCAGGGCACCATGTCCCCTGTGTCCCTGGGCCCTTCAGTGCCCCCCATGCCCTGTGGTGTCCCCGTGTTCCCTATGCTCCTCAGTGTCCCCCCTGTCCCCCATGTCCCCTATGCCCCTTGCTTTCCCATGTCCCCTATGCCCCTTGGTGTCCCCCATGTTCTCTACATCCCCATGCCCCTTGGTGTCCCCTATGCCCCTCAGTGTCCCCCATGTCCCCCATGTCCCCATGCCCCATGGTGTCCCAGGGTCCCCTGTGCCCCTCGGTGTCCCTGTGTCCCCCTTGGTGTCCCATCCCCGTGGCCGGGTGTCCCCCCCACCCCATCGGCGAGCACAAGATCCAGCTCCTTCAATGCCAAAGATTTATTGAGCTAGGGGAAGGAGTGGCCGGCGCGGGGGCCGGCGCGGGGGACAGCGCTGGAGGGGACGCAGGATCCCTCGGGTGCCCTCAGAACCAGCCGGCACCTGGGGGGGAGAGAGAGGCTGAACTGAGGGGACAGTGGTGGCACGGTGTCCCTGTGCCACCCGTGTCCCTGTTCCCGTGGGCACCATGTCCCTGTGCTCCCCACGTCCTCATCCCCATGGGCACTGTGTCCCCGTACCCGCCCCCCATATACTTATCCCCTTGGGCATCATGTCCCTGCATCCCCCCATGTCCCCATCCCCATGGGCACCATGTCCCGTGCCCCCCCATACTCCCATGTCCCTGTGCCCCCCATGTCCCCATGTCCCTGTCCCCATGTCCCCCAGACCCCCATGACCCCGTGTTCCCATTCCCCACAGGCACCATATCCCCATGTCCCTGTGTCCCTGTCCCCCATGGGTACCATGTCCCTGTGTCCCCATGTCCCTGTTCCCATGCCCACCAGCCCCCACATCCCTGTGTCCCCGTCCTGGAGGGGCACCATGTCCCCATGCCTGCAGCACCCATGGGTGCGGGTGCATTCCCGGGCGGCCACCCCACCCCAGGCGCCGCTTTGAAGCGGCCGCTGGTGCCGCCGAGCCCTCGCGGTGGGCACGGCCGGGCACAAGGGTCCTTCACCCGGGGTGGGGCTGCCCGGACGTCTGGGCCCCCAGCCAGGGGGTGGGGGGGGTGGAGAGGGAGGGGGCCTCACCTGGGGTCAGGGCTGGCACCAGCGGAGGTTGGTGCAGATGCTGGCGGGCTCCTCGTCCCGCACCAGCCCTGCCTCGATGGGCTCCAGGTAGCGGCTCACCAGGTTGTGGCAGCGCTCAGATATCTCCCGCGGCAGCAGGGAGCACACCGTGCGGGCCGCCTGCGTGACACGGGTCTGCACCGGCACAGCCCCGCGTCAGGCGCCGCCTCCCATAGCCCCGCACACGCTCGCGTGGCCTTGTGCGGCAGGCGCCGTCTTGCACGGGCTTGCACAAGCTGGCACGGCCTTGCATTGGCTGGCATGAGCTCCCACGGCCTTGCACGGTGGGCACTGCCTTGCATGGGCTTGCGCGAGCTTGCACAGCCTTGCACAGCCTTGCATGGTGGGCACCCCCTTGCACAGCCTTGCATGGTGGGCACCCCCTTGCACAGCCTCACGCAGCCTTGCACACCCCTGCCTGGACCTCGCACACCCCTTGCACGCCCCTCACACGCCCCAGCCCCTACCGTGTTGTGAGTGTTGGGCACCAGACTCTCGAGCTTCTTGAGGACCTTCTTGCAGATTGCGCAGCGCAGTTCGCCGGGGTCCTGCCCAGCAGCCCCCTGCGTGCCCAGCACCATGAGCACCTGCCGGGCACCCTGCCCGCCCCCTGGGTGCCCCAGCGGTGCCCAGCCACGGCCCACCCACAGCCCCCACCGGTGCCCACCCAGTGCCCCCCATGGTGTCGTCCCCACTGGTGCCCACCCAGTGCCCCCCTGGGTGTCCCTACTGATGCCCTCCCAGTGCCCACCAGTGTCCCCATGGGTGCCCCATAGATGTCCACCCAGTGCTTGCCAGTTCCCACCCAGTGCCTGCAAGGGTGTCCCCATGGGTGCCCCCATGGGTACCTCCTTGATGCCCACCCAGTGCCCCCAAGGGTGCCCCCCCATGCACCCCATGCCCGCTCACCATCCTCTCCAGCATCTCCAGGTCCTCGAACAGGAGCTGCAGGCCATCCCCCGAGGCAGAGGGGACCTGGCACTCCGGGGTGTCCGGGCTGCACCCCTTGGCCCTCGCAGGCACGGCCGGGACCCTGGGGTGCAGCCCCTCGGCCCCCATGCCGGCCAGCAGCAGGGCTGGGCACCACGTCAGGGGCTGCTGGCACCCGCACCATCCCCAAACCTCCCGCGTCCCCAGCACCCTGTGTCCCCACCCCTCCATGTCCCCAACCCTCCAGTATCCCAGATTCTCCTGTACCCCCGTGTCCCCATCCCTGTCCCCCCCATCCCTGTCCCCCCCATGTCCCTTGGTATCCCCAGCCCTCCTTCCTCCCATGTCCCTGTTCCCTCTTGCCTCCATCCCTCCGTATCCCCACATGTCCCCATCTGCTGGTGTCCCCATCCCTCCCGTCCCCTCCCGTCCCATGTCCCCATCCCTGTCCTCTGTGTCCCCCCATTCCCCACATCCCCATCCCTCCCACCTCTCCACATCTCCGTCCCTGTCCTCCGTGTCCCCCTGTCCCCCCACATCCCCATCCCTCCTGTCTCTCCACACCTCCACCACTGTCCTCTGTGGCCCCCTGTCCCCCCTGTCCGTCCCGTCTGTCCCGTCCCCCCTTGTCCCCATGTCCCTGGCCCTTCCCGTCCCTCCACCTCCCCAAGTCCCCATGTCCCCGTCCCAGTCCCCACCGGTGACAGCAGGCAGCAGGGCCAGCAGTGGTGGGGCCATGGCTGGCTGTCCCCGTGCCCCAGGGTGCCTTATGTACCCTCTGGGGGGGGGGAGGCACACTGTGGGGCTGAGGGCAGGAAGGGCCTCCCCCCTCCCCGGAAACCACAGTGGCCGCAGTGGGGGGCTGGGGGGACCCAGGCATCTGGGCAGGGTGGCCACATGTCACATCCCCCCACTGGGGGGGGCTGCAAGCTTCCCCCCAACAGTGACCTGATCAGGGTGGTGGGGGGGACGAGGAGGTTTGGGAGGACTTGGGGGGACAAGAGGGGCTTGGAGGGGACAGGAGGGACTTGGGGGGACAAGGAGGACTTGGGGAGCTTGGGGTGACCTGAGTGGACAAGGAGGAGGCAAGGGGGGACCTGGGGGGGACTTTGGGGACCTGGGGGGGATAAGGGGGGGTAGGATGGGAGCTGGGGGGCTGGAGGCACCTGGGGAGACTGGGGGAACAAGGGGACTTGGGGGAGGTGGGAGGAGTTGGGGGGACAGGGGGTGACAAGGAGGGGGCAAGGGGGGACCTGGGGGAGATAAGGGGGAGGCAAAGGAGGCGCTGGGGGGCTGGCAGGACCTGGGGCGACCTGGGGAAACTGGGAGGACTGGGGAAACTGGGGGGGACAAGAGGGGCTTGGGGGGGGACTTGGGGTGACTTTGGGGACCTGGGGGGCCTGAGGAGGGAGAAGGGGAGACGGGAGGGACAAGGGGAGCTTGGGGGCACCAGGAGAACTGGGAGGATGGGGGGGGCTTAGGGGGAACTGGGGGGACAGGGGGAGACCTGGGGGGGACACAGGGGACCTGAGGGCACCGGGGCAGGGGGGAAGTGTATGGGGACATGGTGGGGGGGGCTCAGGAGGCCATGGAGGCCTGTGGGGACAGAGGACAGGGACATCCCAGCCCCCCAGTTCCTGGCAGTCATGTCCCCGTGTCCCACCGCAAACCCCAGAGCCACCCCCCCTCCTCCCCCCCGGCTTCCTGTGGGGCTGGGGAGGAATGGGGACATGGGGGGGGGGATGACACAGGGGCTGGGGGGGGGGAATGGAGACACGGGGCTGGCACAGGGCAGGCGGACATGGGGACATGGGGGGGTCATGTCTGTCCCCACTGCCCCCAAATGCCACCCACAGCCCCCTCTGCCCCCCATGGCACCCCTCTGCCCCTATTGCACCCCATGCACCCTTCTGCTACCTCTGCCCTGCATGGAACCCCCCCCCCACCTCCCATAGCACCCCATTGCACCCCAATGGCCTCACTGCCCCCCCACTGCACCCCCCTGCCCCCCTGGCAACCAATTGCACCGCTGTGACCTCTCTGCCCCCCATGGCACCCCTCTGCTCCTCATTGCACCCCATTGCACCCCTCTGCCCCCACTGCTCCCCATAGCAGCCTTCAGCCTCGTCTGCCCCCCATGGCAACCCTCAGCCCTCTCTGCCCCCCATGGCACCCCTCTGCTCCTTATGGCAGCACTCTGCCCCCATTGCACCCCTCTGCCCCCCCTGTTGCACCCCCCCTGCACCATCTGCCCCCGCATGACACTCCTCTGCCCTCCTTGCACCCCACTGCAGGCTGCTGCCCACTCTGCCCTCCCAGGCCCCCCCTTTGCCCCCATTGTGCCCCTCGGCCCCCATGGCATCACTTTGCACCCTTCTGCCCCTCTGCTCACATTGCACCCATTGCACCCCATTGAGCGCTTCTGATCCCAAGGCACCCCTCTGCCCTCCTTGCACCCCATTGCACTCTGCTGCCATCTCTGCCCCCAAGGCACCCCCTCTGCCCCCCATGGCACCTCTCTGTTCCCTCTGCCCCCTATGGCACCCCCCTGCGCCCACTGCACCCTTCTGTCCCCTCTGCCCCCCATGGCACCCTGTTGAACCTCATGGCATCCTTCTGCTCCCCATTTAACCTCTCTGACCCCTATGACCCCATTGCACCCCTCTGCCCCTAATGGTACCCCCACTGCACCCCTTTGCCCCCCCTATGGCACCCCTCCACCCCCCATGGCACCCTCGGCCCCCACTGAACCCCATTTTACGCCTCTGCTCCCAATGCCCCCATTTAACCCCTCTGCCTCCTTTCTGTTCCCACTGCATGCCATGGCACCCCTCTGCCCCACATGGCAACCCTCTGTCCCCCAATAACACCCCATGGCAGCCTTTTGCCCCCGTTGCACCCCATGGCACCCCTCAGCCCCCATGGCACTACGTTGCACCATTCAGACCCCCCACTACACCCCTCTGCCCCCCATGGCACCCTTCTGCCCCATCGCCCACCATTGTACCCCTCTGTCCCCAAGGCACCACATTGCACCCTTCTGCCCCTATTGCATCCTTCTGCCCCCCCCCATGGCATCCCCCACAGCACCTTTCTGCCCTCCATGGCACACCATTGCACCCTTCTGCCCCCCATATCACACCATTACATCCCTTAACTCACTGCGCCTCATTGCACCCCTCTGGCCCCTCTGCCCCCCATGGCACCCCTCTGTCCCCAAACCACCACATTGCACCCTTCTGCCCCCACTGCCTCCCATTGCACCCCATTGCACCAAATGGCATCTACTGCCCCCCATGACACCCCTGTGCCCCCCTCTGCCCACCATGGCACCCCTCTGCCCTCTCTGCCACATGTGCACCCCGTTGCACCCTTCTGCCCCCCATGGCACCTCCCTGCCCTCTCTGCTTCCCATTGCACCCCTCTGCCCCCATTGCACCAATTGCCCCCCCACTCCCCTCTCTGACCCCCCACGGTACCCTTCTGCCCACATTGTACCACATTGCACAGCCCTGCCCCCATTGCACCCCATTGCACACTTCTGCCTCCCCCCCTCCAGGGTGCCCCTCTGCCCCTATGGCACCCCAAGGCACCCCTCTTTCCCCCTCCCCCATGGCACCTCTCTGCCCTCCCTGCCCCCACATTGCACCCCACTGCCCCCATTGACTCCTATTGCACCCCTCTACCTCCTTTGCCCCCCATGGCACCCATCTGCCCCCCCAGGAGTGCAGGGGATCAGCCTATGCCAAGGAGGCTGAGAGGCCAAGCCTTCCCCACCCAGCGGACCACTGCCTGGCCACCAAAGCCAGGGGTTCACAGCAGCACCTCTCTTTTTATTCCCTGCAGAGGAGTCCATCTCAGGTACAGGGTGGTCTCCCCTTTGCACGGCAGCAGTTCCTAGTGCCTTCCCCTCTGCTGCTCCAAGGGCATCTTCTCCACGGTGCTAGGGAGTCCAAAGGAGAGGTGGTCAGTGTCAGGTATAGGGAGAAGGCAGAGAAAGAGTGGGCCTTGGTCGGGCCAGGTCTTCCTGGAGCTGCTGTGGACCGTGCCCTCCAGATGGGCAAGGAGACCTCAGGCTCTTGCCACCTTGTTGGAGAGCAGCTGGCTGCTCAGAGGACTGGAGGGAGGAGGGACAGGTCCCAAGGCTTGCAAGGGGAAGATGCTGACATGTGCCTGAGGCCGTGGCCCTGCTACCTCCTAGGCCCTCTCTCAGCTCCTTGGAAGCCACTGCAGAAGAAAGCAAATCCGGGGGGGGGGGGGGGGGAAAAAACCATTCCCCGCATTCATGGGAGGCAATGGCAGGGTCACTCCTGTGTGAGAACGTTTACAGACCAGCAGCAGGGACAGGGCTGGAGTTTGTGCTTGTGCAGGCGCTGCTGCCTGAGGAAATGGTAGGGCAGCAGCAGGCACATGGCTCAGACACGGGGCTGTATGGTCACTGCTGCCTCAGTACCTGACAGACAAGGACCAGGCACATGGCTTCACCGCTCATTCTGAGGTCACTTCTGCCTCAGGACCTGTTAGGCAGGCTCTTGGTTGCTGTAGTTTCTTGTAAAGCCACCTGGATAGGCCAGCAGCAGGAACAGCATCAGCACAGCGGCTGTGAGGTCACTTCAGTCTGAGCAGCTGAGCAGCAGGAACATGGCTGTGAAATGGCTTGTGAGGGCACTTCTGTCGCTGAAGACGCTAGGCCAGAAGCGCGCTGGCCTTGCAGGGCTCTTCCCTGCTGGGCTGGGCTCTCCAGGGAGGAGTGAGCTGCCCCCAGGCGGCATTGGGCAGGGGGGCTCGTGCCGGGCTCCCACTGCCGTGGATCCAGCAGGGTGCGTGGAGTCCGCTGAGACACTCATCACCGAGTTCACACAAGCAGGGATTTGGTTGGTTTGTTTGGGACTATTTGCACACTGAAAGCAAGAGACTGCTGTTGCATTTAAAAACAAAGATTTATTATCCTATTCAAAAGAACCGTGCACAGCACAGAACTACAACAACACAGTTCATGCGGTTGTGAGGTGACTCTGTTGTTCTACACAAGCACTCTACCACAAAATAAATATAGGGGTGTGTGTGTGTGTGTGTGTGTGTGTGTATATATATATATATATGTGCATATATATGCATACACACACACACACACACACACACACACACACACACACACACAGAGTATCTTCCACTCCAACTTAAAAGTCAGGATGTTGCTGGCAGCTCAGGGAGCTGGAAGACACTGCTCATAAACCTCTCTCCATGGAAAGAGCTTCTGCTGATCTCAGGGGGATTCAGATCGTGGTTTCCATCGCCTCGTACAACACTGTAGCTCCCACCACTGCATGGCCCTGCATCAGCCTGACTGCAGGCCCTGCACTTTTTCTAGCCTACCGTTTTGTTTTGTTTTTTTAATAATAATGGTGGAATGCAATCTAGGTGTTTTTGTGGAAAGAAATGTGTTTCTTTTCTTTCATTTAACTTAAGAGGAACAGTTATAATACATTTGTTGATTAATATAAACATTTCCTTTAGTTGGGTACATTTACCAAAAGTAAACAATCCTGCAGCCTGTAACGCTGCACTGTAGGCACTAATGGCATTTTGACTCACAGAACACTTCTATTTCTACATCTGTGTCTTTTTCTTAATGAGAAAGGTAAAGCACAAATAGACTTAGTGCTGTTCTGTTCCTTTTTACTTTTAGGCAGGAAATCCATTCTGTTGTTGGGCCTCCCTGTATTACAGCATCTGGACCTTTAGTAGAAGCATTTGAGAAGCATCCTGTGAAGGCATGCTTGCCGCTTTGGTCATGAGGTAGCGGCTTCTCTGCTTTTGTGCTTGAGGTACCACCCGCAGGCAACGGCTTGTGGTCTTCCCGAGCAAGTAACCTGGTCCAAAGGAGCCTCTGGAAATGAGACAGCAGACCGTGAGCTGGCGAGCTCTTCGGACAGGCTGAACGTTGGTCACCTCCTATAAAATGAACTTGGAAATTTCGATTCACAACCGGGCTTCTTTGACAGGGCCTGCCCTCACCTTTCCTGCCTATGTTGTGGCGCTGCTTGTGCTCCAGACTGGCTTGGACACAAGCCCACTCTGAACTGAAAACTCGGCACTCCCGGTGGTGCAGCAGCGTACCCAGGCTCCTACACCTTGCTGAAGGGCTCATCTGCTTTGCTCAAGCACAGCCCCACACGAATCGAGCTGTGAGGCTCCTTAGGAGTGACCTTAGCTCTCAGTAGCTCTGAAGTCAGGCAGAGGTTCAGGTCTGCTTCTGTCTGGGTAGCTAGGCCTATAATCTAATCCAAGGAGAAATTACACTCTGTTATTAAGTAACTCTTTTGTCTTGGTAGGCGTGTTCTGACACTTTGCCTGTACCCGCTGTATGGTTGATACACAGTTTTCAGTTTACATCCTGTTTACATCCTGTTTACACGTGTTAGTTTGCATAGATAGAGAGTTATTAGTTCCACAGCAGCCTATTCTACATGCCTCAATATTCTCATGCAAACCTCCTTTTCAGCAGCACGCAGGAAGCCCAGAGGACAGCACCAACTATCTTTTATACTCCGCATGGCCGTGTAGAGTGGCGGGCTCTTGGAGTCTCACGGGAAGCTACATTTACTACATTTTTACAGCACAGTCCAGCATAGGCACCAGTTCTGGTGCTTGCAACATCAGATGTGCGTCATGCAAATCTCCCCAAGGAGCTCTTCCATTGGTAGTTTTCCTTTTTCAGTTTCAGATTCATTTATGGATCTCTTAAGCACCTGAATGCTGTGCTTTCCCAAGCAAATGCATACTGATACCACTAGGACACCCTGCCTGAATCTCCTAAAATTTCCTTAGGCAGAAGACAATACTGAAAACACTGGTCTAAACTGTTTTCTGACTCAAGAGACTCACGCTGACCCAGCCTTCCCCCCTCCTCCCCACAGGCTTATTAGACAGATGTATAAATTTGCCTGGGAGAATAATTCCCGTGACTTTGAGATAGTTACTTATATCCTCAGTCCAGTGTATGTAATATGCGCAATGTAAAAGGCAAGCAAGGTACGTTCACCAAAAGCCTACCTTCTGACAGTCTGCCATTGCAAAATATAGATGTTACATTGTTCATAAGAGAAATCCGGTTAGCATTTCAATGCCTTTACCAAGATGTCAGTTCTTTCTTCATGAAGGCCAAGGCTTGAAAAATTGGGAAGCTCAATTCCACCCTGTGTTTCAGGGACTTTAGCAAGACAACTACACCAATGCCCATCAGCAGACTTCAGTAGGAATGCATCCTTCACCTTCTAGACTTCTGAGAGTTCACGTTCAAGGAAGGCGATAAAAACGTCGAACAGGTTACTCTCATGCTGACGATTTCCTCCTGAATACAGAAACAAAAATCTTGACTAGGTGTGCTTACCGTCCAATACTTTGAAAGAGCGGAACTTGGAATTTCTACAAATTTGTCCCACTGTTAATAAATTCCTTCTAAATTGAACACTGCACTTCCAGCCATGTCAACAGTTGCTGGCATCAAGGCAGCTCCCTTTTCTCACAGAAGGCTCCAGCAGTTCAGGCCTAAGCCCCCAGGTCAGGGCTCAGTGCTGCCCCTGGAAACAGTCCTCCATTTCCTCAGGACTGCAGAAGCCAGGTCGCTCTCCCATGGAATACTCCAGCAGCCAGGGTGCTAAGTTTCTACCTTATTTTTCCAAAGACGATGACAAAAAATGGTGTTAGGATACAAGAGTTAATATTGGCCTTCTCAAAGAGTGCAAAGCACTTCAGCCCTAGTAGCACTACCTCAAACATTGACATCTTGGAGTCTCTACCGGAAGCCATTCTTGCAGTTCCTTCAAATGATAGCATGAAGCTAATGCCGTCCTGCTATGCAAAACTTTGCAGCTTCTCCCCAAACTACTGCTGTTTCCCCCTAGTGGTCCATCTGCCTCCTCCCATTTCCATTTCCTGTCTTTAACAGTTCATTGAACTCATTCACAAGTCAGCCCTCAGCCACGTATCTGATCTCTCTCCAGACAGACAGGCAAGACTTGATAGTAAAGCCTTTGGTTACTCTTTAAGAAGATGCAAGTTCTTGGATTTTCTCTCCTGGAATTTGTCAGCAAGAGTTGAGCAGAAAGTCTAAAGCTGGGGGAAAGAAAAAGGTATTCTGCATCTCCAGATAATACCTAAGTATCAATAAGAAAAGCTAGCCTGCTGGTGTTTAGAAAAGCATTACAAGGAATAAAGAAGAAAAATCATTCAAAGCTTTTGGTTTTGTTCTTTTCTTTGCGATTCCTTTAAACTTGCTGAAAGCAAAGAACTTAAAGTCATATTTCATCATACTGTGAGTTGAGTTTTGCTGACAGAGAACAGATACAGGTAATCATTACATCTGCAGATATTGTGCCCATACAAGGAAACACCTGGTCTTTCAAGCAGCAAATTAGAATTGACTTCCAACAGTTAAACCTGTCGTGCTCATAAACTAATCAAGTGTACCTAAAATGCTCAAAAAATCCCCACATCACCAAACTCACCTTTTTAAACCAGGACACTTTTGGAGTACAGTCTCCTTGTAAGCCCTTAACTATGAGAAAGCATTGTATACGGTTTGATTCTACATATATTCCAGCTTTTATCCACCTTTAAGGAATTACTACCATAAAAGCTCAATACTGATAGAAGTTTTCTAAGCACGCAAATGTACTGATTCCTCAATTTAATATTCTCCTGCAAACAGCTGAGTTTGCATGGATAGTGGTAATACAGTCTCTGTTACCTTGGACGTCACACTTTGGATCTGTCATAGGACCTCTGGATAAAGCAACGGAAAAATGACCATCTCTCTTTTTGCATCTGAACTTTGGTCAGAAAGGCCACCCACGCCTAAAGATCAATTCAACAGAACACATACCATAGGTTAAAGAAAGGTAAAGAAACTCCATCATTGCCTCTATTTATAATTTTGGGGTTATGGGAGTATTCTTTCTGAATAAACTACTATAAAGGAGAGGGGCAGTAGAATTTTACATTCAAACATTTAGAGTTTACTCCCAGCCCCTCCAGCAAAGTCCAATTGCTCTTAAAGAATCACTTCTAAAAGGCCAGGTGTAGACAGCCCAGCTAGAGTCACCAGTCCCAAGAGATTAAATATTATGCCAAGAGATTCAATGCTGACACCATTTAGAATCTGTACAAGAGCAGGGAGGAGAGCACTTCATAGCCACGCAGTTGCTCCTCCACTTCCGCAGATTCCTCCCTCCCCCCTTCTCTAACCACACTCACCTTCTGAAAGCTCTGCTAGGGCTGCGCTTCCTGTGCCTCGCAAAATCTTCCTCATCCTCAGAGGAGGAGGAGGGCAAATCACTGTAGGAGACTGCATGTTTCCATCTGCCAGCTTGTCAAGAACAACAACACAAACAAGATTAAGAACACACTATGTCAAAAATCAAGAGAAGTCTACCTTGGAACGCACTGTGAGAGAGATCTACAAATTGTCCAGCTCACTATGTTCCTCAGGCATGTGATTTCCAAAAGCGTTACATGTTTTTCCTTGTGAGAGCAAAATTCAGCCTTTGCTGGGAAGGCAAAAGGCCTAACTAGTTTACAACCAAAATTCAGCTACAAATTGCTCATTTTCTCCAACGCAACTGACACAGAAAGCACCCAGTTTCACTGAGCATGAAGTATCCACTCTCTGAAACATAAGCCACTTGCACATACCAGTCTGTCTTCCAAAACTGAGGCCCCTCTTCTTTCCTAAACGGACTGCTCTCAAGAATGCTAAACAAAGTGCTCATATCATGCAATAGAGAGCACTTTCCAAGTTCCAAGTGCTTACAGAATGCAAAACAACCTCTGTCACCACACTCACCGTTACCGCTTCTTTTTGGACTTGTTCTTGTTTAAGTAGGCTTCCACAGAGAAACAGTCCAAGAAGAAACTAGGATTGGCAGCTGAGGGATTAGAAAAGAACATTGCACTTCTGTTCAGTCTGACTTTTGCATACAGTAGGCCAGAGCTGTGCAAAGGCACTGTATTGTGCTTGCGAATCTATTGCCCCTGGTTTCCACTGAACTTAATGTTCAAAGCGGTTACCAAAAACAGCAGGAAAAGGAAAGAAGGGAGCTCCTGAGAGAGCTTCAATTAATTATGATGCATACAGGAAAGGCTTTTGCCATTAGCTTCTGCAAAGTAACTTGAAATTCTTTCAGGAATGACACCAAGAATGCAAAACACTGAGTGTACTTGTCTAGCCAGCTTTTAATAATACCTTCTCAAGTAAGTAGCCAGATGCCAGCAAAGGAACATACATGCTCTCTTTACCTACCTGCCAACTAAGAATAATTTCATATTATTTCTCAGTTAAAAAAAAATTTTTTTCAAAAAAAGAAAATTGGTCCTGCTTTCTGAATGCAAGATAAATGATGTGGAGTATAGAGACAGAGCACATGGAAAACTGAGAAATGAGTCTGTGAGCACTGCCAAGCCCACACCTCACTCCTCCAGCACTCTTCTCTTTGATCACAACGGCATGAACTTCTCTCCTCTTCTGTTCTTTACTCTCCTGTTCCTTGAATCCCTCCACTTGGTCCAGTGATGCCATCTAACTTCCTTTACACCAACACTCACACATGCTTCCCTGTAATCACGCATTCTCTTCTGGCACTCTTCCCACTAGGAAAGCATACTTCAGTTTTTCTCCCCATTTCAAATTCCACAGTTTTCACTTTGCACCTTAACGAAATGCCGCCCCGTACTCTTTTCTCCCATTTGACACACTATTTATAGTGCCTTTATGCAGCTTTCTCCCATTCACCTCCCTGAAATCCACACGCTTGAACCAAGTCACACCGCTCCACTCTCTAGATCGCCCAGGCCTTGTATTGAAGCCACTCTGCTTAAAATCATAGGGTAACTTTTCTGAATTAGACTTCCAGACCATTAGTCAACTCTCATTCTTCCTTACTAGTCTACTGCCTTTGGCACATTTCACCATGCTTCTTTCTAGGCATCTCTTGCCCTACCTCCACTTCTTTCCGCCACCTTCCCTAGCTTCCTCCTTCCCTCTCAGTGGTCTCTCACTGTTCTACAAGGAGTCCTGATGCCAACGTGCTTCTTTGGGTGGCCCAGGCTATGGCTAAACTAACGCATAAAAAATGGCCGTGCACTCTTCCCTGGCCTGTTAATGACTAATAACAAGATTACCCCAGGGCTAACTAAGACCTCATACCTGCACGTTTGCCTTGAACTTTTTGGTAGGTTTTCGTTCCCCTCATTCAAAGTTTTGCACAGTCTGCAGAACATGTGTGAGGAACCGCCTTCACGAGGTATTGCATAATTACATCTCTCCCTCAAGGCCTGATCAGCTCAGCTACTGCAACATGCTCTTCTCTCCTGAAATACAGCCTTGCCCCATTCACATCCTTTCAGAAAGGTGCTGCAAAGCTCATATTCTGAGCTTAGTGCCTTAATCACAAAGAGCATTCTCCCCAAACCCTTCAAGTTTCTTCTCTCACAGCAAACATAAATTTGCTAAGGCTTTTCACGATTTAGCCTCATTCCTACATTATTTCCTACGGAGTACCCAGAGGACAGCTCTGAATTCCAAGCCGGCCCTGACAGCAGCTCCAACTGCCTGCCTGCTCAACACACAAATGCGGAAGCACGTTCTCTTCTCCCCTGTCAACTTCACGCTTCACAGGAGCTTTTCATATGCATCTGGCAGTTTTCCTCACCTCCTGAATATTCTGGCTGGGCTGCTCACAACCCACAAGAACTGTCAGGCTGCTGCTGTAGTGAGAGCAGTGCTTATCATTCAGAGTAGTACTCTCCATTTCCTTGTATTCTCACCTGCCCTCAGACAAGCCTTTTCTCTTGTGTTAGGTTGTAAGCATTTTGGAAAAGGACTGGTTTTTTTTTGAGGACTCTAGGTCCTGAGCTTACTAGCGGGGCCTTGGAGTCCATGACTATGGCTTTTAAGCTCCTTGGCTCTACAGAAATATGAAGAGATGAAGAGTATCCAGTAGTTCAGCTCATTTCTTTAAGATGAGGTTCTGGCTGGAACATGGTAAAGAAAACTGAAAGCCGGAACAAACCTACACTGCCATCCTGAGTGTCAGCGATTTCCTCATCCGTTCTTTAAGTTTCTTTCTTGTTCTTTCCTCCTCGGGAGTACATACCAAGGTTCTCCTAATTGCAAGAAACAAGAAGGCTCAGACACAAACATGCAGAAAATCTGACACGCACACTTGGTGCCTACATAGGAACTTTATCAAGGCTCTGCATATACACAAAAGATTAGCATACAGTTCCACTATGCAGAAAGCAAGAAAGAATCCCTGGAAACCAACCATCTAGTTTTACTTATTTTCACAGTAGGCAAATTCCAATTTAGGCTTGTAGCCTTCCATCTAACAGTGGTGAGAAGTTGGAAGCGTATTTTAATAAAAGAAATGATTAGCAAAACAAAAAGCAGGACATCCACAGAGATTCCTGGAGTATATGAATCTCTCTTTCCTTTTTATCCTAGAGTTCTCAAAGAAGAGGGCAGTGATCCCCGCAGGGAGCACCCAGGAGGAGAGAACAGGAACATCATTCTGCCATCCAGGATTGACCACAAGAATTTCTGCTCTAAACTGGGGTTCAGTAAATGGGGAAGCTACCATGCATTTCTTATCCAGATACAAAACTGAGTGCACCAGCTAATCACACACTAATAATCCACCAGTAGAATCATGAAAAAAAGCCATATTTAACCAGCGGATACAGAATACTGGCACTTGACAGATATCATATGAAGCATTGTGGATAATTCTGGTCTCTTCTGGAAGGAAAAAAAAGGGAATTTATATTCAAACAAAAAGCAACAAAGGCAGGCTGTGAATATGCTCCAGAAATGAAGTGCCTGTCATTCAAAAGGACACTAGGAGAATTTAACAGTGAAGAGCACAGTGAAGACAGAGGAAACATGATTGTTACATATAACCGAAGGTGCTCTAGGCACAGAGAACCACTTAAGCTCACGGGAAATGCTGGCACAAGAACAAACATCCATAAAGTTGCCACCAATAAATGTAGTTGGATTTGAGAAGGCTTCAAATCCTTGAAAAGAAAATTCTGGAAGTAGCTTGCAATCAAGGGAATCTCACGAGGGAGCTTAAGTCCATTTCTGAAAATGATTCTAGGATACATTTGCCCTGTAACGGGTGACTAAACTACCGGACACAGGAGATTCTTTGGGAGGTGATGAGATGTCAAGGAAAAACAGGCAAACGGGAATCCAAACCTGAGTTTCAGTGAGAAGCACAGGAAACAATACACTGCCTTTTTAGCCTGTAGGCTAACCACACTTCCCAAGCGCACATCGTTCTTCAGTGCATGACGAACAATAAGAGTCAGTAACTGCGGAGGAAAATCACGACACATTAACAGCTGGTTGTGCCCATGCAACGGAAGGCATCAGGCCATCTCTTAGCACATTTCAACCCCAGCCATCATTTTGATAAGTTTTAGAGTAAAAAGGCAGGCCCTGGAACAGCTGTTTGTAAACAGAGTGTCCATTCCAAAAAAAAAAAAAAGAAAAAAAAGAAAATCACAGAAAGGGCCTTCAGAGAATGCAGCATAAGGTGTATATGCCAACTTGTCCCTGTGGGATCTTGCAATGGCACTGTCATTTCTGAGGTCTGACAAAGCTTCCTTGCCATAACTTGAGGGGAAATCCCCCTGAAAGGTAACACAGTACCTGCTGACTTTCTGCTACCAGGAAGATCAGGCTCTTGCCAAGAAGCACATCCGTACTTCAGAGATGCCGACACGCCAGGCTCCCAGACATCTACGTGCGACTCTGCAGTGACTGACCAAACGTTGCAGGTTGCCTACACGGAGCAGAGAGAGCACAGGCAGCTTCACTGACTAGCATCATCCTCAAACCCAGCAGGAAAGGAGAAAGCATCCTTCCTTACAGAGAGTAGCAAACCTACGTAAGCCTCACCCACTCTCGCTGGAGTACAGAATCGCAGAATGGCCAAGGTTGGAAGGGACCTCTGGAGATCCTCCTGTCCAACTCCCCGCTCAAGCAGGGTCCCCTAGAGCACGCTGCCCAGGATTGTGTCCAGACGGCTTCTGAATATCTCCAAGGAAGGAAACTCCACAAACCTCTCTGGGCAACCTCTTCCAGTGCTCTGTTACCCTCACAGGAAAGAAGTTTTTCCTCGTGTTCAGCCGGAACTTCCTATGTTTCAGTTTGTGCCTGTTGCCTCTCCTCCTATCGCTGGGCACCACTGAAAAGAGTCTGGCCCCATCCTCTCTACACCCTAAATTACGGAAAGCAGGCAAAAAGTCATGGGAAGGACAAACTATCCAGCACAGAAAGGTCAGGAGTGCTGCTCTTTTCTGGTTTTCCCCTTCTGATTAGAGGCCTCCATGAACATTTTTGCTAGTACCCCAGAGTGGCAGGAGGACACAGCTGAAGCCTGTTCATTGCTTGCTTCCACCCCGGCCGAGGTTTCACAGGGAACACGCTCAAACCTGCTTTCCTGCAGCACAAGTCCAGCTTTTCTGACCGCCTTCTACGCTTAAGCAGAAACCCCAGCCATGAGGAGGGCTCTGATGGCTTTCCAGACTGTCGGTATTGTCAAGAGAGAAAAGACAGTCTGCACTGCAGTCAGTGATATGAAGGAACAGGAATAACGTTGGGCTCTGGATCCAAAGACGGGGAGAAGGGAAAGCAATTCAAAAAGAAGAACGAATCTCCTCGCTTTGAGAGAGGCCTGTACTCCACGACTGTCACGCAGACACCGCAGGACAGACACATGATAGCAAGAGAAGGGTCCTGTACAAACCTTCTAGGGCGTGTTATATTCCTTTAGGGAACGGGTGCTGTAAAGATGAGTGGGTATTTCCTCCCAGTCTGGACAGCGCAGAAACAACTGGGCGGAAAGAAGAATACCCTAGTCACTACCCTCTCATCTAACATCTCAAAAGGAGTGATGAGAGACCTCCCTTATCCTGTCCACAGAAATGACTGATCATTGCCCTCGCAAGATCAAACTGCGAGTCAAGGCAAGGGAAAAGCCTATCCTGCTTGTCCAGGATTGGCCTTCAGCAGTTAGAAGTAGTTGGAGATGTCATCTTCAGAAATGGCTTTCAAGCCCTTCCTTCCTTGCAGCATATTTGAACCACCTTAAGGGAAATAACCTGACTTACTTACTCTGTGACTTGATCTTACTCTGTGACTTGATCTTACTTCAGGAAGATTATGAGTGAAGGACCAGGGGGCAGAGAGGGAAGAAAGGGAGGGAAGATTGGGTCTTTCGGGACCCCACTACATCTGCCCAGCCACAAGAGTTCTCACTTCAAAATGATTTCTAAAAAGGGAACCAGGGCACGTAGTTGAGTGCTGCCTTAAATACTTAGGCTGAAAAATTATTAGTGAAAATCAGTTTTCTGTTCCTCTTGATGTTTGCCCCAACAAAGAAATACAATCTAAACACATTCAGAATCAGAGCAGGAAGATGGCCAGTAAAGCCTTTGCTTTTTTTTTTTCTCTCCTCCTCCCTCCCTAGCTCTCCAATCAACTTAAGCATTCAGCTGCCAATTCTTTCAGGTGACAAAGTTCATCTGAAGAACACTCCACACCTGCCACTTTGGGGGCAGCATGGCTTCGCCCATCCCCCTCCTACATGCGTGCAAGACAGGACAACCCAGCAAAACCACATCGACTTCACTAACAACAGCTTGCAAGCCCCTGAGCAAAAGCTGCTCCTCAAAACAACTCCTGTTTTAACAGGTCAACGGGTTAAACACATTTCTCCCCAAAAGACGCAAAGACCACATACATTACAAAGCCATTGGCTGCAGGCCTTTGCCCAAGAGGAAGTGCACAGCTTCTGCTGGCAAGCACGTGTCAGAAATCCAGACAGACAACACAGCTCTGACCTGCAGAGGCCTCTGGAAGTCCCAGCCCTCGTCCTACACACCAAATATGCAGAGAGCTGCAAAACCCCAGCCCCTGCCCCAGACACTTCACACCTACACCACTTCCCCACTTCTGCCATTTGGGCAAGACATCTGCAGCTGATGAGGAGCTGCACTCACCTCTGCGAGTCTCTGCTTTCCTTCACCTGCTTTGTCTCTGGACACACAATCTGCCTACATGCACAGAAAAATCCCCACAGGCACTTCCGTTCAGGTGTCGTGGAATCTCCTAATGAATGGAAAAGAGAGGGAGAATTTGCCTCTCTCTTGGCTGCTTGGCCCACTTGCCCTCTCAACTGGTCCATTAAGAACAGGACGAGATGCCTTTGGCCCTTCTCTAATGGCTTGCGCTCATTAGTACGGGTTCAGGCCTTACGAGGAGGAATTCCATTCCCCTTTCCAAGCCAAGTAATGCTCACATACACGTGACTCCAGCTGCTTAAAACAAAACACAAACACAAAAAAACCCACTCACTCATCTCCGTATGGTAGGCCAACAGAAAGAATCAAAGGACACTGCCTGGCTGGGCAATAAAGTGTCCGAGGATAGTCACTGCAGGACAAGTAAAGCATCTGGGGGAGAAAACCCCCAAATCTTAACTTTACATGCATAGCGACAGGCTGTGACCTAATGGTTATTGGTCAAGAAGACCCAACCACTCAAACAGAGATAGCCAGGAAAAGACATGCTCCTTGCTCTGCAGAGGTCAAAAGAAGCAGAGCAAACGGTATTAGAAAAGGAACAGAGAACCCAAGCAAGAAATTGCATTAGGCCCTTCCAAGGACTCATGGTAGGCCTTCAGCCCAAAGACTGGGTGCACCTCTGGAAGAACAAATTCAACCAAGGCCATCGGGCTACTACCTCTGCCTGACAAAGCTCCCAGGTCTGTCACAGCCTGCTGGAAGAATACTCTAAGGAGAAAAAAAAAAGTCACTATATACTGCCCTCTTCTGGTCCTGCTTCCTCGACAGCTGCTGTTCAACACTAGCCAAGAGAGTACCAGGCTGAAACAACATCTCGTTCAACCCAGTGGCCCCTCTGCTCCTGCTCTCTAAAGCTGTTGGAGTAATCATCTTCACTACCTCTGCATCAGGGGCCAAGACGTCTAAGGGTGTCAGCTGAGCTAGAGATTTGTGCTATGCCAGCTAACACACGCAGAAATGTTTGCTAACGCTGAAGAGCTGCAATAATTTGGAAGCTCTTGAAGTGGGGAGAGCGGGGGCCAGGAGCAGTTACAAAGCTCTTGGAAGAACGCAATGCCTCCCATGGATAGCACGCTTCCTCTTACACTCAGGCTGCTACTAGGAAGCACTTCCTTGACATTCTTCCCTCTGCTCAAAAGCCTAGCTTTACTGATTGCTCTGTAAAGTTAGCACATTTGTGCCAGAGGCTACCATGGATTTGACAGCAAAGTTGTGGCTCTGAATATACTGGGAAGGTGGCAGAACCCCGGCATCCAAGACCCCGCACGGAGGGCACAATGCCACACGAGATCAATAACTCGGGTCCCACTCCCTCCAACTTGCAGCAAGTCAATCACAAAGATTGACGGTCTGCATCTACTAAGAGAAAAGCAACAACATCTAATCCTGCGTTAAACAGAGAGAACCTGACAAATCCTTCTGGTGAGTCAAAGCAGAAAAGCACTGACTGAGCAGTTACTTACAGCAAAGCTTCACAAAGCTTGCTGCCTTTTGGTCCCACTGCATCAAAGCATTTCCTGGCCTTCTTTCTGACCCGTTATTAAGATACACTTGTTAAAGGAGACACAGCACAGCCTTGGGCTGCACACAATAAAACCAAAATGGACTATCCTTACTTGCTGGTGCTCCTCACCCAACTCTAAAGAAAAGCCAGTTTGACTCACCACCAGTGCCCAGGGCGTTCTCAAGTGAATGGGCACTAAGATGCGGTCCTCTTGGAAGACGTATACTCCTCCCCTCCATCTTCCTACTGCTCCGGAGCCCCCACAAATTAGTTTGCGATAGAACAAAGTACCCAAAGCATGAACCACTGGCTAGCCTTCCTTCTTCTTTCTTTACACCACAAGATTCACATAGCAATTGGTGATCTGTATAACAAAAAGAAAGCTTGAGGTGAAAAATGCAACACTGCTTTACCAAAGGAAAAGTACACCAACACTTCTCTGCTGGCCACCCTGCAGCAGGCAGCTGCCTGAGAGAACTCCAGGCGCAGCTTCTCTTCCCAGACGTTAGCGCATGGTTACCGCTTCAGAGTTTGCTAGGAACACTTGTCACCCACTCCAGTCAATCTGGACTTGAGTAGGACTAACTCCAGGAAGCAGCACCAGACAAGAAGGACAGGTGCTTTCAGAAATACTGCGCCCTTCGAGGCTGAAAAACAGAACCTGAACACAGATACTTTGGAGATCTGCAGTGGGAGGGGGGGTCAGCAACGAATTGGGAAAAGGAAACTCACATACACCCTCAAGGGGTATTTTTCAATATATACTGGTGGAGAACACCACTGCGCTGCAGCAAGTTTTACCTCACCCTTCAGCCAGCCAAGCTCCTTTAGCCTGTGGATGTGCTCACAGGTGACCCTGAGGTTGACAGCACTGCTCATCATCTCCTCTGGTTTGCCTTCCTCCAATGCAGCAAGGACCCCTCTCGCCATTCCTGCAAAAAGCACAGGTACAGGGGAAAGGGCTCAGGAGACAAAGTCCTCAGCACAACCACCTGTGCGCAGCAGTCAGCTGAAACAAGGCCTTGCAAAGCCTGTCAAGCTACAGCTTGGAAACAGCAGGAGTGCTTTGGAGCACCGGATCACTGGCTTCCTCAGTTTGCTGCTCAGTTAGCAACAGCAGCCTGGGATTTTTTTTTCCTTTCAGAGTCCTAATTTGGAAGGGCAGGGTTGTTTCAATCTGTTTTCATATCAGTGCTGACAGGTGCAAGAGAGGAAGCTGACAGAAAACATGAGCGCTAGCAAACACAAGGAAACGGCTGAGGAACGAACACAAGAACAGCAAGAGCCTCCTCTCCCACATCAGGCTGCAGCCCTCACAACACTGAGCTTTAACCTCACCGCAGCAGGCATTCTCCACACTAAGGCACCTAACACAGGAGCCTGGAAGAACTTGAAGGTGGTGAGCTTCAAAGGGAACGGAGCTGACAACACAAGGGCAAATGGATGTCACTACATGGGAGTTCAGGCAATCAGAAGTCCATGCTGGGCGTCTGACTCGCTGCAAAAGGCCTGCTGGCATCCAAGTCTGCTTAAGGAAGGCAAAGAAACCATGGGCGTATTAGCATAAAATACTCTGATCTGCAATAGCACCTCCTTCTTGCTTGAGGCTGGGTTCACAAAATTCAGAAACCACCCTTTTCCCTCAGATTGTAGCATTACTCTGCAGGCTTCAGTAAACCCTTGTTTTGCTAGTCCTTTCCAAGCCAGATTGGAGCAAGTAAGGACAGACTGCTCGACTAGCACACAATGACAAAAGTCTTGCTCACGCATAAAAGTGCAAGAAGGATATTTTGTACACACAACCAATCAGCCAGCCAATTCCTCCCTTTCCAAACTCCCAAGTGCCTTTTTAGGGATGGCCACTTTCAAACTGTGCACCCGTCTGCTACTGAATCCAAAGCCAAGAAAGCCACAGCGTTGGCTGAGTTTACACAAGCATTAAGAAGCTCAGCAAAGCCTCCTATATAGCTCTTCAGCTGAGACTGAGTTCTCATGATAGTTCTCATTTCCACGGTTAAGCTTGTATTTCTCATTTCAGTCCTTATCACAGATGAAAATCCAAGAGATGCACCACATATCTCACAACACACGGAAGAGCAGACTAAACACGTGTTGCAACCTTGTACTGGGAGTCAACTAAGCTGGTGAACTGTGCGCTTTCAAGCGTTACCCCACAGGCAAGAGGGAAAGAATGAAAACAGCATAGAGTGGAGCGCTCCGAATGGCACAGCCACAAAAGAAACGACAGCAGGAGACCTCTGTCAAAGCACCGTTTGTTGAAGAAGGCCCCCCCTCCCCCTGGGAAAAACAACTGGCACCACAGAGCATTCTTTACTCAACAACATACTCGGGAGAGAGCAAACAGTTACGGTTGAAAACACTCAATCAGCTTTCCCTAAAAAAAGAAATAATAAAAACAATAGAAAGACCTTGCGGGAGACAGCGTGGTGCCTTCCTGAAGTCAGCGCAAGAGCAGCCCCTGCTCTGCCCTCCTGCACTGAGCTGGGCAATGCTGCTGCTGCTGCCTCCCCAGGCACGTGGCTCCCTCCTGGCCAGGCCCTTCCCACCAGCACACGTCCCCAGGGCAAGGACCAGGCTGGGGCTGCGCTGCCAGCAGCAGCCTCGCGGGAGCCTGCTGCCAGCTCCCCGCTCCGAGCCCTGGCCTGTTCCCTGGAGCCCAGAGCTGGGCGCCAGCAGCTCCCTCCCCTCGCCCACCGCCAGGAAGGCTTTGTGCCAGGCAGCTCCCGGCTGTCTGGGGGAGTGTGCGGGGAGGGCTTGGAGGAGCTCTGCAGCTCTCCTGGACCTGGGAGGGAGGTGGCGAGGGCCACGGTGACTCCCAGAGATGCCTTTTGTGTCCTGCTCATGCTGACGTGGCAGAAGCCCCCCAGCGCTGGGGTCATCATGTGTGGGTGTTGTGCTGCTTGCTGCCCACACCTGCATTTCGGAAAGGAAAAATGAGTGTGGTGTGGGGCCAGTCACTGCAAGTGCACGAGAATAACTGACAGGCATTTTTCAAGGCAAAGTAACTCTTCTTGTCCTGTTGGGTGCCCGAGAGATGGCTTCTTTCCTCAGCAGCATCCCTCAAATCCTGTAGCTGCATGACGGCCTGCGCTGTGTCCCGGGCCCTGGGGCCTTGGGGCCTTGGAAGGGCCACTGATGGGGCCCATGTCCAAAGCAAGCTCCCGAGAGCTCCCCCCCACGGGGACCCTGCTGCGCTCCTCACTGAAAGCACCTCGGAGTCCCAGGGAGAGTCGCTGTCTTCCTCCCGCTCCACTCCTGCTGCTGACGTAACACCTACAAAGGAAGTAAGAAACGACATGCCATGAGTCCTTCTTTCACTCTGCTGTTCTCCTCCATCAGGCAAGCCCTGCAGCCAAGAGACGGAGAACAGTTCAACTACAGAGGAAAAACAAAGCCATGTTGTTCAGCCCCAGCCGCACTGCCGTGTTCTCGCCACTTCCCGTGGCCTTCTCTGCAGCAGAAGATGCCCAAGCCCAGCACGGCAGCTCACATGGCTACAACAAACGCCCAACAGATGGTCGGGTAGCATGCAAACCAGGCTCAGGCAGGCCGGAGTCATGGAGTAGGGAGGTTTCGGGGGCATCTCCCCTCCAAACTAGGGCTCCAGAGTTTGGCACTCACGAGCACTTTGCACGGTAGAGGAGGAACCCTCAAAGCGCTAGCCAAAACATCCTCACATGTGCAGCAAGTCACCAGGAAACAACGCTCCTTACCTAGCACTACCACAAAACAGCTCCCTCAACTGACACTCGCTACCCTCAACCTTCCCCCCTGGCATTTGCTGGCAAGGGCAAAAGGGGGTGCCGTACCGTCTCACAAGCAGATCACCATTTCCGGTCATTGACTCGGCACAACTAGCAAAGAAACAAAGCGGATCAATGTTTATTAACTCACCTCTCACACCAGCAGGGGCTTCTGCAGCATCCGCAACTTGAGGACCACCAGTAGCCTCCTCTCCCTTCCGTTCAGGTGATTCTTCCTAAAAGAGGCCAGCCAAAAGCGTTGGAAAGAACAGAAACAAGCAGCCTCTGCACAGGCAGGCAACACCTTGCAAAGTACTTCTCTCCTCTGTACCCACACAGGGAAACGTTCTCACTTCTCTTCTACCAGGCCTGCAGTTTTTCCTCGGGAACGTCTTTGAGCAGACAGCAATACCTAACGTCACAAACGCCCGGCTCTGCTTCTGCAAAGCTCCTGAGAAGCACTGCCTGCACACAGGCTGACCCTGGCTTCACCTACGTTACAACATCCAGGAGCGCACGCACCCTTTCCCCCTCCTTTGCGCCAAGGAAAACCAACAGCTGCCTGCTTCTCAAACAACCTTAGTCAAACCTCCTTCTCTTTCCTCACTTTCACTCTTCAAACCACAATCACATCTTACTATGTCTCTGAAGAGCTACTGCAGCAACATTTGCGACAATCTCTCAAAGGTCACTGAAAAAAAAACGGAACCAGCTTAAAAATCAAACATGCCTGCATCTCCAGCAGTACAGCCTGGGTTCCAGCACCACACTTGCAGTCTTCATCACAGCGCAGTCCCAACGCCATACACCGCAACTGGGGAAAAAAAAACAAAAAAAAACAAAAAAACCCCCCACAGAGTTGAAACAGGCAGCGTGAGATCACATGCAAGCCTGGAATGTCATCCGCATCCGGCATGAGAAAAAAAGACCCGCTTGAGCAACTCCCCGCCAAGCACACTTGAGGAACCTGACAAGGAGGAAAGGAGAGCCAGGGGATGAAGCATTTCAGCAGATTTTGAACAATAAACGCCCTTCCTCCATATCAGTCAGAATTCTATTGCCAAAGTCACTGGAAACAAAGAGCAAGCTCTGGAGGACAAAAGAATAGGCAACCCAGGAGCTGATCAACTTTTATGGTCTCGAGATCTGACTCACAGGAAGAAAACCACGTGGCCATTTATCTTGTCACCTACTGCTCTTTCACCCCCCCGACCACAAGGCTGCTGCATGCTCTGCCACGGCTACAAGTCTTTGAGGAAACAGCTCACAGCAGCAGAAAGGGTGGCAGGCAGGAGACCGCTCTGCAGGAGAAAACCACCTGCCTGGAGACTGAAGTCCAGACAGGTCTTTCCTGCAAATGAGTCGTCCCATGGCAAGCGTTGCCTGTTGAGGCACTTTACCTTGGCAGCTGAACTGTGGTTTTCTTCCTCAGAAGCAGGACAGCTGTCATCACTCTCCTCTTCCTCCAACATTCTTGAAAAGCAAAGGCAAGAAGGACCCTGTCTCTCCAATCTTTCCTCTTTTTAGGCAGGTTAAAGGATTTGGGAAAAGGTATTGTTCAAGTCTCACCTTACAAAGTATCCGTGGGAAACGTCGTCTCTCACTGTTCAAATATTAATTGACATGATTAATTCTTAGCATGTCAGACCTTCCAATGTCAACAATGCCTACAAGCGTGCAACACGGACAGTTCTACAGGCCACACTGGAGTGGAACATTCAGGCGAGACAGCACGAACAAAAGTATGCCCCAAACCACTGATTTTTCTCATCATACTGAATTCTCCCCCCCCCCAAACTAAGTAAGCAAGCAAATTCAACACTGTCCTCATATTTCCTTCTAACATTCCTAACTGAAAAACTAGCATGGCGCCAAGATGCTATGTGAGCAGACAGTTAGCAAATGCTGGCGCGGGCTGAACAGGATAAGAAGTGACTCAACTGCTGAACTCTTCATACCACGCATGCGAGCATACGCCACAGGCAGAGATTGTTCTCTCTCTCTCTCTCTCTCATTCTCTCTTTGTCCCGTCCCCCTCCACCAACCTGTGGTTGAAAATGCCAGGTACTGCACAGTATTTGTAATTTTTTTTCTTTTTCTTTTCTTTCCTTTTTTTTTTCTTTTTTTTTTTTTTAAGAAAAAAGGAAAGCCCCCATCTATAAACATGGGGGATCCAATAGGCAACAACCCTCCGAACGGACGGCTAACACGCTAATTATAGAAGCGCCCTCACGGCCTTGCAAGACACGTGTCCAGTCGGCAACACAGAAGCGCATTTTACAAAACTGTGTGCGCTACTCCATCCAAGACCTCCACTGAAGTCAGTGGTGAACATGGTAAGCTTCAACAATACAAGCCACCAAAAGAAAAGGCTGTAGGGATTTTCCTCATCAGCTCCTCCACGGTTAAGGATCCTACCTCCGCTGGCCAGAGCGCAGGCACCCAATGCAAAGCCAGCAGCTCCTGCTCCGGGAGGCGTGCTAAGCGCTGGCACGCCCTTTGCGCCGCCTGCAGAAGCTTCTCCCGCCTTTTCCCCGACTGCAGAGTCTACCAGGTGTTGACTAACACTGTATACAGAAAGAAAGGAAACACACTGATTTTCAGACTTTGCATTGCGAGCAATTTGATGCGAGCTCAGCACCACAAACGTGAAACCTAACGGAGCATTTGGGTGGAAGTCGAGGACAATTTCCCAATTTGCACTTGACACGGGAACAATATGTACCAGAAGAGTCCTTTTCGCCCAGCTGCAACAAAGGTCTCCACACACCATTAAACCTTGCTGCTGTTACCAAGCATGCCCATAAACCAACACGGACGTTCGGACAACTTAGCAACTCTAACGGTGACCCAAAGCACCTACCGAGCACGTCCAGAAGTTCTAGCGCAATCCTCCGCTGTCCATCCAAGAACGTCTTCCTGGGAAAGATCAGCACCATAGCGAAGAAGAACTTCTATCATGCTCATGTCCCCAGCAGAAGCAGCAAGCATAAGAGGGGTCCTAGAGCATCCAAAAGACGACAGGAAATCTATCGGCCGATACAGACATCTCACTGGCATTATTTGCAGCCCTATTTGCTCCCAAAACAATTACTTCCCCCTTTCCCACAGGCAGAAGGAAAGCAGAGCCAACTACACGGAAGCACAGGAGAACTCAGGTCGGAAGGGGCCTCAGGAGGTCTCTCCGCCTAACACCTCCCCAAAGCACGCTCAGCTACGAGGCCAGACTGGGTTGCTCACGGCTTTACTCGGTCGGTTCTTCAAAGCTGCCAAGGAGGGAGGCTGCACAACCTCCTTGGGCAACCCGTTCCGACGTGTCACTGTCCTCGCAGCCAGCAAGGTTCTCCTCACATCCAGCTGGAACCTCTCTCGTTTCAACGCGTGCCCGTTGTCAAAGCAAGTGTCAGGACAGAGAGACAACGCTGCCCGCGAGACAACACTTACCTACCAACCGTGCCTGGGTTCTAAAAACCCGCTCCTGCCCAGCAGCAATGCTGGAGAACTAGCGGCAACTCCTCTGCCTTGCGGCGACCAGACACAATGCTTTCTGGCAGTCCTGAAGGCAGAAGCCAGCCAGTGAGGCGCAACAGCAGCCAAGCGCAGATCACTTTTCCAAAGTCACGCAGAAGCAACTGCTTCCGTGTGGCTACTTACTTAGGCCTTTTAGAGGCTCACGCCCACGCCTCTCATCAGTCAAGCTTTAAGAATACTCAGGAGACCCACGCCCTGTTTGGACAAGCCCTTCACCTTTCAGACTGATCTCGAGCGTGCACGTCAGCTCCCTTTTTAAGCAGGAACTCCACCATCTCTTCGTGATGTTCGGACACAGCAAGAGCAAGGGGAGTGTATCCCATCTGAAAGCATAAATCCCCTCAGTTAGAAAAACACAGAGAAGTGAAGCAACCTTTTCTTTCCAAGAGCGGCCTTACCCAAACTCTGCGCTTACCTCATTCCGTGCATCAATACGGGCATTGTGCTCCAGTAACTGCCCTGCTAGAGAGGTGTTAGGAGCAATGGCAGCGAGGTGAAGGGCAGTGCTGCCGTTAACATCGGCCAGATTAGGGTCGGCACCGTGTGCTAGCAGAATAGCAACGCATTCTTCTTGCTGGCACTGTACTGCCTGGAAACAACACAGCAAAAAAGGAAACCTTTCCAGCAACTACGTTTCCCTCTGCCACAACTCCCACAGCTTGCCAACCTCGGAAAACAATAACGCGTTCAAAGATTAGGTAACGTTAGGCGCCTATTCGGCACCAAGCACGACACAATCGCCACCCACACCTAGGTCAAGAATCACCCAAGGGAGGGATCGCTCAGTGCATACCTTATAAGCCCTACCTACAGCAGCATCACATACTCCACGTACCTTCATCAGCGGCGATCTCTTGAAATTGTCACGAGGATCCAGCTTGCACTTGTTTCCTACTAAATAGGAAACAACCTCTGAATGCCCGTTAGCGCAAGCAAGATGCAGAGGGGTCCTAAAATTTAAATATACGACGTTAACACCAACAGACACGCACACAGCTGAAGACACCGCTCCTGCCTATGGCACGTGGGTAGGGCCACCCGTTTCCGGTTCCAAAAAACAAACTTAGAAAAAGTTTCTCATTCCTTCAGCCATGACAGCAGTTGCACACCCAAAGCCTGGGGCGGGCTAGGAAAAATGCCCCCCACCCCACCCCACCCCAGCACCCATTTATGAAGACGACGGTCACTCAGCTCCCCGCCTCGTTCCCTGCAAATGGATTCCTGTGCCCAGCCACAGGACTCTTCCCGCACAGCCTCAGGCTTCCGGTGGGAAACTGCTGCCCTCCACGCCTCTGCCCAGGCAACTGGCCACTGCCTCCAACAGCACAACACACACAGCCCAGCAAGGACGACCAAGCCTTGGGCACCTTAAGCCTACGGCAAGGGACCCTCTAGCTTTCGCCAGCATCGCTCACGTGACAACAGCGTGCCAGAGGCTAAGGAGGTGGCTTTTAGAACACCATCGCATCAGCTTTGTGCTGTGCTTTTCGGGAATTCGTGCCTTCTGTCCTTTCCCCGAGCTCACTACTGCAGCAAACGCGAGGACACGCTCGCTCCAAAACGCCCTCGGTAACACCTAGCAAACCAGCCAGCAGAAACCTTCCCCCACAACACTGCCATGCCCACAGCAACAAAGCAGCGCTCTGTCTTGCCGGCAGTTGTAGCTACCCTTCTCCTACAAGCTCAACCACGGAGGAAGCCCTCTCCAAGGCAGCAGAGCTGCCTTTCCAACAGCCCTCGCCAGCTGAAGAAAACGACACTCCCTCCCTTCCTTCCGCCCTCCCTTCCAGGAAGGGCCCTGCCCTGCCCTGCCCTGCCGCGCCGCGCCGCGCCTGGAAGAAAGGCGGCCCTTCAAACTGCCCAGCATCTCCAATCAAACCACCGCAGCCGATGCGGCTACGAAGGAACACGCGACCACCTCCGAAGGGCTGCTGCCACGCGCGCAGTACAGGTGACGCTGCGGGAGAAGCTGCTCACAAAACCTGCCCCTCGTTTCGCCCTCCTCAGCCGAGCCGAGCCGAGCCGAGCCGAGCCTCGCGGGCTGCCACCAGGCAAGGAGACCTCTCTGCTCACAGCAAGGGCCCGCTGGAGCCTCCCAGCTGCGCCACCGCCGCCCCCTCCACCCGCCGCTGCGGGGCCGCGCCGCAGCCACAGACGCAGCCGCCGCCACCGCCGCCGCAGCCGCCGCCACCGCCGCTGCAGCCCGGCCCTTGCAGCCGCCCCTCGTGCTTCCCCCCACACTCGCGGCGCGGCCCAGAGCCCGGCCGGGCGGGCGCAGGCACACGCGGCGCTGCCCCCCTCACTGCTTCGCCTTGTCCCGCCTGTTGATGCCGAGTCTCGGCAGCCACCACGGCCGCCGCACCCGCGCCAGGTCGCCGCTGGCGGCCGCGCGGTGCAGCTTGCCCAGCTCCTTCTCGCGGAGCTCGGAGGCGGCGCCGACGCAGGGCAGGGAAGCGCCGCTGGACGGCGATGGCGGCAGCCCCTGCCCCTTGCTGAAGAGCCCGAAGAGCCTCTTCATGCTGCGGCGGGGATGGGACACGGCCCGGCACGGGCACGGCCCCGCAGACACGGCCCCGCCTCACGCGGGGGCAGAGGAGCCAAGCGCCGGCCAGTGGCCGCGGCCCGGGACAGCTGCTGCGGGGCTGCACCCCGGCGGGCTGCAGGGCCGCGGGCTCGGAGCCCCCGGGCCAGGGGCAGAGGCGTGGGCCGAGAGCAGGGACGCAGCAAGGCTCCCAGCGAGGCACGCGCCCTCGCTCCGGCAGCGGCAGCCACAGCACTGAGAGCAACCGCCACCAGAGGCCGCGCGGGTGCCGCGATGTGCAACGGCCGCGGCGAGGTCGCACGGCGGCGTCACAGAGCGGAGCGGGGGGGCCGCTGCGCGCCTGCGCAGTACTGCCGGGGCCGGGGCCGGGGTTTCCCTCCCCAAAGGCAGCGCCTTTGCTTGCATCCAGGCGACTCGCCAGGAGGAGAGGAGATGCAGCCTCCTTTCAGGGAGGTGGAAGTTCACCAGCGAAAACGCCCTCCCTCATGAGACTCCGCAGCCTCCCAAGCCCCCGCGCACTCGCGGCTCCCTCGAATATCAGCTCGGCCTCTCAGCCTGCCCGCCGTCCGTGGCCAGGCGCCTCCTACGCGCCGGCTAGCCCAGCTTGCTGTTCGCTAGCGAACTGCGCGCACCCCCGCGGGCACCCAGCAGCTCAGGGGAAACAGAAAGGCGCTGGTGCCCGCACCACAGACACGGGGGCCGCTATGGCCTGAGGGCTGCCTCTGGAGGCTGCCACCTAAGTCACTCGCTCCCGTCCACCCCGTTGTCACCGAAATGGGGAGAAAAACTCCTTAGCACCAGTGTAGCACTGAGAAGCAGGCATTCTCTTTATTACGGCGCCGGGTGCATGGGGAATCGCTCCGCCCAACGTGCATGCCGCGTGTTGCATTAGCCACAGCTTCTATTGCTTTGGTACATACCCATGCATTAAATTTCCCGGAATGATTGTACATATTCATTCTATTTCCTGGAACTAATTATCATATTTACAGAGTCATTACGCATGCGGTCTGAGTCTGAGTCTCCGGGGGGCTTCTATGGGGGTCCCTGGTGGTCGCTGAAGAGCCCATTCACGGCTCTTAAATCCTGAACCAACCTATATTCTTTGCCATTTTGTTTCTTTACTGATAATCCTGGGGTGTTATATTCTGCTTCACGCTCTATCAATAACCCATAATTCAAAAATGTAGTTGTTAATTCTTCCAACCCTTTTCTAGCCTCCCACTTAACAGGATACTGCTTTTGTCTTACCGGTTTAGTCCCGGATTTTAGAACAACCTTCACTGGTTTCGCCAATTTAGACCAACCTGGAATTCCGCTAGCCCATACCAAGGCTATTACTGCATCGTCTGCTTCGGCAGGAATCTCTTCCTCCGGTTTTTGCGTGCTCTGTAACATAAAAATTCTCGCTTCCGCAGCTTTTGATTCAGGTGTTAGTAGCTGCACCTCTCCATTCTTAAAGGTTATCTGCACGTTCAACTTATTCAATAAATCCCTTCCCATCAAGGGTATGGGACATTCAGGCATATATAAAAATCGATGAGTCACCCCGTTTTCCCAGTTTAAGTTGTAAGGGCTGCAAGAAGGGCCGATCCTCTCGTTTGCCTGTAGCGCCAACAACGCTTACAGTTTCATGGCTAAAGTTTCCTTTACAAGCATTAAGTACAGAGTAAGCGGCTCCTGTATCAACTAAAACTTCTACTCCATCATTTCCCAGCCTTAGTGTAACCAGGGGTTCGGCTGGGGACGCTTCCCCCGGTCCCCTTCCGGATTCCTCCTTTAATGCCAGTAGCTTAATGGCTTGCAGGGCTGGGTCGGTTCCCAGCCTGAGGTTGCCAGCCCTTTCTTTTCCAATGCCCCCTTTCTTTGCAGATTGAGCACTGATCTTTCGCCAGACGGGGCTGCACAAAAGGAGGTGATGTTCCCTTTCCCTTACTCCCTTTCACGCCTCGGTAACCCCCTCCTGGGCCTTCCCTTTCTCTGTAGGCTCCTCCAGGAGCCCTGCTTAAAGCAGCAGTCAATCTGCCTTCTCTTAGGGTTTCCCTTCGAACCTCTTGCATCTCTTTTTCCTTTTCCTTGTTATTAAAAGCCGTCCATGCCACTTCTAACATTTTCCTAAATCTTTCGAATCCGCCTCTTCTAATTTCTGAAGGTTTTCTTCTTATGTCTGGGGCTGATTGTCCCATAAACATTGAAGTGAACTGCTGGGCTTCCTCTGCTTTTTCAGGATCCAGGGTGGTAGATTTCCCGGCAGTAGCCTTTAATCGTTCCATAAAAGCAGATGGGGATTCATTTGGCTCTTGTCTGACCTCATAGAGCTTAGACCAATTAATTGCTTTTGGCATGGCATGTCTTATGCCAAACCTTATCCATCTCTGCTATCTTGCTAAGAGTCCCCGGGGTCCCGGCTGCTTAGGATCCCACCCCGGCTCTGCAGCAGGAAAATTCTGGTCTATTGTTCCCTGCAAATCCCCACCAGCATGCGCTCCTTCTGCTTGTTTCCGAGCAGCGTTTAATACCATCTTCTTTTCAGTATCACCTAGCGGTGTGTCTAATATGACCTGTGAACCATTCCAATCTGGATCCTGAGTCCTAATTACAGTTTCAAACGCTTTAGCCACTCTCTCTGGATCCTCTCTAGAGTTCCCTGCTATTTCCTTCCAGGACCTTAACTCCATTATTGAAAAAGCTACTTTAACTGTTACTGGTCCGTTATTTCCAACCACCTGCCGAAGGGGAGCCTGTAAAGCCTCCCCCGCTTCCCCTTGTCGTCCCCTTGTTCTCCCCGCAAGCGGGCTAAATCCTTCCGCCCCTCTAAATCCTCCTCCCTGTTCATAACTCCCCTCCCCTGGTCCCTCTGCACCTCCAGCTCCACCGATAGCCTCGAAATCCCCCCCCAACCTCTGTCGGGGAGCGACCACCGATTCCAAATCTTCTTCCTCCTCCCGTCCACACTTCAAACACCTTTTTCCCATACTACAAGCGGAACAACACCTTTTCAAATTTCGACCCTTTCCCTCTTTCTCTAGTGCTAGTATCATTGGATCCCTTGGAATCATCCCGCAACCTTGTTGCCACTCACCCCTTTGGCAGCAATCCGACAGGCACTACTCTGGGAGAGAGACGAGCAGAGGGAGTAAGAGGGTACAATCGTATGGTCAGGGCAGGCAAAGGCAGGAAGGGGAAAGGAATAAAACAGAGAGACGTCCTAGACAACAAAATTTATGAAATACAAAGTTGGAACAGATACTTTCAGTTAAATACAGCACGTTGTTATCTCCACACCACTCCATTAAGAGGTAGAAGGCACGTTTCCCCAAGCTTCATTCGTCTCAGCATATCCACTCTTAGCTTTCTGGAATGGGGACTTCCTCTGCTCCAGCATCTTCTGATCGCTAATGACTTTTGCGGGTATGAAATGACAAACGCAGCTCTGCCAGAGCGGCGGCTCCCTAGCACTTTTGTTCAAATCAGATCCCATCATTTGTGGTCAAAACATCGCAGCACTCATGTATTGCCCTGGGAAGTGGCTCCTGGGTCTACGTTTTCTGAAGATCCTTCAGTAGATGCCCAGGCAGAAGCTCCAGCCGATCCAATTTTCAGTTCAGCCATTGCTGAGGAAGCCGGGGGAGGGGGAGGGGGAAGAAAATGCCTTTTGTTAGTGTTACAGTAGGAAAAGCTAACAAGTCCCCAGACCAAACAAACCATATTACTCCTAGTAGACAGGCAACTCCATTCACAGTGCAGACGGATTCAATGCAACGGACTGGTGTCCGTCCAAGCAAATGCAAAGAGCTAGAAAGCAAGAGGCGGCCACTCGCTAGGAGATTAAAGACTACTGGAACAGAAGGAATTGCTCTCAGGGGCTACCTGCTTTGAAACAGGCCCAGCCACTGCAAAGCCGTGACTCTGGAGGAACAATTATCACAAAGATGTGGGATTATTCAGGGCTCCGGGGGGGGGGGGGGAGTGGGGGGGGTGGTGTATGTGCGTGTACATTGTTTTTTCTCTCTGTTTTTTAAAAGCAACTGCATAATATTCTGTTATTCTGCTGTCACACAGACTGCTAATTCCGGGGCACACTCGAACCAGAGCTATTGCTGAGGTTGCAGCAGGCTCTGAGCATTGTCTCATGGAGTCTCACAGGGTGATGCAGATGACCGTCCTTGGGGAACTGTGAGGGTCAGCAATCACGTTTAGACTACTAGATTGGGTGTCCTGGAGCTAGGAATGGATGCTCATTTTCAGCTTAAAAGCTGAACCTAGCTTATTCATATTCTTCAAAGGTAATTTGAGAATAACATGGATTTACAGAGCCTTGCCTCAGCCATATGAGCTTCCACTCTGTCTGTCACAGAGGAAGCATTGCCCACTGGGTCCGTCAGCAGAGTGGCTTCTGTAGCGCTCGTGACGATGTGCGGTGCCGGCTTCCGCAAGCCTCTCATTAGCTCAGTCTCGCCGCAGGCGTTTTGTGAGAGCCAATTCACATTCTAAATCCCTAATTCGCTGCTGCAGTCGGCCGACTGTGGAAGCTTCAGTAGCGGCTCTTATTTGTTCCACTCGGTGCTGGGTGGCTGCCTGTGTCTGAAGCAGATCATGCAATTTCAACCCCCAGGAAAGAAGAAGAGAACTTTCCCCCCAGTCAGCTTCCACACACCCAGTTTGAAGAGCACAGCCTCACGCAGGGAGGCAACTGTGCCCCCTCACTGCCCTCAACAATCAAGGGCAAAACCCAGAAGCACCACGTTACATAATCCTTTTTGTTCAGAAAGAAACCTGCTCTTAGCGCAACTTTTATTTTTTTTAAATCAAAGCTAGGACTAAGCAACCTCTGTCCCAGCAAGACACTAGTCTCCTTGCAATTCTTCTCTTAGCGCTGTTACCAGATTCCCCAGTGACCTATGTGCGTAGAGAAGATTATTCACAGAATCTCAGAATGGTTGAGGACAACCATCCAACCAGCTCACACCCTTCAACAGCCTCCTGAAGATATCAAGAGCCCATGACCCCACAGCCCTGACCGGCAGAAGCACGAAGTACTGAAAAATGGCAACAGTAAAGAAGGAATGAATGACAAGGCACAAGTGGGGGAAGTGGGAAGTAAGTTTACCTGCAGAAAGAGATTGACTTCCTGCAGTCTTTGCCTTAGCTCTTACCCAGTCTTTTGTTCAATCTCCCTCTTACGTTCTTCTGCGTGGTTACGATCCATCATCTTGGCCTCTAAATGACACCTGAGGACAACCACCTCTTCTTCCAGCTGCCGCTTCCTCTTCCACAGTTTTTCACGGCTCCCATGCATCCAAGCCAACTCTTCTCGCAAGCCTTCATTTGCTTTTTCTAGCTGCCTCGATTTTCTCCGCTCTGTCTCCAGCCAGTGGGAAAGTTCACGGACCTGTAGACAGGGAAAGGACAGACTCCCTTAACCAGACAGAGAGGTCTAACCGTACGCAGTTCTGTGACAATCCGTGAAGAGTGTCCATTGAGACTGTGTTTGTCACCAGCTGACTCAGTATTTAAACCAAATGAGAGCCATGCTCCTCTGCTAAAATAAGCACATCTTTTAAATGATTTCCAGGAGGCTTCCTCAAGTTTCCCGCCCTTCTCAGCTCTTCTCCAACAGTTCACAAACCAACAGAAGCTTCACCTAGACAGCACAAACTAGCAGCTTTCCACCCACCCCTGTGGGCGGGTTGAAAAGCACTAGGGCTATTCTACAGTGAGCGCCTCATACGCTCACAGGAAATCAAACATCCACAGAGCTAGCCACCTTCTCCTTTCATCAGGAACAACATAGATCACGCGGGGTGTTTTGGATGGATGAGGGGGGTGCGAGGGCTGTGGCAGGTTTGTCACACAGTCAGATTACTTCAAGGCAGAAATCACAAGAAACACATCCTCTTCTTTCCGTGACACCGAAAGCTTCGTCAGCAGTGCTCCAGAAAGTAGCTTTTCAAGCAGTGGAGAAAGAAGGCATATTCTCTTCTAGATCAAAGCGGTAGTTTGTTTTCAAGAACTTTTAGGAAGTACCAGGTTTTTGGTAGGCCCCAAAGGTCAACTAAAACTCTGTTGTCTTCTTCTCTCCTCAGAAATTTACCTTTTCCACACCAGCACCCTGGTATCGCAACACTTCTTCACTTCAGGAAGGATTAGTTAGACATTTTCAGGGACCATAAGGGAAATCCCTTCATTTCAAAACACAGCCACCACATAATTAACAATACGAAACAGAAGTCAGGAAAAGAAATCATACAGACCTCCAAAAAAAGCAAAAAACCCAAACCAACCAAAGCTCACCTTTGCTCTTAATCTACCAACTTCGCTGCCCCTTCCACAACGCATGTCCTCCATTTTGCCCTGGAAATCCAACTGGGACTCACTCTCTCGCCTCTCATACGCCCTCAGTTTCTTCATAGCTGTTTCCAGAAGCCTCTTGGACCTGCACAGCAAATTAGTAAGTAAGATAGGAAGCCCAAGGACAGTCAGCCTTTGCGTACACACTTATGTGAGCACCAGGGACGGGGCTTACTTCATTTGTAACCTGACTGATAGACCAGGACTTATGGGCCCAAAAAACAAACCAAACACCAAACCAACCAACCAAGCAAAAAAAAATCATTCCCCTCCCACAGATCACTTGCAGGCTCAAAATTTCAGCTGCTCCCATGAAGGTACTCCCTCTGCCTGAAAACAGAGGGAAGGGACTTCTTCCTGCCTGCCCGCCCGCCCACTCACCCTCCCTCCCCACGACAACTGCAGGGCAGCCTGCTCTTCCACATACCTAAAACTGTACGCTCACGTACAGAAGCCACTTGCAAGATCTAAAGCAAGGCTTGAAGTTGCTCACAAACTGTTACGTACTCATAGTCTTAGGGTCAAGTTAAATGAAGCTTGACTCCCAGCCCAGCTGATATTTCTTACAAGTACTAAAAACCCATACGTACCTGTCGTATTCTCTCTGCAGTTCCATGTTTCTTCTCATTTCTTGCTCCAGTCGGGCTTCTGCTGGCTGTTTCCCCTCCACCAACTCCTTCGCTGGCTTTCTTTTGCTCTCACACTTCCCAAACAGAAAGAAGAAATGGCACACACAACTCAGTAATGGCATCCATAAGCACTGAGCGCAGATGGCGTTCCTCACAAAGATGTTGCAGGACGTCTCTCTCTGCTAGCCAAGGGCCGCAGAACTCCAGGGGACAGAATTCCCACATAAAGGTCGGCACTTCAGTTCTCCCACCAGACAGGCCAATACCGAGGGACAGAAACAGTTGCCTGCCAGACCCATTCCCCACCACCACCAAAAGTGAAGGCCACCTGCTACTAGGGGCCCATGGGGGAAAGGTGGAAAAGACCCTGAAGAACAGCTTCCTCAGTCCCTCTGCTACTAGCAGGGGGTACTTATGCGTCCACATCAGTGGAAAGCAGAGTTTAATTTAAAGCTTCAGGGGGATCTTCAGCCATCAGTGGGCAACGGCCCTTGGAAGAGGTCACTGTTACGGAATTCCTGGACAGTTTAGCTGCCTGCACGCGCACACACACACACACATACACACACACACACACACACACACACACAATAATAATAAAAAAAATCAAAGACTGGAAGAAGAAATTCACAGCAACCATTGATGCATGTGCTGATTTTGGTCTTCTTCCGAAGGCACGCATCTTGTCCATAAGCCAGTGATCAGGTCCTCCAGGCGATTCTGAACCTGCGGAAGCATTAAAAGAAGCAAAAAAGCCACACTGACACTTTCCAGACTGAAGCTCACACCTCATTTAAGGGGTATTACCAAAAAGAAATGCCACAAGCATTCCTCCATCTCCCTACTCCTTTACTGTCTACCCCCTGTTCCAGTGATCCAGCAGTTTCCCCTCACTGAAGACTTTCTCCACCAAGTCAGGCCAAGCACACCAAAACAATACTGCCTACGGACGTAGGATTCCTTTATTAGTCGCACCTTGGCATCTTGGGACTCCTTCCAGGTACTTTATGGATTTACACCTTCGAGCCAAGGAATCCACAGTCACTAAACAGGGAAGGTGCTCAGAGGCCGGGGAATGGAATTCTTGCCACAGTCTGAGGACGCCAGCTAGGGCTTGGCGACAAAGCGCTTGGCACCGAGGCAATTCCACAAGCTAACCCGCAGAACGCCTTTCAGGCAGGAACATCTGAAGTGCTGCTGCCCGATGCCTTAAGCACCACGACGGGTATCAAGCAGCAAACATTCAAACCAGCACGCGAGAGGCAAACCCTTACCTCACACAGTGTTAAGAAAGACGCAGACCCGCGAAAACTCTCAGAGCCACAAAGCCTGGGAATGGACCAACAGCAGCCGACCATCTGTAGGCTGCTTTCTTCTGAAAACTTCCCCACATGCATATATACATACATAACTCGGCTAAGTAGCTCATGAAAAAGGAAGATCATGACCATCCGAGCTGTCAAAGGCATTTTTTGCACCCTGATTGGTAAGGAATGTAGTACCTATCTACCACCAAATGACGAGGAAGTGTGCCATGATATTCAGAAAATACTTGTCGGAATAAACCCATGACATCAAAGTGACAATTGGTCCTTGTGGTCTTCGGGAATACTTGGACATGGAACTTCTCTTGTTTTACAAAGTATGTTTGTTATCATCATTCTGCTCTGTTAGTGTGTTTAATAGTTGTGCTAATGTGCTAATTGTTGTTAATTGTGCTAATATGCTGTTGCTTGTCATGTAGTAAACAATTGTCATGACTCAAACACACCGAGCCTGTGTCATGTGACTCTCCCATCCCAGTGTATCCGACATTTGAACCACAAAAAATGGTTTGTGCAAAAATGAATACGAAATGTTTCAAACGGTTGAGATTTCTGATAGTCGGCTATCGCCTCGGGTGTCCACGGCCTGAGGCACCACGCCTGCACCGTGATTCCTCCATGACTGACGGGACAGCGAAGGATCGGGATCCCTAACACAGCAACTTGGTTGCGAACCCAAAGCATGTGCAGAATAATATTTTAGTGTTTGGCTATAGCAAATTGCACTGCACGATTGCAATGTAGGAGTGAGCAATAAAATACATATAATGGAGAGCCGTGCTGTACCTGGAGTCCTTGCTCTGGTACGGTTCCCCTTAAGTTAGTGAACATCCCACCCAGGCACAGCATCACCTTGGTGCAATGCCACAGCGTGCTCTGGGAAGGACGTAGAGTCTGGGGGAAGTGTTTGTGTGCAGTGGTCGTGTGGGTGCATCATGGTGGGGGTTGTGAGAGAAGTGCGTTGTGTGTGTGCGTGTGTCTGTGCAAGACGGGGGGTGTGTGCAGTGGGATGGTTTGCAATGCTGACTGCATTAGGGCCCTTTTGAGCAAGACGTGGAAGCTCTGTGTGTTTGGGGGGGCATGCACGTGCGTGCTGGGGGGAATGTTTGTGCATGTGCCATGTTTTACTGTGTGTTAGGATGCACAGGTAGATGCACATATGGACATGGTTCCCTTCTGCTGAGAGGGGAGGTGAGAGGAGAGAAAGAGGGGTGCCTTGGGGTGCCATAGGGGCAGAGGGGCACCCTGGGGGGCGGAAGCACACAATGGTGTGCAAAGGAAGCAGAGGGGTGCAATGGGGGGCAGAGAGGTCAGGGAAGTGCCATGGGGGGCAGAAGGGTGCAACAGGGTGCAAAGTGGGCAGAGGGGGCACAGGGGTATCATGGGGGGCAGTAGATGCCATTTGGTGCAATGGGGTGAAATGGGAGGCAGTGGGGGCAGAAGCGTGCAATGGGGTACCATAGGGGCAGAGGGGTGCCATGGGGGGCTGAGGGCTGCAAAGTGGTGCCATGGGAGCAGAGGGGTGCCGTGGTGGGCAGTGGGGGTAGAAGAGTGCAGTGGGGTGCCATGGGGGGCAGAGAGGGCAGAGGGGTGCAATGGAGTGATTTGGGGGGCAATGGGGTGCAATGGAAGCACAAGGGGAGCAGAGAGGTGTCATGGGGGCAAAGGGGGCAGAGGGGTGTCATCGGGGGTAGAGGGGGCTGAGGAGGGCAATGGAGTGCAATGGTGAATAAAAATATATATATGCATAAATATGTAAAAGTATTGACTTTTTCCCTTTAGACAGTTCTAAGGCTCGAGTTAAGGCAATAATTTCTGCTTTCTGGGCAGGCGTATTTGCGGGGAAAGCGGATGATTCTATCTCTCCTTGCAAAGTCACCACTGCATATCTGGCCTGCCGTTCTCCCCTTACTGTAAAGCTGCTTCCATCCGTAAACAGTTCCCATTCAGGATTTGTCAGGGGCTCATCTTTCAGGTCAGGCCGGCTGGAATAAACTTCCTCAATAGCCTGCAAACACTCATGTTCCAATTCTCCTTCCTGGTTTATCGGGAGCAATGTAGCAGGATTCAAAACGGAAGACACTTTTAAAGAAACATCAGCCTGTTCAATTAAGGCGGCTTGGTATTGAATCAATCTACTTGGTGAAAGCCAGGGATGTCCTTTTTGTTCCAATACTGCTAAAACAGCATGAGGTACCTATACAGTGATGGGTTGTCCTAAGGGCAATTTCCGTGCCTCTTTAATCAATAACACTTGCACCAACTGCTCTGAGGCATGCTGGCCATCCTTTACTCACATCATCCAGTTGTTCAGAAAAGTAGGCCACTGCTCTCTTCCATTCTCCCAAGGTCTGTGTCAAAACTCCTAATGCTACATGTTGTCGCTCATGCACACATAATGAAAAAGGTTTAGTCAGGTTTGGCAAGCCCAGCGCGGGTGCTCTCATTAATTCAGTCTTTATAGTGTCAAAACTTTTACGCCATTCAGGGGTCCATTCTAAGACCTCTCCAGGTCCCTTCATAGCATCATACCATGGTTTAGCAATCAGACTGAAATTCGGTATCCACAGCCGGCACCATCCGGCCATTCCTAGGAAGCCTCTCAATTCTCGTTTTGAGTTGGGTGGAGCAATTCTACATACGGCTTCTTTTCCTTCCATCCCCAATTTTCTTTTTCCTTGAGACATTTCAAAACCTAGATAAGTTACCGTAAGCTGCACCACCTAAGCCTTTTTCTGAGACACCTGATATCCAGCCAATCCCAAGAAATTCAGCGAGTCTATAGTAGCCATTTTACACTCTTGTTTTGTCTCACATCCCAATAGTATATCGTCCACATACTGCAACAAAGTGCCAGAAGGATTCCTACCTTGCCAGTCCTCCAGCTCCTTAGCAAGTACATTACCAAAGAGCCTTGGACTGCTCTTAAACCCTTGTGGTAGCACAGTCCAGCAAAGTAGAGTTTTCTGACCTGTGGTAGGGCTTTCCCATTCGAAGGCAAATATTTTTTGGCTTTCCTTTTCCAACAGTATGCAAAAGAAAGCATCTTTTAAATCCAACACTGTAAAATAGACATTGTTCTCAGGTACTGAGGACAGCAAAGTATATGGATTCGGGACTACCGACTGGACATCAACAGTTATTCAGTTGATTTCTCCTAAATCTTGTACTAATCGATATTCCTGGGTTTGGGGTCTCTTTACTGGTAAAATAGGGGTCTTATACTCAGATTGACATTCTTGCAATACTCCATTTTGGACAAAGGTATTTATCAAAGGTTCCAAACCTTGCCTAGTCTCTAACTTAATAGCATGTTGGGTATTTTTACCGGTTGTGCTCCAGGTTTTAATTCAGTTTTTACCGGTGTTGCATTCACTGCTCATCCAGGCTTCCCTGTGGCCCATACGAAGGGTATTACGGCATCCAGGATTTCGTCGGGAATTTCTGCCCTTTGCAACTGCTTCTCAGTTCTCAAACATTGCTGGGCTCTCCAAGCCGTTTCCTTTGGCACATGCAACTGTATCCATTTATCAGAAAAGGTTAGCTGAGCCCTTAGTTTACACAACAAATCTCGTCCTAGGCGAGGCAAGGGGCACTCGCATATGTAAACACTGATGAGTTCAAGTTGTATCTCCAATTGTGCATTCCATAGGCTTTAAAAATGGTTTCAAAGCATGCTCTCCTGTGACCTACTACATACACTGGACTGAGGATATAAGTAACTATCTCAAAGTCACGGGAATTCTTCTCCTAGGCAAACTTATACATCTGTCTAATAAGCCTGTGGGGAGGAGGGGGGAAGGCTGGGTCAGCGTGAACCTCTTGAGTCAGAAAACAGTTTAGACAAGTGTTCTCAGTATTGTCTTCTGCCCAAGGAAATTTTAGGAGATTCAGGCAGGGTGTCCTAGTGGTATCAGTATGCATTTGCTTGGGAAAGCACAGCATTCAGGTGCTTAAGAGATCCATAAATGAATCTGAAACTGAAAAAGGAAAACTACCAATGGAAGAGCTCCTTGGGGAGATTTGCATGACGTACATCTGATGTTGCAAGCACCAGAACTGGTGCCTATGCTGGACTGTGCTGTAAAAATGTAGTAAATGTAGCTTCCCGTGAGACTCCAAGAGCCCGCCACTCTACACGGCCATGCGGAGTATAAAAGATAGTTGGTGCTGTCCTCTGGGCTTCCTGCGTGCTGCTGAAAAGGAGGTTTGCATGAGAATATTGAGGCATGTAGAATAGGCTGCTGTGGAACTAATAACTCTCTATCTATGCAAACTAACACGTGTAAACAGGATGTAAACTGAAAACTGTGTATCCACCATACAGTGGGTACAGGCAAAGTGTCAGAACACGCCTACCAAGACAAAAGAGTTACTTAATAACAGAGTGTAATTTCTCCTTGGATTAGATTATAGGCCTAGCTACCCAGACAGAAGCAGACCTGAACCTCTGCCTGACTTCAGAGCTACTGACAGCTAAGGTCCCTCCTAAGGAGCCTCACAGCTCGATTCGTGTGGGGCTGTGCTTGAGCAAAGCAGATGAGCCCTTCAGCAAGGTGTAGGAGCCTGGGTACGCTGCTGCACCACCGGCAGTGCCGAGTTTTCAGTTCAGAGTGGGCTTGTGTCCAAGTCAATCTGGAGCACAAGCAGCGCCTCTCCATTTACATCAGCAAATAGTTTCTGTCATCAGGCTATGCTAGGTTGTAAATTATGGGTGCTGACAGGAAGTTTGTTTTTTAAAATCACTGACCAGACACTGACTACTCTTTCTGTCTCAGCAATGGTTTTGGATCAGAAAGTAAGTGGAAATTCATATTTCATTCTTGTTTTGTCCAATTCAGACTCTCTAGACCTGATCGGCATGCCAGACAAGCACTGTTTCCTTCTACGGCTGTACCTAGCAAAAGAATTCCCCAATGTGGGCTACCACAGTTTTCTTGGCCTGTCTTCCTTCAGTCCTCCTCATGGAGGAAGGTCATGACTTATATTGTCATAGGACATACTGTATATATTCAAGAGAAGGCTGGGATCACAGGAAAGCACCAGAGATTACACATTCTTTTACATCTCCTGAATAAAGATTAAGCAGTGCAGTCACATAAGGTTAGTACCTCTGCAGTCATGGGACTGTTGCAGAATGCAGTACCCTTGTTTTCAAACATTACTGCTGGAATGGAACCAAATCAGATGTTTGACTTTCAACAAGAAAAAAGAATGTTAGCCTACTTTAAAGTGCCTTTTCAATATTTAATTTATTTCATTTTTTTCCCACCCTTTTTCTCCCATTGCTTGCTAGTTTCAGTTCTTAACTCAGTGTTTTTAGTAGAAAATCTTTATTTAGTTCTGTTTTGTTGTTTTTTTTCCCTTGGCCAAATTCTCTCTGGGTTATATCACTGTGATTTCAGAGTAAGTCAGGAGGAATTGTTCTAGATTTACACTAATTTAAAACTAAATATTAGCTAAAGGGAGATACTAGATTCAGACTAGTGCAATTGAATGCTTTCCTCTGCTTCAGTCAGCTGCAGTGATTATTCAGTCTTCATGTTTCACTTGTGAATATAGCAGATTTTAGATATAAATCTGACTTACACAGTAGTTGCACATCTAGGCTGGATGCAGATGACTGCACTCAGACACCATTTGTATGACAGTGATTGAGCAAATCCATCACCGTACAGGTAACCGGGGAGGACAGGTCCCTGTGGATAGTGTGAATGGAAATGCTGTTATATCTGCCCCTGGACAAAATGCCCATTCCTGTATTTGAATGTAGTTTATTCTCTGGAGCATGTATTTGAACTTTGACCTCAGGGTATTCTTAAAACTCTTTCCGCTTGAATTCTGCCCCAATACACCTGTGCTTTTCCATTCTTTGCAGCTCTTGGGTTTTGCAACCAATTCAGCTGCTGTAAGTGTTCTTGTCTTCTCAATCTACAAGAGACACTATCAACATTCTTCATCTTTTTCTGTGTTTGATTTTAGTGTTCAGACCCTCAAATACCTTTCTCCTGTGCATTTTGCATACAATAAAAACACTCCAAGATATGTCAGGCTTTCTCAGGTAAGCTGTGATGGATAGATTAGCTGCATTTAGAAGGAAAAAGAAAATATGAAATATATTCCGAAGATACAGCACAATTGTTATTTTTTCTTACAGTAGCACCCACCAACATTAACAGAGCTCTGATACACTTGCATATAGTAGTTATATAGTCACAGCTAACTTCAGTCAGTAGAGACAAGAGGGAGCAAAGAGAAGACATTAGCACAGTAGGGAAATTAAATAATTCATCATGGTATCTTGACACTAATCCTCGCTTCTTTGATGTATATAAATCATTGAAGGGCATGTTGTCCTGTAAATGCTCTAACCAGGCTCCAGGTTAGCCAGCCGAACGCCCAATGTGCTTTGGAAGCCCGTCTTGGCACAGCGCAGAGTGTGAGATATTACCCAGGCTGTCTTGGTGAGACCCATCCAGCTTCAGCCCTCACCTTGTTAGAGTCTGGCCAGCAGGAACTGCAAGCAGACAGATCTACAGTCAAGGAGAGCTCCAAATCACTACCGCATCTGTAGTGCGTTTCTCCTCAAAAATCCTTTCAGGTTGGGAAGTGCTGTAATATCTTCTATACAGAGGAAATCAGGTTCAAGAACATCAAAGCCACATCAATATAATCTGTGAAGGCAGGTCAGAAAGCCTGTAGTTCCAGGGTCAGATGAGACAACCTCGCTTGTATCACTTGTACTCATCTAGCATCCCTAATATTTCTCTACCCATGAAATATACCATACTCAATAATACCTTCAGCTCCTGCTTTACATTTGATTTACAGCAGCTGTGCTGCCTTTTGCTGCTAACGCTGTTATTGCCAGGGATTTTGATCTTAGTGACTTTGAGTACAGAGGGTGGATTGGCAGTCACCCATGCTCCAGCGGATGAAGCAAGCCAGTCCATGGTGTAAAGGGTAGGGATGGGAGCTTTAGGCATCACCTTTATGCTAGAACTCGAGCAAGGCTGTTTTGACTAGGGCACTTCACTGACTTTCCCTTCTCCTTTCCAAGATCCGCACTGTGCTGTTTTGCAGCAGCTCAGCTGGTTTCCCCATTGCCAAGACTTCTCAGCCACCTCATCTTAGAGGTTCTCCAGCTTTTTATATATTCATGCATCAGTTTCCTGGAAAGCTGTATTTTTTTGATAGAGAGCATGCACACAGCACCACCAAACTGCTCAGCTACTGACTCGCTCTTTGGTCTTTAACTCACATTTCTTCATCTGTCTTGCCCGTGGCCCTGTGGAAATAAGCATTCCCGCAAGCGCTTGCTGACTCAGGCCTGTCTTTAGTGACACACTCCTGTTTACCCAGAGGTTAAAATGGTAAAAATTAATTGATTTACATCAGAGCTGTACACATCCAAATCTAAAAGCTTGTTCACTCAAAATCCAAATTTCATACAAGCGAACAAACAAAAGCCATCTAAAACTTCTCGTTCATTAAGAGTTTTTGAAAAAGTTTAGACATTTTTGTTGTTATTATTTTATCCAAAATAACCCTTCCATCCAAAGTATTAATCTCAAATGTATTTATATGGTTGTTAAAGAAGTAACTCAAACAAGAGTATTTCATTAGAAACTCTCTTTAACTACACAGAGAGGAATTCATAGTTGTGCTCTATCTTTGTGCTTAATCACCTCCTTTCAACACAGTAATTTATTAGCAAATCTCTTGAGGAGCAGTTCTCGTTTGTGTTGGGAAGCAAAGTAAAGTCCTTGTACGTTCAGTGATAATGGTTTAGTTACATGCCAGATTTTGTGAAGCCCATTATCTATATTATGTGTCATTTCAAAATGACTGGAGTATTCATTTATTTTGATGGTGATAAATGAATTCTAGAAAGATCTGTGATTACTTTGTTGATCTAGCCCTATTCCAAATTCTCTGAACTAAGAAGAAAACAAAATCTGTCTAGTTCAATGAGGAAATAAAAAAATCATAGCCTAATGAATACCTAAATGAACTAAACCGAACCAAATCCAAACAGCTCAAGCTTTATGCACTTTAGTCAAGAGGGAGACAACTAAAAGGGATAATGTTTTGGTTTTACTCTTTGCTAACATATGACGTTTGGGGCTCAATGGGACAAAATGATTTCTTGTTACAAAGGTATGATTCCTAATGGAAAAGAGAGTAACTTTTTTGGGGGGAAAATATGCACACACCACTGGGGATTGTTTGGCAGGAAGAATGAAGGCAAAAAGCTCCCATGTTGTCTCAGAATAAGGGCAATAGATTTTGTCGGACCTCCTGCACTGGTAATGCGTATTGTGCAGAACAGAAAGTATGAGATAGCATCTAATACAAACAGACTTTTATTAGTCACTGCCTAGGATATCTTCTAATACCTCATGATTTGCCTTTATTCCATGTAACTATATGGTCTGAATTGGAACATCAATATTAGGACTCTAAACCGAAGGTGGGACAGTGTGAGTGAGGAGCATCAAGCAGAATATCTACATTTAGGAAAAGGAGAAAAAATGATGTGGTCAATGACAGGCCCACGAGACCTTAGTAGTATGTGATGCTGTACAGCAAATATTGAAGGAAAGAATAAATGAAGAGAGGGGACATAAATGGAAAAGATGGCTTTTTAAAATTAAACACAGTTTTTCTGAGACAGACTGTCTGAAAAAGAAACAGGTAGTTGTTCTGTAAGCAAAAAATGATTTTTTTTACAGAAGAGAAGAACCTTAGGTTCAGACTACGCAGAATTTATTGAAGTATTTGACACAGTGCCATATAAAGACATTTTTAGGTAAGCAGGAGAAGAAGAGAGCACTATAAGAAATGTTGTGTCTTCTTCCAATCCTCCTCCCACCCAGTGTTTAACTGGGCAGCAGCATCCATCCATGCCACAAGCCAGCCAGGCTCTGGAAGGCTGGATACAGCCTGCATGACTGCCACATAACATCTGGACAAGAACTGGCCTTCCTCCAGCCAGCTGAGATGTCAGGCAGAGTGAAGCTACAGTTGTCTGTCTCCCTCTGGGTATAAGAGAGTCATCTTTGCCTCATCTCCTCCATGGTACTCCAGAGCAGAGCCATTAGATGCTGCTGGAATTGGCTCCCTGAGTAAATGCAAGTCTCACTGCCGCAAACACGCTATAAAGCTTTGTGACAGCAACAGAAATTAGGGTTTCAAACACCAATTTTCCACACTCAGATAGCTAAATGCTCACATCACAGTTGTTGTAACCCTCACATTACCATATTCTCCTTGACATTCGTCACCATTAGTTGTTGTCCCACATCTAACATTTAGTGGTAATCTCTGAGATGAGGATGCAAAGGTGCATTTTTATTGCATTTATAGCATGCTTTTGAGTGCTATGAATATTTTAGAAATGGAAATCCCTCTTTGCCATTTTTCTTCGTTCTGCCCACTCTAGCATGCCATTTTTTTGTTTATGCTAATGGAAGCAATAAGCTCTGCAGAGAAGCGCATTAGAGGAGACTTCTGAGCGTCTCTGAGACGTCTGCTTCCCTCTGGGCAGGTCTTCCGTAAAGAACGTGAGGCCTACAGAAATGGACCATCCCCTGGATAACCGGCTGCTGTTTTAGCTTGTAGGCTAGAACGACAGCTTCTCAGAAGTTGTGCAGCAGCACCACAGTCTGGATTCACTTTCGTGTTTGCACACAGAAGTTTGGTTCTAAGTTCCTAACATGACCCTTCATTAAGCAATGTGTCCACCTATGGCTACCCTGGGAGTCTTCAGGAAAGGATTTGTATGAAGCTCTTGTGAAAGAGATGTGCAGGTTGCTGCAGACCCTATTTGCAGTGTGGGGTTTTGACGGGAAGGAGAATTCAAGGCAGATTTGCCCTGATCCTTACAAACACACATACACATACGCATACACAGAAAAATAGGATTGGAAGAGGCTTTGAGAGGTCATTTCATCAGTTCTACTAACCTTAGGCAGATTAACTACACCTGTGTGGTTCCTGACTAATATTTGATCTCTTCTTAAAGCCTCTAATGATGGATAATCTACCTTCTCCCTAGGCAATCTCTTAGACTGTTTAACAGGTTCAAACATGTCCTATCATACTCTTTGCACTGCATTTCGCAGACCTCTGAACACTTTGAGGACAGTGAGTTCTCTTAAAGAAGCAACCATATCATTTTCACAGACCTCCGTCATGCAATCAGGAATGGTGGGGACAGAATCTACTAATTGTGGGTGGAGGGAAAATCTATGGAATTTGCATTTCACCATATAGTACCAAGAGAAAAATCTAGCACAGGAACTAATCTTCTGCACACACACACACATACGCACACACCATTTGCCAGAGAGCTATGAAGTACCTATTCTGCTTTGGACTTTTTATTATAATAATACAATTACTTTTGTCAAGAAGTATATCACTTAACCTGATTCTAAGAAAAATGGGCAAGGATTCTTAATAATTAACAAAATGCCATTCCTTTAAAAATGTCACCAACTTTATTAAACTGAAATTGCCATTCACAGTCACTAATCCACCTACAGATTGAAATTTTCTTTAGAAGTTACTAGAACCTGCTCATATTGAAAAGAGGAGAGGCAGGATAGGCCTCTGGCTGGATGACAAGTGCTGAAAGTTTGGCGAAAGAAAAAGCAAGGGTTTAGCAAAAGCTGAGCTTTTATCCAGCTGATTAGAGTGAGATAATAGGAGTTAAGTCCAACTGATGAAAGTTATAGCCTCAGATTCTTGTGACATTTGGGAACTCAGCAGCCAATGCTTTATGCTAAATTTGGGAGCCTAAATCCCCTTATGTTCCTGCCTACAGTGCATAACTACAGCAAGGTCTATATTCCTTGCACACAAGCAGGTAAAATTCTTGTTGATGTTGACTAAAATTTTGGAGACTAATATAACGTTTGATGGGCATTTAGCAGATAAACATTAGTTACAGGGGCTGCCCTGTCGCATCATGTTGCATTGATTTTTCTTCCATCTGATCTCTTCAGGCAGTCCATCCATGAAGTGAGATTCCAGATCTGAGAGATGTGCTCAGCTGTCAGCTTTTAGCTTGGCTCAGGGTAGATGCTGGTCTGACTCTCAATTTTTCATTAATCTAGAAGACTTGCAAAGTAGGTGGATTTGACCTTTGAATGTAATCCTTTTCCAGAGGCTTGTGGGGATGGAATACAGACTACAGTTGCTTGGCCAGATTTCATTGACAAATACTGATTCATTGAAATGAAAATATTTTGTAGAAAATATATCAGTTTTGATGGAACTTCCACTAATTCACAGGCAGGAGCCTGTGGGAAATGTCTGCTTTTCAACCAGCTCACCTGACTGCTGGGAGGTAATTTGCTGTCTGTTACTTCAATTTGCTGTCTGTTACTGTTACATCCCTGCCCACTGGCTTGGAAGCAACTTCCTCCTCCCAGTTGCAATGGCACTAAGTGCACCAGAGCTCCCAGATTCCTATCTGGTTTTCCAGGTTTTTGCCATGGAGCCAAGAACTCTAGTTCTGGCTGAAAAAACTATTGATCTGTGAAACCTTTCTGCAATGTCAAGGTCCAGCTCCACCACACCTACCTTCCAGCACCTTGCTGAGGACCAGGATATAGGACTGTGGCCATCTTCGTACACTGAAAATTGTCAGCAGCAGGCACATTTAAGTTCAGGCCACCTAAGATTTGAGTCACTCTGGAATCATCAGCTCTCCCCGCTTACTGTACATGGGTGACTGTGCTCTGAAATAAAGCATAGCACTAGATATTTGAAATTAGGTAGGGTTAACAGAGACCAAATGAACTTCAATGAGATAAAGCTGCCCCTTGGGAGATTCCTTTAATGACAATTTTCCCAACAGCCTTCTCAATATGGCTACTGCATGATTATTTTAACACTTTCTGTTTAGACTCTCATCCTGAATTCTTATAATAAATGACATGTAACTTGTGTGTACTGCCATGCCAATATATTACCAGAGAATATATTAATGATACTTTATAGGCAAAGAGACATTTGCCATATTGGGCTGTCTGTATATAATAATATATAATAATGTATATAATATTAATAATAATGTCTGTATATAGTACAATGTGCTTCAGTCCAAGTAAATGGCAAGACTGGACCCAAATTCTACCCATATACAAATACAATATATGAGAAATCTAAAATGCATTTGGATATATGCATTGATCTCAAGGAGGCTGAACCCTACAATGATTAAACTGCAATAAACCAGCGATTACTGTGCTGGCCACTTCTTGGAAGAGAAAAAAAGTCTTGGCTGTAAGAGCTGTTTAATGGGTGCGTGGAGCCGCTGCATGTGGAGCGCACAGGTGTTACAAGGGGGCACCTGAAACTCAGCAGCGCGGCTCTCCTGACCTTTTCTCTGTGCCTTTTAACTAGCTGCCCATGCTGCATTTTCCTGCCTCTCCCCGTTTTGTTCCAAAGAGGGATATCAAGGTTGCGAAAGAGCAGAACATGAATAGTCAGCTAATCAAATCACCGAATGCCAGGAAGGTCAGCGCCGTCGTGGGAGGGTATTGACTTCCACAAGCTGTCGCGAAGGAGCACCGCAGTGTTTGAGCCCTGCGCAGGGGAATCAGCCCAAATTTGAAAGGGAAATGTGAGTTGCTTCTCCAGCCTGGGTGCTGGGGGGGAAGGACGATTAGCGGGAACAGCAAACTAGACGCATCTAGTGCTCTTTATTCTGCCTTTTGGCAGCGAAGGGCCCCGATCCCCCTCCTGCTGCACATCAGCGGAGATGCATTACCTCCATGTGCACGATCCTCGCTCACACCAGCAGCCCGCTATTGCTGCCTCGAAACCCCAGTCCCGTTGCCCATCCGCTTACTGGAACAACTCAGCGAGGGCCACGTGGAAGTTACTTATTTGTGCCATTTAGTTTCCCCTGTACAGGCACAACGCTCGGGAACATCTTCGCGTGCCACTTGCACGTGAAGCTGGGGATGAGGATTTGCCACGATGGACAGAAGCAAAGAATGAGCGCTTGTGTGTTCTTAGTTAATATTTTCTCCCCGGCCCTCCTCTGGGCCAGTCCCGGTTGTCGAAAGCCTCTGTTTACCAGTCCGGCTTCCCTATTTCAGTACGATGCGTCCCTTCTCATCTGCTCGTGTCTTGGCTGGCGGTTAGTCATTTGATCACTTGATTATCAAGGAATAAAAGGGAAAAAGAAACAGATTGGTAAAAAAAAATTGGACTTCTTCAATAGCTGCAGATCAAAGAGTGCAAAAGCGGACACATTCTGAAATGCCCTGGCTACAGAGCACTGGCGACAGGGTTAAATGAATGCCACCAGGAAGCCGTTACTGGTTTTGTTGCTATTATTTTAATAAAAACCGACATGTTGACTTCTCTGTCTAAATGAAGTAATAACTTATACCGGTAGGCTCTACCATACCATGTTAATTGCAGCTAACGTAGTTTAGCCAAACGGTTTAGTCTATATTTAAACCAAAGCGAAATAGTTTAGTCTGAACAACTTTGCATTTCCTCAGCTGTTCATAATATTGTGCGTATTGCTTCAAAGCAAAGCAAAGCTTCACCTCAACTAGGCAAAATAATTGGTCCCCTCTTTATCTAAAGCTACAGGGTAATTGTGGATAGATGTGGCTCAGACCCATCAGCTCGTTCAGTCCTTCCCTCTGCCAAGGTAGGGTTGGCGCTTTTAGGGTATTCAGCCTCAGTTCTCCCTCCCTTATTTCAACTCATTCTTTCTGAGTTACATTCCTGCGTACGAAACAGCCCCTCTCTTCTTCCTTGTTATTAATGCTCTACAGGCAGCCGGACACTATTATGCACTTTCGTAGGTGCTCAGAGGCAGTTCGTTCTTCCATTCTTACCTAATTCATCACTTTCTGTTTCAGACCTATGAAAGGTTCTTTGAGTTGTTTTCAATGTGTGTTTCTCTTAAAGATAAATGCCTATTAATAAACAGTCTAATATAATATTCAGGGTTGACATTCAGAAGTATTTAAACACTGGAGAAGAAAAATTCTTCAAGAATAAAACAATTTTAAAAACCCCACTCTCTTTATTGACAAATATATCTCCAAACTGAAAAATACAGACCAGTCGAGCATACTTTCCTTCAAAAATAGAGAATCTCCTGAATTTCATTTAAATGAGGCTTGTGTTTTTGGATAAATTCTGATTCCTTCTGATTCTTTTAAATCAGGATTAGACCACAGAAGAATACTTGATCCAAGATCGGTATCAGACAGAGGATGTGCAGAAATGGTGGTGACACCCTGCATTTTGGGCAATATAGCCTTCATGTTTCTCTTCTCAATAACCCAACTATGTGCTTCTAGGCCAAAGGAGAGAATCACAGTCCATGTGAAAGGGTAGAGAAATTCTGCAACATTAAAACCTGCTTCCCTGTACATGAATCCAAAAATTTCCAACATTTTAACATGCACTGTGGTTGAGTATTTAAAAAAAAAAAAAAACAACTTCCTGAGCAGGTATTAGAGATCTTTCTCTCAGCAACTATTATCACGTAAAAACACATTTCGTACCATGAGATTCTTTGGTCCTCAGTCTAGTTTCATTTACATTGGTGTAAAGCAGTAGTTCAATGCTATTGAAATCAGTGAAAGAAAAAAACAGCATCAGGCCTTAGTAGTGATGCAGAAGAAAGCTAATGTATTATTTTAAGATAACTGGCAAATTCGAGGCAGAACAATAATCCTGACAGCCCTGTAAATTCTGGGTCTTGGCTTAGATTCATTATACTTTTGGCAGGATCCCTCCCTGTGTTACCTAAGATCATTATTGTCTCTGGCCAGGCAATAAAATCCTGTAATCTGACTGTAAAATGCTTTAATTTCCCATTCATTAGTTTTTCCTGAATTTTACTTTGTGTACCCTGGGAGAAAAGAGCTCCCTTCCCTTTTTTTCCCCCTTTCCTCTTTTTCTCTTACAGGCATTCAGGCAAACACTGAACAAGATATATTTTTTATTGTCTGGTTTAATTTTATCAGATAAACAGCCCCATTCAAGTGCATAAAGGACTCCCTCACACAGATGACATTATCTCCAAATGTTGTTCAACCCAGAATTATGAATTCAATTTGGTAGATGCAGCCTCAATTTGAGTGGAAGGGGCTCTCAAGGCCTGCAAAGTCCCTTCACAATCAGGTGGCTGGGAGCACACCTGCCTTCAGCATAAGTGCAGAAGAAGGGATAACAGACTTTCCAGACCTTCCTCATCCCCAGTGAACTAATGCTTGCAACTGCAGGTGGTTTCTTTAGGGTAGGCTGGTAGCAGGTGATGTAGATTCCTAAGTTAATTCAAAGCAAATTACTTTGGGGGTGCAGGTGCTGCAGCTGTTTACCCAGGCTGAGATGCCACCAAGGTAAGTTTCTCCTATGCCTGGACTAGCTCATTAAGACTGCTCTGCTCTCAATCTACAGTTTGGATGTATAGTGAAATGTTACAACTCTATGGCATGTCATGCAGTTATTTTAATAGTTCTTTTGACCTGATCATCTATGAATCTGTGTAATCAGTGGTCCTCTTGCATTTGTCTGGCTAGTGTTGTCTTCCTTCAGATACCTGTTCTTCTAGCTATCCCAGGTGGGCAAGAGGAATTTTTTTGTTTATGAAAATCAGTGGGAAAGGGCTCTGAAATCAGTGAAAGGGCTTCTTGCAGCCTGAGGCCTGTAAGTTTGCAATCTCCTTCTGCGGGAATCACAGAGCTAGTGGTGTCCTTGGGCAACTGCCCCTGCACAGTCTCCTTTCTTTGCAGTGACCCTGGGCATTCCCAGGAAGAGCTGGCAGCAAGCAGAAAAGATCCCATACCTGCTTTCCATCAACAGATGTCTGTGCCTTCTGTACAGACACCTGGATTTTGTCAAAATGGCATCTTTCAGCAGAGAAAGGGCTCTGCCGAAAGGCTGTGGGCTTCTGGAGCAGCATGCCCCTTGTCGTGGTGACCCTCTGCGCTGCCGCAACGCGTACCGCACTGCGTGTGATGGGAGGGTCCCTCTAAAGCTCTCTAGTTTCCCTGTTTAACAATAATAAGTTGCATATCAAATTCTATTCTGTACGACATTAATGCGAGCATGAAGAAACAGCAGGGCTTACTCTTGATTTGCACATGCTTAAATGATGGGAGTGTTTGAGTTTTTTTTTATTATTATTATTTTTCAGCCTTTTTGAAAACCTAGTTTTAAATAAAACCTATATGCCTTTTCTACAAGCTGGTGTGATCACAGAAAGTCTGTCCCAGGCTACTCTGTCTTCCACTTCTTCAAAGTGTAAGTTTTTAATAGAGAGTGTGTGAATAGGGTTGAGGAAGAGAGTGTCTCCTTATGCCTCATTAGCTTGCACTAAAATTTTTCTCCATCAACAGCTTTTTGACTAAGCTGTGGCTTGAATTTTAAACAGTCCGGTGACTGTGCTGTTTGCTTAGGTAAGGTGGTTTTATTAGTGCTGCAGAATAAGAGGTAGGATCTTTGCGGGAATTTTTGCCTTTGACTGAGTAGAAGTAGAGCTGGTTGAGGGAAAAGCACTTCTGAAATCCCCAGTTGCTGTTCAGACTTTTAAGGTTAAGGTGCATCACACACAAGCAGCAAATACAAATTACCAAAGCTTGTAGTTTCTGTCCTCTATAAAATATAGCATCCATCAAAATGGACAATGTTTCACTATAATGAAGTTCAGTTGCCAAAGAGTCTTGGACCTCTGTGTTTTGGCATCAGTTGTTATTTAAAAACAAACAAACAAAAAAAACACTTTGCACCAACATGGTTTTGAATTTCTTGCAACTACTGATTGGTTTGGCTACCTGTCAAAAATATTTTGCCTGCTCATTTCGTGCCGCAGTGATTCCAAGCAGGCTTCAGCTTTCCTCCTGCAGAGCCCTTGGAAGAAGGATGCCATCAGGCAGCCTCCTCAGGCTCGCTTGGGGTCTCTCCTGGACCACCACTTCAGTCTGGAAATCAGTTCCTGATGTTCTTCTCTCCTCCTCTCATCAGTGTGATAAGATGACTGGTAGTGCTGGAAAGAAAGCTAGCAGGGAAAGAAAGTAGCATGACATAGATCACATTTTTCTCAGGGAAAGGTTTGATTGGTCTGCCTGGTTCCTACAAAACCTTCCTTTTCCTGTTATAGCAGCAGTGCGGGCAGATGTGAAGCTCCTTTTCTGTGTAATCCTTCCAGTACAAGGCATTTTATGATAGTGATAAAAACTTGATTCAAACATTTTCACTTTTTCTATAGTTATGCTTGAAATCTTTGCGTATGAAAGATGGTAATTTCCTTTTCTGGAACACAGTTTTGGATTGGAGAGGGAAGCAAGGGAAGTGGTCCATACTCTAACCTAGGAGATGAAGGCTTTGCACCAGGGGTCGGAGGACAGAGTGATGTTCCCACTTGTGCCACCACCCTCCTGTCTGAGCTCAGACCAGGGACGTGACTCCTCACTACCATGGTTTCTTCTTGTGCAAAGTGGCGCTGATGATGATTCCTGACTTGATGAGCTATTTACTTGAATGCAAACTAGATGTGTAAACTGTGTAAATGTGTAAGTTAACATTCTAGTTCCCCACTATGCGCTAGGGTGCTAGTATCATAGGCTAAAATACCCAAAATATTAGAAAATGATTGTATATACCCCATGCATCTAATTCTAGCAATTCCTATTCCATGGTAGCAAGAGAGAGGAGCTCTGTGGAGAAAGCTTGCCATGTGGATATGGGATTACTATATCAACTTATTTTAACTGAGCACAAACACATTTCTTTCCCTGCTTTTTCAAAGCAAAAGAGATTTTATGTGTCTGTTTTCCCAGTATCTCCTACAGAAAAATCAATGAAAATATTCCTTCATATGTGGAGGCTTTTTCTTCACAGAGAGTTTATGAAAGGAAGAAAGTTCTTCAAATTGTCATGCAAAGGAAGCATCTCCTGTTATGATTCAGTCTTTCCTAGGCACAGTCCTGTTCTCCTGGGAACTGCATAAATCCAACACTAAAGCGGCAGGGGGGAAAAGACAAGTCGTTTCAGAAATATGAGCTGCCGAATTAGCATTTTCTCCCATTACTGCAGGCCTCACGAAGAATGCTTATAATAGGTCTTCTGGTTTTGCTCACCCAAAAGGAATATACTCAGAGTTGCAGAACATCTGGTGCTTGATGATTTTTCATGTGTTCTGGAAACGTGGCTGTCATACATGCATCCTCACCGGTATTTTTGAAGAATGCATTTCTACAACACATTTTGTCGAACTTGGACTGGATGCTTTATCATGGGGGCAAAGAGCATACATATTTTTCCCGTCTGGCTGAAGTCATTCGCACCTGGCTGGGTGTTTACCACACCGGTGCCCAATGCAGTCACACAGGTAGTGGCCCAAACTTTTTCGGCTTTGCATAAAGTAATCAACTGGGTGAAATTTGGAGCCTATTGAAATCAGTGGGATTATTGCCATTGAGTTCTTAATGGGACCACAATACACTAAACTCCAGCTTAACCTTTCCAGAAATTTCCCTTGCTAATTTTGGCTTGAATTATAAAAATGGACAGATGCTGGAGAACCAAAGGAAGAAAATATGACCCTTTCCCTTTTAAATGTGACCTCGTGCAAAGCGCTGTGTTGTTGAGGAGTGACAAAGCAAATCCCATCTCAATACCTTGTGGATCTGTTTTTATCTTTCTATGCTTAGGTCAGTATTCTGTAACTCTCATTTGCCAATTAAGCTACATAAGAGGCTAGAGGATGTAGTTTTGCAGACGCTTCTTCAGGCAACAAAACTGATTTGAGGAGATGAAGACCTTCTCCCCTCCCTGTTGTTCCCTCTCTTGCAGTACCCGGTAGTAGCAGTAGTATCAGCAGATAAACAAGATTGGGGAACTACCAGCCTGAGATCAGCTTTAACCCAAGAAAAGTGATTGGTATAATCCAGATCTGTCTTGCAGTCCAGTTCATCCTGCGACTGCACAAATAGTTGAGCGTACAGAGGTAAAAGCTGTGCTACCAGCAGAAATGCTCTGGAAACCAAAACCGAAGGCAACCTGACGGGTTCTTCTCTTCCCTCCCCTCTTCCAGGGCCAGGATGGTGGTGGGAAGGCTGAATCCTTCCTCTCAGGGGCAGGGAGCTGGACGTCAGCAAGTAAAAAAGATATTTCTGAGGAATATGCTCCACCACCTGTCTTCACGGGAAGTTTTGTTCATAATCAAATGGTTGACCATCAGTTGGGCGCATCCCTTGCCTCATGGCTGGGTTTGGGGAGGATGCCTCATGGCAGGATGGGAGTAATGATTTCCCTGCAGAGCTGGGCTGGAAAATGCCACTAGTTGTTAAAGTAATTTCAATGGTGCTGTTCAGTGAAGAGAAACATTAAAACCTGAAACTGTTGCCAAGATTTGGGTTAGCAAATGTGCATCTCTGCTTATGAGGAAGAATATGCAGAAACAAGTGCTTTATCTCCTGTATTTAAGGATGCAAGTAACCTGGTTCACTGAGATCCTTATTGCCGTCTGGGACTGCTACATGCCACTGTAATCCAAGTAATAATCACCAGCAGTAAAGGCCCAGGTAGTCAGTCTGCTCATAGAAAAGGAGGCTCTTTTGAGAGTCAAGCTGGAGAAAAAGCAATGCACCATTTAGCTGGAGAAAAAAGATGTGCAGTTTTGGGGAAAAATATAAAACAAAGATATATTCCATCTAGGACAGAAGCAGTAA